>NW_027468916.1:0-669329 GCF_051014615.1 Bombus vancouverensis nearcticus | reverse complement strand
TAACGTATTACGTAATATGGGATGACGTTATCACATAATACGTTATATGGTATGACGTCATAATGTAAATAGGTTATATGGTATGACGGTATACCGTATGACGTTATATGGGATGACGTTATAACGTATTACGTTATATGGGATGACGTTATCACGTAATACGCTATATGGTATGACGTTATAACGTAAATAGGTTATATGTTATGACGTTATAACGTAATAGGTTATATGGTATAACGTCATAATGTAAATAGGTTATATGGTATGACGGTATACCGTATTACGTTATATGGGATGACGTTATAACGTATTACGTCAAATGGGATGACGTTGTAACGTATTACGTTAAATGGGACGACGTTATAACGTATCACGTTATATGGGATGACGTAATAACGTATTACGTAATATGGGATGACGTTATCACATAATACGTTATATGGTATGACGTCATAAGGTAAATAGGTTATATGCTATGACGGTATACCGTATTTCGTTATATGGGATGACGTTGTAACGTATTACGTTAAATGGGATGACGTTGTAACGTATTACGTTAAATGGGACGACGTTATAACGTATTTCGTTATATGGGATGACGTTGTAACGTTTTACGATAAATGGGATGACGTTGTAACGTATTACGTTAAATGGGACGACGTTATAACGTATTACGTTGTATGGGATGACGTTATAACGTATTACGTTATATGGGATGACGTTATAACGTATTACGTTATATGGGACGACGTTATAACGTATTACGTTATATGGAACGACGTTATACCGTATTACGTTATATGAGATGACGTTGTAACGTATTACGATAAATGGGATGTCGTTGTAACGTATTACGTTAAATGGGACGACGTTATAACGTATCACGTTATATGGGATGACGTAATAACGTAATACGTAATATGGGATGACGTTATAACGTATTACGTTATATGGGACGACGTTATAACGTATTACGTTATATGGAACGACGTTATACCGTATTACGTTATATGAGATGACGTTGTAACGTATTACGATAAATGGGATGTCGTTGTAACGTATTACGTTAAATGGGACAACGTTATAACGTATCACGTTATATGGGATGACGTTATAACGTATTACGTTATATGGGACGACGTTATAACGTATTACGTTATATGGAACGACGTTATACCGTATTACGTTATATGAGATGACGTTGTAACGTATTACGATAAATGGGATGTCGTTGTAACGTATTACGTTAAATGGGACGACGTTATAACGTATTACGTTATATGGGATGACGTCATAACGTATTACGTTATATGAGACGATGTTATAACGTATTGCGTTATATGGAACGACGTTATACCGTATTACGTTATAAGGGATGACGTTATAACGTATTACGTTATATGGGATGACGTTATAACGTATTTCGTTATATGGGAGGACGTTATAACGTATTACGTTATATGGTATGACGTTTTAACGTATTACGTTATATGGGACGACGTTATAACGTATTACGTGATATGGGATGATGTTGTAACGCATTACGTTATATGGGACGACGTTATAACGTATTACGTTATATGGGATGACGTAGTAACGTATTACGTTATATGGGATGACGTTATCACTTAATACGTTATATGGTATGACGTTATAACGTATTACGTTATATGGGATGACGTTATCACATAATACGTTATATGGTATGACGTCATAATGTAAATAGGTTATATGGTATGACGGTATACCGTATTACGTTATATGGGATGACGTTATAACGTATTACGTTATATGGGACGACGTTATAACGTATTATGTTATATGGAACGACGTTATACCGTATTACGTTATATGGGATGACGTTGTAACGTATTACGTTAAATGGGATGACGTTGTAACGTATTACGTTAAATGGGACGACGTTATAACGTATTACGTTATATGGGATGACGTAATAACGTATTATGTTATATGGGATGACGTTATCACGTAATACGCTATATGGTATGACGTTATAACGTAATCGGTTATATGGTATGACGTTATACCCTATTACGTTATATGGGATGACGTTATAACGTATTACGTTATATGGGACGACGTTATAACGTATTACGTTATATGGGATGACGTAGTAACGTATTACGTTATATGGGATGACGTTATCACTTAATACGTTATATGGTATGACGTTATAACGTATTACGTTATATGGGACGACGTTATAAGGTATTACGTTATATGGAACGACGTTATACCGTATTACGTTATATGGGATGACGTAATAACGTATTACGTAATATGGGATGACGTTATCACATAATACGTTATATGGTATGACGTCATAATGTAAATAGGTTATATGGTATGACGGTATACCGTATGACGTTATATGGGATGACGTTATAACGTATTACGTTATATGGGATGACGTTATCACGTAATACGCTATATGGTATGACGTTATAACGTAAATAGGTTATATGTTATGACGTTATAACGTAATAGGTTATATGGTATGACGTCATAATGTAAATAGGTTATATGGTATGACGGTATACCGTATTACGTTATATGGGATGACGTTATAACGTATTACGTCAAATGGGATGACGTTGTAACGTATTACGTTAAATGGGACGACGTTATAACGTATCACGTTATATGGGATGACGTAATAACGTATTACGTAATATTGGATGACGTTATCACATAATACGTTATATGGTATGACGTCATAAGGTAAATAGGTTATATGCTATGACGGTATACCGTATTTCGTTATATGGGATGACGTTGTAACGTATTACGTTAAATGGGATGACGTTGTAACGTATTTCGTTATATGGGAGGACGTTATAACGTATTACGTTATATGGTATGACGTTTTAACGTATTACGTTATATGGGACGACGTTATAACGTATTACGTGATATGGGATGATGTTGTAACGCATTACGTTATATGGGACGACGTTATAACGTATTACGTTATATGGGATGACGTAGTAACGTATTACGTTATATGGGATGACGTTATCACTTAATACGTTATATGGTATGACGTTACAACGTATTACGTTATATGGGATGACGTTATCACATAATACGTTATATGGTATGACGTCATAATGTAAATAGGTTATATGGTATGACGGTATACCGTATTACGTTATATGGGATGACGTTATAACGTATTACGTCATATGGGATGACGTTATAACCTATTACGTTATATGGGATGACGTTATAACGTATTACGTTATATGGGACGACGTTATAACGTATTATGTTATATGGAACGACGTTATACCGTATTACGTTATATGGGATGACGTTGTAACGTATTACGTTAAATGGGATGACGTTGTAACGTATTACGTTAAATGGGACGACGTTATAACGTATTACGTTATATGGGATGACGTAATAACGTATTATGTTATATGGGATGACGTTATCACGTAATACGCTATATGGTATGACGTTATAACGTAATCGGTTATATGGTATGACGTTATACCCTATTACGTTATATGGGATGACGTTATAACGTATTACGTTATATGGGACGACGTTATAACGTATTATGTTATATGGAACGACGTTATACCGTATTACGTTATATGAGATGACGTTGTAACGTATTACGATAAATGGGATGTCGTTGTAACGTATTACGTTAAATGGGACGACGTTATAACGTATCACGTTATATGGGATGACGTAATAACGTAATACGTAATATGGGATGACGTTATCACATAATACGTTATATGGTATGACGTCATAACGTAAATAGGTTATATGCTATGACGGTATACCGTATTTCGTTATATGGGATGACGTTATAACGTATTACGTTATATGGGGTGACGTCATAACGTATTACGTTATATGAGACGATGTTATAACGTATTGCGTTATATGGAACGACGTTACACCGTATTACGTTATAAGGGATGACGTTATAACGTATTACGTTATATGGGATGACGTTATAACGTATTTCGTTATATGGGAGGACGTTATAACGTATTACGTTATATGGTATGACGTTTTAACGTATTACGTTATATGGGACGACGTTATAACGTATTACGTGATATGGGATGATGTTGTAACGCATTACGTTATATGGGACGACGTTATAACGTATTACGTTATATGGGATGACGTAGTAACGTATTACGTTATATGGGATGACGTTATCACTTAATACGTTATATGGTATGACGTCATAATGTAAATAGGTTATATGGTATGACGGTATACCGTATTACGTTATATGGGATGACGTTATAACGTATTACGTCATATGGGATGACGTTATAACCTATTACGTTATATGGGATGACGTTATAACGTATTACGTTATATGGGACGACGTTATAACGTATTATGTTATATGGAACGACGTTATACCGTATTACGTTATATGGGATGACGTTATAACGTATTACGTTATATGGGACGACGTTATAACGTATTACGTTATATGGAACGACGTTATACCGTATTACGTTATATGGGATGACGTGATAACGAATTACGTTATATGGGATGACGTAGTACCGTATTACGGTATATGGGATGACGTTATCACTTAATACGTTATATGGTATGACGTTATAACGTATTACGTTATATGGGACGACGTTATAAGGTATTACGTTATATGGAACGACGTTATACCGTATTACGTTATATGGGATGACGTAATAACGTATTACGTAATATGGGATGACGTTATCACATAATACGTTATATGGTATGACGTCATAATGTAAATAGGTTATATGGTATGACGGTATACCGTATGACGTTATATGGGATGACGTTATAACGTATTACGTTATATGGGATGACGTTATCACGTAATACGCTATATGGTATGACGTTATAACGTAAATAGGTTATATGTTATGACGTTATAACGTAATAGGTTATATGGTATGACGTCATAATGTAAATAGGTTATATGGTATGACGGTATACCGTATTACGTTATATGGGATGACGTTATAACGTATTACGTCAAATGGGATGACGTTGTAACGTATTACGTTAAATGGGACGACGTTATAACGTATCACGTTATATGGGATGACGTAATAACGTATTACGTAATATTGGATGACGTTATCACATAATACGTTATATGGTATGACGTCATAAGGTAAATAGGTTATATGCTATGACGGTATACCGTGTTTCGTTATATGGGATGACGTTGTAACGTATTACGTTAAATGGGATGACGTTGTAACGTATTACGTTAAATGGGACGACGTTATAACGTATTTCGTTATATGGGATGACGTTGTAACGTATTACGATAAATGGGATGACGTTGTAACGTATTACGTTAAATGGGACGACGTTATAACGTATTACGTTGTATGGGATGACGTTATAACGTATTACGTTATATGGGATGACGTTATAACGTATTACGTTATATGGGACGACGTTATAACGTATTACGTTATATGGAACGACGTTATACCGTATTACGTTATATGAGATGACGTTGTAACGTATTACGATAAATGGGATGTCGTTGTAACGTATTACGTTAAATGGGACGACGTTATAACGTATCACGTTATATGGGACGACGTTATAACGTATCACGTTATATGGGATGACGTAATAACGTAATACGTAATATGGGATGACGTTATAACGTATTACGTTATATGGGACGACGTTATAACGTATTACGTTATATGGAACGACGTTATACCGTATTACGTTATATGAGATGACGTTGTAACGTATTACGATAAATGGGATGTCGTTGTAACGTATTACGTTAAATGGGACGACGTTATAACGTATCACGTTATATGGGATGACGTTATAACGTATTACGTTATATGGGATGACGTCATAACGTATTACGTTATATGAGACGATGTTATAACGTATTGCGTTATATGGAACGACGTTATACCGTATTACGTTATAAGGGATGACGTTATAACGTATTACGTTATATGGGATGACGTTATAACGTATTTCGTTATATGGGAGGACGTTATAACGTATTACGTTATATGGTATGACGTTTTAACGTATTACGTTATATGGGACGACGTTATAACGTATTACGTGATATGGGATGATGTTGTAACGCATTACGTTATATGGGACGACGTTATAACGTATTACGTTATATGGGATGACGGTATACCGTATTTCGTTATATGGGATGACGTTGTAACGTATTACGTTAAATGGGATGACGTTGTAACGTATTACGTTAAATGGGACGACGTTATAACGTATTTCGTTATATGGGATGACGTTGTAACGTATTACGATAAATGGGATGACGTTGTAACGTATTACGTTAAATGGGACGACGTTATAACGTATTACGTTGTATGGGATGACGTTATAACGTATTACGTTATATGGGATGACGTTATAACGTATTACGTTATATGGGACGACGTTATAACGTATTACGTTATATGGAACGACGTTATACCGTATTACGTTATATGAGATGACGTTGTAACGTATTACGATAAATGGGATGTCGTTGTAACGTATTACGTTAAATGGGACGACGTTATAACGTATCACGTTATATGGGATGACGTAATAACGTAATACGTAATATGGGATGACGTTATAACGTATTACGTTATATGGGACGACGTTATAACGTATTACGTTATATGGAACGACGTTATACCGTATTACGTTATATGAGATGACGTTGTAACGTATTACGATAAATGGGATGTCGTTGTAACGTATTACGTTAAATGGGACGACGTTATAACGTATCACGTTATATGGGATGACGTTATAACGTATTACGTTATATGGGACGACGTTATAACGTATTACGTTATATGGAACGACGTTATACCGTATTACGTTATATGAGATGACGTTGTAACGTATTACGATAAATGGGATGTCGTTGTAACGTATTACGTTAAATGGGACGACGTTATAACGTATCACGTTATATGGGATGACGTAATAACGTAATACGTAATATGGGATGACGTTATCACATAATACGTTATATGGTATGACGTCATAACGAAAATAGGTTATATGCTATGACGGTATACCGTATTTCGTTATATGGGATGACGTTATAACGTATTACGTTATATGGGATGACGTCATAACGTATTACGTTATATGAGACGATGTTATAACGTATTGCGTTATATGGAACGACGTTATACCGTATTACGTTATAAGGGATGACGTTATAACGTATTACGTTATATGGGATGACGTTATAACGTATTTCGTTATATGGGAGGACGTTATAACGTATTACGTTATATGGTATGACGTTTTAACGTATTACGTTATATGGGACGACGTTATAACGTATTACGTGATATGGGATGATGTTGTAACGCATTACGTTATATGGGACGACGTTATAACGTATTACGTTATATGGGATGACGTAGTAACGTATTACGTTATATGGGATGACGTTATCACTTAATACGTTATATGGTATGACGTTATAACGTATTACGTTATATGGGATGACGTTATCACATAATACGTTATATGGTATGACGTCATAATGTAAATAGGTTATATGGTATGACGGTATACCGTATTACGTTATATGGGATGACGTTATAACGTATTACGTCATATGGGATGACGTTATAACCTATTACGTTATATGGGATGACGTTATAACGTATTACGTTATATGGGACGACGTTATAACGTATTATGTTATATGGAACGACGTTATACCGTATTACGTTATATGGGATGACGTTATAACGTATTACGTTATATGGGACGACGTTATAACGTATTACGTTATATGGAACGACGTTATACCGTATTACGTTATATGGGATGACGTGATAACGAATTACGTTATATGGGATGACGTTATAACGTATTTCGTTATATGGGAGGACGTTATAACGTATTACGTTATATGGTATGACGTTTTAACGTATTACGTTATATGGGAGAACGTTATAACGTATTACGTTATATGCGACGACGTTATAACGTATTACGTTATATGGGATGATGTTGTAACGTATTACGTTATATGGGACGACGTTATAACGTATTGCGTTATATGGGATGACGTAGTACCGTATTACGGTATATGGGATGACGTTATCACTTAATACGTTATATGGTATGACGTTATAACGTATTACGTTATATGGGACGACGTTATAAGGTATTACGTTATATGGAACGACGTTATACCGTATTACGTTATATGGGATGACGTAATAACGTATTACGTAATATGGGATGACGTTATCACATAATACGTTATATGGTATGACGTCATAATGTAAATAGGTTATATGGTATGACGGTAAACCGTATGACGTTATATGGGATGACGTTATAACGTATTACGTTATATGGGATGACGTTATCACGTAATACGCTATATGGTATGACGTTATAACGTAAATAGGTTATATGTTATGACGTTATAACGTAATAGGTTATATGGTATGACGTCATAATGTAAATAGGTTATATGGTATGACGGTATACCGTATTACGTTATATGGGATGACGTTATAACGTATTACGTCAAATGGGATGACGTTGTAACGTATTACGTTAAATGGGACGACGTTATAACGTATCACGTTATATGGGATGACGTAATAACGTATTACGTAATATTGGATGACGTTATCACATAATACGTTATATGGTATGACGTCATAAGGTAAATAGGTTATATGCTATGACGGTATACCGTATTTCGTTATATGGGATGACGTTGTAACGTATTACGTTAAATGGGATGACGTTGTAACGTATTACGTTAAATGGGACGACGTTATAACGTATTTCGTTATATGGGATGACGTTGTAACGTATTACGATAAATGGGATGACGTAATAACGTAATACGTAATATGGGATGACGTTATAACGTATTACGTTATATGGGACGACGTTATAACGTATTACGTTATATGGAACGACGGTATACCGTATTACGTTATATGGGATGACGTTATAACGTATTACGTCAAATGGGATGACGTTGTAACGTATTACGTTAAATGGGACGACGTTATAACGTATTACGTTGTATGGGATGACGTTACAACGTATTACGTTATATGGGATGACGTTATAACGTATTACGTTATATGGGACGACGTTATAACGTATTACGTTATATGGAACGACGTTATACCGTATTACGTTATATGAGATGACGTTGTAACGTATTACGATAAATGGGATGTCGTTGTAACGTATTACGTTAAATGGGACGACGTTATAACGTATCACGTTATATGGGATGACGTAATAACGTAATACGTAATATGGGATGACGTTATAACGTATTACGTTATATGGGACGACGTTATAACGTATTACGTTATATGGAACGACGTTATACCGTATTACGTTATATGAGATGACGTTGTAACGTATTGCGATAAATGGGATGTCGTTGTAACGTATTACGTTAAATGGGACGACGTTATAACGTATCACGTTATATGGGATGACGTTATAACGTATTACGTTATATGGGACGACGTTATAACGTATTACGTTATATGGAACGACGTTATACCGTATTACGTTATATGAGATGACGTTGTAACGTATTACGATAAATGGGATGTCGTTGTAACGTATTACGTTAAATGGGACGACGTTATAACGTATCACGTTATATGGGATGACGTAATAACGTAATACGTAATATGGGATGACGTTATCACATAATACGTTATATGGTATGACGTCATAACGTAAATAGGTTATATGCTATGACGGTATACCGTATTTCGTTATATGGGATGACGTTATAACGTATTACGTTATATGGGATGACGTCATAACGTATTACGTTATATGAGACGATGTTATAACGTATTGCGTTATATGGAACGACGTTATACCGTATTACGTTATAAGGGATGACGTTATAACGTATTACGTTATATGGGATGACGTTATAACGTATTTCGTTATATGGGAGGACGTTATAACGTATTACGTTATATGGTATGACGTTTTAACGTATTACGTTATATGGGACGACGTTATAACGTATTACGTGATATGGGATGATGTTGTAACGCATTACGTTATATGGGACGACGTTATAACGTATTACGTTATATGGGATGACGTAGTAACGTATTACGTTATATGGGATGACGTTATCACTTAATACGTTATATGGTATGACGTTATAACGTATTACGTTATATGGGATGACGTAGTAACGTATTACGTTATATGGGATGACGTTATCACTTAATACGTTATATGGTATGACGTTATAACGTATTACGTTATATGGGATGACGTTATCACATAATACGTTATATGCTATGACGTCATAATGTAAATAGGTTATATGGTATGACGGTATACCGTATTACGTTATATGGGATGACGTTATAACGTATTACGTCATATGGGATGACGTTATAACCTATTACGTTATATGGGATGACGTTATAACGTATTACGTTATATGGGACGACGTTATAACGTATTATGTTATATGGAACGACGTTATACCGTATTACGTTATATGGGATGACGTTGTAACGTATTACGTTAAATGGGATGACGTTGTAACGTATTACGTTAAATGGGACGACGTTATAACGTATTACGTTATATGGGATGACGTAATAACGTATTATGTTATATGGGATGACGTTATCACGTAATACGCTATATGGTATGACGTTATAACGTAATCGGTTATATGGTATGACGTTATACCCTATTACGTTATATGGGATGACGTTATAACGTATTACGTTATATGGGACGACGTTATAACGTATTATGTTATATGGAACGACGTTATACCGTATTACGTTATATGAGATGACGTTGTAACGTATTACGATAAATGGGATGTCGTTGTAACGTATTACGTTAAATGGGACGACGTTATAACGTATCACGTTATATGGGATGACGTAATAACGTAATACGTAATATGGGATGACGTTATCACATAATACGTTATATGGTATGACGTCATAACGTAAATAGGTTATATGCTATGACGGTATACCGTATTTCGTTATATGGGATGACGTTATAACGTATTACGTTATATGGGGTGACGTCATAACGTATTACGTTATATGAGACGATGTTATAACGTATTGCGTTATATGGAACGACGTTACACCGTATTACGTTATAAGGGATGACGTTATAACGTATTACGTTATATGGGATGACGTTATAACGTATTTCGTTATATGGGAGGACGTTATAACGTATTACGTTATATGGTATGACGTTTTAACGTATTACGTTATATGGGACGACGTTATAACGTATTACGTGATATGGGATGATGTTGTAACGCATTACGTTATATGGGACGACGTTATAACGTATTACGTTATATGGGATGACGTAGTAACGTATTACGTTATATGGGATGACGTTATCACTTAATACGTTATATGGTATGACGTTATAACGTATTACGTTATATGGGATGACGTTATCACATAATACGTTATATGGTATGACGTCATAATGTAAATAGGTTATATGGTATGACGGTATACCGTATTACGTTATATGGGATGACGTTATAACGTATTATGTCATATGGGATGACGTTATAACCTATTACGTTATATGGGATGACGTTTTAACGTATTACGTTATATGGGAGAACGTTATAACGTATTACGTTATATGCGACGACGTTATAACGTATTATGTTATATGGAACGACGTTATACCGTATTACGTTATATGGGATGACGTTATAACGTATTACGTTATATGGGACGACGTTATAACGTATTACGTTATATGGAACGACGTTATACCGTATTACGTTATATGGGATGACGTGATAACGAATTACGTTATATGGGATGACGTTATAACGTATTTCGTTATATGGGAGGACGTTATAACTTATTACGTTATATGGTATGACGTTTTAACGTATTACGTTATATGGGAGAACGTTATAACGTATTACGTTATATGCGACGACGTTATAACGTATTACGTTATATGGGATGATGTTGTAACGTATTACGTTATATGGGACGACGTTATAACGTATTGCGTTATATGGGATGACGTAGTACCGTATTACGGTATATGGGATGACGTTATCACTTAATACGTTATATGGTATGACGTTATAACGTATTACGTTATATGGGACGACGTTATAAGGTATTACGTTATATGAAACGACGTTATACCGTATTACGTTATATGGGATGACGTAATAACGTATTACGTAATATGGGATGACGTTATCACATAATACGTTATATGGTATGACGTCATAATGTAAATAGGTTATATGGTATGACGGTATACCGTATGACGTTATATGGGATGACGTTATAACGTATTACGTTATATGGGATGACGTTATCACGTAATACGCTATATGGTATGACGTTATAACGTAAATAGGTTATATGTTATGACGTTATAACGTAATAGGTTATATGGTATGACGTCATAATGTAAATAGGTTATATGGTATGACGGTATACCGTATTACGTTATATGGGATGACGTTATAACGTATTACGTCAAATGGGATGACGTTGTAACGTATTACGTTAAATGGGACGACGTTATAACGTATCACGTTATATGGGATGACGTAATAACGTATTACGTAATATTGGATGACGTTATCACATAATACGTTATATGGTATGACGTCATAAGGTAAATAGGTTATATGCTATGACGGTATACCGTATTTCGTTATATGGGATGACGTTGTAACGTATTACGTTAAATGGGATGACGTTGTAACGTATTACGTTAAATGGGACGACGTTATAACGTATTTCGTTATATGGGATGACGTTGTAACGTATTACGATAAATGGGATGACGTTGTAACGTATTACGTTAAATGGGACGACGTTATAACGTATTACGTTGTATGGGATGACGTTATAACGTATTACGTTATATGGGATGACGTTATAACGTATTACGTTATATGGGACGACGTTATAACGTATTACGTTATATGGAACGACGTTATACCGTATTACGTTATATGGGACGACGTTATAACGTATCACGTTATATGGGATGACGTAATAACGTAATACGTAATATGGGATGACGTTATAACGTATTACGTTATATGGGACGACGTTATAACGTATTACGTTATATGGAACGACGTTATACCGTATTACGTTATATGAGATGACGTTGTAACGTATTACGATAAATGGGATGTCGTTGTAACGTATTACGTTAAATGGGACGACGTTATAACGTATCACGTTATATGGGATGACGTTATAACGTATTACGTTATATGGGATGACGTCATAACGTATTACGTTATATGAGACGATGTTATAACGTATTGCGTTATATGGAACGACGTTATACCGTATTACGTTATAAGGGATGACGTTATAACGTATTACGTTATATGGGATGACGTTATAACGTATTTCGTTATATGGGAGGACGTTATAACGTATTACGTTATATGGTATGACGTTTTAACGTATTACGTTATATGGGACGACGTTATAACGTATTACGTGATATGGGATGATGTTGTAACGCATTACGTTATATGGGACGACGTTATAACGTATTACGTTATATGGGATGACGGTATACCGTATTTCGTTATATGGGATGACGTTGTAACGTATTACGTTAAATGGGATGACGTTGTAACGTATTACGTTAAATGGGACGACGTTATAACGTATTTCGTTATATGGGATGACGTTGTAACGTATTACGATAAATGGGATGACGTTGTAACGTATTACGTTAAATGGGACGACGTTATAACGTATTACGTTGTATGGGATGACGTTATAACGTATTACGTTATATGGGATGACGTTATAACGTATTACGTTATATGGGACGACGTTATAACGTATTACGTTATATGGAACGACGTTATACCGTATTACGTTATATGAGATGACGTTGTAACGTATTACGATAAATGGGATGTCGTTGTAACGTATTACGTTAAATGGGACGACGTTATAACGTATCACGTTATATGGGATGACGTAATAACGTAATACGTAATATGGGATGACGTTATAACGTATTACGTTATATGGGACGACGTTATAACGTATTACGTTATATGGAACGACGTTATACCGTATTACGTTATATGAGATGACGTTGTAACGTATTACGATAAATGGGATGTCGTTGTAACGTATTACGTTAAATGGGACGACGTTATAACGTATCACGTTATATGGGATGACGTTATAACGTATTACGTTATATGGGACGACGTTATAACGTATTACGTTATATGGAACGACGTTATACCGTATTACGTTATATGAGATGACGTTGTAACGTATTACGATAAATGGGATGTCGTTGTAACGTATTACGTTAAATGGGACGACGTTATAACGTATCACGTTATATGGGATGACGTAATAACGTAATACGTAATATGGGATGACGTTATCAC
Source organism: Bombus vancouverensis nearcticus (assembly GCF_051014615.1). Classification (NCBI taxonomy): domain Eukaryota; kingdom Metazoa; phylum Arthropoda; class Insecta; order Hymenoptera; family Apidae; genus Bombus; species Bombus vancouverensis. The sequence continues at coordinate 654,835 of NW_027468916.1, read as the reverse complement.
ATAATACGTTATATGGTATGACGTCATAACGTAAATAGGTTATATGCTATGACGGTATACCGTATTTCGTTATATGGGATGACGTTATAACGTATTACGTTATATGGGATGACGTCATAACGTATTACGTTATATGAGACGATGTTATAACGTATTGCGTTATATGGAACGACGTTATACCGTATTACGTTATAAGGGATGACGTTATAACGTATTACGTTATATGGGATGACGTTATAACGTATTTCGTTATATGGGAGGACGTTATAACGTATTACGTTATATGGTATGACGTTTTAACGTATTACGTTATATGGGACGACGTTATAACGTATTGCGTGATATGGGATGATGTTGTAACGCATTACGTTATATGGGACGACGTTATAACGTATTACGTTATATGGGATGACGTAGTAACGTATTACGTTATATGGGATGACGTTATCACTTAATACGTTATATGGTATGACGTTATAACGTATTACGTTATATGGGATGACGTTATCACATAATACGTTATATGGTATGACGTCATAATGTAAATAGGTTATATGGTATGACGGTATACCGTATTACGTTATATGGGATGACGTTATAACGTATTACGTCATATGGGATGACGTTATAACCTATTACGTTATATGGGATGACGTTATAACGTATTACGTTATATGGGACGACGTTATAACGTATTATGTTATATGGAACGACGTTATACCGTATTACGTTATATGGGATGACGTTATAACGTATTACGTTATATGGGACGACGTTATAACGTATTACGTTATATGGAACGACGTTATACCGTATTACGTTATATGGGATGACGTGATAACGAATTACGTTATATGGGATGACGTTATAACGTATTACGTTATATGGGACGACGTTATAACGTATTATGTTATATGGAACGACGTTATACCGTATTACGTTATATGGGATGACGTTATAACGTATTACGTTAAATGGGACGACGTTATAACGTATCACGTTATATGGGACGACGTTATAACGTATCACGTTATATGGGATGACGTAATAACGTAATACGTAATATGGGATGACGTTATAACGTATTACGTTATATGGGACGACGTTATAACGTATTACGTTATATGGAACGACGTTATACCGTATTACGTTATATGAGATGACGTTGTAACGTATTACGATAAATGGGATGTCGTTGTAACGTATTACGTTAAATGGGACGACGTTATAACGTATCACGTTATATGGGATGACGTTATAACGTATTACGTTATATGGGATGACGTCATAACGTATTACGTTATATGAGACGATGTTATAACGTATTGCGTTATATGGAACGACGTTATACCGTATTACGTTATAAGGGATGACGTTATAACGTATTACGTTATATGGGATGACGTTATAACGTATTTCGTTATATGGGAGGACGTTATAACGTATTACGTTATATGGTATGACGTTTTAACGTATTACGTTATATGGGACGACGTTATAACGTATTACGTGATATGGGATGATGTTGTAACGCATTACGTTATATGGGACGACGTTATAACGTATTACGTTATATGGGATGACGGTATACCGTATTTCGTTATATGGGATGACGTTGTAACGTATTACGTTAAATGGGATGACGTTGTAACGTATTACGTTAAATGGGACGACGTTATAACGTATTTCGTTATATGGGATGACGTTGTAACGTATTACGATAAATGGGATGACGTTGTAACGTATTACGTTAAATGGGACGACGTTATAACGTATTACGTTGTATGGGATGACGTTATAACGTATTACGTTATATGGGATGACGTTATAACGTATTACGTTATATGGGACGACGTTATAACGTATTACGTTATATGGAACGACGTTATACCGTATTACGTTATATGAGATGACGTTGTAACGTATTACGATAAATGGGATGTCGTTGTAACGTATTACGTTAAATGGGACGACGTTATAACGTATCACGTTATATGGGATGACGTAATAACGTAATACGTAATATGGGATGACGTTATAACGTATTACGTTATATGGGACGACGTTATAACGTATTACGTTATATGGAACGACGTTATACCGTATTACGTTATATGAGATGACGTTGTAACGTATTACGATAAATGGGATGTCGTTGTAACGTATTACGTTAAATGGGACGACGTTATAACGTATCACGTTATATGGGATGACGTTATAACGTATTACGTTATATGGGACGACGTTATAACGTATTACGTTATATGGAACGACGTTATACCGTATTACGTTATATGAGATGACGTTGTAACGTATTACGATAAATGGGATGTCGTTGTAACGTATTACGTTAAATGGGACGACGTTATAACGTATCACGTTATATGGGATGACGTAATAACGTAATACGTAATATGGGATGACGTTATCACATAATACGTTATATGGTATGACGTCATAACGTAAATAGGTTATATGCTATGACGGTATACCGTATTTCGTTATATGGGATGACGTTATAACGTATTACGTTATATGGGATGACGTCATAACGTATTACGTTATATGAGACGATGTTATAACGTATTGCGTTATATGGAACGACGTTATACCGTATTACGTTATAAGGGATGACGTTATAACGTATTACGTTATATGGGATGACGTTATAACGTATTTCGTTATATGGGAGGACGTTATAACGTATTACGTTATATGGTATGACGTTTTAACGTATTACGTTATATGGGACGACGTTATAACGTATTGCGTGATATGGGATGATGTTGTAACGCATTACGTTATATGGGACGACGTTATAACGTATTACGTTATATGGGATGACGTAGTAACGTATTACGTTATATGGGATGACGTTATCACTTAATACGTTATATGGTATGACGTTATAACGTATTACGTTATATGGGATGACGTTATCACATAATACGTTATATGGTATGACGTCATAATGTAAATAGGTTATATGGTATGACGGTATACCGTATTACGTTATATGGGATGACGTTATAACGTATTACGTCATATGGGATGACGTTATAACCTATTACGTTATATGGGATGACGTTATAACGTATTACGTTATATGGGACGACGTTATAACGTATTACGTTATATGGAACGACGTTATACCGTATTACGTTATATGGGATGACGTGATAACGAATTACGTTATATGGGATGACGTTATAACGTATTTCGTTATATGGGAGGACGTTATAACGTATTACGTTATATGGTATGACGTTTTAACGTATTACGTTATATGGGAGAACGTTATAACGTATTACGTTATATGCGACGACGTTATAACGTATTACGTTATATGGGATGATGTTGTAACGTATTACGTTATATGGGACGACGTTATAACGTATTGCGTTATATGGGATGACGTAGTACCGTATTACGGTATATGGGATGACGTTATCACTTAATACGTTATATGGTATGACGTTATAACGTATTACGTTATATGGGACGACGTTATAAGGTATTACGTTATATGGAACGACGTTATACCGTATTACGTTATATGGGATGACGTAATAACGTATTACGTAATATGGGATGACGTTATCACATAATACGTTATATGGTATGACGTCATAATGTAAATAGGTTATATGGTATGACGGTATACCGTATGACGTTATATGGGATGACGTTATAACGTATTACGTTATATGGGATGACGTTATCACGTAATACGCTATATGGTATGACGTTATAACGTAAATAGGTTATACGTTATGACGTTATAACGTAATAGGTTATATGGTATGACGTCATAATGTAAATAGGTTATATGGTATGACGGTATACCGTATTACGTTATATGGGATGACGTTAAACGTATTACGTCAAATGGGATGACGTTGTAACGTATTACGTTAAATGGGACGACGTTATAACGTATCACGTTATATGGGATGACGTAATAACGTATTACGTAATATTGGATGACGTTATCACATAATACGTTATATGGTATGACGTCATAAGGTAAATAGGTTATATGCTATGACGGTATACCGTATTTCGTTATATGGGATGACGTTGTAACGTATTACGTTAAATGGGATGACGTTGTAACGTATTACGTTAAATGGGACGACGTTATAACGTATTTCGTTATATGGGATGACGTTGTAACGTATTACGATAAATGGGATGACGTAATAACGTAATACGTAATATGGGATGACGTTATAACGTATTACGTTATATGGGACGACGTTATAACGTATTACGTTATATGGAACGACGGTATACCGTATTACGTTATATGGGATGACGTTATAACGTATTACGTCAAATGGGATGACGTTGTAACGTATTACGTTAAATGGGACGACGTTATAACGTATTACGTTGTATGGGATGACGTTATAACGTATTACGTTATATGGGATGACGTTATAACGTATTACGTTATATGGGACGACGTTATAACGTATTACGTTATATGGAACGACGTTATACCGTATTACGTTATATGAGATGACGTTGTAACGTATTACGATAAATGGGATGTCGTTGTAACGTATTACGTTAAATGGGACGACGTTATAACGTATCACGTTATATGGGATGACGTAATAACGTAATACGTAATATGGGATGACGTTATAACGTATTACGTTATATGGGACGACGTTATAACGTATTACGTTATATGGAACGACGTTATACCGTATTACGTTATATGAGATGACGTTGTAACGTATTGCGATAAATGGGATGTCGTTGTAACGTATTACGTTAAATGGGACGACGTTATAACGTATCACGTTATATGGGATGACGTTATAACGTATTACGTTATATGGGACGACGTTATAACGTATTACGTTATATGGAACGACGTTATACCGTATTACGTTATATGAGATGACGTTGTAACGTATTACGATAAATGGGATGTCGTTGTAACGTATTACGTTAAATGGGACGACGTTATAACGTATCACGTTATATGGGATGACGTAATAACGTAATACGTAATATGGGATGACGTTATCACATAATACGTTATATGGTATGACGTCATAACGTAAATAGGTTATATGCTATGACGGTATACCGTATTTCGTTATATGGGATGACGTTATAACGTATTACGTTATATGGGATGACGTCATAACGTATTACGTTATATGAGACGATGTTATAACGTATTGCGTTATATGGAACGACGTTATACCGTATTACGTTATAAGGGATGACGTTATAACGTATTACGTTATATGGGATGACGTTATAACGTATTTCGTTATATGGGAGGACGTTATAACGTATTACGTTATATGGTATGACGTTATAACGTATTACGTGATATGGGATGATGTTGTAACGCATTACGTTATATGGGACGACGTTATAACGTATTACGTTATATGGGATGACGTAGTAACGTATTACGTTATATGGGATGACGTTATCACTTAATACGTTATATGGTATGACGTTATAACGTATTACGTTATATGGGATGACGTTATCACATAATACGTTATATGGTATGACGTCATAATGTAAATAGGTTATATGGTATGACGGTATACCGTATTACGTTATATGGGATGACGTTATAACGTATTACGTCATATGGGATGACGTTATAACCTATTACGTTATATGGGATGACGTTATAACGTATTACGTTATATGGGACGACGTTATAACGTATTATGTTATATGGAACGACGTTATACCGTATTACGTTATATGGGATGACGTTATAACGTATTACGTTATATGGGACGACGTTATAACGTATTACGTTATATGGAACGACGTTATACCGTATTACGTTATATGGGATGACGTGATAACGAATTACGTTATATGGGATGACGTTATAACGTATTTCGTTATATGGGAGGACGTTATAACGTATTACGTTATATGGTATGACGTTTTAACGTATTACGTTATATGGGAGAACGTTATAACGTATTACGTTATATGCGACGACGTTATAACGTATTACGTTATATGGGATGATGTTGTAAGGTATTACGTTATATGGGACGACGTTATAACGTATTGCGTTATATGGGATGACGTAGTACCGTATTACGGTATATGGGATGACGTTATCACTTAATACGTTATATGGTATGACGTTATAACGTATTACGTTATATGGGACGACGTTATAAGGTATTACGTTATATGGAACGACGTTATACCGTATTACGTTATATGGGATGACGTAATAACGTATTACGTAATATGGGATGACGTTATCACATAATACGTTATATGGTATGACGTCATAATGTAAATAGGTTATATGGTATGACGGTATACCGTATTACGTTATATGGGATGACGTTATAACGTATTACGTCAAATGGGATGACGTTATACCGTATTACGTTATATGGGATGACGTAATAACGTATTACGTAATATGGGATGACGTTATCACATAATACGTTATATGGTATGACGTCATAATGTAAATAGGTTATATGGTATGACGGTATACCGTATTACGTTAAATGGGACGACGTTAAACCGTATCACGTTATATGGAACGACGTTATACCGTATTACGTTATATGGGATGACGTAATAACGTATTACGTAATATGGGATGACGTTATCACATAATACGTTATATGGTATGACGTCATAATATAAATAGGTTATATGGTATGACGGTATACCGTATTACGTTATATGGGATGACGTTATAACGTATTACGTCAAATGGGATGACGTTATAACGTATTACGTTATATGGGATGACGTTATCACGTAATACGCTATATGGTATGACGTTATAACGTAAATAGGTTATATGTTATGACGTTATAACGTAATAGGTTATATGGTATGACGTCATAATGTAAATAGGTTATATGGTATGACGGTATACCGTATTACGTTATATGGGATGACGTTATAACGTATTACGTCAAATGGGATGACGTTGTAACGTATTACGTTAAATGGGACGACGTTATAACGTATCACGTTATATGGGATGACGTAATAACGTATTACGTAATATGGGATGACGTTATCACATAATACGTTATATGGTATGACGTCATAAGGTAAATAGGTTATATGCTATGACGGTATACCGTATTTCGTTATATGGGATGACGTTGTAACGTATTACGTTAAATGGGACGACGTTATAACGTATTTCGTTATATGGGATGACGTTGTAACGTATTACGATAAATGGGATGACGTTGTAACGTATTACGTTATATGGAACGACGTTATACCGTATTACGTTATATGAGATGACGTTGTAACGTATTACGATAAATGGGATGTCGTTGTAACGTATTACGATAAATGGGATGTCGTTGTAACGTATTACGTTAAATGGGACGACGTTATAACGTATCACGTTATATGGGATGACGTTATAACGTATTACGTTATATGGAACGACGTTATACCGTATTACGTTATATGGAACGACGTTATACCGTATTACGTTATATGGAACGACGTTATACCGTATTACGTTATATGAGATGACGTTGTAACGTATTACGATAAATGGGATGTCGTTGTAACGTATTACGTTAAATGGGACGACGTTATAACGTATCACGTTATATGGGATGACGTAATAACGTAATACGTAATATGGGATGACGTTATAACGTATTACGTTATATGGGACGACGTTATAACGTATTACGTTATATGGAACGACGTTATACCGTATTACGTTATATGAGATGACGTTGTAACGTATTACGATAAATGGGATGTCGTTGTAACGTATTACGTTAAATGGGACGACGTTATAACGTATCACGTTATATGGGATGACGTTATAACGTATTACGTTATATGGGACGACGTTATAACGTATTACGTTATATGGAACGACGTTATACCGTATTACGTTATATGAGATGACGTTGTAACGTATTACGATAAATGGGATGTCGTTGTAACGTATTACGTTAAATGGGACGACGTTATAACGTATCACGTTATATGGGATGACGTAATAACGTAATACGTAATATGGGATGACGTTATCACATAATACGTTATATGGTATGACGTCATAACGTAAATAGGTTATATGCTATGACGGTATACCGTATTTCGTTATGTGGGATGACGTTATAACGTATTACGTTATATGGGATGACGTCATAACGTATTACGTTATATGAGACGATGTTATAACGTATTGTGTTATATGGAACGACGTTATACCGTATTACGTTATAAGGGATGACGTTATAACGTATTACGTTATATGGGATGACGTTATAACGTATTACGTTAAATGGGACGACGTTATAACGTATCACGTTATATGGGATGACGTAATAACGTAATACGTAATATGGGATGACGTTATAACGTATTACGTTATATGGGACGACGTTATAACGTATTTCGTTATATGGGATGACGTTGTAACGTATTACGATAAATGGGATGACGTTGTAACGTATTACGTTAAATGGGACGACGTTATAACGTATTACGTTGTATGGGATGACGTTATAACGTATTACGTTATATGGGATGACGTTATAACGTATTACGTTATATGGGACGACGTTATAACGTATTACGTTATATGGAACGACGTTATACCGTATTACGTTATATGAGATGACGTTGTAACGTATTACGATAAATGGGATGTCGTTGTAACGGATTACGTTAAATGGGACGACGTTATAACGTATCACGTTATATGGGATGACGTAATAACGTAATACGTAATATGGGATGACGTTATAACGTATCACGTTATATGGGACGACGTTATAACGTATTACGTTATATGGAACGACGTTATACCGTATTACGTTATATGAGATGACGTTGTAACGTATTACGATAAATGATATGTCGTTGTAACGTATTACGTTAAATGGGACGACGTTATAACGTATCACGTTATATGGGATGACGTTATAACGTATTACGTTATATGGGACGACGTTATAACGTATTTCGTTATATGGAACGACGTTATACCGTATTACGTTATATGAGATGACGTTGTAACGTATTACGATAAATGGGATGTCGTTGTAACGTATTACGTTAAATGGGACGACGTTATAACGTATCACGTTATATGGGATGACGTAATAACGTAATACGTAATATGGGATGACGTTATCACATAATACGTTATATGGTATGACGTCATAACGTAAATAGGTTATATGCTATGACGGTATATCGTATTTCGTTATATGGGATGACGTTATAACGTATTACGTTATATGGGATGACGTCATAACGTATTACGTTATATGAGACGATGTTATAACGTATTGCGTTATATGGAACGACGTTATACCGTATTACGTTATAAGGGATGACGTTATAACGTATTACGTTATATGGGATGACGTTATAACGTATTTCGTTATATGGGAGGACGTTGTAACGTATTACGTTAAATGGGACGACGTTATAACGTATTTCGTTATATGGGATGACGTTGTAACGTATTACGATAAATGGGATGACGTTGTAACGTATTACGTTAAATGGGACGACGTTATAACGTATTACGTTGTATGGGATGACGTTATAACGTATTACGTTATATGGGATGACGTTATAACGTATTACGTTATATGGGACGACGTTATAACGTATTACGTTATATGGAACGACGTTATACCGTATTACGTTATATGAGATGACGTTGTAACGTATTACGATAAATGGGATGTCGTTGTAACGTATTACGTTAAATGGGACGACGTTATAACGTATCACGTTATATGGGACGACGTTATAACGTATCACGTTATATGGGATGACGTAATAACGTAATACGTTATATGGGACGACGTTATAACGTATTACGTTATATGGAACGACGTTATACCGTATTACGTTATATGAGATGACGTTGTAACGTATTACGATAAATGGGATGTCGTTGTAACGTATTACGTTAAATGGGACGACGTTATAACGTATCACGTTATATGGGATGACGTTATAACGTATTACGTTATATGGGATGACGTCATAACGTATTACGTTATATGAGACGATGTTATAACGTATTGCGTTATATGGAACGACGTTATACCGTATTACGTTATAAGGGATGACGTTATAACGTATTACGTTATATGGGATGACGTTATAACGTATTTCGTTATATGGGAGGACGTTATAACGTATTACGTTATATGGTATGACGTTTTAACGTATTACGTTATATGGGACGACGTTATAACGTATTACGTGATATGGGATGATGTTGTAACGCATTACGTTATATGGGACGACGTTATAACGTATTACGTTATATGGGATGACGGTATACCGTATTTCGTTATATGGGATGACGTTGTAACGTATTACGTTAAATGGGATGACGTTGTAACGTATTACGTTAAATGGGACGACGTTATAACGTATTTCGTTATATGGGATGACGTTGTAACGTATTACGATAAATGGGATGACGTTGTAACGTATTACGTTAAATGGGACGACGTTATAACGTATTACGTTGTATGGGATGACGTTATAACGTATTACGTTATATGGGATGACGTTATAACTTATTACGTTATATGGGACGACGTTATAACGTATTACGTTATATGGAACGACGTTATACCGTATTACGTTATATGAGATGACGTTGTAACGTATTACGATAAATGGGATGTCGTTGTAACGTATTACGTTAAATGGGACGACGTTATAACGTATCACGTTATATGGGATGACGTAATAACGTAATACGTAATATGGGATGACGTTATAACGTATTACGTTATATGGGACGACGTTATAACGTATTACGTTATATGGAACGACGTTATACCGTATTACGTTATATGAGATGACGTTGTAACGTATTACGATAAATGGGATGTCGTTGTAACGTATTACGTTAAATGGGACGACGTTATAACGTATCACGTTATATGGGATGACGTTATAACGTATTACGTTATATGGGACGACGTTATAACGTATTACGTTATATGGAACGACGTTATACCGTATTACGTTATATGAGATGACGTTGTAACGTATTACGATAAATGGGATGTCGTTGTAACGTATTACGTTAAATGGGACGACGTTATAACGTATCACGTTATATGGGATGACGTAATAACGTAATACGTAATATGGGATGACGTTATCACATAATACGTTATATGGTATGACGTCATAACGTAAATAGGTTATATGCTATGACGGTATACCGTATTTCGTTATATGGGATGACGTTATAACGTATTACGTTATATGGGATGACGTCATAACGTATTACGTTATATGAGACGATGTTATAACGTATTGCGTTATATGGAACGACGTTATACCGTATTACGTTATAAGGGATGACGTTATAACGTATTACGTTATATGGGATGACGTTATAACGTATTTCGTTATATGGGAGGACGTTATAACGTATTACGTTATATGGTATGACGTTTTAACGTATTACGTTATATGGGACGACGTTATAACGTATTGCGTGATATGGGATGATGTTGTAACGCATTACGTTATATGGGACGACGTTATAACGTATTACGTTATATGGGATGACGTAGTAACGTATTACGTTATATGGGATGACGTTATCACTTAATACGTTATATGGTATGACGTTATAACGTATTACGTTATATGGGATGACGTTATCACATAATACGTTATATGGTATGACGTCATAATGTAAATAGGTTATATGGTATGACGGTATACCGTATTACGTTATATGGGATGACGTTATAACGTATTACGTCATATGGGATGACGTTATAACCTATTACGTTATATGGGATGACGTTATAACGTATTACGTTATATGGGACGACGTTATAACGTATTATGTTATATGGAACGACGTTATACCGTATTACGTTATATGGGATGACGTTATAACGTATTACGTTATATGGGACGACGTTATAACATATTACGTTATATGGAACGACGTTATACCGTATTACGTTATATGGGATGACGTGATAACGAATTACGTTATATGGGATGACGTTATAACGTATTTCGTTATATGGGAGGACGTTATAACGTATTACGTTATATGGTATGACGTTTTAACGTATTACGTTATATGGGAGAACGTTATAACGTATTACGTTATATGCGACGACGTTATAACGTATTACGTTATATGGGATGATGTTGTAACGTATTACGTTATATGGGACGACGTTATAACGTATTGCGTTATATGGGATGACGTAGTACCGTATTACGGTATATGGGATGACGTTATCACTTAATACGTTATATGGTATGACGTTATAACGTATTACGTTATATGGGACGACGTTATAAGGTATTACGTTATATGGAACGACGTTATACCGTATTACGTTATATGGGATGACGTAATAACGTATTACGTAATATGGGATGACGTTATCACATAATACGTTATATGGTATGACGTCATAATGTAAATAGGTTATATGGTATGACGGTATACCGTATGACGTTATATGGGATGACGTTATAACGTATTACGTTATATGGGATGAAGTTATCACGTAATACGCTATATGGTATGACGTTATAACGTAAATAGGTTATATGTTATGACGTTATAACGTAATAGGTTATATGGTATGACGTCATAATGTAAATAGGTTATATGGTATGACGGTATACCGTATTACGTTATATGGGATGACGTTAAACGTATTACGTCAAATGGGATGACGTTGTAACGTATTACGTTAAATGGGACGACGTTATAGCGTATTGCGTTATATGGGATGACGTAGTACCGTATTACGGTATATGGGATGACGTTATCACTTAATACGTTATATGGTATGACGTTATAACGTATTACGTTATATGGGACGACGTTATAAGGTATTACGTTATATGGAACGACGTTATACCGTATTACGTTATATGGGATGACGTAATAACGTATTACGTAATATGGGATGACGTTATCACATAATACGTTATATGGTATGACGTCATAATGTAAATAGGTTATATGGTATGACGGTATACCGTATTACGTTATATGGGATGACGTTATAACGTATTACGTCAAATGGGATGACGTTATACCGTATTACGTTATATGGGATGACGTAATAACGTATTACGTAATATGGGATGACGTTATCACATAATACGTTATATGGTATGACGTCATAATGTAAATAGGTTATATGGTATGACGGTATACCGTATTACGTTAAATGGGACGACGTTAAACCGTATCACGTTATATGGAACGACGTTATACCGTATTACGTTATATGGGATGACGTAATAACGTATTACGTAATATGGGATGACGTTATCACATAATACGTTATATGGTATGACGTCATAATATAAATAGGTTATATGGTATGACGGTATACCGTATTACGTTATATGGGATGACGTTATAACGTATTACGTCAAATGGGATGACGTTATAACGTATTACGTTATATGGGATGACGTTATCACGTAATACGCTATATGGTATGACGTTATAACGTAAATAGGTTATATGTTATGACGTTATAACGTAATAGGTTATATGGTATGACGTCATAATGTAAATAGGTTATATGGTATGACGGTATACCGTATTACGTTATATGGGATGACGTTATAACGTATTACGTCAAATGGGATGACGTTGTAACGTATTACGTTAAATGGGACGACGTTATAACGTATCACGTTATATGGGATGACGTAATAACGTATTACGTAATATGGGATGACGTTATCACATAATACGTTATATGGTATGACGTCATAAGGTAAATAGGTTATATGCCATGACGGTATACCGTATTTCGTTATATGGGATGACGTTGTAACGTATTACGTTATATGAGATGACGTTGTAACGTATTACGATAAATGGGATGTCGTTGTAACGTATTACGATAAATGGGATGTCGTTGTAACGTATTACGTTAAATGGGACGACGTTATAACGTATCACGTTATATGGGATGACGTTATAACGTATTACGTTATATGGAACGACGTTATACCGTATTACGTTATATGGAACGACGTTATACCGTATTACGTTATATGAGATGACGTTGTAACGTATTACGATAAATGGGATGTCGTTGTAACGTATTACGTTAAATGGGACGACGTTATAACGTATCACGTTATATGGGATGACGTAATAACGTAATACGTAATATGGGATGACGTTATAACGTATTACGTTATATGGGACGACGTTATAACGTATTACGTTATATGGAACGACGTTATACCGTATTACGTTATATGAGATGACGTTGTAACGTATTACGATAAATGGGATGTCGTTGTAACGTATTACGTTAAATGGGACGACGTTATAACGTATCACGTTATATGGGATGACGTTATAACGTATTACGTTATATGGGACGACGTTATAACGTATTACGTTATATGGAACGACGTTATACCGTATTACGTTATATGAGATGACGTTGTAACGTATTACGATAAATGGGATGTCGTTGTAACGTATTACGTTAAATGGGACGACGTTATAACGTATCACGTTATATGGGATGACGTAATAACGTAATACGTAATATGGGATGACGTTATCACATAATACGTTATATGGTATGACGTCATAACGTAAATAGGTTATATGCTATGACGGTATACCGTATTTCGTTATATGGGATGACGTTATAACGTATTACGTTATATGGGATGACGTCATAACGTATTACGTTATATGAGACGATGTTATAACGTATTGTGTTATATGGAACGACGTTATACCGTATTACGTTATAAGGGATGACGTTATAACGTATTACGTTATATGGGATGACGTTATAACGTATTACGTTAAATGGGACGACGTTATAACGTATCACGTTATATGGGATGACGTAATAACGTAATACGTAATATGGGATGACGTTATAACGTATTACGTTATATGGGACGACGTTATAACGTATTTCGTTATATGGGATGACGTTGTAACGTATTACGATAAATGGGATGACGTTGTAACGTATTACGTTAAATGGGACGACGTTATAACGTATTACGTTGTATGGGATGACGTTATAACGTATTACGTTATATGGGATGACGTTATAACGTATTACGTTATATGGGACGACGTTATAACGTATTACGTTATATGGAACGACGTTATACCGTATTACGTTATATGAGATGACGTTGTAACGTATTACGATAAATGGGATGTCGTTGTAACGGATTACGTTAAATGGGACGACGTTATAACGTATCACGTTATATGGGATGACGTTATAACGTATTACGTTATATGGGACGACGTTATAACGTATTTCGTTATATGGAACGACGTTATACCGTATTACGTTATATGAGATGACGTTGTAACGTATTACGATAAATGGGATGTCGTTGTAACGTATTACGTTAAATGGGACGACGTTATAACGTATCACGTTATATGGGATGACGTAATAACGTAATACGTAATATGGGATGACGTTATCACATAATACGTTATATGGTATGACGTCATAACGTAAATAGGTTATATGCTATGACGGTATATCGTATTTCGTTATATGGGATGACGTTATAACGTATTACGTTATATGGGATGACGTCATAACGTATTACGTTATATGAGACGATGTTATAACGTATTGCGTTATATGGAACGACGTTATACCGTATTACGTTATAAGGGATGACGTTATAACGTATTACGTTATATGGGATGACGTAATAACGTAATACGTAATATGGGATGACGTTATCACATAATACGTTATATGGTATGACGTCATAACGTAAATAGGTTATATGCTATGACGGTATATCGTATTTCGTTATATGGGATGACGTTATAACGTATTACGTTATATGGGATGACGTCATAACGTATTACGTTATATGAGACGATGTTATAACGTATTGCGTTATATGGAACGACGTTATACCGTATTACGTTATAAGGGATGACGTTATAACGTATTACGTTATATGGGATGACGTTATAACGTATTTCGTTATATGGGAGGACGTTATAACGTATTACGTTATATGGTATGACGTTTTAACGTATTACGTTATATGGGATGACATTATAACGTATTACGTTATTGGGACGACGTTATAACGTATTACGTTATAGGGAACGACGTTATACCGTTTTACATTATATGGGATGACGTAATAACGTATTACGTAATATGGCATGACGTTATCACATAATACGTTATATGGTATGACGCCATAACGTAAATAGGTTAAATGCTATGACGGTATACCGTATTACGTTGTATGGGATGTCGTTATAACGTATTACGTTATATGGGATGACGTTATAACGTATTACGTTATATGGGACGACGTTATAACGTATTACGTTATATGGAACGACGTTATACCGTATTACGTTATATGGGATGACGTAATAACGTATTACGTAATATGGGATGACGTTATCACATAATACGTTATATGGTATGACGTCATAATGTAAATAGGTTATATGGTATGACGGTATACCGTATTACGTTATAAGGGATGACGTTATAACGTATTACGTTATATGGGATGACGTTATAACGTATTACGTTATATGGGACGACGTTATAACGTATTACGTTATATGGGATGACGCTATAACGAAATGGGTTATATGGTATGACGTTATAACGTAATAGGTTATATGGTATGACGTTATACGGTATTATGTTATATTGGATGACGTTATAACGTATTACGTTATATGGGATGACGTTATAACGTACTACGTTATATGGGATGACGCTATAACGAAATGGGTTATATGGTATGACGTTATAACGTAATATTTTATATGGTATGACGTTATACGGTATTATGTTATATTGGATGACGTTATAACGTATTACGTTATATGGGATGACGTTATAACGTACCACGTTATATGGGATGACGTTATAACGTATTTCGATATATGGGAGGACGTTATAACGTATTACGTTATATGGTATGACGTTATAACGTATTACGTTGTATGGGATGACGCTATCACGTAATACGCTATATGGTATGCCGTTATAACGTAATACGTTATATGGTATGACGTCATAATGTAAATAGGTTATATGGTATGACGGAATACCGTATTACGTTATATGGGATGACGTTATCACGTAATGCGCTATATGGTATGACGTTATAACGTAAATAGGGTATATGGTATGACGTTATAACGTAATAGGTTATATGGTATGACGTTATACGCTATTACGTTATATGGGATGACGTTATAACGTATTACGTTATATGGGATGACGTTGTAACGTATTACGTTAAATGGGATGACGTTATCACGTAATACGCTATATGGTATGACGTTAAAACGTAAATAGGTTATATGGTATGACGTTATAACGTAATAGGTTATATGGTATGACGTTATACCCTATTACGTTATATGGGATGACGTTATAACGTATTACGTTATATGGGATGACGTAGTAACGTATTACGTTAAATGGGATGACGTTGTAACGTATTACGTTATATGGGATGACGTTATAACGTATTACGTTATATGGGACGACGTTATAACGTATTACGTTATATGGGACGACGTTATAACGTATTACGTTATGTGGGATGACGTTATCACGTAATACGCTATATGGTATGACGTTATAACGTAAATAGGATATATGGTATGACGTTATAACGTAATAGGTTATATGGTATGACGTTATACGCTATTACGTTATATGGGATGACGTTATAACGTATTACGTTATATGGGATGACGTTGTAACGTATTACGTTATATGGGATGCCGTTATAACGTATTACGTTATATGGGACGACGTTATAACGTATTACGTTATATGGGATGACGCTATAACGAAATGGGTTATATGGTATGACGTTATAACGTAATAGGTTATATGGTATGACGTTATACGGTATTATGTTATATTGGATGACGTTATAACGTATTACGTTATATGGGATGACGTTATAACGTACTACGTTATATGGGATGACGTTATAGAGTATTTCGATATATGGGAGGACGTTATAACGTATTACGTTATATGGTATGACGTTATAACGTATTACGTTGTATGGGATGACGCTATCACGTAATACGCTATATGGTATGCCGTTATAACGTAATACGTTATATGGTATGACGTTATAACGTAAATAGGTTATATGGTATGACGTTATACCGTATTACGTTATATGGGAAGACGTTATAACGTATTACGTTATATGGGACGACGTTATAATGTATTACGTTATATGGGATGACGCTATAACGAAATGGGTTATATGGTATGACGTTATAACGTAATAGGTTATATGGTATGACGTTATACGGTATTATGTTATATTGGATGACGTTATAACGTATTACGTTATATGGGATGACGTTATATCGTACTACGTTATATGGGATGACGTTATACCCTATTACGTTATATGGGATGACGTTACAACGTATTACGTTATATGGGATGACGGAATACCTTATTACGTTATATGGGATGACGTTATCACGTAATACGCTATATGGTATGACGTTATAACGTAAATAGGTTATATGGTATGACGTTATAACGTAATAGGTTATATGGTATGACGTTATACGCTATTACGTTATATGGGATGACGTTATAACGTATTACGTTATATGGGATGACGTTGTAACGTATTACGTTAAATGGGATGACGTTATCACGTAATACGCTATATGGTGTGACGTTAAAACGTAAATAGGTTATATGGTATGACGTTATAACGTAATAGGTTATATGGTATGACGTTATACCCTATTACGTTATATGGGATGACGTTATAACGTATTACGTTATATGGGATGACGTAATAACGTATTGCGTTATATGGGATGACGTTATAACGTATTACGTTATATGGGACGACGATATAACGTTTTACGTTATATGGAACGACGTTATACCGTATTACGTTATATGAGAAGACGTAATAACGTATTACGTATTATGGGATGACGTTATCACATAATACGTTATATGGTATGACGTCATAACGTAAATAGGTTATATGGTATGACGGTATACCGTATTACGTTGTATGGGATGACGTTATAACGTATTACGTTATATGGGTTGACGTTATAACGTATTACGTTATATGGTATGACGTTATACCGTATTACGTTATATGGAACGACGTTATACCGTATTACGTTATATGGGACGACGTTATAACGTATTACGTTATATGGAACGACGTTATACAGTATTACGTTATATGGGATGACGTTATAACGTATTACGTTATATGGGATGACATTATAACGTATTACGTTATTGGGACGACGTTATAACGTATTACGTTATATGGAACGACGTTATACCGTTTTACATTATATGGGATGACGTAATAACGTATTACGTAATATGGCATGACGTTATCACATAATACGTTATATGGTATGACGCCATAACGTAAATAGGTTATATGGTATGACGGTATACCGTATTACGTTATAAGGGATGACGTTATAACGTATTACGTTATATGGGATGACGTTATAACGTATTACGTTATATGGGACGACGTTATAACGTATTACGTTATATGGGATGACGCTATAACGAAATGGGTTATATGGTATGACGTTATAACGTAATAGGCTATATGGTATGACGTTATACGCTATTACGTTATATGGGATGACGTTATAACGTATTACGTTATATGGGATGACGTTGTAACGTATTACGTTAAATGGGATGACGTTATCACGCAATACGCTATATGGTATGACGTTAAAACGTAAATAGGTTATATGGTATGACGTTATAACGTAATAGGTTATATGGTATGACGTTATACCCTATTACGTTATATGGGATGACGTTATAACGTATAACGTTATATGGGATGACGTAGTAACGTATTACGTTAAATGGGATGACGTTGTAACGTATTACGTTATATGGGATGACGTTATAACGTATTACGTTATATGGGACGACGTTATAACGTATTACGTTATATGGGACGACGGTATAACGTATTACGTTATATGGGATGACGTTATCACGTAATACGCTATATGGTATGACGTTATAACGAAAATAGGATATATGGTATAACGTTATAACGTAATAGGTTATATGGTATGACGTTATGCGCTATTACGTTATATGGGATGACGTTATAACGTATTACGTTATATGGGATGACGTTGTAACGTATTACGTTAAATGGGACGACGTTATAACGTATTACGTTATATGGGATGACGTAATAACGTATTGCGTTATATGGGATGACGTTATAACGTATTACGTTATATGGGACGACGTTATAACGTATTACGTTATATGGAACGACGTTATACCGTATTACGTTATATGAGATGACGTAATAACGTATTACGTATTATGGGATGACGTTATCACATAATACGTTATATGGTATGACGTCATAACGTAAATAGGTTATATGGTATGACGGTATACCGTATTACGTTGTATGGGATGACGTTATAACGTATTACGTTATATGGATTGACGTTATAACGTATTACGTTATATGGTATGACGTTATACCGTATTACGTTATATGGAACGACGTTATACCGTATTACGTTATATGGGACGACGTTATAACGTATTACGTTATATGGAACGACGTTATACCGTATTACTTTATATGAGATGACGTAATAACATATTACGTTACATGGGATGACGTTGTAACGTATTACGTTAAATGGGACGACGTTATAACGTATTACGTTATATGGGATGACGTAATAACGTATTGCGTTATATGGGATGACGTTATCACATAATACGTTATATGGTATGACGTCATAACGTAATTGGTTATATGGTATGACGTTATACCGTATTACGTTGTATGGGACGACGTTATCACGTAATACGTTATATGGTATGACGTTATAACGTAAATAGGTTATATGGTATGACGTTATAACGTATTACGTTATATGGGATTACGTTATAACGTATTACGTTATATGGGATGACGTTATAACGTATTACGTTATATGGGACGACGTTATAACGTATTACGTTATATGGAACGACGTTATACCGTATTACGTTATATGAGATGACGTAATAACGTATTACGTATTATGGGATGACGTTATCACATAATACGTTATATGGTATGACGTCATAACGTAAATAGGTTATATGGTATGACGGTATACCGTATTACGTTGTATGGGATGACGTTATAACGTATTACGTTATATGGGATGACGTTGTAACGTATTACGTTAAATGGGATGACGTTGTAACGTATTACGTTAAATGGGACGACGTTATAACGTATTTCGTTAAATGGGACGACGTTATAACGTATTACGTTATATGGGATGACGTAATAACGTATTACGTAATATGGCATGACGTTATCACATAATACGTTATATGGTATGACGCCATAACGTAAATAGGTTATATGCTATGACGGTATACCGTATTACGTTATATGGGATGACATTATAACGTATTACGTTATTGGGACGACGTTATAACGTATTACGTTATATGGAACGACGTTATACCGTTTTACATTATATGGGATGACGTAATAACGTATTACGTAATATGGCATGACGTTATCACATAATACGTTATATGGTATGACGCCATAACGTAAATAGGTTATATGCTATGACGGTATACCGTATTACGTTGTATGGGATGTCGTTATAACGTATTACGTTATATGGGATGACGTTATAACGTATTACGTTATATGGGACGACGTTATAACGTATTACGTTATATGGAACGACGTTATACCGTATTACGTTATATGGGATGA
This sequence comes from Bombus vancouverensis nearcticus, assembly GCF_051014615.1. NCBI lineage: Eukaryota > Metazoa > Arthropoda > Insecta > Hymenoptera > Apidae > Bombus > Bombus vancouverensis. Next base: position 632,989 of record NW_027468916.1, on the reverse strand, counting down.
CGTAATAACGCATTACGTAATATGGGATGACGTTATCACATAATACGTTATATGGTATGACGTCATAATGTAAATAGGTTATATAGTATGACGGTATACCGTATTACGTTATAAGGGATGACGTTATAACGTATTACGTTATATGGGATGACGTTATAACGTATTACGTTATATGGGACGACGTTATAACGTATTACGTTATATGGGATGACGCTATAACGAAATGGGTTATATGGTATGACGTTATAACGTAATAGGTTATATGGTATGACGTTATACGGTATTATGTTATATTGGATGACGTTATAACGTATTACGTTATATGGGATGACGTTATAACGTATTACGTTATATGGGATGACGTTATCACATAATACGTTATATGGTATGACGTCATAATGTAAATAGGTTATATGGTATGACGGTATACCGTATTACGTTATATGGGATGATGTTGTAACGCATTACGTTATATGGGACGACGTTATAACGTATTACGTTATATGGGATGACGTAGTAACGTATTACGTTATATGGGATGACGTTATCACTTAATACGTTATATGGTATGACGTTATAACGTATTACGTTATATGGGATGACGTTATCACATAATACGTTATATGGTATGACGTCATAATGTAAATAGGTTATATGGTATGACGGTATACCGTATTACGTTATATGGGATGACGTTATAACGTATTACGTCATATGGGATGACGTTATAACCTATTACGTTATATGGGATGACGTTATAACGTATTACGTTATATGGAACGACGTTATACCGTATTACGTTATATGGGAGGACGTTATAACGTATTACGTTATATGGGACGACGTTATAACGTATTACGTTATATGGAACGACGTTATACCGTATTACGTTATATGGGATGACGTGATAACGAATTACGTTATATGGGATGACGTTATAACGTATTTCGTTATATGGGAGGACGTTATAACGTATTACGTTATATGGTATGACGTTTTAACGTATTACGTTATATGGGAGAACGTTATAACGTATTACGTTATATGCGACGACGTTATAACGTATTACGTTATATGGGATGATGTTGTAACGTATTACGTTATATGGGACGACGTTATAACGTATTGCGTTATATGGGATGACGTATTACCGTATTACGGTATATGGGATGACGTTATCACTTAATACGTTATATGGTATGACGTTATAACGTATTACGTTATATGGGACGACGTTATAAGGTATTACGTTATATGGAACGACGGTATACCGTATTACGTTATATGGGATGACGTAATAACGTATTACGTAATATGGGATGACGTTATCACATAATACGTTATATGGTATGACGTCATAATGTAAATAGGTTATATGGTATGACGGTATACCGTATTACGTTATATGGGATGACGTTATAACGTATTACGTCAAATGGGATGACGTTATACCGTATTACGTTATATGGGATGACGTTATAACGTATTACGTTATATGGGACGACGTTATAACGTATTACGTTATATGGAACGACGTTATACCGTATTACGTTATATGAGATGACGTTGTAACGTATTACGATAAATGGGATGTCGTTGTAACGTATTACGTTAAATGGGACGACGTTATAACGTATCACGTTATATGGGATGACGTTATAACGTATTACGTTATATGGGACGACGTTATAACGTATTACGTTATATGGAACGACGTTATACCGTATTACGTTATATGAGATGACGTTGTAACGTATTACGATAAATGGGATGTCGTTGTAACGTATTACGTTAAATGGGACGACGTTATAACGTATCACGTTATATGGGATGACGTAATAACGTAATACGTAATATGGGATGACGTTATCACATAATACGTTATATGGTATGACGTCATAACGTAAATAGGTTATATGCTATGACGGTATACCGTATTTCGCTATATGGGATGACGTTATAACGTATTACGTTATATGGGATGACGTCATAACGTATTACGTTATATGAGACGATGTTATAACGTATTGTGTTATATGGAACGACGTTATACCGTATTACGTTATAAGGGATGACGTTATAACGTATTACGTTATATGGGATGACGTTATAACGTATTACGTTAAATGGGACGACGTTATAACGTATCACGTTATATGGGATGACGTAATAACGTAATACGTAATATGGGATGACGTTATAACGTATTACGTTATATGGGACGACGTTATAACGTATTTCGTTATATGGGATGACGTTGTAACGTATTACGATAAATGGGATGACGTTGTAACGTATTACGTTAAATGGGACGACGTTATAACGTATTACGTTGTATGGGATGACGTTATAACGTATTACGTTATATGGGATGACGTTATAACGTATTACGTTATATGGGACGACGTTATAACGTATTACGTTATATGGAACGACGTTATACCGTATTACGTTATATGAGATGACGTTGTAACGTATTACGATAAATGGGATGTCGTTGTAACGGATTACGTTAAATGGGACGACGTTATAACGTATCACGTTATATGGGATGACGTAATAACGTAATACGTAATATGGGATGACGTTATAACGTATCACGTTATATGGGACGACGTTATAACGTATTACGTTATATGGAACGACGTTATACCGTATTACGTTATATGAGATGACGTTGTAACGTATTACGATAAATGGGATGTCGTTGTAACGTATTACGTTAAATGGGACGACGTTATAACGTATCACGTTATATGGGATGACGTTATAACGTATTACGTTATATGGGACGACGTTATAACGTATTACGTTATATGGAACGACGTTATACCGTATTACGTTATATGAGATGACGTTGTAACGTATTACGATAAATGGGATGTCGTTGTAACGTATTACGTTAAATGGGACGACGTTATAACGTATCACGTTATATGGGATGACGTAATAACGTAATACGTAATATGGGATGACGTTATCACATAATACGTTATATGGTATGACGTCATAACGTAAATAGGTTATATGCTATGACGGTATATCGTATTTCGTTATATGGGATGACGTTATAACGTATTACGTTATATGGGATGACGTTGTAACGTATTACGATAAATGGGATGTCGTTGTAACGTATTACGTTAAATGGGACGACGTTATAACGTATCACGTTATATGGGATGACGTTATAACGTATTACGTTATATGGGACGACGTTATAACGTATTACGTTATATGGAACGACGTTATACCGTATTACGTTATATGAGATGACGTTGTAACGTATTACGATAAATGGGATGTCGTTGTAACGTATTACGTTAAATGGGACGACGTTATAACGTATCACGTTATATGGGATGACGTAATAACGTAATACGTAATATGGGATGACGTTATCACATAATACGTTATATGGTATGACGTCATAACGTAAATAGGTTATATGCTATGACGGTATACCGTATTACGTTATATGGGATGACGTTATAACGTATTACGTCAAATGGGATGACGTTATACCGTATTACGTTATATGGGATGACGTTATAACGTATTACGTAATATGGGATGACGTTATCACATAATACGTTATATGGTATGACGTCATAATGTAAATAGGTTATATGGTATGACGGTATACCGTATTACGTTATATGGGATGACGTTATAACGTATTACGTCAAATGGGATGACGTTATACCGTATTACGTTATATGGGATGACGTTATAACGTATTACGTTATATGGGACGACGTTATAACGTATTACGTTATATGGAACGACGTTATACCGTATTACGTTATATGAGATGACGTTGTAACGTATTACGATAAATGGGATGTCGTTGTAACGTATTACGTTAAATGGGACGACGTTATAACGTATCACGTTATATGGGATGACGTTATAACGTATTACGTTATATGGGACGACGTTATAACGTATTACGTTATATGGAACGACGTTATACCGTATTACGTTATATGAGATGACGTTGTAACGTATTACGATAAATGGGATGTCGTTGTAACGTATTACGTTAAATGGGACGACGTTATAACGTATCACGTTATATGGGATGACGTAATAACGTAATACGTAATATGGGATGACGTTATCACATAATACGTTATATGGTATGACGTCATAACGTAAATAGGTTATATGCTATGACGGTATACCGTATTTCGCTATATGGGATGACGTTATAACGTATTACGTTATATGGGATGACGTCATAACGTATTACGTTATATGAGACGATGTTATAACGTATTGTGTTATATGGAACGACGTTATACCGTATTACGTTATAAGGGATGACGTTATAACGTATTACGTTATATGGGATGACGTTATAACGTATTACGTTAAATGGGACGACGTTATAACGTATCACGTTATATGGGATGACGTAATAACGTAATACGTAATATGGGATGACGTTATAACGTATTACGTTATATGGGACGACGTTATAACGTATTTCGTTATATGGGATGACGTTGTAACGTATTACGATAAATGGGATGACGTTGTAACGTATTACGTTAAATGGGACGACGTTATAACGTATTACGTTGTATGGGATGACGTTATAACGTATTACGTTATATGGGATGACGTTATAACGTATTACGTTATATGGGACGACGTTATAACGTATTACGTTATATGGAACGACGTTATACCGTATTACGTTATATGAGATGACGTTGTAACGTATTACGATAAATGGGATGTCGTTGTAACGGATTACGTTAAATGGGACGACGTTATAACGTATCACGTTATATGGGATGACGTAATAACGTAATACGTAATATGGGATGACGTTATAACATATCACGTTATATGGGACGACGTTATAACGTATTACGTTATATGGAACGACGTTATACCGTATTACGTTATATGAGATGACGTTGTAACGTATTACGATAAATGGGATGTCGTTGTAACGTATTACGTTAAATGGGACGACGTTATAACGTATCACGTTATATGGGATGACGTTATAACGTATTACGTTATATGGGACGACGTTATAACGTATTACGTTATATGGAACGACGTTATACCGTATTACGTTATATGAGATGACGTTGTAACGTATTACGATAAATGGGATGTCGTTGTAACGTATTACGTTAAATGGGACGACGTTATAACGTATCACGTTATATGGGATGACGTAATAACGTAATACGTAATATGGGATGACGTTATCACATAATACGTTATATGGTATGACGTCATAACGTAAATAGGTTATATGCTATGACGGTATATCGTATTTCGTTATATGGGATGACGTTATAACGTATTACGTTATATGGGATGACGTCATAACGTATTACGTTATATGAGACGATGTTATAACGTATTGCGTTATATGGAACGACGTTATACCGTATTACGTTATAAGGGATGACGTTATAACGTATTACGTTATATGGGATGACGTTATAACGTATTTCGTTATATGGGAGGACGTTATAACGTATTACGTTATATGGTATGACGTTTTAACGTATTACGTTATATGGGATGACATTATAACGTATTACGTTATTGGGACGACGTTATAACGTATTACGTTATAGGGAACGACGTTATACCGTTTTACATTATATGGGATGACGTAATAACGTATTACGTAATATGGCATGACGTTATCACATAATACGTTATATGGTATGACGCCATAACGTAAATAGGTTAAATGCTATGACGGTATACCGTATTACGTTGTATGGGATGTCGTTATAACGTATTACGTTATATGGGATGACGTTATAACGTATTACGTTATATGGGACGACGTTATAACGTATTACGTTATATGGAACGACGTTATACCGTATTACGTTATATGGGATGACGTAATAACGTATTACGTAATATGGGATGACGTTATCACATAATACGTTATATGGTATGACGTCATAATGTAAATAGGTTATATGGTATGACGGTATACCGTATTACGTTATAAGGGATGACGTTATAACGTATTACGTTATATGGGATGACGTTATAACGTATTACGTTATATGGGACGTCGTTATAACGTATTACGTTATATGGGATGACGCTATAACGAAATGGGTTATATGGTATGACGTTATAACGTAATAGGTTATATGGTATGACGTTATACGGTATTATGTTATATTGGATGACGTTATAACGTATTACGTTATATGGGATGACGTTATAACGTACTACGTTATATGGGATGACGCTGTAACGAAATGGGTTATATGGTATGACGTTATAACGTAATATTTTATATGGTATGGCGTTATACGGTATTATGTTATATTGGATGACGTTATAACGTATTACGTTATATGGGATGACGTTATAACGTACTACGTTATATGGGATGACGTTATAACGTATTTCGATATATGGGAGGACGTTATAACGTATTACGTTATATGGTATGACGTTATAACGTATTACGTTGTATGGGATGACGCTATCACGTAATACGCTATATGGTATGCCGTTATAACGTAATACGTTATATGGTATGACGTCATAATGTAAATAGGTTATATGGTATGACGGAATACCGTATTACGTTATATGGGATGACGTTATCACGTAATGCGCTATATGGTATGACGTTATAACGTAAATAGGGTATATGGTATGACGTTATAACGTAATAGGTTATATGGTATGACGTTATACGCTATTACGTTATATGGGATGACGTTATAACGTATTACGTTATATGGGATGACGTTGTAACGTATTACGTTAAATGGGATGACGTTATCACGTAATACGCTATATGGTATGACGTTAAAACGTAAATAGGTTATATGGTATGACGTTATAACGTAATAGGTTATATGGTATGACGTTATACCCTATTACGTTATATGGGATGACGTTATAACGTATTACGTTATATGGGATGACGTAGTAACGTATTACGTTAAATGGGATGACGTTGTAACGTATTACGTTATATGGGATGACGTTATAACGTATTACGTTATATGGGACGACGTTATAACGTATTACGTTATATGGGACGACGTTATAACGTATTACGTTATATGGGATGACGTTATCACGTAATACGCTATATGGTATGACGTTATAACGTAAATAGGATATATGGTATGACGTTATAACGTAATAGGTTATATGGTATGACGTTATACGCTATTACATTATATGGGATGACGTTATAACGTATTACGTTATATGGGATGACGTTGTAACGTATTACGTTATATGGGATGCCGTTATAACGTATTACGTTATATGGGACGACGTTATAACGTATTACGTTATATGGGATGACGCTATAACGAAATGGGTTATATGGTATGACGTTATAACGTAATAGGTTATATGGTATGACGTTATACGGTATTATGTTATATTGGATGACGTTATAACGTATTACGTTATATGGGATGACGTTATAACGTACTACGTTATATGGGATGACGTTATAGAGTATTTCGTTATATGGGAGGACGTTATAACGTATTACGTTATATGGTATGACGTTATAACGTATTACGTTGTATGGGATGACGCTATCACGTAATACGCTATATGGTATGCCGTTATAACGTAATACGTTATATGGTATGACGTTATAACGTAAATAGGTTATATGGTATGACGTTATACCGTATTACGTTATATGGGAAGACGTTATAACGTATTACGTTATATGGGACGACGTTATAATGTATTACGTTATATGGGATGACGCTATAACGAAATGGGTTATATGGTATGACGTTATAACGTAATAGGTTATATGGTATGACGTTATACGGTATTATGTTATATTGGATGACGTTATAACGTATTACGTTATATGGGATGACGTTATAACGTACTACGTTATATGGGATGACGTTATACCCTATTACGTTATATGGGATGACGTTACAACGTATTACGTTATATGGGATGACGGAATACCTTATTACGTTATATGGGATGACGTTATCACGTAATACGCTATATGGTATGACGTTATAACGTAAATAGGTTATATGGTATGACGTTATAACGTAATAGGTTATATGGTATGACGTTATACGCTATTACGTTATATGGGATGACGTTATAACGTATTACGTTATATGGGATGACGTTGTAACGTATTACGTTAAATGGGATGACGTTATCACGTAATACGCTATATGGTGTGACGTTAAAACGTAAATAGGTTATATGGTATGACGTTATAACGTAATAGGTTATATGGTATGACGTTATACCCTATTACGTTATATGGGATGACGTTATAACGTATTACGTTATATGGGATGACGTAATAACGTATTGCGTTATATGGGATGACGTTATAACGTATTACGTTATATGGGACGACGATATAACGTTTTACGTTATATGGAACGACGTTATACCGTATTACGTTATATGAGAAGACGTAATAACGTATTACGTATTATGGGATGACGTTATCACATAATACGTTATATGGTATGACGCCATAACGTAAATAGGTTATATGGTATGACGGTATACCGTATTACGTTGTATGGGATGACGTTATAACGTATTACGTTATATGGGTTGACGTTATAACGTATTACGTTATATGGTATGACGTTATACCGTATTACGTTATATGGAACGACGTTATACCGTATTACGTTATATGGGACGACGTTATAACGTATTACGTTATATGGAACGACGTTATACAGTATTACGTTATATGGGATGACGTTATAACGTATTACGTTATATGGGATGACATTATAACGTATTACGTTATTGGGACGACGTTATAACGTATTACGTTATATGGAACGACGTTATACCGTTTTACATTATATGGGATGACGTAATAACGTATTACGTAATATGGCATGACGTTATCACATAATACGTTATATGGTATGACGCCATAACGTAAATAGGTTATATGGTATGACGGTATACCGTATTACGTTATAAGGGATGACGTTATAACGTATTACGTTATATGGGATGACGTTATAACGTATTACGTTATATGGGACGACGTTATAACGTATTACGTTATATGGGATGACGCTATAACGAAATGGGTTATATGGTATGACGTTATAACGTAATAGGCTATATGGTATGACGTTATACGCTATTACGTTATATGGGATGACGTTATAACGTATTACGTTATATGGGATGACGTTGTAACGTATTACGTTAAATGGGATGACGTTATCACGCAATACGCTATATGGTATGACGTTAAAACGTAAATAGGTTATATGGTATGACGTTATAACGTAATAGGTTATATGGTATGACGTTATACCCTATTACGTTATATGGGATGACGTTATAACGTATAACGTTATATGGGATGACGTAGTAACGTATTACGTTAAATGGGATGACGTTGTAACGTATTACGTTATATGGGATGACGTTATAACGTATTACGTTATATGGGACGACGTTATAACGTATTACGTTATATGGGACGACGTTATAACGTATTACGTTATATGGGATGACGTTATCACGTAATACGCTATATGGTATGACGTTATAACGAAAATAGGATATATGGTATGACGTTATAACGTAATAGGTTATATGGTATGACGTTATACGCTATTACGTTATATGGGATGACGTTATAACGTATTACGTTATATGGGATGACGTTGTAACGTATTACGTTAAATGGGACGACGTTATAACGTATTACGTTATATGGGATGACGTAATAACGTATTGCGTTATATGGGATGACGTTATAACGTATTACGTTATATGGGACGACGTTATAACGTATTACGTTATATGGAACGACGTTATACCGTATTACGTTATATGAGATGACGTAATAACGTATTACGTATTATGGGATGACGTTATCACATAATACGTTATATGGTATGACGTCATAACGTAAATAGGTTATATGGTATGACGGTATACCGTATTACGTTGTATGGGATGACGTTATAACGTATTACGTTATATGGATTGACGTTATAACGTATTACGTTATATGGTATGACGTTATACCGTATTACGTTATATGGAACGACGTTATACCGTATTACGTTATATGGGACGACGTTATAACGTATTACGTTATATGGAACGACGTTATACCGTATTACTTTATATGAGATGACGTAATAACATATTACGTTACATGGGATGACGTTGTAACGTATTACGTTAAATGGGACGACGTTATAACGTATTACGTTATATGGGATGACGTAATAACGTATTGCGTTATATGGGATGACGTTATCACATAATACGTTATATGGTATGACGTCATAACGTAATAGGTTATATGGTATGACGTTATACCGTATTACGTTGTATGGGACGACGTTATCACGTAATACGTTATATGGTATGACGTTATAACGTAAATAGGTTATATGGTATGACGTTATAACGTATTACGTTATATGGGATTACGTTATAACGTATTACGTTATATGGGATGACGTTATAACGTATTACGTTATATGGGACGACGTTATAACGTATTACGTTATATGGAACGACGTTATACCGTATTACGTTATATGAGATGACGTAATAACGTATTACGTATTATGGGATGACGTTATCACATAATACGTTATATGGTATGACGTCATAACGTAAATAGGTTATATGGTATGACGGTATACCGTATTACGTTGTATGGGATGACGTTATAACGTATTACGTTATATGGGATGACGTTGTAACGTATTACGTTAAATGGGATGACGTTGTAACGTATTACGTTAAATGGGACGACGTTATAACGTATTTCGTTAAATGGGACGACGTTATAACGTATTACGTTATATGGGATGACGTAATAACGTATTACGTAATATGGCATGACGTTATCACATAATACGTTATATGGTATGACGCCATAACGTAAATAGGTTATATGCTATGACGGTATACCGTATTACGTTATATGGGATGACATTATAACGTATTACGTTATTGGGACGACGTTATAACGTATTACGTTATATGGAACGACGTTATACCGTTTTACATTATATGGGATGACGTAATAACGTATTACGTAATATGGCATGACGTTATCACATAATACGTTATATGGTATGACGCCATAACGTAAATAGGTTATATGCTATGACGGTATACCGTATTACGTTGTATGGGATGTCGTTATAACGTATTACGTTATATGGGATGACGTTATAACGTATTACGTTATATGGGACGACGTCATAACGTATTACGTTATATGGAACGACGTTATACCGTATTACGTTATATGGGATGACGTAATAACGTATTACGTAATATGGGATGACGTTATCACATAATACGTTATATGGTATGACGTCATAATGTAAATAGGTTATATAGTATGACGGTATACCGTATTACGTTATAAGGGATGACGTTATAACGTATTACGTTATATGGGATGACGTTATAACGTATTACGTTATATGGGACGACGTTATAACGTATTACGTTATATGGGATGACGCTATAACGAAATGGGTTATATGGTATGACGTTATAACGTAATAGGTTATATGGTATGATGTTATACGGTATTATGTTATATTGGATGACGTTATAACGTATTACGTTATATGGGATGACGTTATAACGTATTACGTTATATGGGACGACGTTATAACGTATTACGTTATATGGAACGACGTTATACCGTATTACTTTATATGAGATGACGTAATAACGTATTACGTTATATGGGATGACGTTGTAACGTATTACGTTAAATGGGACGACGTTATAACGTATTACGTTATATGGGATGACGTAATAACGTATTGCGTTATATGGGATGACGTTATCACATAATACGTTATATGGTATGACGTCATAACGTAATAGGTTATATGGTATGACGTTATACCGTATTACGTTGTATGGGACGACGTTATCACGTAATACGTTATATGGTATGACGTTATAACGTAAATAGGTTATATGGTATGACGTTATAACGTATTACGTTATATGGGATTACGTTATAACGTATTACGTTATATGGGATGACGTTATAACGTATTACGTTATATGGGACGACGTTATAACGTATTACGTTATATGGAACGACGTTATACCGTATTACGTTATATGAGATGACGTAATAACGTATTACGTATTATGGGATGACGTTATCACATAATACGTTATATGGTATGACGTCATAACGTAAATAGGTTATATGGTATGACGGTATACCGTATTACGTTGTATGGGATGACGTTATAACGTATTACGTTATATGGGATGACGTTGTAACGTATTACGTTAAATGGGATGACGTTGTAACGTATTACGTTAAATGGGACGACGTTATAACGTATTTCGTTAAATGGGACGACGTTATAACGTATTACGTTATATGGGATGACGTAATAACGTATTACGTAATATGGCATGACGTTATCACATAATACGTTATATGGTATGACGCCATAACGTAAATAGGTTATATGCTATGACGGTATACCGTATTACGTTATATGGGATGACATTATAACGTATTACGTTATTGGGACGACGTTATAACGTATTACGTTATATGGAACGTCGTTATACCGTTTTACATTATATGGGATGACGTAATAACGTATTACGTAATATGGCATGACGTTATCACATAATACGTTATATGGTATGACGCCATAACGTAAATAGGTTATATGCTATGACGGTATACCGTATTACGTTGTATGGGATGTCGTTATAACGTATTACGTTATATGGGATGACGTTATAACGTATTACGTTATATGGGACGACGTTATAACGTATTACGTTATATGGAACGACGTTATACCGTATTACGTTATATCGGATGACGTAATAACGTATTACGTAATATGGGATGACGTTATCACATAATACGTTATATGGTATGACGTCATAATGTAAATAGGTTATATGGTATGACGGTATACCGTATTACGTTATAAGGGATGACGTTATAACGTATTACGTTATATGGGATGACGTTATAACGTATTACGTTATATGGGACGACGTTATAACGTATTACGTTATATGGGATGACGCTATAACGAAATGGGTTATATGGTATGACGTTATAACGTAATAGGTTATATGGTATGACGTTATACGGTATTATGTTATATTGGATGACGTTATAACGTATTAAGTTATATGGGATGACGTTATAACGTACTACGTTATATGGGATGACGTTATAACGTATTACGTTATATGGGATGACGTTATAACGTATTACGTTATATGGGACGACATTATAACGTATTACGTTATATGGGATGACGTTATAACGTATTACGTTATATGGGACGACGTTATCACGTAATACGCTATATGGTATGACGTTAAAACGTAAATAGGTTGTATGGTATGACGTTATAACGTAATAGGTTATATGGTATGACGTTATACGCTATTACGTTATATGGGATGACGTTATAACGTATTACGTTATATGGGATGACGTTGTAACGTATTACGTTAAATGGGACGACGTTATAACGTATTACGTTATATGGGACGACGTAATAACGTATTGCGTTATATGGGATGACGTTGTAACGTATTACGTTAAATGGGATGACGTTGTAACGTATTACGTTATATGGGATGACGTTATCACGTAATACGCTATATGGTATGACGTTATAAAGTATATAGGTTATATGGTATGACGTTATAACGTAATAGGTTATATGGTATGACGTTATACGCTATTACGTTATATGGGATGACGTTATAACGTATTACGTTATATGGGATGACGTTGTAACGTATTACGTTAAATGGGACGACGTTATAACGTATTACGTTATATGGGATGACGTTATAACGTATTACGTTATATGGGATGACGTTATCACGTAATACGCTATATGGTATGACGTTATAAAGTAAATAGGTTATATGGTATGACGTTATAACGTAATAGGTTATATGGTATGACGTTATACGCTATTACGTTATATGGGATGACGTTATAACGTATTACGTTATATGGGATGACGTTGTAACGTATTACGTTAAATGGGACGACGTTATAACGTATTACGTTATATGGTATGACGGAATACCGTATTACGTTATATGGGATGACGTTATCACGTAATGCGCTATATGGTATGACGTTATAACGTAAATAGTTTATATGGTATGACGTTATAACGTAATAGGTTATATGGTATGACGTTATACCCTATTACGTTATATGGGATGACGTTATAACGTATTACGTTATATGGGATGACGTTGTAACGTATTACGTTAAATGGGATGACGTTGTAACGTATTACGTTATATGGGATGACGTTATAACGTATTACGTTATATGGGCCGACGTTATAACGTATTACGTTATATGGGACGACGTTATAACGTATTACGTTATATGGGATGACGTTATCACGTAATACGCTATATGGTATGACGTTATAAAGTAAATAGGTTATATGGTATGACGTTATAACGTAATAGGTTATATGGTATGACGTTATACGCTATTACGTTATATGGGATGACGTTATAACGTATTACGTTATATGGTATGACGTTGTAACGTATTACGTTAAATGGGACGACGTTATAACGTATTACGTTATATGGATTGACGTTATAACGTATTACGTTATATGGTATGACGTTATACCGTATTACGTTATATGGAACGACGTTATACCGCATTACGTTATATGGGACGACGTTATAACGTATTACGTTATATGGAACGACGTTATACCGTATTACTTTATATGAGATGACGTAATAACATATTACGTTACATGGGATGACGTTGTAACGTATTACGTTAAATGGGACGACGTTATAACGTATTACGTTATATGGGATGACGTAATAACGTATTGCGTTATATGGGATGACGTTATCACATAATACGTTATATGGTATGACGTCATAACGTAATAGGTTATATGGTATGACGTTATACCGTATTACGTTGTATGGGACGACGTTATCACGTAATACGTTATATGGTATGACGTTATAACGTAAATAGGTTATATGGTATGACGTTATAACGTATTACGTTATATGGGATTACGTTATAACGTTTTACATTATATGGGATGACGTAATAACGTATTACGTAATATGGCATGACGTTATCACATAATACGTTATATGGTATGACGCCATAACGTAAATAGGTTATATGCTATGACGGTATACCGTATTACGTTGTATTTGATGTCGTTATAACGTATTACGTTATATGGGATGACGTTATACCGTATTACGTTATAAAGGATGACGTTATAACGTATTACGTTATATGGGATGACGTTATAACGTATTACGTTATATGGGACGACGTTATAACGTATTACGTTATATGGGATGACGCTATAACGAAATGGGTTATATGGTATGACGTTATAACGTAATAGGTTATATGGTATGACGTTATACGGTATTATGTTATATTGGATGACGTTATAACGTATTACGTTATATGGGATGACGTTATAACGTACTACGTTATATGGGATGACGTTATAGAGTATTTCGATATATGGGAGGACGTTATAACGTATTACGTTATATGGTATGACGTTATAACGTATTACGTTGTATGGGATGACGCTATCACGTTATACGCTATATGGTATGCCGTTATAACGTAATACGTTATATGGTATGACGTTATAACGTAAATAGGTTATATGGTATGACGTTATACCGTATTACGTTATATGGGATGACGTTATAACGTATTACGTTATATGGGATGACGTTATAACGTATTACGTTATATGGGACGACGTTATAACGTATTACGTTATATGGGATGACGTTGTAACGTATTACGTTAAATGGGATGACGTTATCACGTAATACGCTATATGGTATGACGTTAAAACGTAAATAGGTTATATGGTATGACGTTATAACGTAATAGGTTATATGGTATGACGTTATACCCTATTACGTTATATGGGATGACGTTATAACGTATTACGTTATATGGGATGACGTAATAACGTATTGCGTTATATGGGATGACGTTATAACGTATTACGTTATATGGGACGACGTTATAACGTATTACGTTATATGGAACGACGTTATACCGTATTACGTTATATGAGAAGACGTAATAACGTATTAAGTATTATGGGATGACGTTATCACATAATACGTTATATGGTATGACGTCATAACGTAAATAGGTTATATGGTATGACGGTATACCGTATTACGTTGTATGGGATGACGTTATAACGTATGACGTTATATGGGTTGACGTTATAACGTATTACGTTATATGGTATGACGTTATACCGTATTACGTTATATGGAACGACGTTATACCGTATTACGTTATATGGGACGACGTTATAACGTATTACGTTATATGGAACGACGTTATACAGTATTACGTTATATGGGATGACGTTATAACGTATTACGTTATATGGGATGACATTATAACGTATTACGTTATTGGGACGACGTTATAACGTATTACGTTATATGGAACGACGTTATACCGTTTTACATTATATGGGATGACGTAATAACGTATTACGTAATATGGCATGTCGTTATCACATAATACGTTATATGGTATGACGCCATAACGTAAATAGGTTAAATGCTATGACGGTATACCGTATTACGTTGTATGGGATGTCGTTATAACGTATTACGTTATATGGGATGACGTTATAACGTATTACGTTATATGGGACGACGTTATAACGTATTACGTTATATGGAACGACGTTATACCGTATTACTTTATATGGGATGACGTAATAACGTATTACGTAATATGGTATGACGTTATCACATAATACGTTATATGGTATGACGTCATAATGTAAATAGGTTATATGGTATGACGGTATACCGTATTACGTTATAAGGGATGACGTTATAACGTATTACGTTATATGGGATGACGTTATAACGTATTACGTTATATGGGCCGACGTTATAACGTATTACGTTATATGGGATGACGCTATAACGAAATGGGTTATATGGTATGACGTTATAACGTAATAGGTTATATGGTATGACGTTATACGGTATTATGTTATATTGGATGACGTTATAACGTATTACGTTATATGGGATGACGTTATAACGTACTACGTTATATGGGATGACGTTATAACGTATTTCGATATATGGGAGGACGTTATAACGTATTACGTTATATGGTATGACGTTATAACGTATTACGTTGTATGGGATGACGCTATCACGTAATACGCTATATGGTATGCCGTTATAACGTAATACGTTATATGGTATGACGTCATAACGTAAATAGGTTATATGGTATGACGTTATACCGTATTACGTTATATGGGATGACGTTATAACGTATTACGTTATATGGGATGACGTTATAGCGTATTACGTTATATGGGACGACGTTATAACGTATTACGTTATATGGGATGACGCTATAACGAAATGGGTTATATGGTATGACGTTATAACGTAATAGGTTATATGGTATGACGTTATACGGTATTATGTTATATTGGATGACGTTATAACGTATTACGTTATATGGGATGACGTTATAACGTACTACGGTATATGGGATGACGTTATAACGTATTTCGATATATGGGAGGACGTTATAACGTATTACGTTATATGGTATGACGTTATAACGTATTACGTTGTATGGGATGACGCTATCACGTAATACGCTATATGGTATGCCATTATAACGTAATACGTTATATGGTATGACGTCATAATGTAAATAGGTTATATGGTATGACGGAATACCGTATTACGTTATATGGGATGACGTTATACCGTATTACGTTATATGGGACGACGTTATAACCTATTACGTTATATGGAACGACGTTATACCGTATTACTTTATATGAGATGACGTAATATCGTATTACGTTATATAGGATGACGTTGTAACGTATTACGTTAAATGGGACGACGTTATAACGTATTACGTTATATGGGATGACGTAATAACGTATTACGTTATGTGGGTTGACGTTATAACGTATTACGTTATATGGTATGACGTTATACCGTATTACGTTATATGGAACGACGTTATACCGTATTACGTTATATGGGACGACGTTATAACGTATTACGTTATATGGAACGACGTTATACCGTATTACGTTATATGGGACGACGTTATAACGTATTACGTTATATGGAACGACGTTATACCGTATTACTTTATATGAGATGACGTAATAACGTATTACGTTATATAGGATGACGTTGTAACGTATTACGTTAAATGGGACGACGTTATAACGTATTACGTTATATGGGATGACGTAATAACGTATTGCGTTATATGGGATGACGTTATCACATAATACGTTATATGGTATGACGTCATAACGTAATAGGTTATATGGTATGACGTTATACCGTATTACGTTGTATGGGACGACGTTATCACGTAATACGTTATATGGTATGACGTTATAACGTAAATAGGTTATATGGTATGACGTTATAACGTATTACGTTATATGGGATTACGTTATAACGTATTACGTTATATGGGATGACGTAATAACGTATTACGTATTATGGGATGACGTTATCACATAATACGTTATATGGTATGACGTCATAACGTAAATAGGTTATATGGTATGACTGTATACCGTATTACGTTGTATGGGATGACGTTATAACGTATTACGTTATATGGGACGACGTTATAACGTATTACGTTATATGGGATGACGTAATAACGTATTGCGTTATATGGGATGACGTTATCACATAATACGTTATATGGTATGACGTCATAACGTAATAGGTTATATGGTATGACGTTATAACGTAATAGGTTATATGGTATGACGTTATACGCTATTACGTTATATGGGATGACGTTATAACGTATTACGTTATATGGGACGACGTTATAACGTATTACGTTATATGGAACGACGTTATACCGTATTACGTTATATGAGATGACGTAATAACGTATTACGTATTATGGGATGACGTTATCACATAATACGTTATATGGTATGACGTCATAACGTAAATAGGTTATATGGTATGACTGTATACCGTATTACGTTGTATGGTATGACGTTATAACGTATTACGTTATATGGGATGACGTTGTAACGTATTACGTTAAATGGGATGACGTTGTAACGTATTACGTTAAATGGGACGACGTTATAACGTATTTCGTTAAATGGGACGACGTTATAACGTATTACGTTATATGGAATGACGTAATAACGTATTACGTTATATGGGATGACGTTATCACGTAATACGTTATATGGTATGACGTTATAACGTAAATAGGTTATATGGTATGACGGTATACCGTATTACGTTGTATGGGATGACGTTATAACGTATTACGTTATATGGGTTGACGTTATAACGTATTACGTTATATGGTATGACGTTATACCGTATTACGTTATATGGAACGACGTTATACCGTATTACGTTATATGGGATGACGTTATAACGTATTACGTTATATGGGATGACATTATAACGTATTACGTTATATGGGATGACGTTATAACGTATTACGTTATATGGGACGACGTTATAACGTATTACGTTATATGGGATGACGCTATAACGAAATGGGTTATATGGTATGACGTTATAACGTAATAGGTTATATGGTATGACGTTATACCGTATTACGTTATATGGAACGACGTTATACCGTATTACGTTATATGGGATGACGTAATAACGTATTACGTAATATGGGATGACGTTATCACATAATACGTTATATGGTATGACGTCATAATGTAAATAGGTTATATGGTATGACGGTAAACCGTATTACGTTATAAGGGATGACGTTATAACGTATTACGTTATATGGGACGACGTTATAACGTATTACGTTATATGGGATGACGCTATAACGAAATGGGTTATATGGTATGACGTTATAACGTAATAGGTTATATGGTATGACGTTATACGGTATTATGTTATATTGGATGACGTTATAACGTATTACGTTATATGGGATGACGTTATAACGTACTACGTTATATGGGATGACGTTATAGAGTATTTCGATATATGGGAGGACGTTATAACGTATTACGTTATATGGTATGACGTCATAACGTAAATAGGTTATATGGTATGACGGTATACCGTATTACGTTGTATGGGATGACGTTATAACGTATTACGTTATATGGGTTGACGTTATAACGTATTACGTTATATGGGATGACGTAATAACGTATTGCGTTATATGGGATGACGTTATAACGTATTACGTTATATGGGACGACGATATAACGTATTACGTTATATGGAACGACGTTATACCGTATTACGTTATATGAGAAGACGTAATAACGTATTACGTATTATGGGATGACGTTATCACATAATACGTTATATGGTATGACGTCATAACGTAAATAGGTTATATGGTATGACGGTATACCGTATTACGTTGTATGGGATGACGTTATAACGTATTACGTTATATGGGTTGACGTTATAACGTATTACGTTATATTGTATGACGTTATACCGTATTACGTTATATGGAACGACGTTATACCGTATTACGTTATATGGGACGACGTTATAACGTATTACGTTATATGGAACGACGTTATACAGTATTACGTTATATTGGATGACGTTATAACGTATTACGTTATATGGGATGACATTATAACGTATTACGTTATTGGGACGACGTTATAACGTATTACGTTATATGGAACGACGTTATACCGTTTTACATTATATGGGATGACGTAATAACGTATTACGTAATATGGCATGACGTTATCACATAATACGTTATATGGTATGACGCCATAACGTAAATAGGTTATATGCTATGACGGTATACCGTATTACGTTGTATGGGATGTCGTTATAACGTATTACGTTATATGGGATGACGTTATAACGTATTACGTTATATGGGACGACGTTATAACGTATTACGTTATATGGAACGACGTTATACCGTATTACGTTATATGGGATGACGTAATAACGTATTACGTAATATGGGATGACGCTATCACATAATACGTTATATGGTATGACGCCATAACGTAAATAGGTTATATGCTATGACGGTATACCGTATTACGTTGTATGGTATGACGTTATACCGTATTACGTTATATGGGATGACGTTATAACGTATTACGTTATATGGGATGACGTTATAGCGTATTACGTTATATGGGACGACGTTATAACGTATTACGTTATATGGGATGACGCTATAACGAAATGGGTTATATGGTATGACGTTATAACGTAATAGGTTATATGGTATGACGTTATACGGTATTATGTTATATTGGATGACGTTATAACGTATTACGTTATATGGGATGACGTTATAACGTACTACGTTATATGGGATGACGTTATAACGTATTTCGATATATGGGAGGACGTTATAACGTATTACGTTATATGGTATGACGTTATAACGTATTACGTTGTATGGGATGACGCTATCACGTAATACGCTATATGGTATGCCATTATAACGTAATACGTTATATGGTATGACGTCATAATGTAAATAGGTTATATGGTATGACGGAATACCGTATTACGTTATATGGGATGACGTTATCACGTAATGCGCTATATGGTATGACGTTATAACGTAAATAGGTTATATGGTATGACGTTATAACGTAATAGGTTATATGGTATGACGTTATACGCTATTACTTTATATGGGATGACGTTATAACGTATTACGTTATATGGGATGACGTTGTAACGTATTACGTTAAATGGGATGACGTTATCACGTAATACGCTATATGGTATGACGTTAAAACGTAAATAGGTTATATGGTATGACGTTATAACGTAATAGGTTATATGGTATGACGTTATACCCTATTACGTTATATGGGATGACGTTAAAACGTATTACGTTATATGGGATGACGTAGTAACGTATTACGTTAAATGGGATGACGTTTTAACGTATTACGTTATATGGGATGACGTTATAACGTATTACGTTATATGGGATGACGTTATAACGTATTACGTTATATGGGACGACGTTATAACGTATTACGTTATATGGGATGACGTTATCACGTAATACGCTATATGGTATGACGTTATAACGTAAATAGGATATATGGTATGACGTTATAACGTAATAGGTTATATGGTATGACGTTATACGGTATTATGTTATATTGGATGACGTTATAACGTATTACGTTATATGGGATGACGTTATAACGTACTACGTTATATGGGATGACGTTATAGAGTATTTCGATATATGGGAGGACGTTATAACGTATTACGTTATATGGTATGACGTCATAACGTAAATAGGTTATATGGTATGACGGTATACCGTATTACGTTGTATGGGATGACGTTATAACGTATTACGTTATATGGGTTGACGTTATAACGTATTACGTTATATGGGATGACGTAATAACGTATTGCGTTATATGGGATGACGTTATAACGTATTACGTTATATGGGACGACGATATAACGTATTACGTTATATGGAACGACGTTATACCGTATTACGTTATATGAGAAGACGTAATAACGTATTACGTATTATGGGATGACGTTATCACATAATACGTTATATGGTATGACGTCATAACGTAAATAGGTTATATGGTATGACGGTATACCGTATTACGTTGTATGGGATGACGTTATAACGTATTACGTTATATGGGTTGACGTTATAACGTATTACGTTATATTGTATGACGTTATACCGTATTACGTTATATGGAACGACGTTATACCGTATTACGTTATATGGGACGACGTTATAACGTATTACGTTATATGGAACGACGTTATACAGTATTACGTTATATTGGGTGACGTTATAACGTATTACGTTATATGGGATGACATTATAACGTATTACGTTATTGGGACGACGTTATAACGTATTACGTTATATGGAACGACGTTATACCGTTTTACATTATATGGGATGACGTAATAACGTATTTCGTAATATGGCATGACGTTATCACATAATACGTTATATGGTATGACGCCATAACGTAAATACGTTATATGCTATGACGGTATACCGTATTACGTTGTATGGGATGTCGTTATAACGTATTACGTTATATGGGATGACGTTATAACGTATTACGTTATATGGGACGACGTTATAACGTATTACGTTATATGGAACGACGTTATACCGTATTACGTTATATGGGATGACGTAATAACGTATTACGTAATATGGGATGACGCTATCACATAATACGTTATATGGTATGACGCCATAACGTAAATAGGTTATATGCTATGACCGTATACCGTATTACGTTGTATGGTATGACGTTATACCGTATTACGTTATATGGGATGACGTTATAACGTATTACGTTATATGGGATGACGTTATAGCGTATTACGTTATATGGGACGACGTTATAACGTATTACGTTATATGGGATGACGCTATAACGAAATGGGTTATATGGTATGACGTTATAACGTAATAGGTTATATGGTATGACGTTATACGGTATTATGTTATATTGGATGACGTTATAACGTATTACGTTATATGGGATGACGTTATAACGTACTACGTTATATGGGATGACGTTATAACGTATTTCGATATATGGGAGGACGTTATAACGTATTACGTTATATGGTATGACGTTATAACGTATTACGTTGTATGGGATGACGCTATCACGTAATACGCTATATGGTATGCCATTATAACGTAATACGTTATATGGTATGACGTCATAATGTAAGTAGGTTATATGGTATGACGGAATACCGTATTACGTTATATGGGATGACGTTATCACGTAATGCGCTATATGGTATGACGTTATAACGTAAATAGGTTATATGGTATGACGTTATAACGTAATAGGTTATATGGTATGACGTTATACGCTATTACGTTATATGGGATGACGTTATAACGTATTACGTTATATGGGATGACGTTGTAACGTATTACGTTAAATGGGATGACGTTATCACGTAATACGCTATATGGTATGACGTTAAAACGTAAATAGGTTATATGGTATGACGTTATAACGTAATAGGTTATATGGTATGACGTTATACCCTATTACGTTATATGGGATGACGTTATAACGTATTACGTTATATGGGATGACGTAGTAACGTATTACGTTAAATGGGATGACGTTTTAACGTATTACGTTATATGGGATGACGTTATAACGTATTACGTTATATGGGACGACGTTATAACGTATTACGTTATATGGGACGACGTTATAACGTATTACGTTATATGGGATGACGTTATCACGTAATACGCTATATGGTATGACGTTATAACGTAAATAGGATATATGGTATGACGTTATAACGTAATAGGTTATATGGTATGACGTTATACGCTATTACGTTATATGGGATGACGTTATAACGTATTACGTTATATGGGACGACGTTATAACGTATTACGTTATATGGAACGACGTTATACCGTATTACGTTATATGGTATGACGTTATAACGTATTACGTTGTATGGGATGACGCTATCACGTAATACGCTATATGGTATGCCGTTATAACGTAATACGTTATATGGTATGACGTTATAACGTAAATAGGTTATATGGTATGACGTTATACCGTATTACGTTATATGGGAAGACGTTATAACGTATTACGTTATATGGGACGACGTTATAACGTATTACGTTATATGGGATGACGCTATAACGAAATGGGTTATATGGTATGACGTTATAACGTAATAGGTTATATGGTATGACGTTATACGGTATTATGTTATATTGGATGACGTTATAACGTATTACGTTATATGGGATGACGTTATAACGTACTACGTTATATGGGATGACGTTATACCCTATTACGTTATATGGGATGACGTTATAACGTATTACGTTATATGGGATGACGGAATACCTTATTACGTTATATGGGATGACGTTATCACGTAATACGCTATATGGTATGACGTTATAACGTAAATAGGTTATATGGTATGACGTTATAACGTAATAGGTTATATGGTATGACGTTATACGCTATTACGTTATATGGGATGACGTTATGACGTATTACGTTATATGGGATGACGTTGTAACGTATTACGTTAAATGGGATGACGTTATCACGTAATACGCTATATGGTATGACGTTAAAACGTAAATAGGTTATATGGTATGACGTTATAACGTAACAGGTTATATGGTATGACGTTATACCCTATTACGTTATATGGGATGACGTTATAACGTATTACGTTATATGGGATGACGTAATAACGTATTGCGTTATATGGGATGACGTTATAACGTATTACGTTATATGGGACGACGATATAACGTATTACGTTATATGGAACGACGTTATACAGTATTACGTTATATGAGAAGACGTAATAACGTATTACGTATTATGGGATGACGTTATCACATAATACGTTATATTTTATGACGTCATAACGTAAATAGGTTATATGGTATGACGGTATACCGTATTACGTTGTATGGGATGACGTTATAACGTATTACGTTATATGGGTTGACGTTATGACGTATTACGTTATATGGTATGACGTTATACCGTATTAAGTTATATGGAACGACGTTATACTGTATTACGTTATATGGGACGACGTTATAACGTATTACGTTATATGGAACGACGTTATACAGTATTACGTTATATGGGATGACGTTATAACGTATTACGTTATATGGGATGACATTATAACGTATTACGTTATTGGGACGGCGTTATAACGTATTACGTTATATGGAACGACGTTATACCGTTTTACATTATATGGGATGACGTAATAACGCATTACGTAATATGGCATGACGTTATCACATAATACGTTATATGGTATGACGCCATAACGTAAATAGGTTATATGCTATGACGGTATACCGTATTACGTTGTATGGGATGTCGTTATAACGTATTACGTTATATGGGATGACGCTATAACGAAATGGGTTATATGGTATGACGTTATAACGTAATAGGTTATATGGTATGACGTTATACGGTATTATGTTATATTGGATGACGTTATAACGTATTACGTTATATGGGATGACGTTATAACGTACTACGTTATATGGGATGACGTTATAACGTATTTCGATATATGGGATGACGTTATAACGTATTACGTTATATGGGATGACGTTATAACGTATTACGTTATATGGGACGACGTTATAACGTATTACGTTATATGGGATGACGCTATAACGAAATGGGTTATATGGTATGACGTTATAACGTAATAGGTTATATGGTATGACGTTATACGGTATTATGTTATATTGGATGACGTTATAACGTATTACGTTATATGGGATGACGTTATAACGTACTACGTTATATGGGATGACGTTATAACGTATTTCGATATATGGGAGGACGTTATAACGTATTACGTTATATGGTATGACGTTATAACGTATTACGTGGTATGGGATGACGCTATCACGTAATACGCTATATGGTATGCCGTTATAACGTAATACGTTATATGGTATGACGTCATAACGTAAATAGGTTATATGGTATGACGTTATACCGTATTACGTTATATGGGATGACGTTATAACGTATTACGTTATATGGGATGACGTTATAGCGTATTACGTTATATGGGACGACGTTATAACGTATTACGTTATATGGGATGACGCTATAACGAAATGGGTTATATGGTATGACGTTATAACGTAATAGGTTATATGGTATGACGTTATACGGTATTATGTTATATTGGATGACGTTATAACGTATTACGTTATATGGGATGACGTTATAACGTACTACGTTATATGGGATGATGTTATAACGTATTTCGATATATGGGAGGACGTTATAACGTATTACGTTATATGGTACGACGTTATAACGTATTACGTTGTATGGGATGACGCTATCACGTAATACGCTATATGGTATGCCATTATAACGTAATACGTTATATGGTATGACGTCATAATGTAAATAGGTTATATGGTATAACGGAATACCGTATTACGTTATATGGGATGACGTTATCACGTAATGCGCTATATGGTATGACGTTATAACGTAAATAGGTTATATGGTATGACGTTATAACGTAATAGGTTATATGGTATGACGTTATACCCTATTACGTTATATGGGATGACGTTATAACGTATTACGTTATATGGGATGACGTGGTAACGTATTACGTTAAATGGGATGACGTTGTAACGTATTACGTTATATGGGATGACGTTATAACGTATTACGTTATATGGGACGACGTTATAACGTATTACGTTATATGGGACGACGTTATAACGTATTACGTTATATGGGATGACGTTATCACGTAATACGCTATATGGTATGACGTTATAACGTAAATAGGATATATGGTATGACGTTATAACGTAATAGGTTATATGGTATGACGTTATACGCTATTACGTTATATGGGATGACGTTATAACGTATTACGTTATATGGGACGACGTTATAACGTATTACGTTATATGGAACGACGTTATACCGTATTACGTTATATGGTATGACGTTATAACGTATTACGTTGTATGGGATGACGCTATCACGTAATACGCTATATGGTATGCCGTTATAACGTAATACGTTATATGGTATGACGTTATAACGTAAATAGGTTATATGGTATGACGTTATACCGTATTACGTTATATGGGAAGACGTTATAACGTATTACGTTATATGGGACGACGTTATAACGTATTACGTTACATGGGATGACGCTATAACGAAATGGGTTATATGGTATGACGTTATAACGTAATAGGTTATATGGTATGACGTTATACGGTATTATGTTATATTGGATGACGTTATAACGTATTACGTTATATGGGATGACGTTATAACGTACTACGTTATATGGGATGACGTTATACCCTATTACGTTATATGGGATGACGTTATAACGTATTACGTTATATGGGATGACGGAATACCTTATTACGTTATATGGGATGACGTTATCACGTAATACGCTATATGGTATGACGTTATAACGTAAATAGGTTATATGGTATGACGTTATAACGTAATAGGTTATATGGTATGACGTTATACGCTATTACGTTATATGGGATGACGTTATGACGTATTACGTTATATGGGATGACGTTGTAACGTATTACGTTAAATGGGATGACGTTATCACGTAATACGCTATATGGTATGACGTTAAAACGTAAATAGGTTATATGGTATGACGTTATAACGTAATAGGTTATATGGTATGACGTTATACCCTATTACGTTATATGGGATGACGTTATAACGTATTACGTTATATGGGATGACGTAATAACGTATTGCGTTATATGGGATGACGTTATAACGTATTACGTTATATGGGACGACGACATAACGTATCACGTTATATGGAACGACGTTATACCGTATTACGTTATATGAGAAGACGTAATAACGTATTACGTATAATGGGATGACGTTATCACATAATACGTTATATTTTATGACGTCATAACGTAAATAGGTTATATGGTATGACGGTATACCGTATTACGTTGTATGGGATGACGTTATAACGTATTACGTTATATGGGTTGACGTTATAACGTATTACGTTATATGGTATGACGTTATACCGTATTACGTTATATGGAACGACGTTATACCGTATTACGTTATATGGGACGACGTTATAACGTATTACGTTATATGGAACGACGTTATACAGTATTACGTTATATGGGATGACGTTATAACGTATTACGTTATATGGGATGACATTATAACGTATTACGTTATTGGGACGACGTTATAACGTATTACGTTATATGGAACGACGTTATACCGTTTTACATTATATGGGATGACGTAATAACGTATTACGTAATATGGCATGACGTTATCACATAATACGTTATATGGTATGACGCCATAACGTAAATAGGTTATATGCTATGACGGTATACCGTATTACGTTGTATGGGATGTCGTTATAACGTATTACGTTATATGGTATGACGTTATACGGTATTATGTTATATTGGATGACGTTATAACGTATTACGTTATATGGGATGACGTTATAACGTACTACGTTATATGGGATGACGTTATAACGTATTTCGATATATGGGAGGACGTTATAACGTATTACGTTATATGGTATGACGTTATAACGTATTACGTTGTATGGGATGACGCTATCACGTAATACGCTATATGGTATGCCATTATAACGTAATACGTTATATGGTATGACGTCATAATGTAAATAGGTTATATGGTATGACGGAATACCGTATTACGTTATATGGGATGACGTTATCACGTAATGCGCTATATGGTATGACGTTATAACGTAAATAGGTTATATGGTATGACGTTATAACGTAATAGGTTATATGGTATGACGTTATACGCTATTACGTTATATGGGATGACGTTATAACGTATTACGTTATATGGGATGACGTTGTAACGTATTACGTTAAATGGGATGACGTTATCACGTAATACGCTATATGGTATGACGTTAAAACGTAAATAGGTTATATGGTATGACGTTATAACGTAATAGGTTATATGGTATGACGTTATACCCTATTACGTTATATGGGATGACGTTATAACGTATTACGTTATATGGGATGACGTAGTAACGTATTACGTTAAATGGGATGACGTTGTAACGTATTACGTTATATGGGATGACGTTATAACGTATTACGTTATATGGGACGACGTTATAACGTATTACGTTATATGGGACTACGTTATAACGTATTACGTTATATGGGATGACGTTATCACGTAATACGCTATATGGTATGACGTTATAACGTAAATAGGATATATGGTATGACGTTATAACGTAATAGGCTATATGGTATGACGTTATACGCTATTACGTTATATGGGATGACGTTATAACGTATTACGTTATATGGGACGACGTTATAACGTATTACGTTATATGGAACGACGTTATACCGTATTACGTTATATGGTATGACGTTATAACGTATTACGTTGTATGGGATGACGCTATCACGTAATACGCTATATGGTATGCCGTTATAACGTAATACGTTATATGGTATGACGTTATAACGTAAATAGGTTATATGGTATGACGTTATAACGTAATAGGTTATATGGTATGACGTTATACGCTATTACGTTATATGGGAGGACGTTATGACGTATTACGTTATATGGGATGACGCTATAACGAAATGGGTTATATGGTATGCCGTTATAACGTAATAGGTTATATGGTATGACGTTATACGCTATTACGTTATATGGGATGACGTTATAACGTATTACGTTATATGGGACGACGTTATAACGTATTACGTTATATGGGAAGACGTTATAACGTATTACGTTATATGGGACGACGTTATAACGTATTACGTTATATGGGATGACGCTATAACGAAATGGGTTATATGGTATGCCGTTATAACGTAATAGGTTATATGGTATGACGTTATACGGTATTATGTTATATTGGATGACGTTATAACGTATTACGTTATATGGGATGACGTTATAACGTACTACGTTATATGGGATGACGTTATACCCTATTGCGTTATATGGGATGACGTTATAACGTATTACGTTATATGGGATGACGGAATACCTTATTACGTTATATGGGATGACGTTATCACGTAATACGCTATATGGTATGACGTTATAACGTAAATAGGTTATATGGTATGACGTTATAACGTAATAGGTTATATGGTATGACGTTATACGCTATTACGTTATATGGGAGGACGTTATGACGTATTACGTTATATGGGATGACGTTGTAACGTATTACGTTAAATGGGATGACGTTATCACGTAATACGCTATATGGTATGACGTTAAAACGTAAATAGGTTATATGGTATGACGTTATAACGTAATAGGTTATATGGTATGACGTTATACCCTATTACGTTATATGGGATGACGTTATAACGTATTACGTTATATGGGATGACGTAATAACGTATTGCGTTATATGGGATGACGTTATACCGTATTACGTTATATGGAACGACGTTATACCGTATTACGTTATATGGGACGACGTTATAACGTATTACGTTATATGGAACGACGTTATACAGTATTACGTTATATGGGATGACGTTATAACGTATTACGTTATATGGGATGACATTATAACGTATTACGTTATTGGGACGACGTTATAACGTATTACGTTATATGGAACGACGTTATACCGTTTTACATTATATGGGATAACGTAATAACGTATTACGTAATATGGCATGACGTTATCACATAATACGTTATATGGTATGACGCCATAACGTAAATAGGTTATATGCTATGACGGTATACCGTATTACGTTGTATGGGATGTCGTTATAACGTATTACGTTATATGGTATGACGTTATACGGTATTATGTTAATTTGGATGACGTTATAACGTATTACGTTATATGGGATGACGTTATAACGTACTACGTTATATGGGATGACGTTATAACGTATTTCGATATATGGGAGGACGTTATAACGTATTACGTTATATGGTATGACGTTATAACGTATTACGTTGTATGGGATGACGCTATCACGTAATACGCTATATGGTATGCCGTTATAACGTAATACGTTATATGGTATGACGTCATAACGTAAATAGGTTATATGGTATGACGTTATACCGTATTACGTTATATGGGATGACGTTATAACTTATTACGTTATATGGGATGACGTTATAGCGTATTACGTTATATGGGACGACGTTATAACGTATTACGTTATATGGGATGACGCTATAACGAAATGGGTTATATGGTATGACGTTATAACGTAATAGGTTATATGGTATGACGTTATACGGTATTATGTTATATTGGATGACGTTATAACGTATTACGTTATATGGGATGACGTTATAACGTACTACGTTATATGGGATGACGTTATAACGTATTTCGATATATGGGAGGACGTTATAACGTATTACGTTATATGGTATGACGTTTTAACGTATTACGTTGTATGGGATGACGCTATCACGTAATACGCTATATGGTATGCCGTTATAACGTAATACGTTATATGGTATGACGTCATAACGTAAATAGGTTATATGGTATGACGTTATACCGTATTACGTTATATGGGATGACGTTATAACTTATTACGTTATATGGGATGACGTTATAGCGTATTACGTTATATGGGACGACGTTATAACGTATTACGTTATATGGGATGACGCTATAACGAAATGGGTTATATGGTATGACGTTATAACGTAATAGGTTATATGGTATGACGTTATACGGTATTATGTTATATTGGATGACGTTATAACGTATTACGTTATATGGGATGACGCTATCACGTAATACGCTATATGGTATGCCATTATAACGTAATACGTTATATGGTATGACGTCATAATGTAAATAGGTTATATGGTATGACGGAATACCGTATTACGTTATATGGGATGACGTTATCACGTAATGCGCTATATGGTATGACGTTATAACGTAAATAGGTTATATGGTATGACGTTATAACGTATTACGTTATATGGTATGACGTTATACGGTATTATGTTAATTTGGATGACGTTATAACGTATTACGTTATATGGGATGACGTTATAACGTACTACGTTATATGGGATGACGTTATAACGTATTTCGATATATGGGAGGACGTTATAACGTATTACGTTATATGGGATGACGCTATAACGAAATGGGTTATATGGTATGACGTTATAACGTAATAGGTTATATGGTATGACGTTATACGGTATTATGTTATATTGGATGACGTTATAACGTATTACGTTATATGGGATGACGCTATCACGTAATACGCTATATGGTATGCCATTATAACGTAATACGTTATATGGTATGACGTCATAATGTAAATAGGTTATATGGTATGACGGAATACCGTATTACGTTATATGGGATGACGTTATCACGTAATGCGCTATATGGTATGACGTTATAACGTAAATAGGTTATATGGTATGACGTTATAACGTAATAGGTTATATGGTATGACGTTATACGCTATTACTTTATATGGGATGACGTTATAACGTATTACGTTATATGGGATGACGTTGTAACGTATTACGTTAAATGGGATGACGTTATCACGTAATACGCTATATGGTATGACGTTAAAACGTAAATAGGTTATATGGTATGACGTTATAACGTAATAGGTTATATGGTATGACGTTATACCCTATTACGTTATATGGGATGACGTTATAACGTATTACGTTATATGGGATGACGTAGTAACGTATTACGTTAAATGGGATGACGTTTTAACGTATTACGTTATATGGGATGACGTTATAACGTATTACGTTATATGGGATGACGTTATAACGTATTACGTTATATGGGACGACGTTATAACGTATTACGTGATATGGGATGACGTTATCACGTAATACGCTATATGGTATGACGTTATAACGTAAATAGGATATATGGTATGACGTTATAACGTAATAGGTTATATGGTATGACGTTATACGGTATTATGTTATATTGGATGACGTTATAACGTATTACGTTATATGGGATGACGTTATAACGTACTACGTTATATGGGATGACGTTATAGAGTATTTCGATATATGGGAGGACGTTATAACGTATTACGTTATATGGTATGACGTCATAACGTAAATAGGTTATATGGTATGACGGTATACCGTATTACGTTGTATGGGATGACGTTATAACGTATTACGTTATATGGGTTGACGTTATAACGTATTACGTTATATGGGATGACGTAATAACGTATTGCGTTATACGGGATGACGTTATAACGTATTACGTTATATGGGACGACGATATAACGTATTACGTTATATGGAACGACGTTATACCGTATTACGTTATATGAGAAGACGTAATAACGTATTACGTATTATGGGATGACGTTATCACATAATACGTTATATGGTATGACGTCATAACGTAAATAGGTTATATGGTATGACGGTATACCGTATTACGTTGTATGGGATGACGTTATAACGTATTACGTTATATGGGTTGACGTTATAACGTATTACGTTATATTGTATGACGTTATACCGTATTACGTTATATGGAACGACGTTATACCGTATTACGTTATATGGGACGACGTTATAACGTATTACGTTATATGGAACGACGTTATACAGTATTACGTTATATTGGGTGACGTTATAACGTATTACGTTATATGGGATGACATTATAACGTATTACGTTATTGGGACGACGTTATAACGTATTACGTTATATGGAACGACGTTATACCGTTTTACATTATATGGGATGACGTAATAACGTATTTCGTAATATGGCATGACGTTATCACATAATACGTTATATGGTATGACGCCATAACGTAAATAGGTTATATGCTATGACGGTATACCGTATTACGTTGTATGGGATGTCGTTATAACGTATTACGTTATATGGGATGACGTTATAACGTATTACGTTATATGGGACGACGTTATAACGTATTACGTTATATGGAACGACGTTATACCGTATTACGTTATATGGGATGACGTAATAACGTATTACGTAATATGGGATGACGCTATCACATAATACGTTATATGGTATGACGCCATAACGTAAATAGGTTATATGCTATGACCGTATACCGTATTACGTTGTATGGTATGACGTTATACCGTATTACGTTATATGGGATGACGTTATAACGTATTACGTTATATGGGATGACGTTATAGCGTATTACGTTATATGGGACGACGTTATAACGTATTACGTTATATGGGATGACGCTATAACGAAATGGGTTATATGGTATGACGTTATAACGTAATAGGTTATATGGTATGACGTTATACGGTATTATGTTATATTGGATGACGTTATAACGTATTACGTTATATGGGATGACGTTATAACGTACTACGTTATATGGGATGACGTTATAACGTATTTCGATATATGGGAGGACGTTATAACGTATTACGTTATATGGTATGACGTTATAACGTATTACGTTGTATGGGATGACGCTATCACGTAATACGCTATATGGTATGCCATTATAACGTAATACGTTATATGGAACGACGTTATACCGTATTACGTTATATGGGATGACGTAATAACGTATTACGTAATATGGGATGACGCTATCACATAATACGTTATATGGTATGACGCCATAACGTAAATAGGTTATATGCTATGACCGTATACCGTATTACGTTGTATGGTATGACGTTATACCGTATTACGTTATATGGGATGACGTTATAACGTATTACGTTATATGGGATGACGTTATAGCGTATTACGTTATATGGGACGACGTTATAACGTATTACGTTATATGGGATGACGCTATAACGAAATGGGTTATATGGTATGACGTTATAACGTAATAGGTTATATGGTATGACGTTATACGGTATTATGTTATATTGGATGACGTTATAACGTATTACGTTATATGGGATGACGTTATAACGTACTACGTTATATGGGATGACGTTATAACGTATTTCGATATATGGGAGGACGTTATAACGTATTACGTTATATGGTATGACGTTATAACGTATTACGTTGTATGGGATGACGCTATCACGTAATACGCTATATGGTATGCCATTATAACGTAATACGTTATATGGTATGACGTCATAATGTAAATAGGTTATATGGTATGACGGAATACCGTATTACGTTATATGAAATGACGTTATCACGTAATGCGCTATATGGTATGACGTTATAACGTAAATAGGTTATATGGTATGACGTTATAACGTAATAGGTTATATGGTATGACGTTATACGCTATTACGTTATATGGGATGACGTTATAACGTATTACGTTATATGGGATGACGTTGTAACGTATTACGTTAAATGGGATGACGTTATCACGTAATACGCTATATGGTATGACGTTAAAACGTAAATAGGTTATATGGTATGACGTTATAACGTAATAGGTTATATGGTATGACGTTATACCCTATTACGTTATATGGGATGATGTTATAACGTATTACGTTATATGGGATGACGTAGTAACGTATTACGTTAAATGGGATGACGTTTTAACGTATTACGTTATATGGGATGACGTTATAACGTATTACGTTATATGGGACGACGTTATAACGTATTACGTTATATGGGACGACGTTATAACGTATTACGTTATATGGGATGACGTTATCACGTAATACGCTATATGGTATGACGTTATAACGTAAATAGGATATATGGTATGACGTTATAACGTAATAGGTTATATGGTATGACGTTATACGCTATTACGTTATATGGGATGACGTTATAACGTATTACGTTATATGGGACGACGTTATAACGTATTACGTTATATGGAACGACGTTATACCGTATTACGTTATATGGTATGACGTTATAACGTATTACGTTGTATGGGATGACGCTATCACGTAATACGCTATATGGTATGCCGTTATAACGTAATACGTTATATGGTATGACGTTATAACGTAAATAGGTTATATGGTATGACGTTATACCGTATTACGTTATATGGGAAGACGTTATAACGTATTACGTTATATGGGACAACGTTATAACGTATTACGTTATATGGGATGACGCTATAACGAAATGGGTTATATGGTATGACGTTATAACGTAATAGGTTATATGGTATGACGTTATACGGTATTATGTTATATTGGATGACGTTATAACGTATTACGTTATATGGGATGACGTTATAACGTACTACGTTATATGGGATGACGTTATAACCTATTACGTTATATGGGATGACGTTATAACGTATTACGTTATATGGGATGACGGAATACCTTATTACGTTATATGGGATGACGTTATCACGTAATACGCTATATGGTATGACGTTATAACGTAAATAGGTTATATGGTATGACGTTATAACGTAATAGGTTATATGGTATGACGTTATACGCTATTACGTTATATGGGATGACGTTATGACGTATTACGTTATATGGGATGACGTTGTAACGTATTACGTTAAATGGGATGACGTTATCACGTAATACGCTATATGGTATGACGTTAAAACGTAAATAGGTTATATGGTATGACGTTATAACGTAACAGGTTATATGGTATGACGTTATACCCTATTACGTTATATGGGATGACGTTATAACGTATTACGTTATATGGGATGACGTAATAACGTATTGCGTTATATGGGATGACGTTATAACGTATTACGTTATATGGGACGACGATATAACGTATTACGTTATATGGAACGACGTTATACCGTATTACGTTATATGAGAAGACGTAATAACGTATTACGTATTATGGGATGACGTTATCACATAATACGTTATATTTTATGACGTCATAACGTAAATAGGTTATATGGTATGACGGTATACCGTATTACGTTGTATGGGATGACGTTATAACGTATTACGTTATATGGGTTGACGTTATGACGTATTACGTTATATGGTATGACGTTATACCGTATTAAGTTATATGGAACGACGTTATACTGTATTACGTTATATGGGACGACGTTATAACGTATTACGTTATATGGAACGACGTTATACAGTATTACGTTATATGGGATGACGTTATAACGTATTACGTTATATGGGATGACATTATAACGTATTACGTTATTGGGACGGCGTTATAACGTATTACGTTATATGGAACGACGTTATACCGTTTTACATTATATGGGATGACGTAATAACGTATTACGTAATATGGCATGACGTTATCACATAATACGTTATATGGTATGACGCCATAACGTAAATAGGTTATATGCTATGACGGTATACCGTATTACGTTGTATGGGATGTCGTTATAACGTATTACGTTATATGGGATGACGCTATAACGAAATGGGTTATATGGTATGACGTTATAACGTAATAGGT
Source organism: Bombus vancouverensis nearcticus (assembly GCF_051014615.1). Classification (NCBI taxonomy): domain Eukaryota; kingdom Metazoa; phylum Arthropoda; class Insecta; order Hymenoptera; family Apidae; genus Bombus; species Bombus vancouverensis. The sequence goes on along the minus strand of NW_027468916.1, from coordinate 594,890 downwards.
TATATGGTATGACGTTATACGGTATTATGTTATATTGGATGACGTTATAACGTATTACGTTATATGGGATGACGTTATAACGTACTACGTTATATGGGATGACGTTATAACGTATTTCGATATATGGGATGACGTTATAACGTATTACGTTATATGGGATGACGTTATAACGTATTACGTTATATGGGACGACGTTATAACGTATTACGTTATATGGGATGACGCTATAACGAAATGGGTTATATGGTATGACGTTATAACGTAATAGGTTATATGGTATGACGTTATACGGTATTATGTTATATTGGATGACGTTATAACGTATTACGTTATATGGGATGACGTTATAACGTACTACGTTATATGGGATGACGTTATAACGTATTTCGATATATGGGAGGACGTTATAACGTATTACGTTATATGGTATGACGTTATAACGTATTACGTGGTATGGGATGACGCTATCACGTAATACGCTATATGGTATGCCGTTATAACGTAATACGTTATATGGTATGACGTCATAACGTAAATAGGTTATATGGTATGACGTTATACCGTATTACGTTATATGGGATGACGTTATAACGTATTACGTTATATGGGATGACGTTATAGCGTATTACGTTATATGGGACGACGTTATAACGTATTACGTTATATGGGATGACGCTATAACGAAATGGGTTATATGGTATGACGTTATAACGTAATAGGTTATATGGTATGACGTTATACGGTATTATGTTATATTGGATGACGTTATAACGTATTACGTTATATGGGATGACGTTATAACGTACTACGTTATATGGGATGATGTTATAACGTATTTCGATATATGGGAGGACGTTATAACGTATTACGTTATATGGTACGACGTTATAACGTATTACGTTGTATGGGATGACGCTATCACGTAATACGCTATATGGTATGCCATTATAACGTAATACGTTATATGGTATGACGTCATAATGTAAATAGGTTATATGGTATAACGGAATACCGTATTACGTTATATGGGATGACGTTATCACGTAATGCGCTATATGGTATGACGTTATAACGTAAATAGGTTATATGGTATGACGTTATAACGTAATAGGTTATATGGTATGACGTTATACCCTATTACGTTATATGGGATGACGTTATAACGTATTACGTTATATGGGATGACGTAGTAACGTATTACGTTAAATGGGATGACGTTGTAACGTATTACGTTATATGGGATGACGTTATAACGTATTACGTTATATGGGACGACGTTATAACGTATTACGTTATATGGGACGACGTTATAACGTATTACGTTATATGGGATGACGTTATCACGTAATACGCTATATGGTATGACGTTATAACGTAAATAGGATATATGGTATGACGTTATAACGTAATAGGTTATATGGTATGACGTTATACGCTATTACGTTATATGGGATGACGTTATAACGTATTACGTTATATGGGACGACGTTATAACGTATTACGTTATATGGAACGACGTTATACCGTATTACGTTATATGGTATGACGTTATAACGTATTACGTTGTATGGGATGACGCTATCACGTAATACGCTATATGGTATGCCGTTATAACGTAATACGTTATATGGTATGACGTTATAACGTAAATAGGTTATATGGTATGACGTTATACCGTATTACGTTATATGGGAAGACGTTATAACGTATTACGTTATATGGGACGACGTTATAACGTATTACGTTACATGGGATGACGCTATAACGAAATGGGTTATATGGTATGACGTTATAACGTAATAGGTTATATGGTATGACGTTATACGGTATTATGTTATATTGGATGACGTTATAACGTATTACGTTATATGGGATGACGTTATAACGTACTACGTTATATGGGATGACGTTATACCCTATTACGTTATATGGGATGACGTTATAACGTATTACGTTATATGGGATGACGGAATACCTTATTACGTTATATGGGATGACGTTATCACGTAATACGCTATATGGTATGACGTTATAACGTAAATAGGTTATATGGTATGACGTTATAACGTAATAGGTTATATGGTATGACGTTATACGCTATTACGTTATATGGGATGACGTTATGACGTATTACGTTATATGGGATGACGTTGTAACGTATTACGTTAAATGGGATGACGTTATCACGTAATACGCTATATGGTATGACGTTAAAACGTAAATAGGTTATATGGTATGACGTTATAACGTAATAGGTTATATGGTATGACGTTATACCCTATTACGTTATATGGGATGACGTTATAACGTATTACGTTATATGGGATGACGTAATAACGTATTGCGTTATATGGGATGACGTTATAACGTATTACGTTATATGGGACGACGACATAACGTATCACGTTATATGGAACGACGTTATACCGTATTACGTTATATGAGAAGACGTAATAACGTATTACGTATAATGGGATGACGTTATCACATAATACGTTATATTTTATGACGTCATAACGTAAATAGGTTATATGGTATGACGGTATACCGTATTACGTTGTATGGGATGACGTTATAACGTATTACGTTATATGGGTTGACGTTATAACGTATTACGTTATATGGTATGACGTTATACCGTATTACGTTATATGGAACGACGTTATACCGTATTACGTTATATGGGACGACGTTATAACGTATTACGTTATATGGAACGACGTTATACAGTATTACGTTATATGGGATGACGTTATAACGTATTACGTTATATGGGATGACATTATAACGTATTACGTTATTGGGACGACGTTATAACGTATTACGTTATATGGAACGACGTTATACCGTTTTACATTATATGGGATGACGTAATAACGTATTACGTAATATGGCATGACGTTATCACATAATACGTTATATGGTATGACGCCATAACGTAAATAGGTTATATGCTATGACGGTATACCGTATTACGTTGTATGGGATGTCGTTATAACGTATTACGTTATATGGTATGACGTTATACGGTATTATGTTATATTGGATGACGTTATAACGTATTACGTTATATGGGATGACGTTATAACGTACTACGTTATATGGGATGACGTTATAACGTATTTCGATATATGGGAGGACGTTATAACGTATTACGTTATATGGTATGACGTTATAACGTATTACGTTGTATGGGATGACGCTATCACGTAATACGCTATATGGTATGCCATTATAACGTAATACGTTATATGGTATGACGTCATAATGTAAATAGGTTATATGGTATGACGGAATACCGTATTACGTTATATGGGATGACGTTATCGCGTAATGCGCTATATGGTATGACGTTATAACGTAAATAGGTTATATGGTATGACGTTATAACGTAATAGGTTATATGGTATGACGTTATACGCTATTACGTTATATGGGATGACGTTATAACGTATTACGTTATATGGGATGACGTTGTAACGTATTACGTTAAATGGGATGACGTTATCACGTAATACGCTATATGGTATGACGTTAAAACGTAAATAGGTTATATGGTATGACGTTATAACGTAATAGGTTATATGGTATGACGTTATACCCTATTACGTTATATGGGATGACGTTATAACGTATTACGTTATATGGGATGACGTAGTAACGTATTACGTTAAATGGGATGACGTTGTAACGTATTACGTTATATGGGATGACGTTATAACGTATTACGTTATATGGGACGACGTTATAACGTATTACGTTATATGGGACTACGTTATAACGTATTACGTTATATGGGATGACGTTATCACGTAATACGCTATATGGTATGACGTTATAACGTAAATAGGATATATGGTATGACGTTATAACGTAATAGGCTATATGGTATGACGTTATACGCTATTACGTTATATGGGATGACGTTATAACGTATTACGTTATATGGGACGACGTTATAACGTATTACGTTATATGGGATGACATTATAACGTATTACGTTATTGGGACGACGTTATAACGTATTACGTTATATGGAACGACGTTATACCGTTTTACATTATATGGGATGACGTAATAACGTATTACGTAATATGGCATGACGTTATCACATAATACGTTATATGGTATGACGCCATAACGTAAATAGGTTATATGCTATGACGGTATACCGTATTACGTTGTATGGGATGTCGTTATAACGTATTACGTTATATGGTATGACGTTATACGGTATTATGTTATATTGGATGACGTTATAACGTATTACGTTATATGGGATGACGTTATAACGTACTACGTTATATGGGATGACGTTATAACGTATTTCGATATATGGGAGGACGTTATAACGTATTACGTTATATGGTATGACGTTATAACGTATTACGTTGTATGGGATGACGCTATCACGTAATACGCTATATGGTATGCCATTATAACGTAATACGTTATATGGTATGACGTCATAATGTAAATAGGTTATATGGTATGACGGAATACCGTATTACGTTATATGGGATGACGTTATCGCGTAATGCGCTATATGGTATGACGTTATAACGTAAATAGGTTATATGGTATGACGTTATAACGTAATAGGTTATATGGTATGACGTTATACGCTATTACGTTATATGGGATGACGTTATAACGTATTACGTTATATGGGATGACGTTGTAACGTATTACGTTAAATGGGATGACGTTATCACGTAATACGCTATATGGTATGACGTTAAAACGTAAATAGGTTATATGGTATGACGTTATAACGTAATAGGTTATATGGTATGACGTTATACCCTATTACGTTATATGGGATGACGTTATAACGTATTACGTTATATGGGATGACGTAGTAACGTATTACGTTAAATGGGATGACGTTGTAACGTATTACGTTATATGGGATGACGTTATAACGTATTACGTTATATGGGACGACGTTATAACGTATTACGTTATATGGGACTACGTTATAACGTATTACGTTATATGGGATGACGTTATCACGTAATACGCTATATGGTATGACGTTATAACGTAAATAGGATATATGGTATGACGTTATAACGTAATAGGCTATATGGTATGACGTTATACGCTATTACGTTATATGGGATGACGTTATAACGTATTACGTTATATGGGACGACGTTATAACGTATTACGTTATATGGAACGACGTTATACCGTATTACGTTATATGGTATGACGTTATAACGTATTACGTTGTATGGGATGACGCTATCACGTAATACGCTATATGGTATGCCGTTATAACGTAATACGTTATATGGTATGACGTTATAACGTAAATAGGTTATATGGTATGACGTTATAACGTAATAGGTTATATGGTATGACGTTATACGCTATTACGTTATATGGGAGGACGTTATGACGTATTACGTTATATGGGATGACGCTATAACGAAATGGGTTATATGGTATGCCGTTATAACGTAATAGGTTATATGGTATGACGTTATACGCTATTACGTTATATGGGATGACGTTATAACGTATTACGTTATATGGGACGACGTTATAACGTATTACGTTATATGGGAAGACGTTATAACGTATTACGTTATATGGGACGACGTTATAACGTATTACGTTATATGGGATGACGCTATAACGAAATGGGTTATATGGTATGCCGTTATAACGTAATAGGTTATATGGTATGACGTTATACGGTATTATGTTATATTGGATGACGTTATAACGTATTACGTTATATGGGATGACGTTATAACGTACTACGTTATATGGGATGACGTTATACCCTATTGCGTTATATGGGATGACGTTATAACGTATTACGTTATATGGGATGACGGAATACCTTATTACGTTATATGGGATGACGTTATCACGTAATACGCTATATGGTATGACGTTATAACGTAAATAGGTTATATGGTATGACGTTATAACGTAATAGGTTATATGGTATGACGTTATACGCTATTACGTTATATGGGAGGACGTTATGACGTATTACGTTATATGGGATGACGTTGTAACGTATTACGTTAAATGGGATGACGTTATCACGTAATACGCTATGTGGTATGACGTTAAAACGTAAATAGGTTATATGGTATGACGTTATAACGTAATAGGTTATATGGTATGACGTTATACCCTATTACGTTATATGGGATGACGTTATAACGTATTACGTTATATGGGATGACGTAATAACGTATTGCGTTATATGGGATGACGTTATACCGTATTACGTTATATGGAACGACGTTATACCGTATTACGTTATATGGGACGACGTTATAACGTATTACGTTATATGGAACGACGTTATACAGTATTACGTTATATGGGATGACGTTATAACGTATTACGTTATATGGGATGACATTATAACGTATTACGTTATTGGGACGACGTTATAACGTATTACGTTATATGGAACGACGTTATACCGTTTTACATTATATGGGATAACGTAATAACGTATTACGTAATATGGCATGACGTTATCACATAATACGTTATATGGTATGACGCCATAACGTAAATAGGTTATATGCTATGACGGTATACCGTATTACGTTGTATGGGATGTCGTTATAACGTATTACGTTATATGGTATGACGTTATACGGTATTATGTTAATTTGGATGACGTTATAACGTATTACGTTATATGGGATGACGTTATAACGTACTACGTTATATGGGATGACGTTATAACGTATTTCGATATATGGGAGGACGTTATAACGTATTACGTTATATGGTATGACGTTATAACGTATTACGTTGTATGGGATGACGCTATCACGTAATACGCTATATGGTATGCCGTTATAACGTAATACGTTATATGGTATGACGTCATAACGTAAATAGGTTATATGGTATGACGTTATACCGTATTACGTTATATGGGATGACGTTATAACTTATTACGTTATATGGGATGACGTTATAGCGTATTACGTTATATGGGACGACGTTATAACGTATTACGTTATATGGGATGACGCTATAACGAAATGGGTTATATGGTATGACGTTATAACGTAATAGGTTATATGGTATGACGTTATACGGTATTATGTTATATTGGATGACGTTATAACGTATTACGTTATATGGGATGACGTTATAACGTACTACGTTATATGGGATGACGTTATAACTTATTACGTTATATGGGATGACGTTATAGCGTATTACGTTATATGGGACGACGTTATAACGTATTACGTTATATGGGATGACGCTATAACGAAATGGGTTATATGGTATGACGTTATAACGTAATAGGTTATATGGTATGACGTTATACGGTATTATGTTATATTGGATGGCGTTATAACGTATTACGTTATATGGGATGACGTTATAACGTACTACGTTATATGGGATGACGTTATAACGTATTTCGATATATGGGAGGACGTTATAACGTATTACGTTATATGGTATGACGTTATAACGTATTACGTTGTATGGGATGACGCTATCACGTAATACGCTATATGGTATGCCATTATAACGTAATACGTTATATGGTATGACGTCATAATGTAAATAGGTTATATGGTATGACGGAATACCGTATTACGTTGTATGGGATGACGCTATCACGTAATACGCTATATGGTATGCCATTATAACGTAATACGTTATATGGTATGACGTCATAATGTAAATAGGTTATATGGTATGACGGAATACCGTATTACGTTATATGGGATGACGTTATCACGTAATGCGCTATATGGTATGACGTTATAACGTAAATAGGTTATATGGTATGACGTTATAACGTAATAGGTTATATGGTATGACGTTATACGCTATTACGTTATATGGGATGACGTTTTCACGTAATGCGCTATATGGTATGACGTTATAACGTAAATAGGTTATATGGTATGACGTTATACGCTATTACGTTATATGGGATGACGTTATAACGTACTACGTTATATGGGATGACGTTATAACGTATTACGTTATATGGGACGACGTTATAACGTATTACGTTATATGGGATGACGTTATCACGTAATACGCTATATGGTATGACGTTATAACGTAAATAGGATATATGGTATGACGTTATAACGTAATAGGTTATATGGTATGACGTTATACGCTATTACGTTATATGGGATGACGTTATAACGTATTACGTTATATGGGATGACGTTGTAACGTATTACGTTAAATGGGACGACGTTATAACGTATTACGTTATATGGGATGACGTAATAACGTATTGCGTTATATGGGATGACGTTATAACGTATTACGTTATATGGGACGACGTTATAACGTATTACGTTATATGGAACGACGTTATACCGTATTACGTTATATGAGATGACGTAATAACGTATTACGTATTATGGGATGACGTTATCACATAATACGTTATATGGTATGACGTCATAACGTAAATAGGTTATATGGTATGACGGTATACCGTATTACGTTGTATGGGATGACGTTATAACGTATTACCTTATGTGGGTTGACGTTATAACGTATTACGTTATATGGTATGACGTTATACCGTATTACGTTATATGGAACGACGTTATACCGTATTACGTTATATGGGACGACGTTATAACGTATTACGTTACTTGGAACGACGTTATACCGTATTACTTTATATGAGATGACGTAATAACGTATTACGTTATATGGGATGACGTTGTAACGTATTACGTTAAATGGGACGACGTTATAACGTATTACGTTATATGGGATGACGTAATAACGTATTGCGTTATATGGGATGACGTTATCACATAATACGTTATATGGTATGACGTTATAACGTATTACGTTGTATGGGATGACGCTATCACGTAATACGCTATATGGTATGCCGTTATAACGTAATACGTTATATGGTATGACGTCATAACGTAAATAGGTTATATGGTATGACGTTATACCGTATTACGTTATATGGGATGACGTTATAACTTATTACGTTATATGGGATAACGTTATAGCGTATTACGTTATATGGGACGACGTTATAACGTATTACGTTATATGGGATGACGCTATAACGAAATGGGTTATATGGTATGACGTTATAACGTAATAGGTTATATGGTATGACGTTATACGGTATTATGTTATATTGGATGACGTTATAACGTATTACGTTATATGGGATGACGTTATAACGTACTACGTTATATGGGATGACGTTATAACGTATTTCGATATATGGGAGGACGTTATAACGTATTACGTTATATGGTATGACGTTATAACGTATTACGTTGTATGGGATGACGCTATCACGTAATACGCTATATGGTATGCCGTTATAACGTAATACGTTATATGGTATGACGTCATAACGTAAATAGGTTATATGGTATGACGTTATACCGTATTACGTTATATGGGATGACGTTATAACTTATTACGTTATATGGGATGACGTTATAGCGTATTACGTTATATGGGACGACGTTATAACGTATTACGTTATATGGGATGACGCTATAACGAAATGGGTTATATGGTATGACGTTATAACGTAATAGGTTATATGGTATGACGTTATACGGTATTATGTTATATTGGATGACGTTATAACGTATTACGTTATATGGGATGACGTTATAACGTACTACGTTATATGGGATGACGTTATAACGTATTTCGATATATGGGAGGACGTTATAACGTATTACGTTATATGGTATGACGTTATAACGTATTACGTTGTATGGGATGACGCTATCACGTAATACGCTATATGGTATGCCATTATAACGTAATACGTTATATGGTATGACGTCATAATGTAAATAGGTTATATGGTATGACGGAATACCGTATTACGTTGTATGGGATGACGCTATCACGTAATACGCTATATGGTATGCCATTATAACGTAATACGTTATATGGTATGACGTCATAATGTAAATAGGTTATATGGTATGACGGAATACCGTATTACGTTATATGGGATGACGTTATCACGTAATGCGCTATATGGTATGACGTTATAACGTAAATAGGTTATATGGTATGACGTTATAACGTAATAGGTTATATGGTATGACGTTATACGCTATTACGTTATATGGGATGACGTTATCACGTAATGCGCTATATGGTATGACGTTATAACGTAAATAGGTTATATGGTATGACGTTATACGCTATTACGTTATATGGGATGACGTTATAACGTACTACGTTATATGGGATGACGTTATAACGTATTACGTTATATGGGACGACGTTATAACGTATTACGTTATATGGGATGACGTTATCACGTAATACGCTATATGGTATGACGTTATAACGTAAATAGGATATATGGTATGACGTTATAACGTAATAGGTTATATGGTATGACGTTATACGCTATTACGTTATATGGGATGACGTTATAACGTATTACGTTATATGGGATGACGTTGTAACGTATTACGTTAAATGGGACGACGTTATAACGTATTACGTTATATGGGATGACGTAATAACGTATTGCGTTATATGGGATGACGTTATAACGTATTACGTTATATGGGACGACGTTATAACGTATTACGTTATATGGAACGACGTTATACCGTATTACGTTATATGAGATGACGTAATAACGTATTACGTATTATGGGATGACGTTATCACATAATACGTTATATGGTATGACGTCATAACGTAAATAGGTTATATGGTATGACGGTATACCGTATTACGTTGTATGGGATGACGTTATAACGTATTACCTTATGTGGGTTGACGTTATAACGTATTACGTTATATGGTATGACGTTATACCGTATTACGTTATATGGAACGACGTTATACCGTATTACGTTATATGGGACGACGTTATAACGTATTACGTTATTTGGAACGACGTTATACCGTATTACTTTATATGAGATGACGTAATAACGTATTACGTTATATGGGATGACGTTGTAACGTATTACGTTAAATGGGACGACGTTATAACGTATTACGTTATATGGGATGACGTAATAACGTATTGCGTTATATGGGATGACGTTATCACATAATACGTTATATGGTATGACGTCATAACGTAATAGGTTATATGGTATGACGTTATACCGTATTACGTTGTATGGGACGACGTTATCACGTAATACGTTATATGGTATGACGTTATAACGTAAATAGGTTATATGGTATGACGTTATAACGTATTACGTTATATGGGATTACGTTATAACGTATTACGTTATATGGGATGACGTTATAACGTATTACGTTATATGGGACGACGTTATAACGTATTACGTTATATGGAACGACGTTATACCGTATTACGTTATATGAGATGACGTAATAACGTATTACGTATTATGGGATGACGTTATCACATAATACGTTATATGGTATGACGTCATAACGTAAATAGGTTATATGGTATGACTGTATACCGTATTACGTTGTATGGGATGACGTTATAACGTATTACGTTATATGGGATGACGTTGTAACGTATTACGTTAAATGGGATGACGTTGTAACGTATTACGATAAATGGGACGACGTTATAACGTATTTCGTTAAATGGGACGACGTTATAACGTATTACGTTATATGGAACGACGTTATACAGTATTACGTTATATGGGATGACGTTATAACGTATTACGTTATATGGGATGACATTATAACGTATTACGTTATTGGGACGACGTTATAACGTATTACGTTATATGGAACGACGTTATACCGTTTTACATTATATGGGATGACGTAATAACGTATTACGTAATATGGCATGACGTTATCACATAATACGTTATATGGTATGACGCCATAACGTAAATAGGTTATATGCTATGACGGTATACCGTATTACGTTGTATGGGATGTCGTTATAACGTATTACGTTATATGGTATGACGTTATACGGTATTATGTTATATTGGATGACGTTATAACGTATTACGTTATATGGGATGACGTTATAACGTACTACGTTATATGGGATGACGTTATAACGTATTTCGATATATGGGAGGACGTTATAACGTATTACGTTATATGGTATGACGTTATAACGTATTACGTTGTATGGGATGACGCTATCACGTAATACGCTATATGGTATGCCATTATAATGTAATACGTTATATGGTATGACGTCATAATGTAAATAGGTTATATGGTATGACGGAATACCGTATTACGTTATATGGGATGACGTTATCACGTAATGCGCTATATGGTATGACGTTATAACGTAAATAGGTTATATGGTATGACGTTATAACGTAATAGGTTATATGGTATGACGTTATACCCTATTACGTTATATGGGATGACGTTATAACGTATTACGTTATATGGGATGACGTAGTAACGTATTACGTTAAATGGGATGACGTTATAACGTAATAGGTTATATGGTATGACGTTATACGCTATTACGTTATATGGGATGACGTTATGACGTATTACGTTATATGGGATGACGTTGTAACGTATTACGTTAAATGGGATGACGTTATCACGTAATACGCTATATGGTATGACGTTAAAACGTAAATAGGTTATATGGTATGACGTTATAACGTAATAGGTTATATGGTATGACGTTATACCCTATTACGTTATATGGGATGACGTTATCACGTATTACGTTATATGGGATGACGTAGTAACGTATTACGTTAAATGGGATGACGTTGTAACGTATTACGTTATATGGGATGACGTTATAACGTATTACGTTATATGGGACGACGTTATAACGTATTACGTTATATGGGACTACGTTATAACGTATTACGTTATATGGGATGACGTTATCACGTAATACGCTATATGGTATGACGTTATAACGTAAATAGGATATATGGTATGACGTTATAACGTAATAGGTTATATGGTATGACGTTATACGCTATTACGTTATATGGGATGACGTTATAACGTATTACGTTATATGGGACGACGTTATAACGTATTACGTTATATGGGACGACGTTATAACGTATTACGTTATATGGGACTACGTTATAACGTATTACGTTATATGGGATGACGTTATCACGTAATACGCTATATGGTATGACGTTATAACGTAAATAGGATATATGGTATGACGTTATAACGTAATAGGTTATATGGTATGACGTTATACGCTATTACGTTATATGGGATGACGTTATAACGTATTACGTTATATGGGACGACGTTATAACGTATTACGTTATATGGAACGACGTTATACCGTATTACGTTATATGGTATGACGTTATAACGTATTACGTTGTATGGGATGACGCTATCACGTAATACGCTATATGGTATGCCGTTATAACGTAATACGTTATATGGTATGACGTTATAACGTAAATAGGTTATATGGTATGACGTTATAACGTAATAGGTTATATGGTATGACGTTATACGCTATTACGTTATATGGGAGGACGTTATGACGTATTACGTTATATGGGATGACGCTATAACGAAATGGGTTATATGGTATGCCGTTATAACGTAATAGGTTATATGGTATGACGTTATACGCTATTACGTTATATGGGATGACGTTATAACGTATTACGTTATATGGGACGACGTTATAACGTATTACGTTATATGGGAAGACGTTATAACGTATTACGTTATATGGGACGACGTTATAACGTATTACGTTATATGGGATGACGCTATAACGAAATGGGTTATATGGTATGCCGTTATAACGTAATAGGTTATATGGTATGACGTTATACGGTATTATGTTATATTGGATGACGTTATAACGTATTACGTTATATGGGATGACGTTATAACGTACTACGTTATATGGGATGACGTTATACCCTATTACGTTATATGGGATGACGTTATAACGTATTACGTTATATGGGATGACGGAATACCTTATTACGTTATATGGGATGACGTTATCACGTAATACGCTATATGGTATGACGTTATAACGTAAATAGGTTATATGGTATGACGTTATAACGTAATAGGTTATATGGTATGACGTTATACGCTATTACGTTATATGGGAGGACGTTATGACGTATTACGTTATATGGGATGACGTTGTAACGTATTACGTTAAATGGGATGACGTTATCACGTAATACGCTATATGGTATGACGTTAAAACGTAAATAGGTTATATGGTATGACGTTATAACGTAATAGGTTATATGGTATGACGTTATACCCTATTACGTTATATGGGATGACGTTATAACGTATTACGTTATATGGGATGACGTAATAACGTATTGCGTTATATGGGATGACGTTATAACGTATTACTTTATATGGGACGACGATATAACGTATTACGTTATATGGAACGACGTTATACCGTATTACGTTATATGAGAAGACGTAATAACGTATTACGTATAATGGGATGACGTTATCACATAATACGTTATATTTTATGACGTCATAACGTAAATAGGTTATATGGTATGACGGTATACCGTATTACGTTGTATGGGATGACGTTATAACGTATTACGTTATATGGGTTGACGTTATAACGTATTACGTTATATGGTATGACGTTATACCGTATTACGTTATATGGAACGACGTTATACCGTATTACGTTATATGGGACGACGTTATAACGTATTACGTTATATGGAACGACGTTATACAGTATTACGTTATATGGGATGACGTTATAACGTATTACGTTATATGGGATGACATTATAACGTATTACGTTATTGGGACGACGTTATAACGTATTACGTTATATGGAACGACGTTATACCGTTTTACATTATATGGGATGACGTAATAACGTATTACGTAATATGGCATGACGTTATCACATAATACGTTATATGGTATGACGCCATAACGTAAATAGGTTATATGCTATGACGGTATACCGTATTACGTTGTATGGGATGTCGTTATAACGTATTACGTTATATGGTATGACGTTATACGGTATTATGTTATATTGGATGACGTTATAACGTATTACGTTATATGGGATGACGTTATAACGTACTACGTTATATGGGATGACGTTATAACGTATTTCGATATATGGGAGGACGTTATAACGTATTACGTTATATGGTATGACGTTATAACGTATTACGTTGTATGGGATGACGCTATCACGTAATACGCTATATGGTATGCCGTTATAACGTAATACGTTATATGGTATGACGTCATAACGTAAATAGGTTATATGGTATGACGTTATACCGTATTACGTTATATGGGATGACGTTATAACTTATTACGTTATATGGGATGACGTTATAGCGTATTACGTTATATGGGACGACGTTATAACGTATTACGTTATATGGGATGACGCTATAACGAAATGGGTTATATGGTATGACGTTATAACGTAATAGGTTATATGGTATGACGTTATACGGTATTATGTTATATTGGATGACGTTATAACGTATTACGTTATATGGGATGACGTTATAACGTACTACGTTATATGGGATGACGTTATAACGTATTTCGATATATGGGAGGACGTTATAACGTATTACGTTATATGGTATGACGTTATAACGTATTACGTTGTATGGGATGACGCTATCACGTAATACGCTATATGGTATGCCATTATAACGTAATACGTTATATGGTATGACGTCATAATGTAAATAGGTTATATGGTATGACGGAATACCGTATTACGTTGTATGGGATGACGCTATCACGTAATACGCTATATGGTATGCCATTATAACGTAATACGTTATATGGTATGACGTCATAATGTAAATAGGTTATATGGTATGACGGAATACCGTATTACGTTATATGGGATGACGTTATCACGTAATGCGCTATATGGTATGACGTTATAACGTAAATAGGTTATATGGTATGACGTTATAACGTAATAGGTTATATGGTATGACGTTATACGCTATTACGTTATATGGGATGACGTTATCACGTAATGCGCTATATGGTATGACGTTATAACGTAAATAGGTTATATGGTATGACGTTATACGCTATTACGTTATATGGGATGACGTTATAACGTACTACGTTATATGGGATGACGTTATAACGTATTACGTTATATGGGACGACGTTATAACGTATTACGTTATATGGGACGACGTTATAACGTATTACGTTATATGGGATGACGTTATCACGTAATACGCTATATGGTATGACGTTATAACGTAAATAGGATATATGGTATGACGTTATAACGTAATAGGTTATATGGTATGACGTTATACGCTATTACGTTATATGGGATGACGTTATAACGTATTACGTTATATGGGATGACGTTGTAACGTATTACGTTAAATGGGACGACGTTATAACGTATTACGTTATATGGGATGACGTAATAACGTATTGCGTTATATGGGATGACGTTATAACGTATTACGTTATATGGGACGACGTTATAACGTATTACGTTATATGGAACGACGTTATACCGTATTACGTTATATGAGATGACGTAATAACGTATTACGTATTATGGGATGACGTTATCACATAATACGTTATATGGTATGACGTCATAACGTAAATAGGTTATATGGTATGACGGTATACCGTATTACGTTGTATGGGATGACGTTATAACGTATTACCTTATGTGGGTTGACGTTATAACGTATTACGTTATATGGTATGACGTTATACCGTATTACGTTATATGGAACGACGTTATACCGTATTACGTTATATGGGACGACGTTATAACGTATTACGTTATTTGGAACGACGTTATACCGTATTACTTTATATGAGATGACGTAATAACGTATTACGTTATATGGGATGACGTTGTAACGTATTACGTTAAATGGGACGACGTTATAACGTATTACGTTATATGGGATGACGTAATAACGTATTGCGTTATATGGGATGACGTTATCACATAATACGTTATATGGTATGACGTCATAACGTAATAGGTTATATGGTATGACGTTATACCGTATTACGTTGTATGGGACGACGTTATCACGTAATACGTTATATGGTATGACGTTATAACGTAAATAGGTTATATGGTATGACGTTATAACGTATTACGTTATATGGGATTACGTTATAACGTATTACGTTATATGGGATGACGTTATAACGTATTACGTTATATGGGACGACGTTATAACGTATTACGTTATATGGAACGACGTTATACCGTATTACGTTATATGAGATGACGTAATAACGTATTACGTATTATGGGATGACGTTATCACATAATACGTTATATGGTATGACGTCATAACGTAAATAGGTTATATGGTATGACTGTATACCGTATTACGTTGTATGGGATGACGTTATAACGTATTACGTTATATGGGATGACGTTGTAACGTATTACGTTAAATGGGATGACGTTGTAACGTATTACGTTAAATGGGACGACGTTATAACGTATTTCGTTAAATGGGACGACGTTATAACGTATTACGTTATATGGAACGACGTTATACAGTATTACGTTATATGGGATGACGTTATAACGTATTACGTTATATGGGATGACATTATAACGTATTACGTTATTGGGACGACGTTATAACGTATTACGTTATATGGAACGACGTTATACCGTTTTACATTATATGGGATGACGTAATAACGTATTACGTAATATGGCATGACGTTATCACATAATACGTTATATGGTATGACGCCATAACGTAAATAGGTTATATGCTATGACGGTATACCGTATTACGTTGTATGGGATGTCGTTATAACGTATTACGTTATATGGTATGACGTTATACGGTATTATGTTATATTGGATGACGTTATAACGTATTACGTTATATGGGATGACGTTATAACGTACTACGTTATATGGGATGACGTTATAACGTATTTCGATATATGGGAGGACGTTATAACGTATTACGTTATATGGTATGACGTTATAACGTATTACGTTGTATGGGATGACGCTATCACGTAATACGCTATATGGTATGCCATTATAACGTAATACGTTATATGGTATGACGTCATAATGTAAATAGGTTATATGGTATGACGGAATACCGCATTACGTTATATGGGATGACGTTATCACGTAATGCGCTATATGGTATGACGTTATAACGTAAATAGGTTATATGGTATGACGTTATAACGTAATAGGTTATATGGTATGACGTTATACCCTATTACGTTATATGGGATGACGTTATAACGTATTACGTTATATGGGATGACGTAGTAACGTATTACGTTAAATGGGATGACGTTATAACGTAATAGGTTATATGGTATGACGTTATACGCTATTACGTTATATGGGATGACGTTATGACGTATTACGTTATATGGGATGACGTTGTAACGTATTACGTTAAATGGGATGACGTTATCACGTAATACGCTATATGGTATGACGTTAAAACGTAAATAGGTTATATGGTATGACGTTATAACGTAATAGGTTATATGGTATGACGTTATACCCTATTACGTTATATGGGATGACGTTATAACGTATTACGTTATATGGGATGACGTAGTAACGTATTACGTTAAATGGGATGACGTTGTAACGTATTACGTTATATGGGATGACGTTATAACGTATTACGTTATATGGGACGACGTTATAACGTATTACGTTATATGGGACTACGTTATAACGTATTACGTTATATGGGATGACGTTATCACGTAATACGCTATATGGTATGACGTTATAACGTAAATAGGATATATGGTATGACGTTATAACGTAATAGGTTATATGGTATGACGTTATACGCTATTACGTTATATGGGATGACGTTATAACGTATTACGTTATATGGGACGACGTTATAACGTATTACGTTATATGGAACGACGTTATACCGTATTACGTTATATGGTATGACGTTATAACGTATTACGTTGTATGGGATGACGCTATCACGTAATACGCTATATGGTATGCCGTTATAACGTAATACGTTATATGGTATGACGTTATAACGTAAATAGGTTATATGGTATGACGTTATACCGTATTACGTTATATGGGAAGACGTTATAACGTATTACGTTATATGGGACGACGTTATAACGTATTACGTTATATGGGATGACGCTATAACGAAATGGGTTATATGGTATGCCGTTATAACGTAATAGGTTATATGGTATGACGTTATACGGTATTATGTTATATTGGATGACGTTATAACGTATTACGTTATATGGGATGACGTTATAACGTACTACGTTATATGGGATGACGTTATACCCTATTACGTTATATGGGATGACGTTATAACGTATTACGTTATATGGGATGACGGAATACCTTATTACGTTATATGGGATGACGTTATCACGTAATACGCTATATGGTATGACGTTATAACGTAAATAGGTTATATGGTATGACGTTATAACGTAATAGGTTATATGGTATGACGTTATACGCTATTACGTTATATGGGAGGACATTATGACGTATTACGTTATATGGGATGACGTTGTAACGTATTACGTTAAATGGGATGACGTTATCACGTAATACGCTATATGGTATGACGTTAAAACGTAAATAGGTTATATGGTATGACGTTATAACGTAATAGGTTATATGGTATGACGTTATACCCTATTACGTTATATGGGATGACGTTATAACGTATTACGTTATATGGGATGACGTAATAACGTATTGCGTTATATGGGATGACGTTATAACGTATTACTTTATATGGGACGACGATATAACGTATTACGTTATATGGAACGACGTTATACCGTATTACGTTATATGAGAAGACGTAATAACGTATTACGTATAATGGGATGACGTTATCACATAATACGTTATATTTTATGACGTCATAACGTAAATAGGTTATATGGTATGACGGTATACCGTATTACGTTGTATGGGATGACGTTATAACGTATTACGTTATATGGGTTGACGTTATAACGTATTACGTTATATGGTATGACGTTATACCGTATTACGTTATATGGAACGACGTTATACCGTATTACGTTATATGGGACGACGTTATAACGTATTACGTTATATGGAACGACGTTATACAGTATTACGTTATATGGTATGACGTTATAACGTATTACGTTGTATGGGATGACGCTATCACGTAATACGCTATATGGTATGCCGTTATAACGTAATACGTTATATGGTATGACGTCATAACGTAAATAGGTTATATGGTATGACGTTATACCGTATTACGTTATATGGGATGACGTTATAACTTATTACGTTATATGGGATGACGTTATAGCGTATTACGTTATATGGGACGACGTTATAACGTATTACGTTATATGGGATGACGCTATAACGAAATGGGTTATATGGTATGACGTTATAACGTAATAGGTTATATGGTATGACGTTATACGGTATTATGTTATATTGGATGACGTTATAACGTATTACGTTATATGGGATGACGTTATAACGTACTACGTTATATGGGATGACGTTATAACGTATTTCGATATATGGGAGGACGTTATAACGTATTACGTTATATGGTATGACGTTATAACGTATTACGTTGTATGGGATGACGCTATCACGTAATACGCTATATGGTATGCCATTATAACGTAATACGTTATATGGTATGACGTCATAATGTAAATAGGTTATATGGTATGACGGAATACCGTATTACGTTGTATGGGATGACGCTATCACGTAATACGCTATATGGTATGCCATTATAACGTAATACGTTATATGGTATGACGACATAATGTAAATAGGTTATATGGTATGACGGAATACCGTATTACGTTATATGGGATGACGTTATCACGTAATGCGCTATATGGTCTGACGTTATAACGTAAATAGGTTATATGGTATGACGTTATAACGTAATAGGTTATATGGTATGACGTTATACGCTATTACGTTATATGGGATGACGTTATCACGTAATGCGCTATATGGTATGACGTTATAACGTAAATAGGTTATATGGTATGACGTTATACGCTATTACGTTATATGGGATGACGTTATAACGTACTACGTTATATGGGATGACGTTATAACGTATTACGTTATATGGGACGACGTTATAACGTATTACGTTATATGGGACGACGTTATAACGTATTACGTTATATGGGATGACGTTATCACGTAATACGCTATATGGTATGACGTTATAACGTAAATAGGATATATGGTATGACGTTATAACGTAATAGGTTATATGGTATGACGTTATACGCTATTACGTTATATGGGATGACGTTATAACGTATTACGTTATATGGGATGACGTTGTAACGTGTTACGTTAAATGGGACGACGTTATAACGTATTACGTTATATGGGATGACGTAATAACGTATTGCGTTATATGGGATGACGTTATAACGTATTACGTTATATGGGACGACGTTATAACGTATTACGTTATATGGAACGACGTTATACCGTATTACGTTATATGAGATGACGTAATAACGTATTACGTATTATGGGATGACGTTATCACATAATACGTTATATGGTATGACGTCATAACGTAAATAGGTTATATGGTATGACGGTATACCGTATTACGTTGTATGGGATGACGTTATAACGTATTACCTTATGTGGGTTGACGTTATAACGTATTACGTTATATGGTATGACGTTATACCGTATTACGTTATATGGAACGACGTTATACCGTATTACGTTATATGGGACGACGTTATAACGTATTACGTTATTTGGAACGACGTTATACCGTATTACTTTATATGAGATGACGTAATAACGTATTACGTTATATGGGATGACGTTGTAACGTATTACGTTAAATGGGACGACGTTATAACGTATTACGTTATATGGGATGACGTAATAACGTATTGCGTTATATGGGATGACGTTATCACATAATACGTTATATGGTATGACGTCATAACGTAATAGGTTATATGGTATGACGTTATACCGTATTACGTTGTATGGGACGACGTTATCACGTAATACGTTATATGGTATGACGTTATAACGTAAATAGGTTATATGGTATGACGTTATAACGTATTACGTTATATGGGATTACGTTATAACGTATTACGTTATATGGGATGACGTTATAACGTATTACGTTATATGGGACGACGTTATAACGTATTACGTTATATGGAACGACGTTATACCGTATTACGTTATATGAGATGACGTAATAACGTATTACGTATTATGGGATGACGTTATCACATAATACGTTATATGGTATGACGTCATAACGTAAATAGGTTATATGGTATGACTGTATACCGTATTACGTTGTATGGGATGACGTTATAACGTATTACGTTATATGGGATGACGTTGTAACGTATTACGTTAAATGGGATGACGTTGTAACGTATTACGTTAAATGGGACGACGTTATAACGTATTTCGTTAAATGGGACGACGTTATAACGTATTACGTTATATGGGATGACGTAATAACGTATTACGTTATATGGGATGACGTTATCACGTAATACGTTATATGGTATGACGTTATAACGTAAATAGGTTATATGGTATGACGGTATACCGTATTACGTTGTATGGGATGACGTTATAACGTATTACGTTATATGGGTTGACGTTATAACGCATTACGTTATATGGTATGACGTTATACCGTATTACGTTATATGGAACGACGTTATACCGTATTACGTTATATGGGATGACGTTATAACGTATTACGTTATATGGGATGACATTATAACGTATTACGTTATTGGGACGACGTTATAACGTATTACGTTATATGGAACGACGTTATACCGTTTTACATTATATGGGATGACGTAATAACGTATTACGTAATATGGCATGACGTTATCACATAATACGTTATATGGTATGACGCCATAACGTAAATAGGTTATATGCTATGACGGTATACCGTATTACGTTGTATGGGATGTCGTTATACGCTATTACGTTATATGGGATGACGTTATGACGTATTACGTTATATGGGATGACGTTGTAACGTATTACGTTAAATGGGATGACGTTATCACGTAATACGCTATATGGTATGACGTTAAAACGTAAATAGGTTATATGGTATGACGTTATAACGTAACAGGTTATATGGTATGACGTTATACCCTATTACGTTATATGGGATGACGTTATAACGTATTACGTTATATGGGATGACGTAATAACGTATTGCGTTATATGGGATGACGTTATAACGTATTACGTTATATGGGACGACGATATAACGTATTACGTTATATGGAACGACGTTATACCGTATTACGTTATATGAGAAGACGTAATAACGTATTACGTATTATGGGATGACGTTATCACATAATACGTTATATTTTATGACGTCATAACGTAAATAGGTTATATGGTATGACGGTATACCGTATTACGTTGTATGGGATGACGTTATAACGTATTACGTTATATGGGTTGACGTTATAACGTATTACGTTATATGGTATGACGTTATACCGTATTACGTTATATGGAACGACGTTATACCGTATTACGTTATATGGGACGACGTTATAACGTATTACGTTATATGGAACGACGTTATACAGTATTACGTTATATGGGATGACGTTATAACGTATTACGTTATATGGGATGACATTATAACGTATTACGTTATTGGGACGACGTTATAACGTATTACGTTATATGGAACGACGTTATACCGTTTTACATTATATGGGATGACGTAATAACGTATTACGTAATATGGCATGACGTTATCACATAATACGTTATATGGTATGACGCCATAACGTAAATAGGTTATATGCTATGACGGTATACCGTATTACGTTGTATGGGATGTCGTTATAACGTATTACGTTATATGGGATGACGCTATAACGAAATGGGTTATATGGTATGACGTTATAACGTAATAGGTTATATGGTATGACGTTATACGGTATTATGTTATATTGGATGACGTTATAACGTATTACGTTATATAGGATGACGTTATAACGTACTACGTTATATGGGATGACGTTATAACGTATTTCGATATATGGGATGTCCTTATAACGTATTACGTTATATGGGATGACGTTATAACGTATTACGTTATATGGGACGACGTTATAACGTATTACGTTATATGGGATGACGCTATAATGAAATGGGTTATATGGTATGACGTTATAACGTAATAGGTTATATGGTATGACGTTATACGGTATTATGTTATATTGGATGACGTTATAACGTATTACGTTATATGGGATGACGTTATAACGTACTACGTTATATGGGATGACGTTATAACGTATTTCGATATATGGGAGGACGTTATAACGTATTACGTTATATGGTATGACGTTATAACGTATTACGTTGTATGGGATGACGTTATCACGTAATACGCTATATGGTATGACGTTAAAACGTAAATAGGTTATATGGTATGACGTTATAACGTAATAGGTTATATGGTATGACGTTATACCCTATTACGTTATATGGGATGACGTTATAACGTATTACGTTATATGGGATGACGTAGTAACGTATTACGTTAAATGGGATGACGTTGTAACGTATTACGTTATATGGGATGACGTTATAACGTATTACGTTATATGGGACGACGTTATAACGTATTACGTTATATGGGACTACGTTATAACGTATTACGTTATATGGGATGACGTTATCACGTAATACGCTATATGGTATGACGTTATAACGTAAATAGGATATATGGTATGACGTTATAACGTAATAGGTTATATGGTATGACGTTATACGCTATTACGTTATATGGGATGACGTTATAACGTATTACGTTATATGGGACGACGTTATAACGTATTACGTTATATGGAACGACGTTATACCGTATTACGTTATATGGTATGACGTTATAACGTATTACGTTGTATGGGATGACGCTATCACGTAATACGCTATATGGTATGCCGTTATAACGTAATACGTTATATGGTATGACGTTATAACGTAAATAGGTTATATGGTATGACGTTATACCGTATTACGTTATATGGGAAGACGTTATAACGTATTACGTTATATGGGACGACGTTATAACGTATTACGTTATATGGGATGACGGAATACCTTATTACGTTATATGGGATGACGTTATCACGTAATACGCTATATGGTATGACGTTATAACGTAAATAGATTATATGGTATGACGTTATAACGTAATAGGTTATATGGTATGACGTTATACGCTATTACGTTATATGGGATGACGTTATGACGTATTACGTTATATGGGATGACGTTGTAACGTATTACGTTAAATGGGATGACGTTATCACGTAATACGCTATATGGTATGACGTTAAAACGTAAATAGGTTATATGGTATGACGTTATAACGTAATAGGTTATATGGTATGACGTTATACGCTATTACGTTATATGGGATGACGTTATGACGTATTACGTTATATGGGATGACGTTATAACGTACTACGTTATATGGGATGACGTTATAACGTATTTCGGTATATGGGAGGACGTTATAACGTATTACGTTATATGGTATGACGTTATAACGTATTACGTTGTATGGGATGACGCTATCACGTAATACGCTATATGGTATGCCATTATAACGTAATACGTTATATGGTATGACGTCATAATGTAAATAGGTTATATGGTATGACGGAATACCGTATTACGTTGTATGGGATGACGCTATCACGTAATACGCTATATGGTATGCCATTATAACGTAATACGTTATATGGTATGACGTCATAATGTAAATAGGTTATATGGTATGACGGAATACCGTATTACGTTATATGGGATGACGTTATCACGTAATGCGCTATATGGTATGACGTTATAACGTAAATAGGTTATATGGTATGACGTTATAACGTAATAGGTTATATGGAATGACGTTATACGCTATTACGTTATATGGGATGACGTTATCACGTAATGCGCTATATGGTATGACGTTATAACGTAAATAGGTTATATGGTATGACGTTATACGCTATTACGTTATATGGGATGACGTTATAACGTACTACGTTATATGGGATGACGTTATAACGTATTACGTTATATGGGACGACGTTATAACGTATTACGTTATATGGGACGACGTTATAACGTATTACGTTATATGGGATGACGTTATCACGTAATACGCTATATGGTATGACGTTATAACGTAAATAGGATATATGGTATGACGTTATAACGTAATAGGTTATATGGTATGACGTTATACGCTATTACGTTATATGGGATGACGTTATAACGTATTACGTTATATGGGATGACGTTGTAACGTATTACGTTAAATGGGACGACGTTATAACGTATTACGTTATATGGGATGACGTAATAACGTATTGCGTTATATGGGATGACGTTATAACGTATTACGTTATATGGGACGACGTTATAACGTATTACGTTATATGGAACGACGTTATACCGTATTACGTTATATGAGATGACGTAATAACGTATTACGTATTATGGGATGACGTTATCACATAATACGTTATATGGTATGACGTCATAACGTAAATAGGTTATATGGTATGACGGTATACCGTATTACGTTGTATGGGATGACGTTATAACGTATTACCTTATGTGGGTTGACGTTATAACGTATTACGTTATATGGTATGACGTTATACCGTATTACGTTATATGGAACGACGTTATACCGTATTACGTTATATGGGACGACGTTATAACGTATTACGTTATTTGGAACGACGTTATACCGTATTACTTTATATGAGATGACGTAATAACGTATTACGTTATATGGGATGACGTTGTAACGTATTACGTTAAATGGGACGACGTTATAACGTATTACGTTATATGGGATGACGTAATAACGTATTGCGTTATATGGGATGACGTTATCACATAATACGTTATATGGTATGACGTCATAACGTAATAGGTTATATGGTATGACGTTATACCGTATTACGTTGTATGGGACGACGTTATCACGTAATACGTTATATGGTATGACGTTATAACGTAAATAGGTTATATGGTATGACGTTATAACGTATTACGTTATATGGGATTACGTTATAACGTATTACGTTATATGGGATGACGTTATAACGTATTACGTTATATGGGACGACGTTATAACGTATTACGTTATATGGAACGACGTTATACCGTATTACGTTATATGAGATGACGTAATAACGTATTACGTATTATGGGATGACGTTATCACATAATACGTTATATGGTATGACGTCATAACGTAAATAGGTTATATGGTATGACTGTATACCGTATTACGTTGTATGGGATGACGTTATAACGTATTACGTTATATGGGATGACGTTGTAACGTATTACGTTAAATGGGATGACGTTGTAACGTATTACGTTAAATGGGACGACGTTATAACGTATTTCGTTAAATGGGACGACGTTATAACGTATTACGTTATATGGGATGACGTAATAACGTATTACGTTATATGGGATGACGTTATCACGTAATACGTTATATGGTATGACGTTATAACGTAAATAGGTTATATGGTATGACGGTATACCGTATTACGTTGTATGGGATGACGTTATAACGTATTACGTTATATGGGTTGACGTTATAACGTATTACGTTATATGGTATGACGTTATACCGTATTACGTTATATGGAACGACGTTATACCGTATTACGTTATATGGGATGACGTTATAACGTATTACGTTATATGGGATGACATTATAACGTATTACGTTATTGGGACGACGTTATAACGTATTACGTTATATGGAACGACGTTATACCGTTTTACATTATATGGGATGACGTAATAACGTATTACGTAATATGGCATGACGTTATCACATAATACGTTATATGGTATGACGCCATAACGTAAATAGGTTATATGCTATGACGGTATACCGTATTACGTTGTATGGGATGTCGTTATACGCTATTACGTTATATGGGATGACGTTATGACGTATTACGTTATATGGGATGACGTTGTAACGTATTACGTTAAATGGGATGACGTTATCACGTAATACGCTATATGGTATGACGTTAAAACGTAAATAGGTTATATGGTATGACGTTATAACGTAACAGGTTATATGGTATGACGTTATACCCTATTACGTTATATGGGATGACGTTATAACGTATTACGTTATATGGGATGACGTAATAACGTATTGCGTTATATGGGATGACGTTATAACGTATTACGTTATATGGGACGACGATATAACGTATTCCGTTATATGGAACGACGTTATACCGTATTACGTTATATGAGAAGACGTAATAACGTATTACGTATTATGGGATGACGTTATCACATAATACGTTATATTTTATGACGTCATAACGTAAATAGGTTATATGGTATGACGGTATACCGTATTACGTTGTATGGGATGACGTTATAACGTATTACGTTATATGGGTTGACGTTATAACGTATTACGTTATATGGTATGACGTTATACCGTATTACGTTATATGGAACGACGTTATACCGTATTACGTTATATGGGACGACGTTATAACGTATTACGTTATATGGAACGACGTTATACAGTATTACGTTATATGGTATGACGTTATACCGTATTACGTTATATGGAACGACGTTATACCGTATTACGTTATATGGGACGACGTTATAACGTATTACGTTATATGGAACGACGTTATACAGTATTACGTTATATGGGATGACGTTATAACGTATTACGTTATATGGGATGACATTATAACGTATTACGTTATTGGGACGACGTTATAACGTATTACGTTATATGGAACGACGTTATACCGTTTTACATTATATGGGATGACGTAATAACGTATTACGTAATATGGCATGACGTTATCACATAATACGTTATATGGTATGACGCCATAACGTAAATAGGTTATATGCTATGACGGTATACCGTATTACGTTGTATGGGATGTCGTTATAACGTATTACGTTATATGGAACGACGTTATACCGTATTACGTTATATGGTATGACGTTATAACGTATTACGTTGTATGGGATGACGCTATCACGTAATACGCTATATGGTATGACGTTAAAACGTAAATAGGTTATATGGTATGACGTTATAACGTAATAGGTTATATGGTATGACGTTATACCCTATTACGTTATATGGGATGACGTTATAACGTATTACGTTATATGGGATGACGTAGTAACGTATTACGTTAAATGGGATGACGTTGTAACGTATTACGTTATATGGGATGACGTTATAACGTATTACGTTATATGGGACGACGTTATAACGTATTACGTTATATGGTATGACGTTATACCGTATTACGTTATATGGAACGACGTTATACCGTATTACGTTATATGGGACGACGTTATAACGTATTACGTTATATGGGACGACGTTATAACGTATTACGTTATATGGTATGACGTTATACGCTATTACGTTATATGGGATGACGTTATAACGTATTACGTTATATGGGACGACGTTATAACGTATTACGTTATATGGAACGACGTTATACCGTATTACGTTATATGGTATGACGTTATAACGTATTACGTTGTATGGGATGACGCTATCACGTAATACGCTATATGGTATGCCGTTATAACGTAATACGTTATATGGTATGACGTTATAACGTAAATAGGTTATATGGTATGACGTTATACCGTATTACGTTATATGGGAAGACGTTATAACGTATTACGTTATATGGGACGACGTTATAACGTATTACGTTATATGGGATGACGCTATAACGAAATGGGTTATATGGTATGCCGTTATAACGTAATAGGTTATATGGTATGACGTTATACGGTATTATGTTATATTGGATGACGTTATAACGTATTACGTTATATGGGATGACGTTATAACGTACTACGTTATATGGGATGACGTTATACCCTATTACGTTATATGGGATGACGTTATAACGTATTACGTTATATGGGATGACGGAATACCTTATTACGTTATATGGGATGACGTTATCACGTAATACGCTATATGGTATGACGTTATAACGTAAATAGGTTATATGGTATGACGTTATAACGTAATAGGTTATATGGTATGACGTTATACGCTATTACGTTATATGGGATGACGTTATGACGTATTACGTTATATGGGATGACGTTGTAACGTATTACGTTAAATGGGATGACGTTATCACGTAATACGCTATATGGTATGACGTTAAAACGTAAATAGGTTATATGGTATGACGTTATAACGTAATAGGTTATATGGTATGACGTTATACCCTATTACGTTATATGGGATGACGTTATAACGTATTACGTTATATGGGATGACGTAATAACGTATTGCGTTATATGGGATGACGTTATAACGTATTACTTTATATGGGACGACGATATAACGTATTACGTTATATGGAACGACGTTATACCGTATTACGTTATATGAGAAGACGTAATAACGTATTACGTATAATGGGATGACGTTATCACATAATACGTTATATTTTATGACGTCATAACGTAAATAGGTTATATGGTATGACGGTATACCGTATTACGTTGTATGGGATGACGTTATAACGTATTACGTTATATGGGTTGACGTTATACCGTATTACTTTATATGAGATGACGTAATAACGTATTACGTTATATGGGATGACGTTGTAACGTATTACGTTAAATGGGACGACGTTATAACGTATTACGTTATATGGGATGACGTAATAACGTATTGCGTTATATGGGATGACGTTATCACATAATACGTTATATGGTATGACGTCATAACGTAATAGGTTATATGGTATGACGTTATACCGTATTACGTTGTATGGGACGACGTTATCACGTAATACGTTATATGGTATGACGTTATAACGTAAATAGGTTATATGGTATGACGTTATAACGTATTACGTTATATGGGATTACGTTATAACGTATTACGTTATATGGGATGACGTTATAACGTATTACGTTATATGGGACGACGTTATAACGTATTACGTTATATGGAACGACGTTATACCGTATTACGTTATATGAGATGACGTAATAACGTATTACGTATTATGGGATGACGTTATCACATAATACGTTATATGGTATGACGTCATAACGTAAATAGGTTATATGGTATGACTGTATACCGTATTACGTTGTATGGGATGACGTTATAACGTATTACGTTATATGGGATGACGTTGTAACGTATTACGTTAAATGGGATGACGTTGTAACGTATTACGTTAAATGGGACGACGTTATAACGTATTTCGTTAAATGGGACGACGTTATAACGTATTACGTTATATGGGATGACGTAATAACGTATTACGTTATATGGGATGACGTTATCACGTAATACGTTATATGGTATGACGTTATAACGTAAATAGGTTATATGGTATGACGGTATACCGTATTACGTTGTATGGGATGACGTTATAACGTATTACGTTATATGGGTTGACGTTATAACGTATTACGTTATATGGTATGACGTTATACCGTATTACGTTATATGGAACGACGTTATACCGTATTACGTTATATGGGATGACGTTATAACGTATTACGTTATATGGGATGACATTATAACGTATTACGTTATTGGGACGACGTTATAACGTATTACGTTATATGGAACGACGTTATACCGTTTTACATTATATGGGATGACGTAATAACGTATTACGTAATATGGCATGACGTTATCACATAATACGTTATATGGTATGACGCCATAACGTAAATAGGTTATATGCTATGACGGTATACCGTATTACGTTGTATGGGATGTCGTTATACGCTATTACGTTATATGGGATGACGTTATGACGTATTACGTTATATGGGATGACGTTGTAACGTATTACGTTAAATGGGATGACGTTATCACGTAATACGCTATATGGTATGACGTTAAAACGTAAATAGGTTATATGGTATGACGTTATAACGTAACAGGTTATATGGTATGACGTTATACCCTATTACGTTATATGGGATGACGTTATAACGTATTACGTTATATGGGATGACGTAATAACGTATTGCGTTATATGGGATGACGTTATAACGTATTACGTTATATGGGACGACGATATAACGTATTCCGTTATATGGAACGACGTTATACCGTATTACGTTATATGAGAAGACGTAATAACGTATTACGTATTATGGGATGACGTTATCACATAATACGTTATATTTTATGACGTCATAACGTAAATAGGTTATATGGTATGACGGTATACCGTATTACGTTGTATGGGATGACGTTATAACGTATTACGTTATATGGGTTGACGTTATAACGTATTACGTTATATGGTATGACGTTATACCGTATTACGTTATATGGAACGACGTTATACCGTATTACGTTATATGGGACGACGTTATAACGTATTACGTTATATGGAACGACGTTATACAGTATTACGTTATATGGTATGACGTTATACCGTATTACGTTATATGGAACGACGTTATACCGTATTACGTTATATGGGACGACGTTATAACGTATTACGTTATATGGAACGACGTTATACAGTATTACGTTATATGGGATGACGTTATAACGTATTACGTTATATGGGATGACATTATAACGTATTACGTTATTGGGACGACGTTATAACGTATTACGTTATATGGAACGACGTTATACCGTTTTACATTATATGGGATGACGTAATAACGTATTACGTAATATGGCATGACGTTATCACATAATACGTTATATGGTATGACGCCATAACGTAAATAGGTTATATGCTATGACGGTATACCGTATTACGTTGTATGGGATGTCGTTATAACGTATTACGTTATATGGAACGACGTTATACCGTATTACGTTATATGGTATGACGTTATAACGTATTACGTTGTATGGGATGACGCTATCACGTAATACGCTATATGGTATGACGTTAAAACGTAAATAGGTTATATGGTATGACGTTATAACGTAATAGGTTATATGGTATGACGTTATACCCTATTACGTTATATGGGATGACGTTATAACGTATTACGTTATATGGGATGACGTAGTAACGTATTACGTTAAATGGGATGACGTTGTAACGTATTACGTTATATGGGATGACGTTATAACGTATTACGTTATATGGGACGACGTTATAACGTATTACGTTATATGGTATGACGTTATACCGTATTACGTTATATGGAACGACGTTATACCGTATTACGTTATATGGGACGACGTTATAACGTATTACGTTATATGGGACGACGTTATAACGTATTACGTTATATGGTATGACGTTATACGCTATTACGTTATATGGGATGACGTTATAACGTATTACGTTATATGGGACGACGTTATAACGTATTACGTTATATGGAACGACGTTATACCGTATTACGTTATATGGTATGACGTTATAACGTATTACGTTGTATGGGATGACGCTATCACGTAATACGCTATATGGTATGCCGTTATAACGTAATACGTTATATGGTATGACGTTATAACGTAAATAGGTTATATGGTATGACGTTATACCGTATTACGTTATATGGGAAGACGTTATAACGTATTACGTTATATGGGACGACGTTATAACGTATTACGTTATATGGGATGACGCTATAACGAAATGGGTTATATGGTATGCCGTTATAACGTAATAGGTTTTATGGTATGACGTTATACGGTATTATGTTATATTGGATGACGTTATAACGTATTACGTTATATGGGATGACGTTATAACGTACTACGTTATATGGGATGACGTTATACCCTATTACGTTATATGGGATGACGTTATAACGTATTACGTTATATGGGATGACGGAATACCTTATTACGTTATATGGGATGACGTTATCACGTAATACGCTATATGGTATGACGTTATAACGTAAATAGGTTATATGGTATGACGTTATAACGTAATAGGTTATATGGTATGACGTTATACGCTATTACGTTATATGGGATGACGTTATGACGTATTACGTTATATGGGATGACGTTGTAACGTATTACGTTAAATGGGATGACGTTATCACGTAATACGCTATATGGTATGACGTTAAAACGTAAATAGGTTATATGGTATGACGTTATAACGTAATAGGTTATATGGTATGACGTTATACCCTATTACGTTATATGGGATGACGTTATAACGTATTACGTTATATGGGATGACGTAATAACGTATTGCGTTATATGGGATGACGTTATAACGTATTACTTTATATGGGACGACGATATAACGTATTACGTTATATGGAACGACGTTATACCGTATTACGTTATATGAGAAGACGTAATAACGTATTACGTATAATGGGATGACGTTATCACATAATACGTTATATTTTATGACGTCATAACGTAAATAGGTTATATGGTATGACGGTATACCGTATTACGTTGTATGGGATGACGTTATAACGTATTACGTTATATGGGTTGACGTTATAACGTATTACGTTATATGGTATGACGTTATACCGTATTACGTTATATGGAACGACGTTATACCGTATTACGTTATATGGGACGACGTTATAACGTATTACGTTATATGGAACGACGTTATACAGTATTACGTTATATGGGATGACGTTATAACGTATTACGTTATATGGGATGACATTATAACGTATTACGTTATTGGGACGACGTTATAACGTATTACGTTATATGGAACGACGTTATACCGTTTTACATTATATGGGATGACGTAATAACGTATTACGTAATATGGCATGACGTTATCACATAATACGTTATATGGTATGACGCCATAACGTAAATAGGTTATATGCTATGACGGTATACCGTATTACGTTGTATGGGATGTCGTTATAACGTATTACGTTATATGGTATGACGTTATACGGTATTATGTTATATTGGATGACGTTATAACGTATTACGTTATATGGGATGACGTTATAACGTACTACGTTATATGGGATGACGTTATAACGTATTTCGATATATGCGAGGACGTTATAACGTATTACGTTATATGGTATGACGTTATAACGTATTACGTTGTATGGGATGACGCTATCACGTAATACGCTATATGGTATGCCGTTATAACGTAATACGTTATATGGTATGACGTCATAACGTAAATAGGTTATATGGTATGACGTTATACCGTATTACGTTATATGGGATGACGTTATAACTTATTACGTTATATGGGATGACGTTATAGCGTATTACGTTATATGGGACGACGTTATAACGTATTACGTTATATGGGATGACGCTATAACGAAATGGGTTATATGGTATGACGTTATAACGTAATAGGTTATATGGTATGACGTTATACGGTATTATGTTATATTGGATGACGTTATAACGTATTACGTTATATGGGATGACGTTATAACGTACTACGTTATATGGGATGACGTTATAACGTATTTCGATATATGGGAGGACGTTATAACGTATTACGTTATATGGTATGACGTTATAACGTATTACGTTGTATGGGATGACGCTATCACGTAATACGCTATATGGTATGCCATTATAACGTAATACGTTATATGGTATGACGTCATAATGTAAATAGGTTATATGGTATGACGGAATACCGTATTACGTTATATGGGATGACGTTATCACGTAATGCGCTATATGGTATGACGTTATAACGTAAATAGGTTATATGGTATGACGTTATAACGTAATAGGTTATATGGTATGACGTTATACGCTATTACGTTATATGGGATGACGTTATAACGTATTGCGTTATATGGGATGACGTTGTAACGTATTACGTTAAATGGGATGACGTTATCACGTAATACGCTATATGGTATGACGTTAAAACGTAAATAGGTTATATGGTATGACGTTATAACGTAATAGGTTATATGGTATGACGTTATACCCTATTACGTTATATGGGATGACGTTGTAACGTATTACGTTATATGGGATGACGTTATAACGTATTACGTTATATGGGACGACGTTATAACGTATTACGTTATATGGGACTACGTTATAACGTATTACGTTATATGGGATGACGTTATCACGTAATACGCTATATGGTATGACGTTATAACGTAAATAGGATATATGGTATGACGTTATAACGTAATAGGTTATATGGTATGACGTTATACGCTATTACGTTATATGGGATGACGTTATAACGTATTACGTTATATGGGACGACGTTATAACGTATTACGTTATATGGAACGACGTTATACCGTATTACGTTATATGGTATGACGTTATAACGTATTACGTTATATGGGATGACGTTATAGC
This sequence comes from Bombus vancouverensis nearcticus, assembly GCF_051014615.1. Classification (NCBI taxonomy): domain Eukaryota; kingdom Metazoa; phylum Arthropoda; class Insecta; order Hymenoptera; family Apidae; genus Bombus; species Bombus vancouverensis. Next base: position 558,489 of record NW_027468916.1, on the reverse strand, counting down.
GTATTACGTTATATGGGACGACGTTATAACGTATTACGTTATATGGGATGACGCTATAACGAAATGGGTTATATGGTATGACGTTATAACGTAATAGGTTATATGGTATGACGTTATACGGTATTATGTTATATTGGATGACGTTATAACGTATTACGTTATATGGGATGACGTTATAACGTACTACGTTATATGGGATGACGTTATAACGTATTTCGATATATGGGAGGACGTTATAACGTATTACGTTATATGGTATGACGTTATAACGTATTACGTTGTATGGGATGACGCTATCACGTAATACGCTATATGGTATGCCATTATAACGTAATACGTTATATGGTATGACGTCATAATGTAAATAGGTTATATGGTATGACGGAATACCGTATTACGTTATATGGGATGACGTTATCACGTAATGCGCTATATGGTATGACGTTATAACGTAAATAAGTTATATGGTATGACGTTATAACGTAATAGGTTATATGGTATGACGTTATACGCTATTACGTTATATGGGAAGACGTTATAACGTATTACGTTATATGGGACGACGTTATAACGTATTACGTTATATGGGATGACGCTATAACGAAATGGGTTATATGGTATGCCGTTATAACGTAATAGGTTATATGGTATGACGTTATACGGTATTATGTTATATTGGATGACGTTATAACGTATTACGTTATATGGGATGACGTTATAACGTACTACGTTATATGGGATGACGTTATACCCTATTACGTTATATGGGATGACGTTATAACGTATTACGTTATATGGGATGACGGAATACCTTATTACGTTATATGGGATGACGTTATCACGTAATACGCTATATGGTATGACGTTATAACGTAAATAGGTTATATGGTATGACGTTATAACGTAATAGGTTATATGGTATGACGTTATACGCTATTACGTTATATGGGATGACGTTATGACGTATTACGTTATATGGGATGACGTTGTAACGTATTACGTTAAATGGGATGACGTTATCACGTAATACGCTATATGGTATGACGTTAAAACGTAAATAGGTTATATGGTATGACGTTATAACGTAATAGGTTATATGGTATGACGTTATACCCTATTACGTTATATGGGATGACGTTATAACGTATAACGTTATATGGGATGACGTAATAACGTATTGCGTTATATGGGATGACGTTATAACGTATTACTTTATATGGGACGACGATATAACGTATTACGTTATATGGAACGACGTTATACCGTATTACGTTATATGAGAAGACGTAATAACGTATTACGTATAATGGGATGACGTTATCACATAATACGTTATATTTTATGACGTCATAACGTAAATAGGTTATATGGTATGACGGTATACCGTATTACGTTGTATGGGATGACGTTATAACGTATTACGTTGTATGGGTTGACGTTATAACGTATTGCGTTATATGGTATGACGTTATACCGTATTACGTTATATGGAACGACGTTATACCGTATTACGTTATATGGGACGACGTTATAACGTATTACGTTATATGGAACGACGTTATACAGTATTACGTTATATGGGATGACGTTATAACGTATTACGTTATATGGGATGACATTATAACGTATTACGTTATTGGGACGACGTTATAACGTATTACGTTATATGGAACGACGTTATACCGTTTTACATTATATGGGATGACGTAATAACGTATTACGTAATATGGCATGACGTTATCACATAATACGTTACATGGTATGACGCCATAACGTAAATAGGTTATATGCTATGACGGTATACCGTATTACGTTGTATGGGATGTCGTTATAACGTATTACGTTATATGGTATGACGTTATACGGTATTATGTTATATTGGATGACGTTATAACGTATTACGTTATATGGGATGACGTTATAACGTACTACGTTATATGGGATGACGTTATAACGTATTTCGATATATGGGAGGACGTTATAACGTATTACGTTATATGGTATGACGTTATAACGTATTACGTTGTATGGGATGACGCTATCACGTAATACGCTATATGGTATGCCGTTATAACGTAATACGTTATATGGTATGACGTCATAACGTAAATAGGTTATATGGTATGACGTTATACCGTATTACGTTATATGGGATGACGTTATAACTTATTACGTTATATGGGATGACGTTATAGCGTATTACGTTATATGGGACGACGTTATAACGTATTACGTTATATGGGATGACGCTATAACGAAATGGGTTATATGGTATGACGTTATAACGTAATAGGTTATATGGTATGACGTTATACGGTATTATGTTATATTGGATGACGTTATAACGTATTACGTTATATGGGATGACGTTATAACGTACTACGTTATATGGGATGACGTTATAACGTATTTCGATATATGGGAGGACGTTATAACGTATTACGTTATATGGTATGACGTTATAACGTATTACGTTGTATGGGATGACGCTATCACGTAATACGCTATATGGTATGCCATTATAACGTAATACGTTATATGGTATGACGTCATAATGTAAATAGGTTATATGGTATGACGGAATACCGTATTACGTTATATGGGATGACGTTATCACGTAATGCGCTATATGGTATGACGTTATAACGTAAATAAGTTATATGGTATGACGTTATAACGTAATAGGTTATATGGTATGACGTTATACGCTATTACGTTATATGGGATGACGTTATAACGTATTGCGTTATATGGGATGACGTTGTAACGTATTACGTTAAATGGGATGACGTTATCACGTAATACGCTATATGGTATGACGTTAAAACGTAAATAGGTTATATGGTATGACGTTATAACGTAATAGGTTATATGGTATGACGTTATACCCTATTACGTTATATGGGATGACGTTATAACGTATTACGTTATATGGGATGACGTAGTAACGTATTACGTTAAATGGGATGACGTTGTAACGTATTACGTTATATGGGATGACGTTATAACGTATTACGTTATATGGGACGACGTTATAACGTATTACGTTATATGGGACGACGTTATAACGTATTACGTTATATGGGATGACGTCATCACGTAATACGCTATATGGTATGACGTTATAACGTAAATAGGATATATGGTATGACGTTATAACGTAATAGGTTATATGGTATGACGTTATACGCTATTACGTTATATGGGATGACGTTATAACGTATTACGTTATATGGGATGACGTTGTAACGTATTACGTTAAATGGGACGACGTTATAACGTATTACGTTATATGGGATGACGTAATAACGTATTGCGTTATATGGGATGACGTTATAACGTATTACGTTATATGGGACGACGTTATAACGTATTACGTTATATGGAACGACGTTATACCGTATTACGTTATATGAGATGACGTAATAACGTATTACGTATTATGGGATGACGTTATCACATAATACGTTATATGGTATGACGTCATAACGTAAATGGGTTATATGGTATGACGGTATACCGTATTACGTTGTATGGGATGACGTTATAACGTATTACCTTATGTGGGTTGACGTTATAACGTATTACGTTATATGGTATGACGTTATACCGTATTACGTTATATGGAACGACGTTATACCGTATTACGTTATATGGGACGACGTTATAACGTATTACGTTATTTGGAACGACGTTATACCGTATTACTTTATATGAGATGACGTAATAACGTATTACGTTATATGGGATGACGTTGTAACGTATTACGTTAAATGGGACGACGTTATAACGTATTACGTTATATGGGATGACGTAATAACGTAATGCGTTATATGGGATGACGTTATCACATAATACGTTATATGGTATGACGTCATAACGTAATAGGTTATATGGTATGACGTTATACCGTATTACGTTGTATGGGACGACGTTATCACGTAATACGTTATATGGTATGACGTTATAACGTAAATAGGTTATATGGTATGACGTTATAACGTATTACGTTATATGGGATTACGTTATAACGTATTACGTTATATGGGATGACGTTATAACGTATTACGTTATATGGGACGACGTTATAACGTATTACGTTATATGGAACGACGTTATACCGTATTACGTTATATGAGATGACGTAATAACGTATTACGTATTATGGGATGACGTTATCACATAATACGTTATATGGTATGACGTCATAACGTAAATAGGTTATATGGTATGACTGTATACCGTATTACGTTGTATGGGATGACGTTATAACGTATTACGTTATATGGGATGACGTTGTAACGTATTACGTTAAATGGGATGACGTTGTAACGTATTACGTTAAATGGGACGACGTTATAACGTATTTCGTTAAATGGGACGACGTTATAACGTATTACGTTATATGGGATGACGTAATAACGTATTACGTTATATGGGATGACGTTATCACGTAATACGTTATATGGTATGACGTTATAACGTAAATAGGTTATATGGTATGACGGTATACCGTATTACGTTGTATGGGATGACGTTATAACGTATTACGTTATATGGGTTGACGTTATAACGTATTACGTTATATGGTATGACGTTATACCGTATTACGTTATATGGAACGACGTTATACCGTATTACGTTATATGGGATGACGTTATAACGTATTACGTTATATGGGATGACATTATAACGTATTACGTTATTGGGACGACGTTATAACGTATTACGTTATATGGAACGACGTTATACCGTTTTACATTATATGGGATGACGTAATAACGTATTACGTAATATGGCATGACGTTATCACATAATACGTTATATGGTATGACGCCATAACGTAAATAGGTTATATGCTATGACGGTATACCGTATTACGTTGTATGGGATGTCGTTATACGCTATTACGTTATATGGGATGACGTTATGACGTATTACGTTATATGGGATGACGTTGTAACGTATTACGTTAAATGGGATGACGTTATCACGTAATACGCTATATGGTATGACGTTAAAACGTAAATAGGTTATATGGTATGACGTTATAACGTAACAGGTTATATGGTATGACGTTATACCCTATTACGTTATATGGGATGACGTCATAACGTATTACGTTATATGGGATGACGTAATAACGTATTGCGTTATATGGGATGACGTTATAACGTATTACGTTATATGGGACGACGATATAACGTATTACGTTATATGGAACGACGTTATACCGTATTACGTTATATGAGAAGACGTAATAACGTATTACGTATTATGGGATGACGTTATCACATAATACGTTATATTTTATGACGTCATAACGTAAATAGGTTATATGGTATGACGGTATACCGTATTACGTTGTATGGGATGACGTTATAACGTATTACGTTATATGGGTTGACGTTATAACGTATTACGTTATATGGTATGACGTTATACCGTATTACGTTATATGGAACGACGTTATACCGTATTACGTTATATGGGACGACGTTATAACGTATTACGTTATATGGAACGACGTTATACAGTATTACGTTATATGGGATGACGTTATAACGTATTACGTTATATGGGATGACATTATAACGTATTACGTTATTGGGACGGCGTTATAACGTATTACGTTATATGGAACGACGTTATACCGTTTTACATTATATGGGATGACGTAATAACGTATTACGTAATATGGCATGACGTTATCACATAATACGTTATATGGTATGACGCCATAACGTAAATAGGTTATATGCTATGACGGTATACCGTATTACGTTGTATGGGATGTCGTTATAACGTATTACGTTATATGGGATGACGCTATAACGAAATGGGTTATATGGTATGACGTTATAACGTAATAGGTTATATGGTATGACGTTATACGGTATTATGTTATATTGGATGACGTTATAACGTATTACGTTATATAGGATGACGTTATAACGTACTACGTTATATGGGATGACGTTATAACGTATTTCGATATATGGGATGACCTTATAACGTATTACGTTATATGGGATGACGTTATAACGTATTACGTTATATGGGACGACGTTATAACGTATTACGTTATATGGGATGACGCTATAACGAAATGGGTTATATGGTATGACGTTATAACGTAATAGGTTATATGGTATGACGTTATACGGTATTATGTTATATTGGATGACGTTATAACGTATTACGTTATATGGGATGACGTTATAACGTACTACGTTATATGGGATGACGTTATAACGTATTTCGATATATGGGAGGACGTTATAACGTATTACGTTATATGGTATGACGTTATAACGTATTACGTTGTATGGGATGACGCTATCACGTAATACGCTATATGGTATGCCATTATAACGTAATACGTTATATGGTATGACGTCATAATGTAAATAGGTTATATGGTATGACGGAATACCGTATTACGTTATATGGGATGACGTTATCACGTAATGCGCTATATGGTATGACGTTATAACGTAAATAGGTTATATGGTATGACGTTATAACGTAATAGGTTATATGGTATGACGTTATACGCTATTACGTTATATGGGATGACGTTATAACGTATTACGTTATATGGGATGACGTTGTAACGTATTACGTTAAATGGGATGACGTTATCACGTAATACGCTATATGGTATGACGTTAAAACGTAAATAGGTTATATGGTATGACGTTATAACGTAATAGGTTATATGGTATGACGTTATACCCTATTACGTTATATGGGATGACGTTATAACGTATTACGTTATATGGGATGACGTAGTAACGTATTACGTTAAATGGGATGACGTTGTAACGTATTACGTTATATGGGATGACGTTATAACGTATTACGTTATATGGGACGACGTTATAACGTATTACGTTATATGGGACGACGTTATAACGTATTACGTTATATGGGATGACGTTATCACGTAATACGCTATATGGTATGACGTTATAACGTAAATAGGATATATGGTATGACGTTATAACGTAATAGGTTATATGGTATGACGTTATACGCTATTACGTTATATGGGATGACGTTATAACGTATTACGTTATATGGGACGACGTTATAACGTATTACGTTATATGGAACGACGTTATACCGTATTACGTTATATGGTATGACGTTATAACGTATTACGTTGTATGGGATGACGCTATCACGTAATACGCTATATGGTATGCCGTTATAACGTAATACGTTATATGGTATGACGTTATAACGTAAATAGGTTATATGGTATGACGTTATACCGTATTACGTTATATGGGAAGACGTTATAACGTATTACGTTATATGGGACGACGTTATAACGTATTACGTTATATGGGATGACGCTATAACGAAATGGGTTATATGGTATGACGTTATAACGTAATAGGTTATATGGTATGACGTTATACGGTATTATGTTATATTGGATGACGTTATAACGTATTACGTTATATGGGATGACGTTATAACGTACTATGTTATATGGGATGACGTTATACCCTATTACGTTATATGGGATGACGTTATAACGTATTACGTTATATGGGATGACGGAATACCTTATTACGTTATATGGGATGACGTTATCACGTAATACGCTATATGGTATGACGTTATAACGTAAATAGGTTATATGGTATGACGTTATAACGTAATAGGTTATATGGTATGACGTTATACGCTATTACGTTATATGGGATGACGTTATAACGTATTACGTTATATGGGATGACGTAATAACGTATTGCGTTATATGGGATGACGTTATAACGTATTACGTTATATGGGACGACGATATAACGTATTACGTTATATGGAACGACGTTATACCGTATTACGTTATATGAGAAGACGTAATAACGTATTACGTATAATGGGATGACGTTATCACATAATACGTTATATTTTATGACGTCATAACGTAGATAGGTTATATGGTATGACGGTATACCGTATTACGTTGTATGGGATGACGTTATAACGTATTACGTTATATGGGTTGACGTTATAACGTATTACGTTATATGGTATGACGTTATACCGTATTACGTTATATGGAACGACGTTATACCGTATTACGTTATATGGGACGACGTTATAACGTATTACGTTATATGGAACGACGTTATACAGTATTACGTTATATGGGATGACGTTATAACGTATTACGTTATATGGGATGACATTATAACGTATTACGTTATTGGGACGACGTTATAACGTATTACGTTATATGGAACGACGTTATACCGTTTTACATTATATGGGATGACGTAATAACGTATTACGTAATATGGCATGACGTTATCACATAATACGTTATATGGTATGACGCCATAACGTAAATAGGTTATATGCTATGACGGTATACCGTATTACGTTGTATGGGATGTCGTTATAACGTATTACGTTATATGGTATGACGTTATACGGTATTATGTTATATTGGATGACGTTATAACGTATTACGTTATATGGGATGACGTTATAACGTACTACGTTATATGGGATGACGTTATAACGTATTTCGATATATGGGAGGACGTTATAACGTATTACGTTATATGGTATGACGTTATAACGTATTACGTTGTATGGTATGACGCTATCACGTAATACGCTATATGGTATGCCGTTATAACGTAATACGTTATATGGTATGACGTCATAACGTAAATAGGTTATATGGTATGACGTTATACCGTATTACGTTATATGGGATGACGTTATAACGTATTACGTTATATGGGATGACGTTATAGCGTATCACGTTATATGGGACGACGTTATAACGTATTACGTTATATGGGATGACGCTATAACGAAATGGGTTATATGGTATGACGTTATAACGTAATAGGTTATATGGTATGACGTTATACGGTATTATGTTATATTGGATGACGTTATAACGTATTACGTTATATGGGATGACGTTATAACGTACTACGTTATATGGGATGACGTTATAACGTATTTCGATATATGGGAGGACGTTATAACGTATTACGTTATATGGTATGACGTTATAACGTATTACGTTGTATGGGATGACGCTATCACGTAATACGCTATATGGTATGCCATTATAACGTAATACGTTATATGGTATGACGTCATAATGTAAATAGGTTATATGGTATGACGGAATACCGTATTACGTTATATGGGATGACGTTATCACGTAATGCGCTATATGGTATGACGTTATAACGTAAATAGGTTATATGGTATGACGTTATAACGTAATAGGTTATATGGTATGACGTTATACGCTATTACGTTATATGGGATGACGTTATAACGTATTACGTTATATGGGATGACGTTGTAACGTATTACGTTAAATGGGATGACGTTATCACGTAATACGCTATATGGTATGACGTTAAAACGTAAATAGGTTATATGGTATGACGTTATAACGTAATAGGTTATATGGTATGACGTTATACCCTATTACGTTATATGGGATGACGTTATAACGTATTACGTTATATGGGATGACGTAGTAACGTATTACGTTAAATGGGATGACGTTGTAACGTATTACGTTATATGGGATGACGTTATAACGTATTACGTTATATGGGACGACGTTATAACGTATTACGTTATATGGGACGACGTTATAACGTACTACGTTATATGGGATGACGTTATCACGTAATACGCTATATGGTATGACGTTATAACGTAAATAGGATATATGGTATGACGTTATAACGTAATAGGTTATATGGTATGACGTTATACGCTATTACGTTATATGGGATGACGTTATAACGTATTACGTTATATGGGATGACGTTGTAACGTATTACGTTAAATGGGACGACGTTATAACGTATTACGTTATATGGGATGACGTAATAACGTATTGCGTTATATGGGATGACGTTATAACGTATTACGTTATATGGGACGACGTTATAACGTATTACGTTATATGGAACGACGTTATACCGTATTACGTTATATGAGATGACGTAATAACGTATTACGTATTATGGGATGACGTTATCACATAATACGTTATATGGTATGACGTCATAACGTAAATAGGTTATATGGTATGACGGTATACCGTATTACGTTGTATGGGATGACGTTATAACGTATTACCTTATGTGGGTTGACGTTATAACGTATTACGTTATATGGTATGACGTTATACCGTATTACGTTATATGGAACGACGTTATACCGTATTACGTTATATGGGATGACGTTGTAACGTATTACGTTAAATGGGACGACGTTATAACGTATTACGTTATATGGGATGACGTAATAACGTATTGCGTTATATGGGATGACGTTATCACATAATACGTTATATGGTATGACGTCATAACGTAATAGGTTATATGGTATGACGTTATACCGTATTACGTTGTATGGGACGACGTTATCACGTAATACGTTATATGGTATGACGTTATAACGTAAATAGGTTATATGGTATGACGTTATAACGTATTACGTTATATGGGATTACGTTATAACGTATTACGTTATATGGGATGACGTTATAACGTATTACGTTATATGGGACGACGTTATAACGTATTACGTTATATGGAACGACGTTATACCGTATTACGTTATATGAGATGACGTAATAACGTATTACGTATTATGGGATGACGTTATCACATAATACGTTATATGGTATGACGTCATAACGTAAATAGGTTATATGGTATGACTGTATACCGTATTACGTTGTATGGGATGACGTTATAACGTATTACGTTATATGGGATGACGTTGTAACGTATTACGTTAAATGGGATGACGTTGTAACGTATTACGTTAAATGGGACGACGTTATAACGTATTTCGTTAAATGGGACGACGTTATAACGTATTACGTTATATGGGATGACGTAATAACGTATTACGTTATATGGGATGACGTTATCACGTAATACGTTATATGGTATGACGTTATAACGTAAATAGGTTATATGGTATGACGGTATACCGTATTACGTTGTATGGGATGACGTTATAACGTATTACGTTATATGGGTTGACGTTATAACGTATTACGTTATATGGTATGACGTTATACCGTATTACGTTATATGGAACGACGTTATACCGTATTACGTTATATGGGATGACGTTATAACGTATTACGTTATATGGGATGACATTATAACGTATTACGTTATTGGGACGACGTTATAACGTATTACGTTATATGGAACGACGTTATACCGTTTTACATTATATGGGATGACGTAATAACGTATTACGTAATATGGCATGACGTTATCACATAATACGTTATATGGTATGACGCCATAACGTAAATAGGTTATATGCTATGACGGTATACCGTATTACGTTGTATGGGATGTCGTTATAACGTATTACGTTATATGGGATGACGTTATAACGTATTACGTTATATGGGACGACGTTATAACGCATTACGTTATATGGAACGACGTTATACCGTATTACGTTATATGGGATGACGTAATAACGTATTACGTAATATGGGATGACGTTATCACATAATACGTTATATGGTATGACGTCATAATGTAAATAGGTTATATGGTATGACGGTAAACCGTATTACGTTATAAGGGATGACGTTATAACGTATTACGTTATATGGGATGACGTTATAACGTATTACGTTATATGGGACGACGTTATAACGTATTACGTTATATGGGATGACGCTATAACGAAATGGGTTATATGGTATGACGTTATAACGTAATAGGTTATATGGTATGACGTTATACGGTATTATGTTATATTGGATGACGTTATAACGTATTACGTTATATGGGATGACGTTATAACGTACTACGTTATATGGGATGACGTTATAACGTATTTCGATATATGGTAGGACGTTATAACGTATTACGTTATATGGTATGACGTTATAACGTATTACGTTGTATGGGATGACGCTATCACGTAATACGCTATATGGTATGCCGTTATAACGTAATACGTTATATGGTATGACGTCATAACGTAAATAGGTTATATGGTATGACGTTATACCGTATTACGTTATATGGGATGACGTTATAACGTATTACGTTATATGGGATGACGTTATAGCGTATTACGTTATATGGGACGACGTTATAACGTATTACGTTATATGGGATGACGCTATAACGAAATGGGTTATATGGTATGACGTTATAACGTAATAGGTTATATGGTATGACGTTATACGGTATTATGTTATATTGGATGACGTTATAACGTATTACGTTATATGGGATGACGTTATAACGTACTACGTTATATGGGATGACGTTATAACGTATTTCGATATATGGGAGGACGTTATAACGTATTACGTTATATGGTATGACGTTATAACGTATTACGTTGTATGGGATGACGCTATCACGTAATACGCTATATGGTATGCCATTATAACGTAATACGTTATATGGTATGACGTCATAATGTAAATAGGTTATATGGTATGACGGAATACCGTATTACGTTATATGGGATGACGTTATCACGTAATGCGCTATATGGTATGACGTTATAACGTAAATAGTTTATATGGTATGACGTTATAACGTAATAGGTTATATGGTATGACGTTATACCCTATTACGTTATATGGGATGACGTTATAACGTATTACGTTATATGGGATGACGTAGTAACGTATTACGTTAAATGGGATGACGTTGTAACGTATTACGTTATATGGGATGACGTTATAACGTATTACGTTATATGGGACGACGTTATAACGTATTACGTTATATGGGACGACGTTATAACGTATTACGTTATATGGGATGACGTTATCACGTAATACGCTATATGGTATGACGTTATAACGTAAATAGGATATATGGTATGACGTTATAACGTAATAGGTTATATGGTATGACGTTATACGCTATTACGTTATATGGGATGACGTTATAACGTATTACGTTATATGGGATGACGTTATAACGTACTACGTTATATGGGATGACGTTATAACGTATTTCGATATATGGGAGGACGTTATAACGTATTACGTTATATGGTATGACGTTATAACGTATTACGTTGTATGGGATGACGCTATCACGTAATACGCTATATGGTATGCCATTATAACGTAATACGTTATATGGTATGACGTCATAATGTAAATAGGTTATATGGTATGACGGAATACCGTATTACGTTATATGGGATGACGTTATCACGTAATGCGCTATATGGTATGACGTTATAACGTAAATAGTTTATATGGTATGACGTTATAACGTAATAGGTTATATGGTATGACGTTATACCCTATTACGTTATATGGGATGACGTTATAACGTATTACGTTATATGGGATGACGTAGTAACGTATTACGTTAAATGGGATGACGTTGTAACGTATTACGTTATATGGGATGACGTTATAACGTATTACGTTATATGGGACGACGTTATAACGTATTACGTTATATGGGACGACGTTATAACGTATTACGTTATATGGGATGACGTTATCACGTAATACGCTATATGGTATGACGTTATAACGTAAATAGGATATATGGTATGACGTTATAACGTAATAGGTTATATGGTATGACGTTATACGCTATTACGTTATATGGGATGACGTTATAACGTATTACGTTATATGGGACGACGTTATAACGTATTACGTTATATGCAACGACGTTATACCGTATTACGTTATATGGTATGACGTTATAACGTATTACGTTGTATGGGATGACGCTATCACGTAATACGCTATATGGTATGCCGTTATAACGTAATACGTTATATTGTATGACGTTATAACGTAAATAGGTTATATGGTATGACGTTATACCGTATTACGTTATATGGGAAGACGTTATAACGTATTACGTTATATGGGACGACGTTATAACGTATTACGTTATATGGGATGACGCTATAACGAAATGGGTTATATGGTATGACGTTATAACGTAATAGGTTATATGGTATGACGTTATACGGTATTATGTTATATTGGATGACGTTATAACGTATTACGTTATATGGGATGACGTTATAACGTACTACGTTATATGGGATGACGTTATACCCTATTACGTTATATGGGATGACGTTATAACGTATTACGTTATATGGGATGACGGAATACCTTATTACGTTATATGGGATGACGTTATCACGAAATACGCTATATGGTATGACGTTATAACGTAAATAGGTTATATGGTATGACGTTATAACGTAATAGGTTATATGGTATGACGTTATACGCTATTACGTTATATGGGATGACGTTATGACGTATTACGTTATATGGGATGACGTTGTAACGTATTACGTTAAATGGGATGACGTTATCACGTAATACGCTATATGGTATGACGTTAAAACGTAAATAGGTTATATGGTATGACGTTATAACGTAATAGGTTATATGGTATGACGTTATACCCTATTACGTTATATGGGTTGACGTTATAACGTATTACGTTATATGGGATGACGTAATAACGTTTTGCGTTATATGGGATGACGTTATAACGTATTACGTTATATGGGACGACGATATAACGTATTACGTTATATGGAACGACGTTATACCGTATTACGTTATATGAGAAGACGTAATAACGTATTACGTACTATGGGATGACGTTATCACATAATACGTTATATTTTATGACGTCATAACGTAAATAGGTTATATGGTATGACGGTATACCGTATTACGTTGTATGGGATGACGTTATAACGTATTACGTTATATGGTTTGACGTTATAACGTATTACGTTATATGGTATGACGTTATACCGTATTACGTTATATGGAACGACGTTATACCGTATTACGTTATATGGGACGACGTTATAACGTATTACGTTATATGGAACGACGTTATACAGTATTACGTTATATGGGATGACGTTATAAGGTATTACGTTATATGGGATGACATTATAACGTATTACGTTATTGGGACGACGTTATAACGTATTACGTTATATGGAACGACGTTATACCGTTTTACATTATATGGGATGACGTAATAACGTATTACGTAATATGGCATGACGTTATCACATAATACGTTATATGGTATGACGCCGTAACGTAAATAGGTTATATGCTATGACGGTATACCGTATTACGTTGTATGGGATGTCGTTATAACGTATTACGTTATATGGGATGACGTTATAACGTATTACGTTATATGGGACGACGTTATAACGTATTACGTTATATGGAACGACGTTATACCGTATTACGTTATATGGGATGACGTAATAACGTATTACGTAATATGGGATGACGTTATCACATAATACGTTATATGGTATGACGCCATAACGTAAATAGGTTATATGCTATGACGGTATACCGTATTACGTTGTATGGGATGTCGTTATAACGTATTACGTTATATGGGATGACGTTATAACGTATTACGTTATATGGGATGACGTTATAGCGTATTACGTTATATGGGACGACGTTATAACGTATTACGTTATATGGGATGACGCTATAACGAAATGGGTTATATGGTATGACGTTATAACGTAATAGGTTATATGGTATGACGTTATACGGTATTATGTTATATTGGATGACGTTATAACGTATTACGTTATATGGGATGACGCTATAACGAAATGGGTTATATGGTATGACGTTATAACGTAATAGGTTATATGGTATGACGTTATACGGTATTATGTTATATTGGATGACGTTATAACGTATTACGTTATATGGGATGACGTTATAACGTACTACGTTATATGGGATGACGTTATAACGTATTTCGATATATGGGAGGACGTTATAACGTATTACGTTATATGGTATGACGTTATAACGTATTACGTTGTATGGGATGACGCTATCACGTAATACGCTATATGGTATGCCATTATAACGTAATACGTTAATTGGTATGACGTCATAATGTAAATAGGTTATATGGTATGACGGAATACCGTATTACGTTATATGGGATGACGTTATCACGTAATGCGCTATATGGTATGACGTTATAACGTAAATAGGTTATATGGTATGACGTTATAACGTAATAGGTTATATGGTATGACGTTATACGCTATTACGTTATATGGGATGACGTTATAACGTATTACGTTATATGGGATGACGTTGTAACGTATTACGTTAAATGGGATGACGTTATCACGTAATACGCTATATGGTATGACGTTAAAACGTAAATAGGTTATATGGTATGACGTTATAACGTAATAGGTTATATGGTATGACGTTATACCCTATTACGTTATATGGGATGACGTTATAACGTATTACGTTATATGGGATGACGTAGTAACGTATTACGTTAAATGGGATGACGTTGTAACGTATTACGTTATATGGGATGACGTTATAACGTATTACGTTATATGGGACGACGTTATAACGTATTACGTTATATGGGACGACGTTATAACGTATTACGTTATATGGGATGACGTTATCACGTAATACGCTATATGGTATGACGTTATAACGTAAATAGGATATATGGTATGACGTTATAACGTAATAGGTTATATGGTATGACGTTATACGCTATTACGTTATATGGTATGACGTCATAACGTAAATAGGTTATATGGTATGACGGTATACCGTATTACGTTGTATGGGATGACGTTATAACGTATTACGTTATATGGGTTGACGTTATAACGTATTACGTTATATGGTATGACGTTATACCGTATTACGTTATATGGAACGACGTTATACCGTATTACGTTATATGGGACGACGTTATAACGTATTACGTTATATGGAACGACGTTATACCGTATTACTTTATATGAGATGACGTAATAACGTATTACGTTATATGGGATGACGTTGTAACGTATTACGTTAAATGGGACGACGTTATAACGTATTACGTTATATGGGATGACGTAATAACGTATTGCGTTATATGGGATGACGTTATCACATAATACGTTATATGGTATGACGTCATAACGTAATAGGTTATATGGTATGACGTTATACCGTATTACGTTGTATGGGACGACGTTATCACGTAATACGTTATATGGGATGACGTAATAACGTATTACGTTATATGGGATGACGTTATCACGTAATACGTTATATGGTATGACGTTATAACGTAAATAGGTTATATGGTATGACGTTATAACGTATTACGTTATATGGGATTACGTTATAACGTATTACGTTATATGGGATGACGTTATAACGTATTACGTATTATGGGATGACGTTATCACATAATACGTTATATGGTATGACGTCATAACGTAAATAGGTTATATGGTATGACGGTATACCGTATTACGCTGTATGGGATGACGTTATGACGTATTACGTTATATGGGATGACGTTATAACGTATTACGTTATATGGGACGACGATATAACGTATTACGTTATATGGAACGACGTTATACCGTATTACGTTATATGGGATGACGTTGTAACGTATTACGTTAAATGGGATGACGTTGTAACGTATTACGTTAAATGGGACGACGTTATAACGTATTACGTTATATGGGATGACGTAATAACGTATTACGTTATATGGGAAGACGTTATCACGTAATACGTTATATGGTATGACGTTATAACGGAAATAGGTTATATGGTATGACGTAATACCGTATTACGTTATATGGGATGACGTTATAACGTAATACGTTATATGGGTTGACGTTATAACGTATTACGTTATATGGGACTACGTTATAACGTATTACGTTATATGGAACGACGTTATACCATATTACGTTATATGGGATGTCGTAATAACGTATTACGTAATATGGGATGACGTTATCACATAATACGTTATATGGTATGACGTTATAACGTAAATAGGTTATATGGTATGACGTTATACCATATTACGTTATATGGGATGACGTTATAACGTATTACGTTATATGGGACGACGTTATAACGTATTACGTTATATGGGACGACGTTATAACGTATTACGTTATATGGAACGACGTTATACCGTATTACGTGATATGGGATGTCGTAATAACGTATTACGTAATATGGGATGACGTTATCACATAATACGTTATATGGTATGACGTCATAATGTAAATAGGTTATATGGTATGACGGTATACCGTATTACGTTATATGGGATGACGTTATAACGTATTACGTTATATGGGATGACGTTATAACGTATTACGTTATATGGAACGACGTTATAACGTATTACGTTATATGGGATGACGTTATCACGTAATACGCTATATGGTATGACGTTAAAACGTAAATAGGTTATATGGTATGACGTTATAACGTATTACGTTATATGGGATGACGTTATAACGTATTACGTTATATGGGACGACGTTATAACGTATTACGTTATATGGGATGACGTTATCACGTAATACGTTATATGGGATGACGTTATAACGTATTACGTTATATGGGACGACGTTATAACGTATTACGTTATATGGAACGACGTTATACAGTATTACGTTATATGGGATGACGTTATAACGTATTACGTTATATGGGATGACGTTATAACGTATTACGTTATTGGGACGACGTTATAACGTATTACGTTATATGGAACGACGTTATACCGTTTTACATTATATGGGATGACGTAATAACGTATTACGTAATATGGCATGACGTTATCACATAATACGTTATATGGTATGACGCCATAACGCAAATAGGTTATATGCTATGACGGTATACCGTATTACGTTGTATGGGATGACGTTATAACGTATTACGTTATATGGGACGACGTTATAACGTATTACGTTATATGGAACGACGTTATACCGTATTACGTCATATGGGATGACGTAATAACGTATTACGTAATATGGGATGACGTTATCACATAATACGTTATATGGTATGACGTCATAATGTAAATAGGTTATATGGTATGACGTTATACAGTATTATGTTATATTGGATGACGTTATAACGTATTACGTTATATGGGATGACGTTATAACGTATTTCGATATATGGGAGGACGTTATAACGTATTACGTTATATGGTATGACGTTATAACGTATTACGTTATATGGTATGACGTTATAACGTACATAGGTTATATGGTATGACGTTATACCGTATTACGTTATATGGGATGACGTTATAACGTATTACGTTATATGGGATGACGTTATAACGTATTACGTTATATGGGACGACGTTATAACGTATTACGTTATATGGAACGACGTTATACCGTATTACGTTATATGGGATGACGTAATAACGTATTACGTAATATGGGATGACGTTATCACATAACACGTTATATGGTATGACGTCATAATGTAAATAAGTTATATGGTATGACGGTATACCGTATTACGTTATATGGGATGATGTTATAACGTATAACGTTATATGGGATGACGTTATAACGTATTACGTTATATGGGACGACGTTATAACGTATTACGTTATATGGGATGACGTTATCACGTAATACGCTATATGGTATGACGTTATAACGTAAATAGGTTATATGGTATGACGTTATAACGTAATAGGTTATATGGTATGACGTTATACGCTATTACGTTATATGGGATGACGTTATAACGTATTACGTCATATGGGATGACGTTATAACGTATTACGTTATATGGAACGACGTTATAACGTATTACGTTATATGGGATGACGTTATCACGTAATACGCTATATGGTATGACGTTAAAACGTAAATAGGTTATATGGTATGACGTTATAACGTATTACGTTATATGGGATGACGTTATCACGTAATACGTTATATGGGATGACGTTATAACGTATTACGTTATATGGGACGACGTTATAACGTATTACGTTATATGGAACGACGTTATACAGTATTACGTTATATGGGATGACGTTATAACGTATTACGTTATATGGGATGACGTTATAACGTATTACGTTATTGGGACGACGTTATAACGTATTACGTTATATGGAACGACGTTATACCGTTTTACATTATATGGGATGACGTAATAACGTATTACGTAATATGGCATGACGTTATCACATAATACGTTATATGGTATGACGCCATAACGCAAATAGGTTATATGCTATGACGGTATACCGTATTACGTTGTATGGGATGACGTTATAACGTATTACGTTATATGGGACGACGTTATAACGTATTACGTTATATGGAACGACGTTATACCGTATTACGTCATATGGGATGACGTAATAACGTATTACGTAATATGGGATGACGTTATCACATAATACGTTATATGGTATGACGTCATAATGTAAATAGGTTATATGGTATGACGTTATACGGTATTATGTTATATTGGATGACGTTATAACGTATTACGTTATATGGGATGACGTTATAACGTATTTCGATATATGGGAGGACGTTATAACGTATTACGTTATATGGTATGACGTTATAACGTATTACGTTATATGGTATGACGTTATAACGTACATAGGTTATATGGTATGACGTTATACCGTATTACGTTATATGGGATGACGTTATAACGTATTACGTTATATGGGATGACGTTATAACGTATTACGTTATATGGGACGACGTTATAACGTATTACGTTATATGGAACGACGTTATACCGTATTACGTTATATGGGATGACGTAATAACGTATTACGTAATATGGGATGACGTTATCACATAACACGTTATATGGTATGACGTCATAATGCAAATAAGTTATATGGTATGACGGTATACCGTATTACGTTATATGGGATGATGTTATAACGTATAACGTTATATGGGATGACGTTATAACGTATTACGTTATATGGGACGACGTTATAACGTATTACGTTATATGGGATGACGTTATCACGTAATACGCTATATGGTATGACGTTATAACGTAACTAGGTTATATGGTATGACGTTATAACGTAATAGGTTATATGGTATGACGTTATACGCTATTACGTTATATGGGATGACGTTATAACGTATTACGTTATATGGGATGACGTTATAACGTATTACGTTATATGGGACGACGTTATAACGTATTACGTTATATGGAACGACGTTATACCGTATTACGTTATATGGGATGACGTAATAACGTATTACGTAATATGGGATGACGTTATCACATAACACGTTATATGGTATGACGTCATAATGCAAATAAGTTATATGGTATGACGGTATACCGTATTACGTTATATGGGATGATGTTATAACGTATAACGTTATATGGGATGACGTTATAACGTATTACGTTATATGGGACGACGTTATAACGTATTACGTTATATGGGATGACGTTATCACGTAATACGCTATATGGTATGACGTTATAACGTAACTAGGTTATATGGTATGACGTTATAACGTAATAGGTTATATGGTATGACGTTATACGCTATTACGTTATATGGGATGACGTTATAACGTATTACGTTATATGCGATGACGTTGTAACGTATTACGTTAAATGGGATGACGTTGTAACGTATTACGTTAAATGGGACGGCGTTATAACGTATTACGTTATATGGGATGACGTAATAACGTATTACGTTAGATGGGATGACGTTATCACGTAATGCGTTATATGGTATGACGTTATAACGTAAATAGGTTATATGGTATGACGTTATACCGTATTACGTTATATGGGATTACGTTATAACGTATTACCTTATATGGGATGACGTTATAACGTATTACGTTATATGGGACGACGTTATAACGTATTACGTTATATGGAACGACGTTATAACGTAAATAGGTTATATGGTATGACGTTATACCGTATTACGTTATATGGGATGACGTTATAACGTATTACGTTATATGGGATGACGTTATAACGTATTACGTTATATGGGACGACGTTATAACGTATTACGTTATATGGAACGACGTTATACCGTATTACGTCATATGGGATGACGTAATAACGTATTACGTAATATGGGATGACGTTATCACATAATACGTTATATTGTATGACGTCATAATGTAAATATGTTATATGGTATGACGGTATACCGTATTACGTTATAATGGATGACGTTATAACGTATTACGTTATATGGGATGACGTTATAAGGTATTACGTTATATGGGACGACGTTATAACGTATTACGTTATATGGGATGACGCTATAACGAAATGGGTTATATGGTATGACGTTATAATGTAATAGGTTATATGGTATGACGTTATACGGTATTATCTTATATTGGATGACGTTATAACGTATTACGTTATATGGGATGACGTTATAACGTATTTCGATATATGGGAGGACGTTATAACGTATTACGTTATATGGTATGACGTTATAACGTATTACGTTATATGGTATGACGTTATAACGTACATAGGTTATATGGTATGACGTTATACCGTATTACGTTATATGGGATGACGTTATAACGTATTACGTTATATGGGATGACGTTATAACGTATTACGTTATATGGGACGACGTTATAACGTATTACGTTATATGGAACGACGTTATACCGTATTACGTTATATGGGATGACGTAATAACGTATTACGTAATATGGGATGACGTTATCACATAACACGTTATATGGTATGACGTCATAATGTAAATAAGTTATATGGTATGACGGTATACCGTATTACGTTATATGGGATGATGTTATAACGTATAACGTTATATGGGATGACGTTATAACGTATTACGTTATATGGGACGACGATATAACGTATTACGTTATATGGGATGACGTTATCACGTAATACGCTATATGGTATGACGTTATAACGTAAATAGGTTATATGGTATGACGTTATAACGTAATAGGTTATATGGTATGACGTTATACGCTATTACGTTATATGGGATGACGTTATAACGTATTACGTTATATGGGATGACGTTATAACGTATTACGTTATATGGAACGACGTTATAACGTATTACGTTATATGGGATGACGTTATCACGTAATACGCTATATGGTATGACGTTAAAACGTAAATAGGTTATATGGTATGACGTTATAACGTATTACGTTATATGGGATGACGTTATAACGTATTACGTTATATGGGACGACGTTATAACGTATTACGTTATATGGGATGACGTTATCACGTAATACGTTATATGGGATGACGTTATAACGTATTACGTTATATGGGACGACGTTATAACGTATTACGTTATATGGAACGACGTTATACAGTATTACGTTATATGGGATGACGTTATAACGTATTACGTTATATGGGATGACGTTATAACGTATTACGTTATTGGGACGACGTTATAACGTATTACGTTATATGGAACGACGTTATACCGTTTTACATTATA
Source organism: Bombus vancouverensis nearcticus (assembly GCF_051014615.1). Taxonomy (NCBI): domain Eukaryota; kingdom Metazoa; phylum Arthropoda; class Insecta; order Hymenoptera; family Apidae; genus Bombus; species Bombus vancouverensis. The sequence continues at coordinate 535,093 of NW_027468916.1, read as the reverse complement.
TGGGATGACGTAATAACGTATTACGTAATATGGCATGACGATATCACATAATACGTTATATGGTATGACGCCATAACGCAAATAGGTTATATGCTATGACGGTATACCGTATTACGTTGTATGGGATGACGTTATAACGTATTACGTTATATGGGACGACGTTATAACGTATTACGTTATATGGAACGACGTTATACCGTATTACGTCATATGGGATGACGTAATAACGTATTACGTAATATGGGATGACGTTATCACATAATACGTTATATGGTATGACGTCATAATGTAAATAGGTTATATGGTATGACGTTATACGGTATTATGTTATATTGGATGACGTTATAACGTATTACGTTATATGGGATGACGTTATAACGTATTTCGATATATGGGAGGACGTTATAACGTATTACGTTATATGGTATGACGTTATAACGTATTACGTTATATGGTATGACGTTATAACGTACATAGGTTATATGGTATGACGTTATACCGTATTACGTTATATGGGATGACGTTATAACGTATTACGTTATATGGGATGACGTTATAACGTATTACGTTATATGGGACGACGTTATAACGTATTACGTTATATGGAACGACGTTATACCGTATTACGTTATATGGGATGACGTAATAACGTATTACGTAATATGGGATGACGTCATAATGTAAATAGGTTATATGGTATGACGTTATACGGTATTATGTTATATTGGATGACGTTATAACGTATTACGTTATATGGGATGACGTTATAACGTATTTCGATATATGGGAGGACGTTATAACGTATTACGTTATATGGGACGACGTTATAACGTATTACGTTATATGGGATGACGTTATCACGTAATACGCTATATGGTATGACGTTATAACGTAACTAGGTTATATGGTATGACGTTATAACGTAATAGGTTATATGGTATGACGTTATACGCTATTACGTTATATGGGATGACGTTATAACGTATTACGTTATATGCGATGACGTTGTAACGTATTACGTTAAATGGGATGACGTTGTAACGTATTACGTTAAATGGGACGGCGTTATAACGTATTACGTTATATGGGATGACGTAATAACGTATTACGTTAGATGGGATGACGTTATCACGTAATGCGTTATATGGTATGACGTTATAACGTAAATAGGTTATATGGTATGACGTTATACCGTATTACGTTATATGGGATGACGTTATAACGTATTACGTTATATGGGACGACGTTATAACGTATTACGTTATATGGAACGACGTTATACCGTATTACGTCATATGGGATGACGTAATAACGTATTACGTAATATGGGATGACGTTATCACATAATACGTTATATGGTATGACGTCATAATGTAAATAGGTTATATGGTATGACGTTATACGGTATTATGTTATATTGGATGACGTTATAACGTATTACGTTATATGGGATGACGTTATAACGTATTTCGATATATGGGAGGACGTTATAACGTATTACGTTATATGGTATGACGTTATAACGTATTACGTTATATGGTATGACGTTATAACGTACATAGGTTATATGGTATGACGTTATACCGTATTACGTTATATGGGATGACGTTATAACGTATTACGTTATATGGGATGACGTTATAACGTATTACGTTATATGGGACGACGTTATAACGTATTACGTTATATGGAACGACGTTATACCGTATTACGTTATATGGGATGACGTAATAACGTATTACGTAATATGGGATGACGTTATCACATAACACGTTATATGGTATGACGTCATAATGCAAATAAGTTATATGGTATGACGGTATACCGTATTACGTTATATGGGATGATGTTATAACGTATAACGTTATATGGGATGACGTTATAACGTATTACGTTATATGGGACGACGTTATAACGTATTACGTTATATGGGATGACGTTATCACGTAATACGCTATATGGTATGACGTTATAACGTAACTAGGTTATATGGTATGACGTTATAACGTAATAGGTTATATGGTATGACGTTATACGCTATTACGTTATATGGGATGACGTTATAACGTATTACGTTATATGCGATGACGTTGTAACGTATTACGTTAAATGGGATGACGTTGTAACGTATTACGTTAAATGGGACGGCGTTATAACGTATTACGTTATATGGGATGACGTAATAACGTATTACGTTAGATGGGATGACGTTATCACGTAATGCGTTATATGGTATGACGTTATAACGTAAATAGGTTATATGGTATGACGTTATACCGTATTACGTTATATGGGATTACGTTATAACGTATTACCTTATATGGGATGACGTTATAACGTATTACGTTATATGGGACGACGTTATAACGTATTACGTTATATGGAACGACGTTATAACGTAAATAGGTTATATGGTATGACGTTATACCGTATTACGTTATATGGGATGACGTTATAACGTATTACGTTATATGGGATGACGTTATAACGTATTACGTTATATGGGACGACGTTATAACGTATTACGTTATATGGAACGACGTTATACCGTATTACGTCATATGGGATGACGTAATAACGTATTACGTAATATGGGATGACGTTATCACATAATACGTTATATTGTATGACGTCATAATGTAAATATGTTATATGGTATGACGGTATACCGTATTACGTTATAATGGATGACGTTATAACGTATTACGTTATATGGGATGACGTTATAAGGTATTACGTTATATGGGACGACGTTATAACGTATTACGTTATATGGGATGACGCTATAACGAAATGGGTTATATGGTATGACGTTATAATGTAATAGGTTATATGGTATGACGTTATACGGTATTATCTTATATTGGATGACGTTATAACGTATTACGTTATATGGGATGACGTTATAACGTATTTCGATATATGGGAGGACGTTATAACGTATTACGTCATATGGTATGACGTTATAACGTATTACGTTATATGGGATTACGTTATCACGTAATACGCTATATGGTATGCCGTTATAACGTAATACGTTATATGGTATGACGTTATAACGTACATAGCTTATATGGTATGAGGGTATACCGTATTACGTTATATGGGATGATGTTATAACGTATAACGTTATATGGGATGACGTTATAACGTATTACGTTATATGGGACGACGTTATAACGTATTACGTTATATGGGATGACGTTATCACGTAATACGCTATATGGTATGACGTTATAACGTAAATAGGTTATATGGTATGACGTTATAACGTAATAGGTTATATGGTATGACGTTATACGCTATTACGTTATATGGGATGACGTTATAACGTATTACGTTATATGCGATGACGTTGTAACGTATTACGTTAAATGGGATGACGTTGTAACGTATTACGTTAAATGGGACGGCGTTATAACGTATTACGTTATATGGGATGACGTAATAACGTATTACGTTAGATGGGATGACGTTATCACGTAATGCGTTATATGGTATGACGTTATAACGTAAATAGGTTATATGGTATGACGTTATACCGTATTACGTTATATGGGATTACGTTATAACGTATTACGTTATGTGGGATGACGTTATAACGTATTACGTTATATGGGACGACGTTATAACGTATTACGTTATATGGAACGACGTTATAACGTAAATATATTATATGGTATGACGTTATACCGTATTACGTTATATGGGATGACGTTATAACGTATTACGTTATATGGGATGACGTTATAACGTATTACGTTATATGGGACGACGTTATAACGTATTACGTTATATGGAACGACGTTATACCGTATTACGTTATATGGGATGTCGTAATAACGTATTACGTAATATGGGATGACGTTATCACATAATACGATATATGGTATGACGTCATAATGTAAATAGGTTATATGGTATGACTGTATACCGTATTACGTTATATGGGATGACGTTATAACGTATTACGTTATATGGGATGACGTTATAACGTATTACGTTATATGGGATGACGTTATAACGTATTACGTTATATGGGATGACGTTGTCACGTAATACGCTATATGGTATGACGTTAAAACGTAAATAGGTTATATGATATGACGTTATAACGTATTACGTTATATGGGATGACGTTATAACGTATTACGTTATATGGGACGACGTTATAACGTATTACGTTATATGGAACGACGTTATAACGTAAATATATTATATGGTATGACGTTATACCGTATTACGTTATATGGGATGACGTTATAACGTATTACGTTATATGGGATGACGTTATAACGTATTACGTTATATGGGACGACGTTATAACGTATTACGTTATATGGAACGACGTTATACCGTATTACGTTATATGGGATGTCGTAATAACGTATTACGTAATATGGGATGACGTTATCACATAATACGATATATGGTATGACGTCATAATGTAAATAGGTTATATGGTATGACTGTATACCGTATTACGTTATATGGGATGACGTTATACCGTATTACGTTATATGGGATGACGTTATAACGTATTACGTTATATGGGATGACGTTATAACGTATTACGTTATATGGGACGACGTTATAACGTATTACGTTATATGGAACGACGTTATACCGTATTACGTCATATGGGATGACGTAATAACGTATTACGTAATATGGGATGACGTTATCACATAATACGTTATATTGTATGACGTCATAATGTAAATATGTTATATGGTATGACGGTATACCGTATTACGTTATAATGGATGACGTTATAACGTATTACGTTATATGGGATGACGTTATAAGGTATTACGTTATATGGGACGACGTTATAACGTATTACGTTATATGGGATGACGCTATAACGAAATGGGTTATATGGTATGACGTTATAATGTAATAGGTTATATGGTATGACGTTATACGGTATTATCTTATATTGGATGACGTTATAACGTATTACGTTATATGGGATGACGTTATAACGTATTTCGATATATGGGAGGACGTTATAACGTATTACGTCATATGGTATGACGTTATAACGTATTACGTTATATGGGATTACGTTAACACGTAATACGCTATATGGTATGCCGTTATAACGTAATACGTTATATGGTATGACGTTATAACGTACATAGCTTATATGGTATGAGGGTATACCGTATTACGTTATATGGGATGATGTTATAACGTATAACGTTATATGGGATGACGTTATAACGTATTACGTTATATGGGACGACGTTATAACGTATTACGTTATATGGGATGACGTTATCACGTAATACGCTATATGGTATGACGTTATAACGTAAATAGGTTATATGGTATGACGTTATAACGTAATAGGTTATATGGTATGACGTTATACGCTATTACGTTATATGGGATGACGTTATAACGTATTACGTTATATGCGATGACGTTGTAACGTATTACGTTAAATGGGATGACGTTGTAACGTATTACGTTAAATGGGACGGCGTTATAACGTATTACGTTATATGGGATGACGTAATAACGTATTACGTTAGATGGGATGACGTTATCACGTAATGCGTTATATGGTATGACGTTATAACGTAAATAGGTTATATGGTATGACGTTATACCGTATTACGTTATATGGGATTACGTTATAACGTATTACGTTATGTGGGATGACGTTATAACGTATTACGTTATATGGGACGACGTTATAACGTATTACGTTATATGGAACGACGTTATAACGTAAATATATTATATGGTATGACGTTATACCGTATTACGTTATATGGGATGACGTTATAACGTATTACGTTATATGGGATGACGTTATAACGTATTACGTTATATGGGACGACGTTATAACGTATTACGTTATATGGAACGACGTTATACCGTATTACGTTATATGGGATGTCGTAATAACGTATTACGTAATATGGGATGACGTTATCACATAATACGATATATGGTATGACGTCATAATGTAAATAGGTTATATGGTATGACTGTATACCGTATTACGTTATATGGGATGACGTTATAACGTATTACATTATATGGGATGACGTTATAACGTATTACGTTATATGGGATGACGTTATAACGTATTACGTTATATGGGATGACGTTGTCACGTAATACGCTATATGGTATGACGTTAAAACGTAAATAGGTTATATGATATGACGTTATAACGTATTACGTTATATGGGATGACGTTATAACGTATTACGTTATATGGGACGACGTTATAACTTATTACGTTATATGGGATGACGTAGTAACGTATTACGTTAAATGGGATGACGTTGTAACGTATTACGTTATATGGGATGACGTTATAACGTATTACGTTATATGGGACGACGTTATAACGTATTACGTTATATGGGACGACGTTATAACGTATTACGTTATATGGGACGACGTTATACCGTATTAAGTTATATGGGATGACGTTGTAACGTATTACGTTAAATGGGATGATGTTGTAACGTATTACGTTATATGGTATGGCGTTATAACGTAAATAGGTTATATGGTATGACGTTATACCGTATTACGTTATATGGTATGACGTTATAACGTAAATAAGTTATATGGTATGACGTTATACCGTATTACGTTATATGGGATGACGTTATAACGTATTACGTTATATGGGATGACGTTATAACGTATTACGTTATATGGGACGACGTTATAACGTATTACGTTATATGGAACGACGTTATACAGTATTACGTTATATGGGATGACGTTATAACGTATTACGTTATATGGGATGACGTTGTAACGTATTACGTTATATGGGATGACGTTATAACGTATTACGTTATATGGGACGACGTTATAACGTATTACGTTATATGGGACGACGTTATAACGTATTACGTTATATGGGACGACGTTATACCGTATTAAGTTATATGGGATGACGTCGTAACGTATTACGTTAAATGGGATGATGTTGTAACGTATTACGTTATATGGTATGGCGTTATAACGTAAATAGGTTATATGGTGTGACGTTATACCGTATTACGTTATATGGTATGACGTCATAATGTAAATAGGTTATATGGTATGACGGTATACCGTATTACGTTATATGGGATGATGTTATAACGTATAACGTTATATGGGATGACGTTGTAACGTATTACGTTAAATGGGATGACGTTATCACTTAATACGCTATATGGTATGACTTTAAAACGTAAATAGGTTATATGGTATGACGTTATAACGTAATAGGTTATATGGTATGACGTTATACCCTATTACGTTATATGGGATGACGTTATAACGTATTACGTTATATGGGATGACGTAGTAACGTATTACGTTAAATGGGATGACGTTGTAACGTATTACGTTATATGGGATGACGTTATAACGTATTACGTTATATGGGACGACGTTATAACGTATTACGTTATATGGGACGACGTTATAACGTATTACGCTATATGGTATGACGTTATAACGTAAATAGGTTATATGGTATGACGTTATAACGTAATAGGTTATATGGTATGACGTTATACGCTATTACGTTATATGGGATGACGTTATAACGTATTACGTTATATGGGATGACGTTGTAACGTATTACGTTAAATGGGATGACGTTATCACGTAATACGCTATATGGTATGACGTTAAAACGTAAATAGGTTATATGGTATGACGTTATAACGTAATAGGTTATATGGTATGACGTTATACCCTATTACGTTATATGGGATGACGTTATAACGTATTACGTTATATGGGATGACGTAATAACGTATTGCGTTATATGGGATGATGTTATAACGTATTACGTTATATGGGACGACGATATAACGTATTACGTTATATGGAACGACGTTATACCGTATTACGTTATATGAGAAGACGTAATAACGTATTACGTATTATGGGATGACGTTATCACATAATACGTTATATGGTATGACGTCATAACGTAAATAGGTTATATGGTATGACGGTATACCGTATTACGTTGTATGGGATGACGCTATAACGTATTACGTTATATGGGATGACGTTATAACGTATTTCGATATATGGGAGGACGTTATAACGTATTACGTCATATGGTATAACGTTATAACGTATTACGTTATATGGGATGACGTTATCACGTAATACGCTATATGGTATGCCGTTATAACGTAATACGTTATATGGTATGACGTTATAACGTACATAGCTTATATGGTATGACGTTATACCGTATTACGTTATATGGGATGACGTTATAACGTATTACGTTATATGGGATGACGTTATAACGTATTACGTTATATGGGACGACGTTATAACGTATTACGTAATATGGGATGACGTTATCACATAACACGTTATATGGTATGACGTCATAATGTAAATAGGTTATATGGTATGAGGGTATACCGTATTACGTTATATGGGATGATGTTATAACGTATAACGTTATATGGGATGACGTTATAACGTATTACGTTATATGGGACGACGTTATAACGTATTACGTTATATGGGATGACGTTATCACGTAATACGCTATATGGTATGACGTTATAACGTAAATAGGTTATATGGTATGACGTTATAACTTAATAGGTTATATGGTATGACGTTATACGCTATTACGTTATATGGGATTACGTTATAACGTATTACGTTATGTGGGATGACGTTATAACGTATTACGTTATATGGGACGACGTTATAACGTATTACGTTATATGGAACGACGTTATAACGTAAATAGGTTATATGGTATGACGTTATACCGTATTACGTTATATGGGATGACGTTATAACGTATTACGTTATATGGGATGACGTTATAACGTATTACGTTATATGGGACGACGTTATAACGTAAATAGGTTATATGGTATGACGTTATACCGTATTACGTTATATGGGATGACGTTATAACGTATTACGTTATATGGGATGACGTTATAACGTATTACGTTATATGGGACGACGTTATAACGTATTACGTTATATGGGATGACGTAGTAACGTATTGCGTTATATGGTATGACGTTATACCGTATTACGTTATATGGGATTACGTTATAACGTATTACCTTATATGGGATGACGTTATAACGTATTACGTTATATGGGACGACGTTATAACGTATTACGTTATATGGAACGACGTTATAACGTAAATAGGTTATATGGTATGACGTTATACCGTATTACGTTATATGGGATGACGTTATAACGTATTACGTTATATGGGATGACGTTATAACGTATTACGTTATATGGGACGACGTTATAACGTATTACGTTATATGGAACGACGTTATACCGTATTACGTCATATGGGATGACGTAATAACGTATTACGTAATATGGGATGACGTTATCACATAATACGTTATATTGTATGACGTCATAATGTAAATATGTTATATGGTATGACGGTATACCGTATTACGTTATAATGGATGACGTTATAACGTATTACGTTATATGGGATGACGTTATAAGGTATTACGTTATATGGGACGACGTTATAACGTATTACGTTATATGGGATGACGCTATAACGAAATGGGTTATATGGTATGACGTTATAATGTAATAGGTTATATGGTATGACGTTATACGGTATTATCTTATATTGGATGACGTTATAACGTATTACGTTATATGGGATGACGTTATAACGTATTTCGATATATGGGAGGACGTTATAACGTATTACGTCATATGGTATGACGTTATAACGTATTACGTTATATGGGATTACGTTATCACGTAATACGCTATATGGTATGCCGTTATAACGTAATACGTTATATGGTATGACGTTATAACGTACATAGCTTATATGGTATGAGTGTATACCGTATTACGTTATATGGGATGATGTTATAACGTATAACGTTATATGGGATGACGTTATAACGTATTACGTTATATGGGACGACGTTATAACGTATTACGTTATATGGGATGACGTTATCACGTAATACGCTATATGGTATGACGTTATAACGTAAATAGGTTATATGGTATGACGTTATAACGTAATAGGTTATATGGTATGACGTTATACGCTATTACGTTATATGGGATGACGTTATAACGTATTACGTTATATGCGATGACGTTGTAACGTATTACGTTAAATGGGATGACGTTGTAACGTATTACGTTAAATGGGACGGCGTTATAACGTATTACGTTATATGGGATGACGTAATAACGTATTACGTTAGATGGGATGACGTTATCACGTAATGCGTTATATGGTATGACGTTATAACGTAAATAGGTTATATGGTATGACGTTATACCGTATTACGTTATATGGGATTACGTTATAACGTATTACGTTATGTGGGATGACGTTATAACGTATTACGTTATATGGGACGACGTTATAACGTATTACGTTATATGGAACGACGTTATAACGTAAATATATTATATGGTATGACGTTATACCGTATTACGTTATATGGGATGACGTTATAACGTATTACGTTATATGGGATGACGTTATAACGTATTACGTTATATGGGACGACGTTATAACGTATTACGTTATATGGAACGACGTTATACCGTATTACGTTATATGGGATGTCGTAATAACGTATTACGTAATATGGGATGACGTTATCACATAATACGATATATGGTATGACGTCATAATGTAAATAGGTTATATGGTATGACTGTATACCGTATTACGTTATATGGGATGACGTTATAACGTATTACGTTATATGGGATGACGTTATAACGTATTACGTTATATGGGATGACGTTATAACGTATTACGTTATATGGGATGACGTTGTCACGTAATACGCTATATGGTATGACGTTAAAACGTAAATAGGTTATATGATATGACGTTATAACGTATTACGTTATATGGGATGACGTTATAACGTATTACGTTATATGGGACGACGTTATAACGTATTACGTTATATGGAACGACGTTATAACGTAAATATATTATATGGTATGACGTTATACCGTATTACGTTATATGGGATGACGTTATAACGTATTACGTTATATGGGATGACGTTATAACGTATTACGTTATATGGGACGACGTTATAACGTATTACGTTATATGGAACGACGTTATACCGTATTACGTTATATGGGATGTCGTAATAACGTATTACGTAATATGGGATGACGTTATCACATAATACGATATATGGTATGACGTCATAATGTAAATAGGTTATATGGTATGACTGTATACCGTATTACGTTATATGGGATGACGTTATACCGTATTACGTTATATGGGATGACGTTATAACGTATTACGTTATATGGGATGACGTTGTCACGTAATACGCTATATGGTATGACGTTAAAACGTAAATAGGTTATATGATATGACGGTATACCGTATTACGTTATAATGGATGACGTTATAACGTATTACGTTATATGGGATGACGTTATAAGGTATTACGTTATATGGGACGACGTTATAACGTATTACGTTATATGGGATGACGCTATAACGAAATGGGTTATATGGTATGACGTTATAATGTAATAGGTTATATGGTATGACGTTATACGGTATTATCTTATATTGGATGACGTTATAACGTATTACGTTATATGGGATGACGTTATAACGTATTTCGATATATGGGAGGACGTTATAACGTATTACGTCATATGGTATGACGTTATAACGTATTACGTTATATGGGATTACGTTAACACGTAATACGCTATATGGTATGCCGTTATAACGTAATACGTTATATGGTATGACGTTATAACGTACATAGCTTATATGGTATGAGGGTATACCGTATTACGTTATATGGGATGATGTTATAACGTATAACGTTATATGGGATGACGTTATAACGTATTACGTTATATGGGATGACGTTATAACGTATTACGTTATATGGGATGACGTTATAACGTATTACGTTATATGGGATGACGTTGTCACGTAATACGCTATATGGTATGACGTTAAAACGTAAATAGGTTATATGATATGACGGTATACCGTATTACGTTATAATGGATGACGTTATAACGTATTACGTTATATGGGATGACGTTATAAGGTATTACGTTATATGGGACGACGTTATAACGTATTACGTTATATGGGATGACGCTATAACGAAATGGGTTATATGGTATGACGTTATAATGTAATAGGTTATATGGTATGACGTTATACGGTATTATCTTATATTGGATGACGTTATAACGTATTACGTTATATGGGATGACGTTATAACGTATTTCGATATATGGGAGGACGTTATAACGTATTACGTCATATGGTATGACGTTATAACGTATTACGTTATATGGGATTACGTTAACACGTAATACGCTATATGGTATGCCGTTATAACGTAATACGTTATATGGTATGACGTTATAACGTACATAGCTTATATGGTATGAGGGTATACCGTATTACGTTATATGGGATGATGTTATAACGTATAACGTTATATGGGATGACGTTATAACGTATTACGTTATATGGGACGACGTTATAACGTATTACGTTATATGGGATGACGTTATCACGTAATACGCTATATGGTATGACGTTATAACGTAAATAGGTTATATGGTATGACGTTATAACGTAATAGGTTATATGGTATGACGTTATACGCTATTACGTTATATGGGATGACGTTATAACGTATTACGTTATATGCGATGACGTTGTAACGTATTACGTTAAATGGGATGACGTTGTAACGTATTACGTTAAATGGGACGGCGTTATAACGTATTACGTTATATGGGATGACGTAATAACGTATTACGTTAGATGGGATGACGTTATCACGTAATGCGTTATATGGTATGACGTTATAACGTAAATAGGTTATATGGTATGACGTTATACCGTATTACGTTATATGGGATTACGTTATAACGTATTACGTTATGTGGGATGACGTTATAACGTATTACGTTATATGGGACGACGTTATAACGTATTACGTTATATGGAACGACGTTATAACGTAAATATATTATATGGTATGACGTTATACCGTATTACGTTATATGGGATGACGTTATAACGTATTACGTTATATGGGATGACGTTATAACGTATTACGTTATATGGGACGACGTTATAACGTATTACGTTATATGGAACGACGTTATACCGTATTACGTTATATGGGATGTCGTAATAACGTATTACGTAATATGGGATGACGTTATCACATAATACGATATATGGTATGACGTCATAATGTAAATAGGTTATATGGTATGACTGTATACCGTATTACGTTATATGGGATGACGTTATAACGTATTACATTATATGGGATGACGTTATAACGTATTACGTTATATGGGATGACGTTATAACGTATTACGTTATATGGGATGACGTTGTCACGTAATACGCTATATGGTATGACGTTAAAACGTAAATAGGTTATATGATATGACGTTATAACGTATTACGTTATATGGGATGACGTTATAACGTATTACGTTATATGGGACGACGTTATAACTTATTACGTTATATGGGATGACGTAGTAACGTATTACGTTAAATGGGATGACGTTGTAACGTATTACGTTATATGGGATGACGTTATAACGTATTACGTTATATGGGACGACGTTATAACGTATTACGTTATATGGGACGACGTTATAACGTATTACGTTATATGGGACGACGTTATACCGTATTAAGTTATATGGGATGACGTTGTAACGTATTACGTTAAATGGGATGATGTTGTAACGTATTACGTTATATGGTATGGCGTTATAACGTAAATAGGTTATATGGTATGACGTTATACCGTATTACGTTATATGGTATGACGTTATAACGTAAATAAGTTATATGGTATGACGTTATACCGTATTACGTTATATGGGATGACGTTATAACGTATTACGTTATATGGGATGACGTTATAACGTATTACGTTATATGGGACGACGTTATAACGTATTACGTTATATGGAACGACGTTATACAGTATTACGTTATATGGGATGACGTTATAACGTATTACGTTATATGGGATGACGTTGTAACGTATTACGTTATATGGGATGACGTTATAACGTATTACGTTATATGGGACGACGTTATAACGTATTACGTTATATGGGACGACGTTATAACGTATTACGTTATATGGGACGACGTTATACCGTATTAAGTTATATGGGATGACGTCGTAACGTATTACGTTAAATGGGATGATGTTGTAACGTATTACGTTATATGGTATGGCGTTATAACGTAAATAGGTTATATGGTGTGACGTTATACCGTATTACGTTATATGGTATGACGTCATAATGTAAATAGGTTATATGGTATGACGGTATACCGTATTACGTTATATGGGATGATGTTATAACGTATAACGTTATATGGGATGACGTTGTAACGTATTACGTTAAATGGGATGACGTTATCACTTAATACGCTATATGGTATGACTTTAAAACGTAAATAGGTTATATGGTATGACGTTATAACGTAATAGGTTATATGGTATGACGTTATACCCTATTACGTTATATGGGATGACGTTATAACGTATTACGTTATATGGGATGACGTAGTAACGTATTACGTTAAATGGGATGACGTTGTAACGTATTACGTTATATGGGATGACGTTATAACGTATTACGTTATATGGGACGACGTTATAACGTATTACGTTATATGGGACGACGTTATAACGTATTACGCTATATGGTATGACGTTATAACGTAAATAGGTTATATGGTATGACGTTATAACGTAATAGGTTATATGGTATGACGTTATACGCTATTACGTTATATGGGATGACGTTATAACGTATTACGTTATATGGGATGACGTTGTAACGTATTACGTTAAATGGGATGACGTTATCACGTAATACGCTATATGGTATGACGTTAAAACGTAAATAGGTTATATGGTATGACGTTATAACGTAATAGGTTATATGGTATGACGTTATACCCTATTACGTTATATGGGATGACGTTATAACGTATTACGTTATATGGGATGACGTAATAACGTATTGCGTTATATGGGATGATGTTATAACGTATTACGTTATATGGGACGACGATATAACGTATTACGTTATATGGAACGACGTTATACCGTATTACGTTATATGAGAAGACGTAATAACGTATTACGTATTATGGGATGACGTTATCACATAATACGTTATATGGTATGACGTCATAACGTAAATAGGTTATATGGTATGACGGTATACCGTATTACGTTGTATGGGATGACGCTATAACGTATTACGTTATATGGGATGACGTTATAACGTATTTCGATATATGGGAGGACGTTATAACGTATTACGTCATATGGTATAACGTTATAACGTATTACGTTATATGGGATGACGTTATCACGTAATACGCTATATGGTATGCCGTTATAACGTAATACGTTATATGGTATGACGTTATAACGTACATAGCTTATATGGTATGACGTTATACCGTATTACGTTATATGGGATGACGTTATAACGTATTACGTTATATGGGATGACGTTATAACGTATTACGTTATATGGGACGACGTTATAACGTATTACGTAATATGGGATGACGTTATCACATAACACGTTATATGGTATGACGTCATAATGTAAATAGGTTATATGGTATGAGGGTATACCGTATTACGTTATATGGGATGATGTTATAACGTATAACGTTATATGGGATGACGTTATAACGTATTACGTTATATGGGACGACGTTATAACGTATTACGTTATATGGGATGACGTTATCACGTAATACGCTATATGGTATGACGTTATAACGTAAATAGGTTATATGGTATGACGTTATAACTTAATAGGTTATATGGTATGACGTTATACGCTATTACGTTATATGGGATTACGTTATAACGTATTACGTTATGTGGGATGACGTTATAACGTATTACGTTATATGGGACGACGTTATAACGTATTACGTTATATGGAACGACGTTATAACGTAAATAGGTTATATGGTATGACGTTATACCGTATTACGTTATATGGGATGACGTTATAACGTATTACGTTATATGGGATGACGTTATAACGTATTACGTTATATGGGACGACGTTATAACGTAAATAGGTTATATGGTATGACGTTATACCGTATTACGTTATATGGGATGACGTTATAACGTATTACGTTATATGGGATGACGTTATAACGTATTACGTTATATGGGACGACGTTATAACGTATTACGTTATATGGGATGACGTAGTAACGTATTGCGTTAAATGGGATGACGTTGTAACGTATTACGTTATATGGGATGACGTTATAACGTATTACGTTATATGGGACGACGTTATAACGTATTACGTTATATGGGACGACGTTATAACGTATTACGTTAAATGGGATGATGTTGTAACGTATTACGTTATATGGTATGGCGTTATAACGTAAATAGGTTATATGGTATGACGTTATACCGTATTACGTTATATGGTATGACGTTATAACGTAAATAGGTTATATGGTATGACGTTATACCGTATTACGTTATATGGGATGACGTTATAACGTATTACGTTATATGGGATGACGTTATAACGTATTACGTTATATGGGACGACGTTATAACGTATTACGTTATATGGAACGACGTTATATAGTATTACGTTATATGGGATGACGTTATAACGTATTACGTTATATGGGATGACGTTATAACGTATTACGTTATATGGGACGACGTTATAACGTATTACGTTATATGGGATGACGTAGTAACGTATTGCGTTAAATGGGATGACGTTGTAACGTATTACGTTATATGGGATGACGTTATAACGTATTACGTTATATGGGACGACGTTATAACGTATTACGTTATATGGGACGACGTTATAACGTATTACGTTAAATGGGATGATGTTGTAACGTATTACGTTATATGGTATGGCGTTATAACGTAAATAGGTTATATGGTATGACGTTATACCGTATTACGTTATATGGTATGACGTTATAACGTAAATAGGTTATATGGTATGACGTTATACCGTATTACGTTATATGGGATGACGTTATAACGTATTACGTTATATGGGATGACGTTATAACGTATTACGTTATATGGGACGACGTTATAACGTATTACGTTATATGGAACGACGTTATATAGTATTACGTTATATGGGATGACGTTATAACGTATTACGTTATATGGGATGACGTTGTAACGTATTACGTTATATGGGATGACGTTATAACGTATTACGTTATATGGGACGACGTTATAACGTATTACGTTATATGGGACGACGTTATAACGTATTACGTTATATGGGACGACGTTATACCGTATTAAGTTATATGGGATGACGTTGTAACGTATTACGTTAAATGGGATGATGTTGTAACGTATTACGTTATATGCTATGGCGTTATAACGTAAATAGGTTATATGGTATGACGTTATACCGTATTACGTTATATGGTATGACGTCATAATGTAAATAGGTTATATGGTATGACGGTATGCCGTATTACGTTATATGGGATGATGTTATAACGTATAACGTTATATGGGATGACGTTGTAACGTATTACGTTAAATGGGATGACGTTATCACGTAATACGCTATATGGTATGAAGTTAAAACGTAAATAGGTTATATGGTATGACGTTATAACGTAATAGGTTATATAGTATGACGTTATACCCTATTACGTTATATGGGATGACGTTATAACGTATTACGATATATGGGATGACGTAGTAACGTATTACGTTAAATGGGATGACGTTGTAACGTATTACGTTATATGGGATGACGTTATAACGTATTACGTTATATGGGACGACGTTATAACGTATTACGTTATATGGGACGACGTTATAACGTATTACGTTATATGGGATGACGTTATCACGTAATACGCTATATGGTATGACGTTATAACGTAAATAGGATATATGGTATGACGTTATAACGTAATAGGTTATATGGTATGACGTTATACGCTATTACGTTATATGGGATGACGTTATAACGTATTACGTTATATGGGACGACGTTATAACGTATTACGTTATATGGAACGACGTTATACCGTATTACGTTATATCAGATGACGTAATAACGTATTACGTATTATGGGATGACGTTATCACATAATACGTTATATGGTATGACGTCATAACGTAAATAGGTTGTATGGTATGACGGTATACCGTATTACGTTGTATGGGATGACGCTATAACGTATTACGTTATGTGGGTTGACGTTATAACGTATTACGTTATATGGTATGACGTTATACCGTATTACGTTATATGGAACGACGTTATACCGTATTACGTTATATGGGACGACGTTATAACGTATTACGTTATATGGAACGACGTTATACCGTATTACTTTATATGAGATGACGTAATAACGTATTACGTTATATGGGATGACGTTGTAACGTATTACGTTAAATGGGACGACGTTATAACGTATTACGTTATATGGGATGACGTAATAACGTATTGCGTTATATGGGATGACGTTATCACATGATACGTTATATGGTATGACGTCATAACGTAATAGGTTATATGGTATGACGTTATACCGTATTACGTTGTATGGGACGACGTTATCACGTAATACGTTATATGGTATGACGTTATAACGCAAATAGGTTATATGGTATGACGTTATAACGTATTACGTTATATGGGATTACGTTATAACGTATTACGTTATATGGGATGACGTAATAACGTATTACGTATTATGGGATGACGTTATCACATAATACGTTATATGGTATGACGTCATAACGTAAATAGGTTATATGGTATGACTGTATACCGTATTACGTTGTATGGGATGACGTTATAACGTATTACGTTATATGGGACGACGTTATAACGTATTACGTTATATGGGATGACGTAATAACGTATTGCGTTATATGGGATGACGTTATCACATAATACGTTATATGGTATGACGTCATAACGTAATAGGTTATATGGTATGACGTTATACCGTATTACGTTGTATGGGACGACGTTATCACGTAATACGTTATATGGTATGACGTTATAACGTAAATAGGTTATATGGTATGACGGTATACCGTATTACGTTGTATGGGATGACGTTATAACGTATTACGTTATATGGGTTGACGTTATAACGTATTACGTTATATGGTATGACGTTATACCGTATTACGTTATATGGAACGACGTTATACCGTATTACGTTATATGGGATGACGTTATAACGTATTACGTTATATGGGATGACATTATAACGTATTACGTTATATGGGATGACGTTATAACGTATTACGTTATATGGGACGACGTTATAACGTATTACGTTATATGGGATGACGCTATAACGAAATGGGTTATATGGTATGACGTTATAACGTAATAGGTTATATGGTATGACGTTATACCGTATTACGTTATATGGAACGACGTTATACCGTATTACGTTATATGGGATGACGTAATAACGTATTACGTAATATGGGATGACGTTATCACATAATACGTTATATGGTATGACGTCATAATGTAAATAGGTTATATGGTATGACGGTAAACCGTATTACGTTATAAGGGATGACGTTATAACGTATTACGTTATATGGGATGACGTTATAACGTATTACGTTATATGGGACGACGTTATAACGTATTACGTTATATGGGATGACGCTATAACGAAATGGGTTATATGGTATGACGTTATAACGTAATAGGTTATATGGTATGACGTTATACGGTATTATGTTATATTGGATGACGTTATAACGTATTACGTTATATGGGATGACGTTATAACGTACTACGTTATATGGGATGACGTTATAGAGTATTTCGATATATGGGAGGACGTTATAACGTATTACGTTATATGGTATGACGTCATAACGTAAATAGGTTATATGGTATGACGGTATACCGTATTACGTTGTATGGGATGACGTTATAACGTATTACGTTATATGGTTTGACGTTATACCCTATTACGTTATATGGGTTGACGTTATAACGTATTACGTTATATGGGATGACGTAATAACGTTTTGCGTTATATGGGATGACGTTATAACGTATTACGTTATATGGGACGACGATATAACGTATTACGTTATATGGAACGGCGTTATACCGTATTTCGATATATGGGAGGACGTTATAACGTATTACGTTATATGGTATGACGTTATAACGTATTACGTTGTATGGGATGAAGCTATCACGTAATACGCTATATGGTATGCCATTATAACGTAATACGTTATATGGTATGACGTCATAATGTAAATAGGTTATATGGTATGACGGAATACCGTATTACGTTATATGGGACGACGTTATCACGTAATACGTTATATGGTATGACGTTATAACGCAAATAGGTTATATGGTATGACGTTATAACGTATTACGTTATATGGGATTACGTTATAACGTATTACGTTATATGGGATGACGTAATAACGTATTACGTATTATGGGATGACGTTATCACATAATACGTTATATGGTATGACGTCATAACGTAAATAGGTTATATGGTATGACTGTATACCGTATTACGTTGTATGGGATGACGTTATAACGTATTACGTTATATGGGACGACGTTATAACGTATTACGTTATATGGGATGACGTAATAACGTATTGCGTTATATGGGATGACGTTATCACATAATACGTTATATGGTATGACGTCATAACGTAATAGGTTATATGGTATGACGTTATACCGTATTACGTTGTATGGGACGACGTTATCACGTAATACGTTATATGGTATGACGTTATAACGTAAATAGGTTATATGGTATGACGGTATACCGTATTACGTTGTATGGGATGACGTTATAACGTATTACGTTATATGGGTTGACGTTATAACGTATTACGTTATATGGTATGACGTTATACCGTATTACGTTATATGGAACGACGTTATACCGTATTACGTTATATGGGATGACGTTATAACGTATTACGTTATATGGGATGACATTATAACGTATTACGTTATATGGGATGACGTTATAACGTATTACGTTATATGGGACGACGTTATAACGTATTACGTTATATGGGATGACGCTATAACGAAATGGGTTATATGGTATGACGTTATAACGTAATAGGTTATATGGTATGACGTTATACCGTATTACGTTATATGGAACGACGTTATACCGTATTACGTTATATGGGATGACGTAATAACGTATTACGTAATATGGGATGACGTTATCACATAATACGTTATATGGTATGACGTCATAATGTAAATAGGTTATATGGTATGACGGTAAACCGTATTACGTTATAAGGGATGACGTTATAACGTATTACGTTATATGGGATGACGTTATAACGTATTACGTTATATGGGACGACGTTATAACGTATTACGTTATATGGGATGACGCTATAACGAAATGGGTTATATGGTATGACGTTATAACGTAATAGGTTATATGGTATGACGTTATACGGTATTATGTTATATTGGATGACGTTATAACGTATTACGTTATATGGGATGACGTTATAACGTACTACGTTATATGGGATGACGTTATAGAGTATTTCGATATATGGGAGGACGTTATAACGTATTACGTTATATGGTATGACGTCATAACGTAAATAGGTTATATGGTATGACGGTATACCGTATTACGTTGTATGGGATGACGTTATAACGTATTACGTTATATGGTTTGACGTTATACCCTATTACGTTATATGGGTTGACGTTATAACGTATTACGTTATATGGGATGACGTAATAACGTTTTGCGTTATATGGGATGACGTTATAACGTATTACGTTATATGGGACGACGATATAACGTATTACGTTATATGGAACGACGTTATACCGTATTACGTTATATGAGAAGACGTAATAACGTATTACGTATTATGGGATGACGTTATCACATAATACGTTATATTTTATGACGTCATAACGTAAATAGGTTATATGGTATGACGGTATACCGTATTACGTTGTATGGGATGACGTTATAACGTATTACGTTATATGGTTTGACGTTATAACGTATTACGTTATATGGTATGACGTTATACCGTATTACGTTATATGGAACGACGTTATACCGTATTACGTTATATGGGACGACGTTATAACGTATTACGTTATATGGAACGACGTTATACAGTATTACGTTATATGGGATGACGTTATAAGGTATTACGTTATATGGGATGACATTATAACGTATTACGTTATTGGGACGACGTTATAACGTATTACGTTATATGGAACGACGTTATACCGTTTTACATTATATGGGATGACGTAATAACGTATTACGTAATATGGCATGACGTTATCACATAATACGTTATATGGTATGACGCCATAACGTAAATAGGTTATATGCTATGACGGTATACCGTATTACGTTGTATGGGATGTCGTTATAACGTATTACGTTATATGGGATGACGTTATAACGTATTACGTTATATGGGACGACGTTATAACGTATTACGTTATATGGAACGACGTTATACCGTTTTACATTATATGGGATGACGTAATAACGTATTACGTAATATGGCATGACGTTATCACATAATACGTTATATGGTATGACGCCATAACGTAAATAGGTTATATGCTATGACGGTATACCGTATTACGTTGTATGGGATGTCGTTATAACGTATTACGTTATATGGGATGACGTTATAACGTATTACGTTATATGGGACGACGTTATAACGTATTACGTTATATGGAACGACGTTATAACGTTTTGCGTTATATGGGATGACGTTATAACGTATTACGTTATATGGGATGACGTTATAGCGTATTACGTTATATGGGACGACGTTATAACGTATTACGTTATATGGGATGACGCTATAACGAAATGGGTTATATGGTATGACGTTATAACGTAATAGGTTATATGGTATGACGTTATACGGTATTATGTTATATTGGATGACGTTATAACGTATTACGTTATATGGGATGACGCTATAACGAAATGGGTTATATGGTATGACGTTATAACGTAATAGGTTATATGGTATGACGTTATACGGTATTATGTTATATTGGATGACGTTATAACGTATTACGTTATATGGGATGACGTTATAACGTACTACGTTATATGGGATGACGTTATAACGTATTTCGATATATGGGAGGACGTTATAACGTATTACGTTATATGGTATGACGTTATAACGTATTACGTTGTATGGGATGACGCTATCACGTAATACGCTATATGGTATGCCATTATAACGTAATACGTTATATGGTATGACGTCATAATGTAAATAGGTTATATGGTATGACGGAATACCGTATTACGTTATATGGGATGACGTTATCACGTAATGCGCTATATGGTATGACGTTATAACGTAAATAGGTTATATGGTATGACGTTATAACGTAATAGGTTATATGGTATGACGTTATACGCTATTACGTTATATGGGATGACGTTATAACGTATTACGTTATATGGGATGACGTTGTAACGTATTACGTTAAATGGGATGACGTTATCACGTAATACGCTATATGGTATGACGTTAAAACGTAAATAGGTTATATGGTATGACGTTATAACGTAATAGGTTATATGGTATGACGTTATACCCTATTACGTTATATGGGATGACGTTATAACGTATTACGTTATATGGGATGACGTAGTAACGTATTACGTTAAATGGGATGACGTTGTAACGTATTACGTTATATGGGATGACGTTATAACGTATTACGTTATATGGGACGACGTTATAACGTATTACGTTATATGGGACGACGTTATAACGTATTACGTTATATGGGATGACGTTATCACGTAATACGCTATATGGTATGACGTTATAACGTAAATAGGATATATGGTATGACGTTATAACGTAATAGGTTATATGGTATGACGTTATACGCTATTACGTTATATGGGATGACGTTATAACGTATTACGTTATATGGGATGACGTTGTAACGTATTACGTTAAATGGGACGACGTTATAACATATTACGTTATATGGGATGACGTAATAACGTATTGCGTTATATGGGATGACGTTATAACGTATTACGTTATATGGGACGACGTTATAACGTATTACGTTATATGGAACGACGTTATACCGTATTACGTTATATGAGATGACGTAATAACGTATTACGTATTATGGGATGACGTTATCACATAATACGTTATATGGTATGACGTCATAACGTAAATAGGTTATATGCTATGACGGTATACCGTATTACGTTGTATGGGATGACGTTATAACGTATTACGTTATATGGGACGACGTTATAACGTATTACGTTATATGGAACGATGTTATACCGTATTACGTCATATGGGATGACGTAATAACGTATTACGTAATATGGGATGACGTTATCACATAATACGTTATATGGTATGACGTCATAATGTAAATAGGTTATATGGTATGACGTTATACGGTATTATGTTATATTGGATGACGTTATAACGTATTACGTTATATGGGATGACGTTATAACGTATTTCGATATATGGGAGGACGTTATAACGTATTACGTTATATGGTATGACGTTATAACGTATTACGTTATATGGTATGACGTTATAACGTACATAGGTTATATGGTATGACGTTATACCGTATTACGTTATATGGGATGACGTTATAACGTATTACGTTATATGGGATGACGTTATAACGTATTACGTTATATGGGACGACGTTATAACGTATTACGTTATATGGAACGACGTTATACCGTATTACGTTATATGGGATGACGTAATAACGTATTACGTAATATGGGATGACGTTATCACATAACACGTTATATGGTATGACGTCATAATGTAAATAAGTTATATGGTATGACGGTATACCGTATTACGTTATATGGGATGATGTTATAACGTATAACGTTATATGGGATGACGTTATAACGTATTACGTTATATGGGACGACGTTATAACGTATTACGTTATATGGGATGACGTTATCACGTAATACGCTATATGGTATGACGTTATAACGTAAATAGGTTATATGGTATGACGTTATAACGTAATAGGTTATATGGTATGACGTTATACGCTATTACGTTATATGGAACGACGTTATACCGTATTACGTTATATGGGATGACGTAATAACGTATTACGTAATATGGGATGACGTTATCACATAATACGTTATATGGTATGACGTCATAATGTAAATAGGTTATATGGTATGACGGTAAACCGTATTACGTTATAAGGGATGACGTTATAACGTATTACGTTATATGGGATGACGTTATAACGTATTACGTTATATGGGACGACGTTATAACGTATTACGTTATATGGGATGACGCTATAACGAAATGGGTTATATGGTATGACGTTATAACGTAATAGGTTATATGGTATGACGTTATACGGTATTATGTTATATTGGATGACGTTATAACGTATTACGTTATATGGGATGACGTTATAACGTACTACGTTATATGGGATGACGTTATAGAGTATTTCGATATATGGGAGGACGTTATAACGTATTACGTTATATGGTATGACGTCATAACGTAAATAGGTTATATGGTATGACGGTATACCGTATTACGTTGTATGGGATGACGTTATAACGTATTACGTTATATGGTTTGACGTTATACCCTATTACGTTATATGGGTTGACGTTATAACGTATTACGTTATATGGGATGACGTAATAACGTTTTGCGTTATATGGGATGACGTTATAACGTATTACGTTATATGGGACGACGATATAACGTATTACGTTATATGGAACGGCGTTATACCGTATTTCGATATATGGGAGGACGTTATAACGTATTACGTTATATGGTATGACGTTATAACGTATTACGTTGTATGGGATGACGCTATCACGTAATACGCTATATGGTATGCCATTATAACGTAATACGTTATATGGTATGACGTCATAATGTAAATAGGTTATATGGTATGACGGAATACCGTATTACGTTATATGGGACGACGTTATCACGTAATACGTTATATGGTATGACGTTATAACGCAAATAGGTTATATGGTATGACGTTATAACGTATTACGTTATATGGGATTACGTTATAACGTATTACGTTATATGGGATGACGTAATAACGTATTACGTATTATGGGATGACGTTATCACATAATACGTTATATGGTATGACGTCATAACGTAAATAGGTTATATGGTATGACTGTATACCGTATTACGTTGTATGGGATGACGTTATAACGTATTACGTTATATGGGACGACGTTATAACGTATTACGTTATATGGGATGACGTAATAACGTATTGCGTTATATGGGATGACGTTATCACATAATACGTTATATGGTATGACGTCATAACGTAATAGGTTATATGGTATGACGTTATACCGTATTACGTTGTATGGGACGACGTTATCACGTAATACGTTATATGGTATGACGTTATAACGTAAATAGGTTATATGGTATGACGGTATACCGTATTACGTTGTATGGGATGACGTTATAACGTATTACGTTATATGGGTTGACGTTATAACGTATTACGTTATATGGTATGACGTTATACCGTATTACGTTATATGGAACGACGTTATACCGTATTACGTTATATGGGATGACGTTATAACGTATTACGTTATATGGGATGACATTATAACGTATTACGTTATATGGGATGACGTTATAACGTATTACGTTATATGGGACGACGTTATAACGTATTACGTTATATGGGATGACGCTATAACGAAATGGGTTATATGGTATGACGTTATAACGTAATAGGTTATATGGTATGACGTTATACCGTATTACGTTATATGGAACGACGTTATACCGTATTACGTTATATGGGATGACGTAATAACGTATTACGTAATATGGTATGACGTTATCACATAATACGTTATATGGTATGACGTCATAATGTAAATAGGTTATATGGTATGACGGTAAACCGTATTACGTTATAAGGGATGACGTTATAACGTATTACGTTATATGGGATGACGTTATAACGTATTACGTTATATGGGACGACGTTATAACGTATTACGTTATATGGGATGACGCTATAACGAAATGGGTTATATGGTATGACGTTATAACGTAATAGGTTATATGGTATGACGTTATACGGTATTATGTTATATTGGATGACGTTATAACGTATTACGTTATATGGGATGACGTTATAACGTACTACGTTATATGGGATGACGTTATAGAGTATTTCGATATATGGGAGGACGTTATAACGTATTACGTTATATGGTATGACGTCATAACGTAAATAGGTTATATGGTATGACGGTATACCGTATTACGTTGTATGGGATGACGTTATAACGTATTACGTTATATGGTTTGACGTTATACCCTATTACGTTATATGGGTTGACGTTATAACGTATTACGTTATATGGGATGACGTAATAACGTTTTGCGTTATATGGGATGACGTTATAACGTATTACGTTATATGGGACGACGATATAACGTATTACGTTATATGGAACGACGTTATACCGTATTACGTTATATGAGAAGACGTAATAACGTATTACGTATTATGGGATGACGTTATCACATAATACGTTATATTTTATGACGTCATAACGTAAATAGGTTATATGGTATGACGGTATACCGTATTACGTTGTATGGGATGACGTTATAACGTATTACGTTATATGGTTTGACGTTATAACGTATTACGTTATATGGTATGACGTTATACCGTATTACGTTATATGGAACGACGTTATACCGTATTACGTTATATGGGACGACGTTATAACGTATTACGTTATATGGAACGACGTTATACAGTATTACGTTATATGGGATGACGTTATAAGGTATTACGTTATATGGGATGACATTATAACGTATTACGTTATTGGGACGACGTTATAACGTATTACGTTATATGGAACGACGTTATACCGTTTTACATTATATGGGATGACGTAATAACGTATTACGTAATATGGCATGACGTTATCACATAATACGTTATATGGTATGACGCCATAACGTAAATAGGTTATATGCTATGACGGTATACCGTATTACGTTGTATGGGATGTCGTTATAACGTATTACGTTATATGGGATGACGTTATAACGTATTACGTTATATGGGACGACGTTATAACGTATTACGTTATATGGAACGACGTTATACCGTATTACGTTATATGGGATGACGTAATAACGTATTACGTAATATGGGATGACGTTATCACATAATACGTTATATGGTATGACGTTATACGGTATTATGTTATATTGGATGACGTTATAACGTATTACGTTATATGGGATGACGCTATAACGAAATGGGTTATATGGTATGACGTTATAACGTAATAGGTTATATGGTATGACGTTATACGGTATTATGTTATATTGGATGACGTTATAACGTATTACGTTATATGGGATGACGTTATAACGTACTACGTTATATGGGATGACGTTATAACGTATTTCGATATATGGGAGGACGTTATAACGTATTACGTTATATGGTATGACGTTATAACGTATTACGTTGTATGGGATGACGCTATCACGTAATACGCTATATGGTATGCCATTATAACGTAATACGTTATATGGTATGACGTCATAATGTAAATAGGTTATATGGTATGACGGAATACCGTATTACGTTATATGGGATGACGTTATCACGTAATGCGCTATATGGTATGACGTTATAACGTAAATAGGTTATATGGTATGACGTTATAACGTAATAGGTTATATGGTATGACGTTATACGCTATTACGTTATATGGGATGACGTTATAACGTATTACGTTATATGGGATGACGTTGTAACGTATTACGTTAAATGGGATGACGTTATCACGTAATACGCTATATGGTATGACGTTAAAACGTAAATAGGTTATATGGTATGACGTTATAACGTAATAGGTTATATGGTATGACGTTATACCCTATTACGTTATATGGGATGACGTTATAACGTATTACGTTATATGGGATGACGTAGTAACGTATTACGTTAAATGGGATGACGTTGTAACGTATTACGTTATATGGGATGACGTTATAACGTATTACGTTATATGGGACGACGTTATAACGTATTACGTTATATGGGACGACGTTATAACGTATTACGTTATATGGGATGACGTTATCACGTAATACGCTATATGGTATGACGTTATAACGTAAATAGGATATATGGTATGACGTTATAACGTAATAGGTTATATGGTATGACGTTATACGCTATTACGTTATATGGGATGACGTTATAACGTATTACGTTATATGGGATGACGTTGTAACGTATTACGTTAAATGGGACGACGTTATAACATATTACGTTATATGGGATGACGTAATAACGTATTGCGTTATATGGGATGACGTTATAACGTATTACGTTATATGGGACGACGTTATAACGTATTACGTTATATGGAACGACGTTATACCGTATTACGTTATATGAGATGACGTAATAACGTATTACGTATTATGGGATGACGTTATCACATAATACGTTATATGGTATGACGTCATAACGTAAATAGGTTATATGCTATGACGGTATACCGTATTACGTTGTATGGGATGACGTTATAACGTATTACGTTATATGGGACGACGTTATAACGTATTACGTTATATGGAACGACGTTATACCGTATTACGTCATATGGGATGACGTAATAACGTATTACGTAATATGGGATGACGTTATCACATAATACGTTATATGGTATGACGTCATAATGTAAATAGGTTATATGGTATGACGTTATACGGTATTATGTTATATTGGATGACGTTATAACGCATTACGTTATATGGGATGACGTTATAACGTATTTCGATATATGGGAGGACGTTATAACGTATTACGTTATATGGTATGACGTTATAACGTATTACGTTATATGGTATGACGTTATAACGTACATAGGTTATATGGTATGACGTTATAACGTACATAGGTTATATGGTATGACGTTATACCGTATTACGTTATATGGGATGACGTTATAACGTATTACGTTATATGGGATGACGTTATAACGTATTACGTTATATGGGACGACGTTATAACGTATTACGTTATATGGAACGACGTTATACCGTATTACGTTATATGGGATGACGTAATAACGTATTACGTAATATGGGATGACGTTATCACATAACACGTTATATGGTATGACGTCATAATGTAAATAAGTTATATGGTATGACGGTATACCGTATTACGTTATATGGGATGATGTTATAACGTATAACGTTATATGGGATGACGTTATAACGTATTACGTTATATGGGACGACGTTATAACGTATTACGTTATATGGGATGACGTTATCACGTAATACGCTATATGGTATGACGTTATAACGTAAATAGGTTATATGGTATGACGTTATAACGTAATAGGTTATATGGTATGACGTTATACGCTATTACGTTATATGGGATGACGTTATAACGTATTACGTTATATGGGATGACGTTATAACGTATTACGTTATATGGAACGACGTTATAACGTATTACGTTATATGGGATGACGTTATCACGTAATACGCTATATGGTATGACGTTAAAACGTAAATAGGTTATATGGTATGACGTTATAACGTATTACGTTATATGGGATGACGTTATAACGTATTACGTTATATGGGACGACGTTATAACGTATTACGTTATATGGGATGACGTTATCACGTAATACGTTATATGGGATGACGTTATAACGTATTACGTTATATGGGACGACGTTATAACGTATTACGTTATATGGAACGACGTTATACAGTATTACGTTATATGGGATGACGTTATAACGTATTACGTTATATGGGATGACGTTATAACGTATTACGTTATTGGGACGACGTTATAACGTATTACGTTATATGGAACGACGTTATACCGTTTTACATTATATGGGACGACGTTATAACGTATTACGTTATATGGAACGACGTTATACCGTATTACGTCATATGGGATGACGTAATAGCGTATTACGTAATATGGGATGACGTTATCACATAATACGTTATATGGTATGACGTCATAATGTAAATAGGTTATATGGTATGACGTTATACCGTATTACGTTATATGGGATGATGTTATAACGTATAACGTTATATGGGATGACGTTATAACGTATTACGTTATATGGGACGACGTTATAACGTATTACGTTATATGGGATGACGTTATCACGTAATGCGCTATATGGTATGACGTTATAACGTAAATAGGTTATATGGTATGACGTTATAACGTAATAGGTTATATGGTATGACGTTATACGCTATTACGTTATATGGGATGACGTTATAACGTATTACGTTATATGGGATGACGTTATCACGTAATACGTTATATGGGATGACGTTATAACGTATTACGTTATATGGGACGACGTTATAACGTATTACGTTATATGGAACGACGTTATACAGTATTACGTTATATGGGATGACGTTATAACGTATTACGTTATATGGGATGACGTTATAACGTATTACGTTATTGGGACGACGTTATAACGTATTACGTTATATGGAACGACGTTATACCGTTTTACATTATATGGGACGACGTTATAACGTATTACGTTATATGGAACGACGTTATACCGTATTACGTCATATGGGATGACGTAATAGCGTATTACGTAATATGGGATGACGTTATCACATAATACGTTATATGGTATGACGTCATAATGTAAATAGGTTATATGGTATGACGTTATACGGTATTATGTTATATTGGATGACGTTATAACGTATTACGTTATATGGGACGACGTTATAACGTATTACGTTATATGGAACGACGTTATACCGTATTACGTCATATGGGATGACGTAATAACGTATTACGTAATATGGGATGACGTTATCACATAATACGTTATATGGTATGACGTCATAATGTAAATAGCTTATATGGTATGACGTTATACGGTATTATGTTATATTGGATGACGTTATAACGTATTACGTTATATGGGATGACGTTATAACGTATTTCGATATATGGGAGGACGTTATAACGTATTACGTTATATGGTATGACGTTATAACGTATTACGTTATATGGTATGACGTTATAACGTACATAGGTTATATGGTATGACGTTATACCGTATTACGTTATATGGGATGACGTTATAACGTATTACGTTATATGGGATGACGTTATAACGTATTACGTTATATGGGACGACGTTATAACGTATTACGTTATATGGAACGACGTTATACCGTATTACGTTATATGGGATGACGTAATAACGTATTACGTAATATGGGATGACGTTATCACATAACACGTTATATGGTATGACGTCATAATGCAAATAAGTTATATGGTATGACGGTATACCGTATTACGTTATATGGGATGATGTTATAACGTATAACGTTATATGGGATGACGTTATAACGTATTACGTTATATGGGACGACGTTATAACGTATTACGTTATATGGGATGACGTTATCACGTAATACGCTATATGGTATGACGTTATAACGTAAATAGGTTATATGGTATGACGTTATAACGTAATAGGTTATATGGTATGACGTTATACGCTATTACGTTATATGGGATGACGTTATAACGTATTACGTTATATGCGATGACGTTGTAACGTATTACGTTAAATGGGATGACGTTGTAACGTATTACGTTAAATGGGACGGCGTTATAACGTATTACGTTATATGGGATGACGTAATAACGTATTACGTTAGATGGGATGACGTTATCACGTAATGCGTTATATGGTATGACGTTATAACGTAAATAGGTTATATGGTATGACGTTATACCGTATTACGTTATATGGGATTACGTTATAACGTATTACCTTATATGGGATGACGTTATAACGTATTACGTTATATGGGAAGACGTTATAACGTATTACGTTATATGGAACGACGTTATAACGTAAATAGGTTATATGGTATGACGTTATACCGTATTACGTTATATGGGATGACGTTATAACGTATTACGTTATATGGGATGACGTTATAACGTATTACGTTATATGGGACGACGTTATAACGTATTACGTTATATGGAACGACGTTATACCGCATTACGTCATATGGGATGACGTAATAACGTATTACGTAATATGGGATGACGTTATCACATAATACGTTATATTGTATGACGTCATAATGTAAATATGTTATATGGTATGACGGTATACCGTATTACGTTATAATGGATGACGTTATAACGTATTACGTTATATGGGATGACGTTATAAGGTATTACGTTATATGGGACGACGTTATAACGTATTACGTTATATGGGATGACGCTATAACGAAATGGGTTATATGGTATGACGTTATAATGTAATAGGTTATATGGTATGACGTTATACGGTATTATCTTATATTGGATGACGTTATAACGTATTACGTTATATGGGATGACGTTATAACGTATTTCGATATATGGGAGGACGTTATAACGTATTACGTCATATGGTATGACGTTATAACGTATTACGTTATATGGGATTACGTTATCACGTAATACGCTATATGGTATGCCGTTATAACGTAATACGTTATATGGTATGACGTTATAACGTACATAGCTTATATGGTATGAGGGTATACCGTATTACGTTATATGGGATGATGTTATAACGTATAACGTTATATGGGATGACGTTATAACGTATTACGTTATATGGGACGACGTTATAACGTATTACGTTATATGGGATGACGTTATCACGTAATACGCTATATGGTATGACGTTATAACGTAAATAGGTTATATGGTATGACGTTATAACGTAATAGGTTATATGGTATGACGTTATACGCTATTACGTTATATGGGATGACGTTATAACGTATTACGTTATATGCGATGACGTTGTAACGTATTACGTTAAATGGGATGACGTTGTAACGTATTACGTTAAATGGGACGGCGTTATAACGTATTACGTTATATGGGATGACGTAATAACGTATTACGTTAGATGGGATGACGTTATCACGTAATGCGTTATATGGTATGACGTTATAACGTAAATAGGTTATATGGTATGACGTTATACCGTATTACGTTATATGGGATTACGTTATAACGTATTACGTTATGTGGGATGACGTTATAACGTATTACGTTATATGGGACGACGTTATAACGTATTACGTTATATGGAACGACGTTATAACGTAAATATATTATATGGTATGACGTTATACCGTATTACGTTATATGGGATGACGTTATAACGTATTACGTTATATGGGATGACGTTATAACGTATTACGTTATATGGGACGACGTTATAACGTATTACGTTATATGGAACGACGTTATACCGTATTACATTATATGGGATGTCGTAATAACGTGTTACGTAATATGGGATGACGTTATCACATAATACGATATATGGTATGACGTCATAATGTAAATAGGTTATATGGTATGACTGTATACCGTATTACGTTATATGGGATGACGTTATAACGTATTACGTTATATGGGATGACGTTATAACGTATTACGTTATATGGGATGACGTTATAACGTATTACGTTATATGGGATGACGTTGTCACGTAATACGCTATATGGTATGACGTTAAAACGTAAATAGGTTATATGATATGACGTTATAACGTATTACGTTATATGGGATGACGTTATAACGTATTACGTTATATGGGACGACGTTATA
Source organism: Bombus vancouverensis nearcticus (assembly GCF_051014615.1). Taxonomy (NCBI): domain Eukaryota; kingdom Metazoa; phylum Arthropoda; class Insecta; order Hymenoptera; family Apidae; genus Bombus; species Bombus vancouverensis. Next base: position 500,140 of record NW_027468916.1, on the reverse strand, counting down.
ACTTATTACGTTATATGGGATGACGTAGTAACGTATTACGTTAAATGGGATGACGTTGTAACGTATTACGTTATATGGGATGACGTTATAACGTATTACGTTATATGGGACGACGTTATAACGTATTACGTTATATGGGACGACGTTATAACGTATTACGTTATATGGGACGACGTTATAACGTATTACGTTATATGGAACGACGTTATAACGTAAATATATTATATGGTATGACGTTATACCATATTACGTTATATGGGATTACGTTATAACGTATTACGTTATGTGGGATGACGTTATAACGTATTACGTTATATGGGACGACGTTATAACGTATTACGTTATACGGAACGACGTTATACAGTATTACGTTATATGGGATGACGTTATAACGTATTACGTTATATGGGATGACGTTATAACGTATTACGTTATATGCGATGACGTTGTAACGTATTACGTTAAATGGGATGACGTTGTAACGTATTACGTTAAATGGGACGGCGTTATAACGTATTACGTTATATGGGATGACGTAATAACGTATTACGTTAGATGGGATGACGTTATCACGTAATGCGTTATATGGTATGACGTTATAACGTAAATAGGTTATATGGTATGACGTTATACCGTATTACGTTATATGGTATGACGTCATAATGTAAATAGGTTATATGGTATGACGGAATACCGTATTACGTTATATGGGATGATGTTATAACGTATAACGTTATATGGGATGACGTTGTAACGTATTACGTTAAATGGGATGACGTTATCACGTAATACGCTATATGGTATGACGTTAAAACGTAAATAGGTTATATGGTATGACGTTATAACGTAATAGGTTATATGGTATGACGTTATACCCTATTACGTTATATGGGATGACGTTATAACGTATTACGTTATATGGGATGACGTAATAACGTATTGCGTTATATGGGATGATGTTATAACGTATTACGTTATATGGGACGACGATATAACGTATTACGTTATATGGAACGACGTTATACCGTATTACGTTATATGAGAAGACGTAATAACGTATTACGTATTATGGGATGACGTTATCACATAATACGTTATATGGTATGACGTCATAACGCAAATAGGTTATATGGTATGACGGTATACCGTATTACGTTGTATGGGATGACGTTATAACGTATTACGTTATATGGGATGACGTTATAACGTATTTCGATATATGGGAGGACGTTATAACGTATTACGTCATATGGTATGACGTTATAACGTATTACGTTATATGGGATGACGTTATCACGTAATACGCTATATGGTATGCCGTTATAACGTAATACGTTATATGGTATGACGTTATAACGTACATAGCTTATATGGTATGACGTTATACCGTATTACGTTATATGGGATGACGTTATAACGTATTACGTTATATGGGATGACGTTATAACGTATTACGTTATATGGGACGACGTTATAACGTATTACGTAATATGGGATGACGTTATCACATAACACGTTATATGGTATGACGTCATAATGTAAATAGGTTATATGGTATGAGGGTATACCGTATTACGTTATATGGGATGATGTTATAACGTATAACGTTATATGGGATGACGTTATAACGTATTACGTTATATGGGACGACGTTATAACGTATTACGTTATATGGGATGACGTTATCACGTAATACGCTATATGGTATGACGTTATAACGTAAATAGGTTATATGGTATGACGTTATAACGTAATAGGTTATATGGTATGACGTTATACGCTATTACGTTATATGGGATTACGTTATAACGTATTACGTTATGTGGGATGACGTTATAACGTATTACGTTATATGGGACGACGTTATAACGTATTACGTTATATGGAACGACGTTATAACGTAAATAGGTTATATGGTATGACGTTATACCGTATTACGTTATATGGGATGACGTTATAACGTATTACGTTATATGGGATGACGTTATAACGTATTACGTTATATGGGACGACGTTATAACGTAAATAGGTTATATGGTATGACGTTATACCGTATTACGTTATGTGGGATGACGTTATAACGTATTACGTTATATGGGATGACGTTATAACGTATTACGTTATATGGGACGACGTTATAACGTATTACGTTATATGGGATGACGTAGTAACGTATTGCGTTAAATGGGATGACGTTGTAACGTATTACGTTATATGGGATGACGTTATAACGTATTACGTTATATGGGACGACGTTATAACGTATTACGTTATATGGGACGACGTTATAACGTATTACGTTAAATGGGATGATGTTGTAACGTATTACGTTATATGGTATGGCGTTATAACGTAAATAGGTTATATGGTATGACGTTATACCGTATTACGTTATATGGTATGACGTTATAACGTAAATAGGTTATATGGTATGACGTTATACCGTATTACGTTATATGGGATGACGTTATAACGTATTACGTTATATGGGATGACGTTATAACGTATTACGTTATATGGGACGACGTTATAACGTATTACGTTATATGGAACGACGTTATATAGTATTACGTTATGTGGGATGACGTTATAACGTATTACGTTATATGGGATGACGTTGTAACGTATTACGTTATATGGGATGACGTTATAACGTATTACGTTATATGGGACGACGTTATAACGTATTACGTTATATGGGACGACGTTATAACGTATTACGTTATATGGGACGACGTTATACCGTATTAAGTTATATGGGATGACGTTGTAACGTATTACGTTAAATGGGATGATGTTGTAACGTATTACGTTATATGGTATGGCGTTATAACGTAAATAGGTTATATGGTATGACGTTATACCGTATTACGTTATATGGTATGACGTCATAATGTAAATAGGTTATATGGTATGACGGTATGCCGTATTACGTTATATGGGATGATGTTATAACGTATAACGTTATATGGGATGACGTTGTAACGTATTACGTTAAATGGGATGACGTTATCACGTAATACGCTATATGGTATGAAGTTAAAACGTAAATAGGTTATATGGTATGACGTTATAACGTATTACGTTATATGGGACGACGTTATAACGTATTACGTTATATGGGACGACGTTATACCGTATTAAGTTATATGGGATGACGTTGTAACGTATTACGTTAAATGGGATGATGTTGTAACGTATTACGTTATATGGTATGGCGTTATAACGTAAATAGGTTATATGGTATGACGTTATACCGTATTACGTTATATGGTATGACGTTATAACGTAAATAGGTTATATGGTATGACGTTATACCGTATTACGTTATATGGGATGACGTTATAACGTATTACGTTATATGGGATGACGTTATAACGTATTACGTTATATGGGACGACGTTATAACGTATTACGTTATATGGGACGACGTTATACCGTATTAAGTTATATGGGATGACGTTGTAACGTATTACGTTAAATGGGATGATGTTGTAACGTATTACGTTATATGGTATGGCGTTATAACGTAAATAGGTTATATGGTATGACGTTATACCGTATTACGTTATATGGTATGACGTTATAACGTAAATAGGTTATATGGTATGACGTTATACCGTATTACGTTATATGGGATGACGTTATAACGTATTACGTTATATGGGATGACGTTATAACGTATTACGTTATATGGGACGACGTTATAACGTATTACGTTATATGGAACGACGTTATACAGTATTACGTTATATGGGACGACGTTATAACGTATTACGTTATATGGGATGACGCTATAACGAAATGGGTTATATGGTATGACGTTATAATGTAATAGGTTATATGGTATGACGTTATACGGTATTATCTTATATTGGATGACGTTATAACGTATTACGTTATATGGGATGACGTTATAACGTATTTCGATATATGGGAGGACGTTATAACGTATTACGTCATATGGTATGACGTTATAACGTATTACGTTATATGGGATTACGTTATCACGTAATACGCTATATGGTATGCCGTTATAACGTAATACGTTATATGGTATGACGTTATAACGTACATAGCTTATATGGTATGAGGGTATACCGTATTACGTTATATGGGATGATGTTATAACGTATAACGTTATATGGGATGACGTTATAACGTATTACGTTATATGGGACGACGTTATAACGTATTACGTTATATGGGATGACGTTATCACGTAATACGCTATATGGTATGACGTTATAACGTAAATAGGTTATATGGTATGACGTTATAACGTAATAGGTTATATGGTATGACGTTATACGCTATTACGTTATATGTAATGACGTTATAACGTATTACGTTATATGCGATGACGTTGTAACGTATTACGTTAAATGGGATGACGTTGTAACGTATTACGTTAAATGGGACGGCGTTATAACGTATTACGTTATATGGGATGACGTAATAACGTATTACGTTAGATGGGATGACGTTATCACGTAATGCGTTATATGGTATGACGTTATAACGTAAATAGGTTATATGGTATGACGTTATACCGTATTACGTTATATGGTATGACGTTATAACGTAAATAGGTTATATGGTATGACGTTATACCGTATTACGTTATATGGGATGACGTTATAACGTATTACGTTATATGGTATGACGTTATACCCTATTACGTTATATGGGATGACGTTATAACGTATTACGTTATATGGGATGACGTAATAACGTATTGCGTTATATGGGATGATGTTATAACGTATTACGTTATATGGGACGACGATATAACGTATTACGTTATATGGAACGACGTTATACCGTATTACGTTATATGAGAAGACGTAATAACGTATTACGTATTATGGGATGACGTTATCACATAATACGTTATATGGTATGACGTCATAACGCAAATAGGTTATATGGTATGACGGTATACCGTATTACGTTGTATGGGATGACGTTATAACGTATTACGTTATATGGGATGACGTTATAACGTATTTCGATATATGGGAGGACGTTATAACGTATTACGTCATATGGTATGACGTTATAACGTATTACGTTATATGGGATGACGTTATCACGTAATACGCTATATGGTATGCCGTTATAACGTAATACGTTATATGGTATGACGTTATAACGTACATAGCTTATATGGTATGACGTTATACCGTATTACGTTATATGGGATGACGTTATAACGTATTACGTTATATGGGATGACGTTATAACGTATTACGTTATATGGGACGACGTTATAACGTATTACGTAATATGGGATGACGTTATCACATAACACGTTATATGGTATGACGTCATAATGTAAATAGGTTATATGGTATGAGGGTATACCGTATTACGTTATATGGGATGATGTTATAACGTATAACGTTATATGGGATGACGTTATAACGTATTACGTTATATGGGACGACGTTATAACGTATTACGTTATATGGGATGACGTTATCACGTAATACGCTATATGGTATGACGTTATAACGTAAATAGGTTATATGGTATGACGTTATAACGTAATAGGTTATATGGTATGACGTTATACGCTATTACGTTATATGGGATTACGTTATAACGTATTACGTTATGTGGGATGACGTTATAACGTATTACGTTATATGGGACGACGTTATAACGTATTACGTTATATGGAACGACGTTATAACGTAAATAGGTTATATGGTATGACGTTATACCGTATTACGTTATATGGGATGACGTTATAACGTATTACGTTATATGGGATGACGTTATAACGTATTACGTTATATGGGACGACGTTATAACGTAAATAGGTTATATGGTATGACGTTATACCGTATTACGTTATGTGGGATGACGTTATAACGTATTACGTTATATGGGATGACGTTATAACGTATTACGTTATATGGGACGACGTTATAACGTATTACGTTATATGGGATGACGTAGTAACGTATTGCGTTAAATGGGATGACGTTGTAACGTATTACGTTATATGGGATGACGTTATAACGTATTACGTTATATGGGACGACGTTATAACGTATTACGTTATATGGGACGACGTTATAACGTATTACGTTAAATGGGATGATGTTGTAACGTATTACGTTATATGGTATGGCGTTATAACGTAAATAGGTTATATGGTATGACGTTATACCGTATTACGTTATATGGTATGACGTTATAACGTAAATAGGTTATATGGTATGACGTTATACCGTATTACGTTATATGGGATGACGTTATAACGTATTACGTTATATGGGATGACGTTATAACGTATTACGTTATATGGGACGACGTTATAACGTATTACGTTATATGGAACGACGTTATATAGTATTACGTTATGTGGGATGACGTTATAACGTATTACGTTATATGGGATGACGTTGTAACGTATTACGTTATATGGGATGACGTTATAACGTATTACGTTATATGGGACGACGTTATAACGTATTACGTTATATGGGACGACGTTATAACGTATTACGTTATATGGGACGACGTTATACCGTATTAAGTTATATGGGATGACGTTGTAACGTATTACGTTAAATGGGATGATGTTGTAACGTATTACGTTATATGGTATGGCGTTATAACGTAAATAGGTTATATGGTATGACGTTATACCGTATTACGTTATATGGTATGACGTCATAATGTAAATAGGTTATATGGTATGACGGTATGCCGTATTACGTTATATGGGATGATGTTATAACGTATAACGTTATATGGGATGACGTTGTAACGTATTACGTTAAATGGGATGACGTTATCACGTAATACGCTATATGGTATGAAGTTAAAACGTAAATAGGTTATATGGTATGACGTTATAACGTATTACGTTATATGGGACGACGTTATAACGTATTACGTTATATGGGACGACGTTATACCGTATTAAGTTATATGGGATGACGTTGTAACGTATTACGTTAAATGGGATGATGTTGTAACGTATTACGTTATATGGTATGGCGTTATAACGTAAATAGGTTATATGGTATGACGTTATACCGTATTACGTTATATGGTATGACGTTATAACGTAAATAGGTTATATGGTATGACGTTATACCGTATTACGTTATATGGGATGACGTTATAACGTATTACGTTATATGGGATGACGTTATAACGTATTACGTTATATGGGACGACGTTATAACGTATTACGTTATATGGGACGACGTTATACCGTATTAAGTTATATGGGATGACGTTGTAACGTATTACGTTAAATGGGATGATGTTGTAACGTATTACGTTATATGGTATGGCGTTATAACGTAAATAGGTTATATGGTATGACGTTATACCGTATTACGTTATATGGTATGACGTTATAACGTAAATAGGTTATATGGTATGACGTTATACCGTATTACGTTATATGGGATGACGTTATAACGTATTACGTTATATGGGATGACGTTATAACGTATTACGTTATATGGGACGACGTTATAACGTATTACGTTATATGGAACGACGTTATACAGTATTACGTTATATGGGACGACGTTATAACGTATTACGTTATATGGGATGACGCTATAACGAAATGGGTTATATGGTATGACGTTATAATGTAATAGGTTATATGGTATGACGTTATACGGTATTATCTTATATTGGATGACGTTATAACGTATTACGTTATATGGGATGACGTTATAACGTATTTCGATATATGGGAGGACGTTATAACGTATTACGTCATATGGTATGACGTTATAACGTATTACGTTATATGGGATTACGTTATCACGTAATACGCTATATGGTATGCCGTTATAACGTAATACGTTATATGGTATGACGTTATAACGTACATAGCTTATATGGTATGAGGGTATACCGTATTACGTTATATGGGATGATGTTATAACGTATAACGTTATATGGGATGACGTTATAACGTATTACGTTATATGGGACGACGTTATAACGTATTACGTTATATGGGATGACGTTATCACGTAATACGCTATATGGTATGACGTTATAACGTAAATAGGTTATATGGTATGACGTTATAACGTAATAGGTTATATGGTATGACGTTATACGCTATTACGTTATATGTAATGACGTTATAACGTATTACGTTATATGCGATGACGTTGTAACGTATTACGTTAAATGGGATGACGTTGTAACGTATTACGTTAAATGGGACGGCGTTATAACGTATTACGTTATATGGGATGACGTAATAACGTATTACGTTAGATGGGATGACGTTATCACGTAATGCGTTATATGGTATGACGTTATAACGTAAATAGGTTATATGGTATGACGTTATACCGTATTACGTTATATGGGATTACGTTATAACGTATTACGTTATGTGGGATGACGTTATAACGTATTACGTTATATGGGACGACGTTATAACGTATTACGTTATATGGAACGACGTTATAACGTAAATATATTATATGGTATGACGTTATACCGTATTACGTTATATGGGATGACGTTATAACGTATTACGTTATATGGGATGACGTTATAACGTATTACGTTATATGGGACGACGTTATAACGTATTACGTTATATGGAACGACGTTATACCGTATTACATTATATGGGATGTCGTAATAACGTGTTACGTAATATGGGATGACGTTATCACATAATACGATATATGGTATGACGTCATAATGTAAATAGGTTATATGGTATGACTGTATACCGTATTACGTTATATGGGATGACGTTATAACGTATTACGTTATATGGGATGACGTTATAACGTATTACGTTATATGGGATGACGTTATAACGTATTACGTTATATGGGATGACGTTGTCACGTAATACGCTATATGGTATGACGTTAAAACGTAAATAGGTTATATGATATGACGTTATAACGTATTACGTTATATGGGATGACGTTATAACGTATTACGTTATATGGGACGACGTTATAACTTATTACGTTATATGGGATGACGTAGTAACGTATTACGTTAAATGGGATGACGTTGTAACGTATTACGTTATATGGGATGACGTTATAACGTATTACGTTATATGGGACGACGTTATAACGTATTACGTTATATGGGACGACGTTATAACGTATTACGTTATATGGGACGACGTTATACCGTATTAAGTTATATGGGATGACGTTGTAACGTATTACGTTAAATGGGATGATGTTGTAACGTATTACGTTATATGGTATGGCGTTATAACGTAAATAGGTTATATGGTATGACGTTATACCGTATTACGTTATATGGTATGACGTTATAACGTAAATAGGTTATATGGTATGACGTTATACCGTATTACGTTATATGGGATGACGTTATAACGTATTACGTTATATGGGATGACGTTATAACGTATTACGTTATATGGGACGACGTTATAACGTATTACGTTATATGGAACGACGTTATACAGTATTACGTTATATGGGATGACGTTATAACGTATTACGTTATATGGGATGACGTTGTAACGTATTACGTTATATGGGATGACGTTATAACGTATTACGTTATATGGGACGACGTTATAACGTATTACGTTATATGGGACGACGTTATAACGTATTACGTTATATGGGACGACGTTATACCGTATTACGTTATATGAGAAGACGTAATAACGTATTACGTATTATGGGATGACGTTATCACATAATACGTTATATGGTATGACGTCATAACGCAAATAGGTTATATGGTATGACGGTATACCGTATTACGTTGTATGGGATGACGTTATAACGTATTACGTTATATGGGATGACGTCGTAACGTATTACGTTAAATGGGATGATGTTGTAACGTATTACGTTATATGGTATGGCGTTATAACGTAAATAGGTTATATGGTATGACGTTATACCGTATTACGTTATATGGTATGACGTCATAATGTAAATAGGTTATATGGTATGACGGTATACTGTATTACGTTATATGGGATGATGTTATAACGTATAACGTTATATGGGATGACGTTGTAACGTATTACGTTAAATGGGATGACGTTATCACGTAATACGCTATATGGTATGACGTTAAAACGTAAATAGGTTATATGGTATGACGTTATAACGTAATAGGTTATATGGTATGACGTTATACCCTATTACGTTATATGGGATGACGTTATAACGTATTACGTTATATGGGATGACGTAATAACGTATTGCGTTATATGGGATGATGTTATAACGTATTACGTTATATGGGACGACGATATAACGTATTACGTTATATGGAACGACGTTATACCGTATTACGTTATATGAGAAGACGTAATAACGTATTACGTATTATGGGATGACGTTATCACATAATACGTTATATGGTATGACGTCATAACGCAAATAGGTTATATGGTATGACGGTATACCGTATTACGTTGTATGGGATGACGTTATAACGTATTACGTTATATGGGATGACGTTATAACGTATTTCGATATATGGGAGGACGTTATAACGTATTACGTCATATGGTATGACGTTATAACGTATTACGTTATATGGGATGACGTTATCACGTAATACGCTATATGGTATGCCGTTATAACGTAATACGTTATATGGTATGACGTTATAACGTACATAGCTTATATGGTATGACGTTATACCGTATTACGTTATATGGGATGACGTTATAACGTATTACGTTATATGGGATGACGTTATAACGTATTACGTTATATGGGACGACGTTATAACGTATTACGTAATATGGGATGACGTTATCACATAACACGTTATATGGTATGACGTCATAATGTAAATAGGTTATATGGTATGAGGGTATACCGTATTACGTTATATGGGATGATGTTATAACGTATAACGTTATATGGGATGACGTTATAACGTATTACGTTATATGGGACGACGTTATAACGTATTACGTTATATGGGATGACGTTATCACGTAATACGCTATATGGTATGACGTTATAACGTAAATAGGTTATATGGTATGACGTTATAACGTAATAGGTTATATGGTATGACGTTATACGCTATTACGTTATATGGGATTACGTTATAACGTATTACGTTATGTGGGATGACGTTATAACGTATTACGTTATATGGGACGACGTTATAACGTATTACGTTATATGGAACGACGTTATAACGTAAATAGGTTATATGGTATGACGTTATACCGTATTACGTTATATGGGATGACGTTATAACGTATTACGTTATATGGGATGACGTTATAACGTATTACGTTATATGGGACGACGTTATAACGTAAATAGGTTATATGGTATGACGTTATACCGTATTACGTTATGTGGGATGACGTTATAACGTATTACGTTATATGGGATGACGTTATAACGTATTACGTTATATGGGACGACGTTATAACGTATTACGTTATATGGGATGACGTAGTAACGTATTGCGTTAAATGGGATGACGTTGTAACGTATTACGTTATATGGGATGACGTTATAACGTATTACGTTATATGGGACGACGTTATAACGTATTACGTTATATGGGACGACGTTATAACGTATTACGTTAAATGGGATGATGTTGTAACGTATTACGTTATATGGTATGGCGTTATAACGTAAATAGGTTATATGGTATGACGTTATACCGTATTACGTTATATGGTATGACGTTATAACGTAAATAGGTTATATGGTATGACGTTATACCGTATTACGTTATATGGGATGACGTTATAACGTATTACGTTATATGGGATGACGTTATAACGTATTACGTTATATGGGACGACGTTATAACGTATTACGTTATATGGAACGACGTTATATAGTATTACGTTATGTGGGATGACGTTATAACGTATTACGTTATATGGGATGACGTTGTAACGTATTACGTTATATGGGATGACGTTATAACGTATTACGTTATATGGGACGACGTTATAACGTATTACGTTATATGGGACGACGTTATAACGTATTACGTTATATGGGACGACGTTATACCGTATTAAGTTATATGGGATGACGTTGTAACGTATTACGTTAAATGGGATGATGTTGTAACGTATTACGTTATATGGTATGGCGTTATAACGTAAATAGGTTATATGGTATGACGTTATACCGTATTACGTTATATGGTATGACGTCATAATGTAAATAGGTTATATGGTATGACGGTATGCCGTATTACGTTATATGGGATGATGTTATAACGTATAACGTTATATGGGATGACGTTGTAACGTATTACGTTAAATGGGATGACGTTATCACGTAATACGCTATATGGTATGAAGTTAAAACGTAAATAGGTTATATGGTATGACGTTATAACGTATTACGTTATATGGGACGACGTTATAACGTATTACGTTATATGGGACGACGTTATACCGTATTAAGTTATATGGGATGACGTTGTAACGTATTACGTTAAATGGGATGATGTTGTAACGTATTACGTTATATGGTATGGCGTTATAACGTAAATAGGTTATATGGTATGACGTTATACCGTATTACGTTATATGGTATGACGTTATAACGTAAATAGGTTATATGGTATGACGTTATACCGTATTACGTTATATGGGATGACGTTATAACGTATTACGTTATATGGGATGACGTTATAACGTATTACGTTATATGGGACGACGTTATAACGTATTACGTTATATGGAACGACGTTATACAGTATTACGTTATATGGGATGACGTTATAACGTATTACGTTATATGGGATGACGTTGTAACGTATTACGTTATATGGGATGACGTTATAACGTATTACGTTATATGGGACGACGTTATAACGTATTACGTTATATGGGACGACGTTATAACGTATTACGTTATATGGGACGACGTTATACCGTATTAAGTTATATGGGATGACGTCGTAACGTATTACGTTAAATGGGATGATGTTGTAACGTATTACGTTATATGGTATGGCGTTATAACGTAAATAGGTTATATGGTATGACGTTATACCGTATTACGTTATATGGTATGACGTCATAATGTAAATAGGTTATATGGTATGACGGTATACCGTATTACGTTATATGGGATGATGTTATAACGTATAACGTTATATGGGATGACGTTGTAACGTATTACGTTAAATGGGATGACGTTATCACGTAATACGCTATATGGTATGACGTTAAAACGTAAATAGGTTATATGGTATGACGTTATAACGTAATAGGTTATATGGTATGACGTTATACCCTATTACGTTATATGGGATGACGTTATAACGTATTACGTTATATGGGATGACGTAATAACGTATTGCGTTATATGGGATGATGTTATAACGTATTACGTTATATGGGACGACGATATAACGTATTACGTTATATGGAACGACGTTATGCCGTATTACGTTATATGAGAAGACGTAATAACGTATTACGTATTATGGGATGACGTTATCACATAATACGTTATATGGTATGACGTCATAACGTAAATAGGTTATATGGTATGACGGTATACCGTATTACGTTGTATGGGATGACGTTATAACGTATTACGTTATATGGGATGACGTTATAACGTATTTCGATATATGGGAGGACGTTATAACGTATTACGTCATATGGTATGACGTTATAACGTATTACGTTATATGGGATGACGTTATCACGTAATACGCTATATGGTATGCCGTTATAACGTAATACGTTATATGGTATGACGTTATAACGTACATAGCTTATATGGTATGACGTTATACCGTATTACGTTATATGGGATGACGTTATAACGTATTACGTTATATGGGATGACGTTATAACGTATTACGTTATATGGGACGACGTTATAACGTATTACGTAATATGGGATGACGTTATCACATAACACGTTATATGGTATGACGTCATAATGTAAATAGGTTATATGGTATGAGGGTATACCGTATTACGTTATATGGGATGATGTTATAACGTATAACGTTATATGGGATGACGTTATAACGTATTACGTTATATGGGACGACGTTATAACGTATTACGTTATATGGGATGACGTTATCACGTAATACGCTATATGGTATGACGTTATAACGTAAATAGGTTATATGGTATGACGTTATAACGTATTAGGTTATATGGTATGACGTTATACGCTATTACGTTATATGGGATTACGTTATAACGTATTACGTTATGTGGGATGACGTTATAACGTATTACGTTATATGGGACGACGTTATAACGTATTACGTTATATGGAACGACGTTATAACGTAAATAGGTTATATGGTATGACGTTATACCGTATTACGTTATATGGGATGACGTTATAACGTATTACGTTATATGGGATGACGTTATAACGTATTACGTTATATGGGACGACGTTATAACGTAAATAGGTTATATGGTATGACGTTATACCGTATTACGTTATATGGGATGACGTTATAACGTATTACGTTATATGGGATGACGTTATAACGTATTACGTTATATGGGACGACGTTATAACGTATTACGTTATATGGGATGACGTAGTAACGTATTGCGTTAAATGGGATGACGTTGTAACGTATTACGTTATATGGGATGACGTTATAACGTATTACGTTATATGGGACGACGTTATAACGTATTACGTTATATGGGACGACGTTATAACGTATTACGTTAAATGGGATGATGTTGTAACGTATTACGTTATATGGTATGGCGTTATAACGTAAATAGGTTATATGGTATGACGTTATACCGTATTACGTTATATGGTATGACGTTATAACGTAAATAGGTTATATGGTATGACGTTATACCGTATTACGTTATATGGGATGACGTTATAACGTATTACGTTATATGGGATGACGTTATAACGTATTACGTTATATGGGACGACGTTATAACGTATTACGTTATATGGAACGACGTTATATAGTATTACGTTATATGGGATGACGTTATAACGTATTACGTTATATGGGATGACGTTGTAACGTATTACGTTATATGGGATGACGTTATAACGTATTACGTTATATGGGACGACGTTATAACGTATTACGTTATATGGGACGACGTTATAACGTATTACGTTATATGGGACGACGTTATACCGTATTAAGTTATATGGGATGACGTTGTAACGTATTACGTTAAATGGGATGATGTTGTAACGTATTACGTTATATGGTATGGCGTTATAACGTAAATAGGTTATATGGTATGACGTTATACCGTATTACGTTATATGGTATGACGTCATAATGTAAATAGGTTATATGGTATGACGGTATGCCGTATTACGTTATATGGGATGATGTTATAACGTATAACGTTATATGGGATGACGTTGTAACGTATTACGTTAAATGGGATGACGTTATCACGTAATACGCTATATGGTATGAAGTTAAAACGTAAATAGGTTATATGGTATGACGTTATAACGTAATAGGTTATATAGTATGACGTTATACCCTATTACGTTATATGGGATGACGTTATAACGTATTACGATATATGGGATGACGTAGTAACGTATTACGTTAAATGGGATGACGTTGTAACGTATTACGTTATATGGGATGACGTTATAACGTATTACGTTATATGGGACGACGTTATAACGTATTA
This sequence comes from Bombus vancouverensis nearcticus, assembly GCF_051014615.1. Classification (NCBI taxonomy): domain Eukaryota; kingdom Metazoa; phylum Arthropoda; class Insecta; order Hymenoptera; family Apidae; genus Bombus; species Bombus vancouverensis. The sequence goes on along the minus strand of NW_027468916.1, from coordinate 484,485 downwards.
CGTTATATGGGACGACGTTATAACGTATTACGTTATATGGGATGACGTTATCACGTAATACGCTATATGGTATGACGTTATAACGTAAATAGGATATATGGTATGACGTTATAACGTAATAGGTTATATGGTATGACGTTATACGCTATTACGTTATATGGGATGACGTTATAACGTATTACGTTATATGGGACGACGTTATACCGTATTAAGTTATATGGGATGACGTCGTAACGTATTACGTTAAATGGGATGATGTTGTAACGTATTACGTTATATGGTATGGCGTTATAACGTAAATAGGTTATATGGTATGACGTTATACCGTATTACGTTATATGGTATGACGTCATAATGTAAATAGGTTATATGGTATGACGGTATACCGTATTACGTTATATGGGATGATGTTATAACGTATAACGTTATATGGGATGACGTTGTAACGTATTACGTTAAATGGGATGACGTTATCACGTAATACGCTATATGGTATGACGTTAAAACGTAAATAGGTTATATGGTATGACGTTATAACGTAATAGGTTATATGGTATGACGTTATACCCTATTACGTTATATGGGATGACGTTATAACGTATTACGTTATATGGGATGACGTAATAACGTATTGCGTTATATGGGATGATGTTATAACGTATTACGTTATATGGGACGACGATATAACGTATTACGTTATATGGAACGACGTTATACCGTATTACGTTATATGAGAAGACGTAATAACGTATTACGTATTATGGGATGACGTTATCACATAATACGTTATATGGTATGACGTCATAACGTAAATAGGTTATATGGTATGACGGTATACCGTATTACGTTGTATGGGATGACGTTATAACGTATTACGTTATATGGGATGACGTTATAACGTATTTCGATATATGGGAGGACGTTATAACGTATTACGTCATATGGTATGACGTTATAACGTATTACGTTATATGGGATGACGTTATCACGTAATACGCTATATGGTATGCCGTTATAACGTAATACGTTATATGGTATGACGTTATAACGTACATAGCTTATATGGTATGACGTTATACCGTATTACGTTATATGGGATGACGTTATAACGTATTACGTTATATGGGATGACGTTATAACGTATTACGTTATATGGGACGACGTTATAACGTATTACGTAATATGGGATGACGTTATCACATAACACGTTATATGGTATGACGTCATAATGTAAATAGGTTATATGGTATGAGGGTATACCGTATTACGTTATATGGGATGATGTTATAACGTATAACGTTATATGGGATGACGTTATAACGTATTACGTTATATGGGACGACGTTATAACGTATTACGTTATATGGGATGACGTTATCACGTAATACGCTATATGGTATGACGTTATAACGTAAATAGGTTATATGGTATGACGTTATAACGTAATAGGTTATATGGTATGACGTTATACGCTATTACGTTATATGGGATTACGTTATAACGTATTACGTTATGTGGGATGACGTTATAACGTATTACGTTATATGGGACGACGTTATAACGTATTACGTTATATGGAACGACGTTATACCGTATTAAGTTATATGGGATGACGTTGTAACGTATTACGTTAAATGGGATGATGTTGTAACGTATTACGTTATATGGTATGGCGTTATAACGTAAATAGGTTATATGGTATGACGTTATACCGTATTACGTTATATGGTATGACGTCATAATGTAAATAGGTTATATGGTATGACGGTATGCCGTATTACGTTATATGGGATGATGTTATAACGTATAACGTTATATGGGATGACGTTGTAACGTATTACGTTAAATGGGATGACGTTATCACGTAATACGCTATATGGTATGAAGTTAAAACGTAAATAGGTTATATGGTATGACGTTATAACGTAATAGGTTATATAGTATGACGTTATACCCTATTACGTTATATGGGATGACGTTATAACGTATTACGATATATGGGATGACGTAGTAACGTATTACGTTAAATGGGATGACGTTGTAACGTATTACGTTATATGGGATGACGTTATAACGTATTACGTTATATGGGACGACGTTATAACGTATTACGTTATATGGGACGACGTTATAACGTATTACGTTATATGGGATGACGTTATCACGTAATACGCTATATGGTATGACGTTATAACGTAAATAGGATATATGGTATGACGTTATAACGTAATAGGTTATATGGTATGACGTTATACGCTATTACGTTATATGGGATGACGTTATAACGTATTACGTTATATGGGACGACGTTATACCGTATTAAGTTATATGGGATGACGTCGTAACGTATTACGTTAAATGGGATGATGTTGTAACGTATTACGTTATATGGTATGGCGTTATAACGTAAATAGGTTATATGGTATGACGTTATACCGTATTACGTTATATGGTATGACGTCATAATGTAAATAGGTTATATGGTATGACGGTATACCGTATTACGTTATATGGGATGATGTTATAACGTATAACGTTATATGGGATGACGTTGTAACGTATTACGTTAAATGGGATGACGTTATCACGTAATACGCTATATGGTATGACGTTAAAACGTAAATAGGTTATATGGTATGACGTTATAACGTAATAGGTTATATGGTATGACGTTATACCCTATTACGTTATATGGGATGACGTTATAACGTATTACGTTATATGGGATGACGTAATAACGTATTGCGTTATATGGGATGATGTTATAACGTATTACGTTATATGGGACGACGATATAACGTATTACGTTATATGGAACGACGTTATACCGTATTACGTTATATGAGAAGACGTAATAACGTATTACGTATTATGGGATGACGTTATCACATAATACGTTATATGGTATGACGTCATAACGTAAATAGGTTATATGGTATGACGGTATACCGTATTACGTTGTATGGGATGACGTTATAACGTATTACGTTATATGGGATGACGTTATAACGTATTTCGATATATGGGAGGACGTTATAACGTATTACGTCATATGGTATGACGTTATAACGTATTACGTTATATGGGATGACGTTATCACGTAATACGCTATATGGTATGCCGTTATAACGTAATACGTTATATGGTATGACGTTATAACGTACATAGCTTATATGGTATGACGTTATACCGTATTACGTTATATGGGATGACGTTATAACGTATTACGTTATATGGGATGACGTTATAACGTATTACGTTATATGGGACGACGTTATAACGTATTACGTAATATGGGATGACGTTATCACATAACACGTTATATGGTATGACGTCATAATGTAAATAGGTTATATGGTATGAGGGTATACCGTATTACGTTATATGGGATGATGTTATAACGTATAACGTTATATGGGATGACGTTATAACGTATTACGTTATATGGGACGACGTTATAACGTATTACGTTATATGGGATGACGTTATCACGTAATACGCTATATGGTATGACGTTATAACGTAAATAGGTTATATGGTATGACGTTATAACGTAATAGGTTATATGGTATGACGTTATACGCTATTACGTTATATGGGATTACGTTATAACGTATTACGTTATGTGGGATGACGTTATAACGTATTACGTTATATGGGACGACGTTATAACGTATTACGTTATATGGAACGACGTTATAACGTAAATAGGTTATATGGTATGACGTTATACCGTATTACGTTATATGGGATGACGTTATAACGTATTACGTTATATGGGATGACGTTATAACGTATTACGTTATATGGGACGACGTTATAACGTAAATAGGTTATATGGTATGACGTTATACCGTATTACGTTATATGGGATGACGTTATAACGTATTACGTTATATGGGATGACGTTATAACGTATTACGTTATATGGGATGACGTTATAACGTATTACGTTATATGGGATGACGTTATAACGTATTACGTTATATGGGATGACGTTATAACGTATTACGTTATATGGGACGACGTTATAACGTATTACGTTATATGGAACGACGTTATAACGTAAATAGGTTATATGGTATGACGTTATACCGTATTACGTTATATGGGATGACGTTATAACGTATTACGTTATATGGGATGACGTTATAACGTATTACGTTATATGGGACGACGTTATAACGTAAATAGCTTATATGGTATGACGTTATACCGTATTACGTTATATGGGATGACGTTATAACGTATTACGTTATATGGGATGACGTTATAACGTATTACGTTATATGGGATGACGTTATAACGTATTACGTTATATGGGATGACGTTATAACGTATTACGTTATATGGGATGACGTTATAACGTATTACGTTATATGGGACGACGTTATAACGTATTACGTTATATGGGATGACGTAGTAACGTATTGCGTTAAATGGGATGACGTTGTAACGTATTACGTTATATGGGATGACGTTATAACGTATTACGTTATATGGGACGACGTTATAACGTATTACGTTATATGGGACGACGTTATAACGTATTACGTTAAATGGGATGATGTTGTAACGTATTACGTTATATGGTATGGCGTTATAACGTAAATAGGTTATATGGTATGACGTTATACCGTATTACGTTATATGGTATGACGTTATAACGTAAATAGGTTATATGGTATGACGTTATACCGTATTACGTTATATGGGATGACGTTATAACGTATTACGTTATATGGGATGACGTTATAACGTATTACGTTATATGGGACGACGTTATAACGTATTACGTTATATGGAACGACGTTATATAGTATTACGTTATATGGGATGACGTTATAACGTATTACGTTATATGGGACGACGTTATACCGTATTAAGTTATATGGGATGACGTTGTAACGTATTACGTTAAATGGGATGATGTTGTAACGTATTACGTTATATGGTATGGCGTTATAACGTAAATAGGTTATATGGTATGACGTTACACCGTATTACGTTATATGGTATGACGTCATAATGTAAATAGGTTATATGGTATGACGGTATGCCGTATTACGTTATATGAGATGATGTTATAACGTATAACGTTATATGGGATGACGTTGTAACGTATTACGTTAAATGGGATGACGTTATCACGTAATACGCTATATGGTATGAAGTTAAAACGTAAATAGGTTATATGGTATGACGTTATAACGTAATAGGTTATATAGTATGACGTTATACCCTATTACGTTATATGGGATGACGTTATAACGTATTACGATATATGGGATGACGTAGTAACGTATTACGTTAAATGGGATGACGTTGTAACGTATTACGTTATATGGGATGACGTTATAACGTATTACGTTATATGGGACGACGTTATAACGTATTACGTTATATGGGACGACGTTATAACGTATTACGTTATATGGGATGACGTTATCACGTAATACGCTATATGGTATGACGTTATAACGTAAATAGGATATATGGTATGACGTTATAACGTAATAGGTTATATGGTATGACGTTATACGCTATTACGTTATATGGGATGACGTTATAACGTATTACGTTATATGGGACGACGTTATAACGTATTACGTTATATGGAACGACGTTATACCGTATTACGTTATATGAGATGACGTAATAACGTATTACGTATTATGGGATGACGTTATCACATAATACGTTATATGGTATGACGTCATAACGTAAATAGGTTATATGGTATGACGGTATACCGTATTACGTTGTATGGGATGACGCTATAACGTATTACGTTATGTGGGTTGACGTTATAACGTATTACGTTATATGGTATGACGTTATATCGTATTACGTTATATGGAACGACGTTATACCGTATTACGTTATATGGGACGACGTTATAACGTATTACGTTATATGGAACGACGTTATACCGTATTACTTTATATGAGATGACGTAATAACGTATTACGTTATATGGGATGACGTTGTAACGTATTACGTTAAATGGGACGACGTTATAACGTATTACGTTATATGGGATGACGTAATAACGTATTGCGTTATATGGGATGACGTCATAACGTAATAGGTTATATGGTATGACGTTATACCGTATAACGTTGTATGGGACGACGTTATCACGTAATACGTTATATGGTATGACGTTATAACGCAAATAGGTTATATGGTATGACGTTATAACGTATTACGTTATATGGGATTACGTTATAACGTATTACGTTATATGGGATGACGTAATAACGTATTACGTATTATGGGATGACGTTATCACATAATACGTTATATGGTATGACGTCATAACGTAAATAGGTTATATGGTATGACTGTATACCGTATTACGTTGTATGGGATGACGTTATAACGTATTACGTTATATGGGACGACGTTATAACGTATTACGTTATATGGGATGACGTAATAACGTATTGCGTTATATGGGATGACGTTATCACATAATACGTTATATGGTATGACGTCATAACGTAATAGGTTATATGGTATGACGTTATACCGTATTACGTTGTATGGGACGACGTTATCACGTAATACGTTATATGGTATGACGTTATAACGTAAATAGGTTATATGGTATGACGGTATACCGTATTACGTTTTATGGGATGACGTTATAACGTATTACGTTATATGGGTTGACGTTATAACGTATTACGTTATATGGTATGACGTTATACCGTATTACGTTATATGGAACGACGTTATACCGTATTACGTTATATGGGATGACGTTATAACGTATTACGTTATATGGGATGACATTATAACGTATTACGTTATATGGGATGACGTTATAACGTATTACGTTATATGGGACGACGTTATAACGTATTACGTTATATGGGATGACGCTATAACGAAATGGGTTATATGGTATGACGTTATAACGTAATAGGTTATATGGTATGACGTTATACCGTATTACGTTATATGGAACGACGTTATACCGTATTACGTTATATGGGATGACGTAATAACGTATTACGTAATATGGGATGACGTTATCACATAATACGTTATATGGTATGACGTCATAATGTAAATAGGTTATATGGTATGACGGTAAACCGTATTACGTTATAAGGGATGACGTTATAACGTATTACGTTATATGGGATGACGTTATAACGTATTACGTTATATGGGACGACGTTATAACGTATTACGTTATATGGGATGACGCTATAACGAAATGGGTTATATGGTATGACGTTATAACGTAATAGGTTATATGGTATGACGTTATACGGTATTATGTTATATTGGATGACGTTATAACGTATTACGTTATATGGGATGACGTTATAACGTACTACGTTATATGGGATGACGTTATAGAGTATTTCGATATATGGGAGGACGTTATAACGTATTACGTTATATGGTATGACGTCATAACGTAAATAGGTTATATGGTATGACGGTATACCGTATTACGTTGTATGGGATGACGTTATAACGTATTACGTTATATGGGTTGACGTTATAACGTATTACGTTATATGGGATGACGTAATAACGTATTGCGTTATATGGGATGACGTTATAACGTATTACGTTATATGGGACGACGATATAACGTATTACGTTATATGGAACGACGTTATACCGTATTACGTTATATGAGAAGACGTAATAACGTATTACGTATTATGGGATGACGTTATCACATAATACGTTATATGGTATGACGTCATAACGTAAATAGGTTATATGGTATGACGGTATACCGTATTACGTTGTATGGGATGACGTTATAACGTATTACGTTATATGGGTTGACGTTATAACGTATTACGTTATATTGTATGACGTTATACCGTATTACGTTACATGGAACGACGTTATACCGTATTACGTTATATGGGACGACGTTATAACGTATTACGTTATATGGAACGACGTTATACAGTATTACGTTATATTGGATGACGTTATAACGTATTACGTTATATGGGATGACATTATAACGTATTACGTTATTGGGACGACGTTATAACGTATTACGTTATATGGAACGACGTTATACCGTTTTACATTATATGGGATGACGTAATAACGTATTACGTAATATGGCATGACGTTATCACATAATACGTTATATGGTATGACGCCATAACGTAAATAGGTTATATGCTATGACGGTATACATTATTACGTTGTATGGGATGTCGTTATAACGTATTACGTTATATGGGATGACGTTATAACGTATTACGTTATATGGGACGACGTTATAACGTATTACGTTATATGGAACGACGTTATACCGTATTACGTTATATGGGATGACGTAATAACGTATTACGTAATATGGGATGACGTTATCACATAATACGTTATATGGTATGACGTCATAATGTAAATAGGTTATATGGTATGACGGTATACCGTATTACGTTATAAGGGATGACGTTATAACGTATTACGTTATATGGGATGACGTTATAACGTATTACGTTATATGGGACGACGTTATAACGTATTACGTTATATGGGATGACGCTATAACGAAATGGGTTATATGGTATGACGTTATAACGTAATAGGTTATATGGTATGACGTTATACGGTATTATGTTATATTGGATGACGCTATAACGTATTACGTTATATGGGATGACGTTATAACGTACTACGTTATATGGGATGACGTTATAACGTATTTCGATATATGGGAGGACGTTATAACGTATTACGTTATATGGTATGACGTTATAACGTATTACGTTGTATGGGATGACGCTATCACGTAATACGCTATATGGTATGCCGTTATAACGTAATACGTTATATGGTATGACGTCATAACGTAAATAGGTTATATGGTATGACGTTATACCGTATTACGTTATATGGGATGACGTTATAACGTATTACGTTATATGGGATGACGTTATAGCGTATTACGTTATATGGGACGACGTTATAACGTATTACGTTATATGGGATGACGCTATAACGAAATGGGTTATATGGTATGACGTTATAACGTAATAGGTTATATGGTATGACGTTATACGGTATTATGTTATATTGGATGACGTTATAACGTATTACGTTATATGGGATGACGTTATAACGTACTACGTTGTATGGGATGACGTTATAACGTATTACGTTATATGGGACGACGTTATAACGTATTACGTTATATGGGATGACGTAATAACGTATTGCGTTATATGGGATGACGTTATCACATAATACGTTATATGGTATGACGTCATAACGTAATAGGTTATATGGTATGACGTTATACCGTATTACGTTGTATGGGACGACGTTATCACGTAATACGTTATATGGTATGACGTTATAACGTAAATAGGTTATATGGTATGACGGTATACCGTATTACGTTGTATGGGATGACGTTATAACGTATTACGTTATATGGGTTGACGTTATAACGTATTACGTTATATGGTATGACGTTATACCGTATTACGTTATATGGAACGACGTTATACCGTATTACGTTATATGGGATGACGTTATAACGTATTACGTTATATGGGATGACATTATAACGTATTACGTTATATGGGATGACGTTATAACGTATTACGTTATATGGGACGACGTTATAACGTATTACGTTATATGGGATGACGCTATAACGAAATGGGTTATATGGTATGACGTTATAACGTAATAGGTTATATGGTATGACGTTATACCGTATTACGTTATATGGAACGACGTTATACCGTATTACGTTATATGGGATGACGTAATAACGTATTACGTAATATGGGATGACGTTATCACATAATACGTTATATGGTATGACGTCATAATGTAAATAGGTTATATGGTATGACGGTAAACCGTATTACGTTATAAGGGATGACGTTATAACGTATTACGTTATATGGGATGACGTTATAACGTATTACGTTATATGGGACGACGTTATAACGTATTACGTTATATGGGATGACGCTATAACGAAATGGGTTATATGGTATGACGTTATAACGTAATAGGTTATATGGTATGACGTTATACGGTATTATGTTATATTGGATGACGTTATAACGTATTACGTTATATGGGATGACGTTATAACGTACTACGTTATATGGGATGACGTTATAGAGTATTTCGATATATGGGAGGACGTTATAACGTATTACGTTATATGGTATGACGTCATAACGTAAATAGGTTATATGGTATGACGGTATACCGTATTACGTTGTATGGGATGACGTTATAACGTATTACGTTATATGGGTTGACGTTATAACGTATTACGTTATATGGGATGACGTAATAACGTATTGCGTTATATGGGATGACGTTATAACGTATTACGTTATATGGGACGACGATATAACGTATTACGTTATATGGAACGACGTTATACCGTATTACGTTATATGAGAAGACGTAATAACGTATTACGTATTATGGGATGACGTTATCACATAATACGTTATATGGTATGACGTCATAACGTAAATAGGTTATATGGTATGACGGTATACCGTATTACGTTGTATGGGATGACGTTATAACGTATTACGTTATATGGGTTGACGTTATAACGTATTACGTTATATTGTATGACGTTATACCGTATTACGTTACATGGAACGACGTTATACCGTATTACGTTATATGGGACGACGTTATAACGTATTACGTTATATGGAACGACGTTATACAGTATTACGTTATATTGGATGACGTTATAACGTATTACGTTATATGGGATGACATTATAACGTATTACGTTATTGGGACGACGTTATAACGTATTACGTTATATGGAACGACGTTATACCGTTTTACATTATATGGGATGACGTAATAACGTATTACGTAATATGGCATGACGTTATCACATAATACGTTATATGGTATGACGCCATAACGTAAATAGATTATATGCTATGACGGTATACATTATTACGTTGTATGGGATGTCGTTATAACGTATTACGTTATAAGGGATGACGTTATAACGTATTACGTTATATGGGACGACGTTATAACGTATTACGTTATATGGAACGACGTTATACCGTATTACGTTATATGGGATGACGTAATAACGTATTACGTAATATGGGATGACGTTATCACATAATACGTTATATGGTATGACGTCATAATGTAAATAGGTTATATGGTATGACGGTATACCGTATTACGTTATAAGGGATGACGTTATAACGTATTACGTTATATGGGATGACGTTATAACGTATTACGTTATATGGGACGACGTTATAACGTATTACGTTATATGGGATGACGCTATAACGAAATGGGTTATATGGTATGACGTTATAACGTAATAGGTTATATGGTATGACGTTATACGGTATTATGTTATATTGGATGACGTTATAACGTATTACGTTATATGGGATGACGTTATAACGTACTACGTTGTATGGGATGACGTTATAACGTATTACGTTATATGGGACGACGTTATAACGTATTACGTTATATGGGATGACGTAATAACGTATTGCGTTATATGGGATGACGTTATCACATAATACGTTATATGGTATGACGTCATAACGTAATAGGTTATATGGTATGACGTTATACCGTATTACGTTGTATGGGACGACGTTATCACGTAATACGTTATATGGTATGACGTTATAACGTAAATAGGTTATATGGTATGACGGTATACCGTATTACGTTGTATGGGATGACGTTATAACGTATTACGTTATATGGGTTGACGTTATAACGTATTACGTTATATGGTATGACGTTATACCGTATTACGTTATATGGAACGACGTTATACCGTATTACGTTATATGGGATGACGTTATAACGTATTACGTTATATGGGATGACATTATAACGTATTACGTTATATGGGATGACGTTATAACGTATTACGTTATATGGGACGACGTTATAACGTATTACGTTATATGGGATGACGCTATAACGAAATGGGTTATATGGTATGACGTTATAACGTAATAGGTTATATGGTATGACGTTATACCGTATTACGTTATATGGAACGACGTTATACCGTATTACGTTATATGGGATGACGTAATAACGTATTACGTAATATGGGATGACGTTATCACATAATACGTTATATGGTATGACGTCATAATGTAAATAGGTTATATGGTATGACGGTAAACCGTATTACGTTATAAGGGATGACGTTATAACGTATTACGTTATATGGGATGACGTTATAACGTATTACGTTATATGGGACGACGTTATAACGTATTACGTTATATGGGATGACGCTATAACGAAATGGGTTATATGGTATGACGTTATAACGTAATAGGTTATATGGTATGACGTTATACGGTATTATGTTATATTGGATGACGTTATAACGTATTACGTTATATGGGATGACGTTATAACGTACTACGTTATATGGGATGACGTTATAGAGTATTTCGATATATGGGAGGACGTTATAACGTATTACGTTATATGGTATGACGTCATAACGTAAATAGGTTATATGGTATGACGGTATACCGTATTACGTTGTATGGGATGACGTTATAACGTATTACGTTATATGGGTTGACGTTATAACGTATTACGTTATATGGGATGACGTAATAACGTATTGCGTTATATGGGATGACGTTATAACGTATTACGTTATATGGGACGACGATATAACGTATTACGTTATATGGAACGACGTTATACCGTATTACGTTATATGAGAAGACGTAATAACGTATTACGTATTATGGGATGACGTTATCACATAATACGTTATATGGTATGACGTCATAACGTAAATAGGTTATATGGTATGACGGTATACCGTATTACGTTGTATGGGATGACGTTATAACGTATTACGTTATATGGGTTGACGTTATAACGTATTACGTTATATTGTATGACGTTATACCGTATTACGTTACATGGAACGACGTTATACCGTATTACGTTATATGGGACGACGTTATAACGTATTACGTTATATGGAACGACGTTATACAGTATTACGTTATATTGGATGACGTTATAACGTATTACGTTATATGGGATGACATTATAACGTATTACGTTATTGGGACGACGTTATAACGTATTACGTTATATGGAACGACGTTATACCGTTTTACATTATATGGGATGACGTAATAACGTATTACGTAATATGGCATGACGTTATCACATAATACGTTATATGGTATGACGCCATAACGTAAATAGATTATATGCTATGACGGTATACATTATTACGTTGTATGGGATGTCGTTATAACGTATTACGTTATAAGGGATGACGTTATAACGTATTACGTTATATGGGACGACGTTATAACGTATTACGTTATATGGAACGACGTTATACCGTATTACGTTATATGGGATGACGTAATAACGTATTACGTAATATGGGATGACGTTATCACATAATACGTTATATGGTATGACGTCATAATGTAAATAGGTTATATGGTATGACGGTATACCGTATTACGTTATAAGGGATGACGTTATAACGTATTACGTTATATGGGATGACGTTATAACGTATTACGTTATATGGGACGACGTTATAACGTATTACGTTATATGGGATGACGCTATAACGAAATGGGTTATATGGTATGACGTTATAACGTAATAGGTTATATGGTATGACGTTATACGGTATTATGTTATATTGGATGACGTTATAACGTATTACGTTATATGGGATGACGTTATAACGTACTACGTTATATGGGATGACGTTATAACGTATTTCGATATATGGGAGGACGTTATAACGTATTACGTTATATGGTATGACGTTATAACGTATTACGTTGTATGGGATGACGCTATCACGTAATACGCTATATGGTATGCCGTTATAACGTAATACGTTATATGGTATGACGTCATAACGTAAATAGGTTATATGGTATGACGTTATACCGTATTACGTTATATGGGATGACGTTATAACGTATTACGTTATATGGGATGACGTTATAGCGTATTACGTTATATGGGACGACGTTATAACGTATTACGTTATATGGGATGACGCTATAACGAAATGGGTTATATGGTATGACGTTATAACGCAATAGGTTATATGGTACGACGTTATACGGTATTATGTTATATTGGATGACGTTATAACGTATTACGTTATATGGGATGACGTTATAACGTACTACGTTATATGGGATGACGTTATAACGTATTTCGATATATGGGAGGACGTTATAACGTATTACGTTATATGGTATGACGTTATAACGTATTACGTTGTATGGGATGACGCTATCACGTAATACGCTATATGGTATGCCATTATAACGTAATACGTTATATGGTATGACGTCATAATGTAAATAGGTTATATGGTATGACGGAATACCGTATTACGTTATATGGGATGACGTTATCACGTAATGCGCTATATGGTATGACGTTATAACGTAAATAGGTTATATGGTATGACGTTATAACGTAATAGGTTATATGGTATGACGTTATACGCTATTACGTTATATGGGATGACGTTATAACGTATTACGTTATATGGGATGACGTTGTAACGTATTACGTTAAATGGGATGACGTTATCACGTAATACGCTATATGGTATGACGTTAAAACGTAAATAGGTTATATGGTATGACGTTATAACGTAATAGGTTATATGGTATGACGTTATACCCTATTACGTTATATGGGATGACGTTATAACGTATTACGTTATATGGGATGACGTAGTAACGTATTACGTTAAATGGGATGACGTTGTAACGTATTACGTTATATGGGATGACGTTATAACGTATTACGTTATATGGGACGACGTTATAACGTATTACGTTATATGGGACGACGTTATAACGTATTACGTTATATGGGATGACGTTATCACGTAATACGCTATATGGTATGACGTTATAACGTAAATAGGATATATGGTATGACGTTATAACGTAATAGGTTATATGGTATGACGTTATACCCTATTACGTTATATGGGATGACGTTATAACGTATTACGTTATATGGGATGACGTAGTAACGTATTACGTTATATGGGACGACGTTATAACGTATTACGTTATATGGAACGACGTTATACCGTATTACTTTATATGAGATGACGTAATAACGTATTACGTTATATGGGATGACGTTGTAACGTATTACGTTAAATGGGACGACGTTATAACGTATTACGTTATATGGGATGACGTAATAACGTATTGCGTTATATGGGATGACGTTATCACATAATACGTTATATGGTATGACGTCATAACGTAATAGGTTATATGGTATGACGTTATAACGTAATAGGTTATATGGTATGACGTTATAAGCTATTACGTTATATGGGATGACGTTATAACGTATTACGTTATATGGGACGACGTTATAACGTATTACGTTATATGGAACGACGTTATACCGTATTACGTTATATTAGATGACGTAATAACGTATTACGTATTATGGGATGACGTTATCACATAATACGTTATATGGTATGACGTCATAACGTAAATAGGTTATATGGTATGACTGTATACCGTATTACGTTGTATGGGATGACGTTATAACGTATTACGTTATATGGGATGACGTTGTAATGTATTACGTTAAATGGGATGACGTTGTAACGTATTACGTTAAATGGGACGACGTTATAACGTATTTCGTTAAATGGGACGACGTTATAACGTATTACGTTATATGGGATGACGTAATAACGTATTACGTTATATGGGACGACGTTATCACGTAATACGTTATATGGTATGACGTTATAACGTAAATAGGTTATATGGTATGACGGTATACCGTATTACGTTGTATGGGATGACGTTATAACGTATTACGTTATATGGGTTGACGTTATAACGTATTACGTTATATGGTATGACGTTATACCGTATTACGTTATATGGAACGACGTTATACCGTATTACGTTATATGGGATGACGTTATAACGTATTACGTTATATGGGATGACATTATAACGTATTACGTTATTTGGATGGCGTTATAACGTATTACGTTATATGGGACTACGTTATAACGTATTACGTTATATGGGATGACGCTATAACGAAATGGGTTATATGGTATGACGTTATAACGTAATAGGTTATATGGTATGACGTTATACCGTATTACGTTATATGGAACGACGTTATACCGTATTACGTTATATGGGATGACGTAATAACGTATTACGTAATATGGGATGACGTTATCACATAATACGTTATATGGTATTACGTCATAATGTAAATAGGTTATATGGTATGACGGTAAACCGTATTACGTTATAGGGGATGACGTTATAACGTATTACGTTATATGGGATGACGTTATAACGTATTACGTTATATGGGACGACGTTATAACGTATTACGTTATATGGGATGACGCTATAACGAAATGGGTTATATGGTATGACGTTATAACGTAATAGGTTATATGGTATGACGTTATACGGTATTATGTTATATTGGATGACGTTATAACGTATTACGTTATATGGGATGACGTTATAACGTACTACGTTATATGGGATGACGTTATAGAGTATTTCGATATATGGGAGGACGTTATAACGTATTACGTTATATGGTATGACGTCATAACGTAAATAGGTTATATGGTATGACGGTATACCGTATTACGTTGTATGGGATGACGTTATAACGTATTACGATATATGGGTTGACGTTATAACGTATTACGTTATATGGGATGACGTAATAACGTATTGCGTTATATGGGATGACGTTATAACGTATTACGTTATATGGGACGACGATATAACGTATTACGTTATATGGAACGACGTTATACCGTATTACGTTATATGAGAAGACGTAATAACGTATTACGTATTATGGGATGACGTTATCACATAATACGTTATATGGTATGACGTCATAACGTAAATAGGTTATATGGTATGACGGTATACCGTATTACGTTGTATGGGATGACGTTATAACGTATTACGTTATATGGGTTGACGTTATAACGTATTACGTTATATTGTATGACGTTATACCGTATTACGTTATATGGAACGACGTTATACCGTATTACGTTATATGGGACGACGTTATAACGTATTACGTTATATGGAACGACGTTATACAGTATTACGTTATATTGGATGACGTTATAACGTATTACGTTATATGGGATGACATTATAACGTATTACGTTATTGGGACGACGTTATAACGTATTACGTTATATGGAACGACGTTATACCGTTTTACATTATATGGGATGACGTAATAACGTATTACGTAATATGGCATGACGTTATCACATAATACGTTATATGGTATGACGCCATAACGTAAATAGGTTATATGCTATGACGGTATACTGTATTACGTTGTATGGGATGTCGTTATAACGTATTACGTTATATGGGATGACGTTATAACGTATTACGTTATATGGGACGACGTTATAACGTATTACGTTATATGGAACGACGTTATACCGTATTACGTTATATGGGATGACGTAATAACGTATTACGTAATATGGGATGACGTTATCACATAATACGTTATATGGTATGACGTCATAATGTAAATAGGTTATATGGTATGACGGTATACCGTATTACGTTATAAGGGATGACGTTATAACGTATTACGTTATATGGGACGACGTTATAACGCATTACGTTATATGGGATGACGCTATAACGAAATGGGTTATATGGTATGACGTTATAACGTAATAGGTTATATGGTATGACGTTATACGGTATTATGTTATATTGGATGACGTTATAACGTATTACGTTATATGGGATGACGTTATAACGTACTACGTTATATGGGATGACGTTATAACGTATTTCGATATATGGGAGGACGGTATAACGTATTACGTTATATGGTATGACGTTATAACGTATTACGTTGTATGGGATGACGCTATCACGTAATACGCTATATGGTATGCCATTATAACGTAATACGTTATATGGTATGACGTCATAATGTAAATAGGTTATATGGTATGACGTTATACGCTATTACGTTATATGGGATGACGTTATAACGTATTACGTTATATGGGATGACGTTGTAACGTATTACGTTAAATGGGATGACGTTATCACGTAATACGCTATATGGTATGACGTTAAAACGTAAATAGGTTATATGGTATGACGTTATAACGTAATAGGTTATATGGTATGACGTTATACCCTATTACGTTATATGGGATGACGTTATAACGTATTACGTTATATGGGATGACGTAGTAACGTATTACGTTAAATGGGATGACGTTGTAACGTATTACGTTATATGGGATGACGTTATAACGTATTACGTTATATGGGACGACGTTATAACGTATTACGTTGTATGGGACGACGTTATAACGTATTACGTTATATGGGATGACGCTATAACGAAATGGGTTATATGGTATGACGTTATAACGTAATAGGTTATATGGTATGACGTTATACCGTATTACGTTATATGGAACGACGTTATACCGTATTACGTTATATGGGATGACGTAATAACGTATTACGTAATATGGGATGACGTTATCACATAATACGTTATATGGTATTACGTCATAATGTAAATAGGTTATATGGTATGACGGTAAACCGTATTACGTTATAGGGGATGACGTTATAACGTATTACGTTATATGGGATGACGTTATAACGTATTACGTTATATGGGACGACGTTATAACGTATTACGTTATATGGGATGACGCTATAACGAAATGGGTTATATGGTATGACGTTATAACGTAATAGGTTATATGGTATGACGTTATACGGTATTATGTTATATTGGATGACGTTATAACGTATTACGTTATATGGGATGACGTTATAACGTACTACGTTATATGGGATGACGTTATAGAGTATTTCGATATATGGGAGGACGTTATAACGTATTACGTTATATGGTATGACGTCATAACGTAAATAGGTTATATGGTATGACGGTATACCGTATTACGTTGTATGGGATGACGTTATAACGTATTACGATATATGGGTTGACGTTATAACGTATTACGTTATATGGGATGACGTAATAACGTATTGCGTTATATGGGATGACGTTATAACGTATTACGTTATATGGGACGACGATATAACGTATTACGTTATATGGAACGACGTTATACCGTATTACGTTATATGAGAAGACGTAATAACGTATTACGTATTATGGGATGACGTTATCACATAATACGTTATATGGTATGACGTCATAACGTAAATAGGTTATATGGTATGACGGTATACCGTATTACGTTGTATGGGATGACGTTATAACGTATTACGTTATATGGGTTGACGTTATAACGTATTACGTTATATTGTATGACGTTATACCGTATTACGTTATATGGAACGACGTTATACCGTATTACGTTATATGGGACGACGTTATAACGTATTACGTTATATGGAACGACGTTATACAGTATTACGTTATATTGGATGACGTTATAACGTATTACGTTATATGGGATGACGTTATAACGTATTACGTTATATGGGACGACGTTATAACGTATTACGTTATATGGAACGACGTTATACCGTATTACGTTATATGGGATGACGTAATAACGTATTACGTAATATGGGATGACGTTATCACATAATACGTTATATGGTATGACGTCATAATGTAAATAGGTTATATGGTATGACGGTATACCGTATTACGTTATAAGGGATGACGTTATAACGTATTACGTTATATGGGACGACGTTATAACGCATTACGTTATATGGGATGACGCTATAACGAAATGGGTTATATGGTATGACGTTATAACGTAATAGGTTATATGGTATGACGTTATACGGTATTATGTTATATTGGATGACGTTATAACGTATTACGTTATATGGGATGACGTTATAACGTACTACGTTATATGGGATGACGTTATAACGTATTTCGATATATGGGAGGACGTTATAACGTATTACGTTATATGGTATGACGTTATAACGTATTACGTTGTATGGGATGACGCTATCACGTAATACGCTATATGGTATGCCATTATAACGTAATACGTTATATGGTATGACGTCATAATGTAAATAGGTTATATGGTATGACGTTATACGCTATTACGTTATATGGGATGACGTTATAACGTATTACGTTATATGGGATGACGTTGTAACGTATTACGTTAAATGGGATGACGTTATCACGTAATACGCTATATGGTATGACGTTAAAACGTAAATAGGTTATATGGTATGACGTTATAACGTAATAGGTTATATGGTATGACGTTATACCCTATTACGTTATATGGGATGACGTTATAACGTATTACGTTATATGGGATGACGTAGTAACGTATTACGTTAAATGGGATGACGTTGTAACGTATTACGTTATATGGGATGACGTTATAACGTATTACGTTATATGGGACGACGTTATAACGTATTACGTTGTATGGGACGACGTTATAACGTATTACGTTATATGGGATGACGTTATCACGTAATACGCTATATGGTATGACGTTATAACGTAAATAGGATATATGGTATGACGTTATAACGTAATAGGTTATATGGTATGACGTTATACCCTATTACGTTATATGGGATGACGTTATAACGTATTACGTTATATGGGATGACGTTGTAACGTATTACGTTAAATGGGACGACGTTATAACGTATTACGTTATATGGGATGACGTAATAACGTATTACTTTATATGGGATGACGTTATCACATAATACGTTATATGGTATGACGTCATAACGTAATAGGTTATATGGTATGACGTTATAACGTAATAGGTTATATGGTATGACGTTATAAGCTATTACGTTATATGGGATGACGTTATAACGTATTACGTTATATGGGACGACGTTATAACGTATTACGTTATATGGAACGACGTTATACCGTATTACGTTATATGAGATGACGTAATAACGTATTACGTATTATGGGATGACGTTATCACATAATACGTTATATGGTATGACGTCATAACGTAAATAGGTTATATGGTATGACTGTATACCGTATTACGTTGTATGGGATGACGTTATAACGTATTACGTTATATGGGATGACGTTGTAATGTATTACGTTAAATGGGATGACGTTGTAACGTATTACGTTAAATGGGACGACGTTATAACGTATTTCGTTAAATGGGACGACGTTATAACGTATTACGTTATATGGGATGACGTAATAACGTATTACGTTATATGGGACGACGTTATCACGTAATACGTTATATGGTATGACGTTATAACGTAAATAGGTTATATGGTATGACGGTATACCGTATTACGTTGTATGGGATGACGTTATAACGTATTACGTTATATGGGTTGACGTTATAACGTATTACGTTATATGGTATGACGTTATACCGTATTACGTTATATGGAACGACGTTATACCGTATTACGTTATATGGTATGACGTTATACGGCATTATGTTATATGGGATGACATTATAACGTATTACGTTATTTGGATGGCGTTATAACGTATTACGTTATATGGGACGACGTTATAACGTATTACGTTATATGGGATGACGCTATAACGAAATGGGTTATATGGTATGACGTTATAACGTAATAGGTTATATGGTATGACGTTATACCGTATTACGTTATATGGAACGACGTTATACCGTATTACGTTATATGGGATGACGTAATAACGTATTACGTAATATGGGATGACGTTATCACATAATACGTTATATGGTATTACGTCATAATGTAAATAGGTTATATGGTATGACGGTAAACCGTATTACGTTATAGGGGATGACGTTATAACGTATTACGTTATATGGGATGACGTTATAACGTATTACGTTATATGGGACGACGTTATAACGTATTACGTTATATGGGATGACGCTATAACGAAATGGGTTATATGGTATGACGTTATAACGTAATAGGTTATATGGTATGACGTTATACGGTATTATGTTATATTGGATGACGTTACAACGTATTACGTTATATGGGATGACGTTATAACGTACTACGTTATATGGGATGACGTTATAGAGTATTTCGATATATGGGAGGACGTTATAACGTATTACGTTATATGGTATGACGTCATAACGTAAATAGGTTATATGGTATGACGGTATACCGTATTACGTTGTATGGGATGACGTTATAACGTATTACGATATATGGGTTGACGTTATAACGTATTACGTTATATGGGATGACGTAATAACGTATTGCGTTATATGGGATGACGTTATAACGTATTACGTTATATGGGACGACGATATAACGTATTACGTTATATGGAACGACGTTATACCGTATTACGTTATATGAGAAGACGTAATAACGTATTACGTATTATGGGATGACGTTATCACATAATACGTTATATGGTATGACGTCATAACGTAAATAGGTTATATGGTATGACGGTATACCGTATTACGTTGTATGGGATGACGTTATAACGTATTACGTTATATGGGTTGACGTTATAACGTATTACGTTATATTGTATGACGTTATACCGTATTACGTTATATGGAACGACGTTATACCGTATTACGTTATATGGGACGACGTTATAACGTATTACGTTATATGGAACGACGTTATACAGTATTACGTTATATTGGATGACGTTATAACGTATTACGTTATATGGGATGACATTATAACGTATTACGTTATTGGGACGACGTTATAACGTATTACGTTATATGGAACGACGTTATACCGTTTTACATTATATGGGATGACGTAATAACGTATTACGTAATATGGCATGACGTTATCACATAATACGTTATATGGTATGACGCCATAACGTAAATAGGTTATATGCTATGACGGTATACTGTATTACGTTGTATGGGATGTCGTTATAACGTATTACGTTATATGGGATGACGTTATAACGTATTACGTTATATGGGACGACGTTATAACGTATTACGTTATATGGAACGACGTTATACCGTATTACGTTATATGGGATGACGTAATAACGTATTACGTAATATGGGATGACGTTATCACATAATACGTTATATGGTATGACGTCATAATGTAAATAGGTTATATGGTATGACGGTATACCGTATTACGTTATAAGGGATGACGTTATAACGTATTACGTTATATGGGACGACGTTATAACGCATTACGTTATATGGGATGACGCTATAACGAAATGGGTTATATGGTATGACGTTATAACGTAATAGGTTATATGGTATGACGTTATACGGTATTATGTTATATTGGATGACGTTATAACGTATTACGTTATATGGGATGACGTTATAACGTACTACGTTATATGGGATGACGTTATAACGTATTTCGATATATGGGAGGACGTTATAACGTATTACGTTATATGGTATGACGTTATAACGTATTACGTTGTATGGGATGACGCTATCACGTAATACGCTATATGGTATGCCATTATAACGTAATACGTTATATGGTATGACGTCATAATGTAAATAGGTTATATGGTATGACGTTATACGCTATTACGTTATATGGGATGACGTTATAACGTATTACGTTATATGGGATGACGTTGTAACGTATTACGTTAAATGGGATGACGTTATCACGTAATACGCTATATGGTATGACGTTAAAACGTAAATAGGTTATATGGTATGACGTTATAACGTAATAGGTTATATGGTATGACGTTATACCCTATTACGTTATATGGGATGACGTTATAACGTATTACGTTATATGGGATGACGTAGTAACGTATTACGTTAAATGGGATGACGTTGTAACGTATTACGTTATATGGGATGACGTTATAACGTATTACGTTATATGGGACGACGTTATAACGTATTACGTTGTATGGGACGACGTTATAACGTATTACGTTATATGGGATGACGTTATCACGTAATACGCTATATGGTATGACGTTATAACGTAAATAGGATATATGGTATGACGTTATAACGTAATAGGTTATATGGTATGACGTTATACCCTATTACGTTATATGGGATGACGTTATAACGTATTACGTTATATGGGATGACGTTGTAACGTATTACGTTAAATGGGACGACGTTATAACGTATTACGTTATATGGGATGACGTAATAACGTATTACTTTATATGGGATGACGTTATCACATAATACGTTATATGGTATGACGTCATAACGTAATAGGTTATATGGTATGACGTTATAACGTAATAGGTTATATGGTATGACGTTATAAGCTATTACGTTATATGGGATGACGTTATAACGTATTACGTTATATGGGACGACGTTATAACGTATTACGTTATATGGAACGACGTTATACCGTATTACGTTATATGAGATGACGTAATAACGTATTACGTATTATGGGATGACGTTATCACATAATACGTTATATGGTATGACGTCATAACGTAAATAGGTTATATGGTATGACTGTATACCGTATTACGTTGTATGGGATGACGTTATAACGTATTACGTTATATGGGATGACGTTGTAATGTATTACGTTAAATGGGATGACGTTGTAACGTATTACGTTAAATGGGACGACGTTATAACGTATTTCGTTAAATGGGACGACGTTATAACGTATTACGTTATATGGGATGACGTAATAACGTATTACGTTATATGGGACGACGTTATCACGTAATACGTTATATGGTATGACGTTATAACGTAAATAGGTTATATGGTATGACGGTATACCGTATTACGTTGTATGGGATGACGTTATAACGTATTACGTTATATGGGTTGACGTTATAACGTATTACGTTATATGGTATGACGTTATACCGTATTACGTTATATGGAACGACGTTATACCGTATTACGTTATATGGGATGACGTTATAACGTATTACGTTATATGGGATGACATTATAACGTATTACGTTATATGGGATGGCGTTATAACGTATTACGTTATATGGGACGACGTTATAACGTATTACGTTATATGGGATGACGCTATAACGAAATGGGTTATATGGTATGACGTTATAACGTAATAGGTTATATGGTATGACGTTATACCGTATTACGTTATATGGAACGACGTTATACCGTATTACGTTATATGGGATGACGTAATAACGTATTACGTAATATGGGATGACGTTATCACATAATACGTTATATGGTATGACGTCATAATGTAAATAGGTTATATGGTATGACGGTAAACCGTATTACGTTATAAGGGATGACGTTATAACGTATTACGTTATATGGGATGACGTTATAACGTATTACGTTATATGGGACGACGTTATAACGTATTACGTTATATGGGATGACGCTATAACGAAATGGGTTATATGGTATGACGTTATAACGTAATAGGTTATATGGTATGACGTTATACGGTATTATGTTATATTGGATGACGTTATAACGTATTACGTTATATGGGATGACGTTATAACGTACTACGTTATATGGGATGACGTTATAGAGTATTTCGATATATGGGAGGACGTTATAACGTATTACGTTATATGGTATGACGTCATAACGTAAATAGGTTATATGGTATGACGGTATACCGTATTACGTTGTATGGGGTGACGTTATAACGTATTACGTTATATGGGTTGACGTTATAACGTATTACGTTATATGGGATGACGTAATAACGTATTGCGTTATATGGGATGACGTTATAACGTATTACGTTATATGGGACGACGATATAACGTATTACGTTATATGGAACGACGTTATACCGTATTACGTTATATGAGAAGACGTAATAACGTATTACGTATTATGGGATGACGTTATCACATAATACGTTATATGGTATGACGTCATAACGTAAATAGGTTATATGGTATGACGGTATACCGTATTACGTTGTATGGGATGACGTTATAACGTATTACGTTATATGGGTTGACGTTATAACGTATTACGTTATATTGTATGACGTTATACCGTATTACGTTATATGGAACGACGTTATACCGTATTACGTTATATGGGACGACGTTATAACGTATTACGTTATATGGAACGACGTTATACAGTATTACGTTATATTGGATGACGTTATAACGTATTACGTTATATGGGATGACATTATAACGTATTACGTTATTGGGACGACGTTATAACGTATTACGTTATATGGAACGACGTTATACCGTTTTACATTATATGGGATGACGTAATAACGTATTACGTAATATGGCATGACGTTATCACATAATACGTTATATGGTATGACGCCATAACGTAAATAGGTTATATGCTATGACGGTATACTGTATTACGTTGTATGGGATGTCGTTATAACGTATTACGTTATATGGGATGACGTTATAACGTATTACGTTATATGGGACGACGTTATAACGTAAATAGGTTATATGGTATGACGTTATACCGTATTACGTTATATGGGATGACGTTATAACGTATTACGTTATATGGGATGACGTTATAACGTATTACGTTATATGGGATGACGTTATAACGTATTACGTTATATGGGATGACGTTATAACGTATTACGTTATATGGGATGACGTTATAACGTATTACGTTATATGGGACGACGTTATAACGTATTACGTTATATGGAACGACGTTATAACGTAAATAGGTTATATGGTATGACGTTATACCGTATTACGTTATATGGGATGACGTTATAACGTATTACGTAATATGGGATGACGTTATCACATAATACGTTATATGGTATGACGTCATAATGTAAATAGGTTATATGGTATGACGGTAAACCGTATTACGTTATAAGGGATGACGTTATAACGTATTACGTTATATGGGATGACGTTATAACGTATTACGTTATATGGGACGACGTTATAACGTATTACGTTATATGGGATGACGCTATAACGAAATGGGTTATATGGTATGACGTTATAACGTAATAGGTTATATGGTATGACGTTATACGGTATTATGTTATATTGGATGACGTTATAACGTATTACGTTATATGGGATGACGTTATAACGTACTACGTTATATGGGATGACGTTATAACGTATTTCGATATATGGTAGGACGTTATAACGTATTACGTTATATGGTATGACGTTATAACGTATTACGTTGTATGGGATGACGCTATCACGTAATACGCTATATGGTATGCCGTTATAACGTAATACGTTATATGGTATGACGTCATAACGTAAATAGGTTATATGGTATGACGTTATACCGTATTACGTTATATGGGATGACGTTATAACGTATTACGTTATATGGGATGACGTTATAACGTATTACGTTATATGGGATGACGGAATACCTTATTACGTTATATGGGATGACGTTATCACGTAATACGCTATATGGTATGACGTTATAACGTAAATAGGTTATATGGTATGACGTTATAACGTAATAGGTTATATGGTATGACGTTATACGCTATTACGTTATATGGGATGACGTTATGACGTATTACGTTATATGGGATGACGTTGTAACGTATTACGTTAAATGGGATGACGTTATCACGTAATACGCTATATGGTATGACGTTAAAACGTAAATAGGTTATATGGTATGACGTTATAACGTAATAGGTTATATGGTATGACGTTATACCCTATTACGTTATATGGGTTGACGTTATAACGTATTACGTTATATGGGATGACGTAATAACGTTTTGCGTTATATGGGATGACGTTATAACGTATTACGTTATATGGGACGACGATATAACGTATTA
This sequence comes from Bombus vancouverensis nearcticus, assembly GCF_051014615.1. Taxonomy (NCBI): domain Eukaryota; kingdom Metazoa; phylum Arthropoda; class Insecta; order Hymenoptera; family Apidae; genus Bombus; species Bombus vancouverensis. Next base: position 456,649 of record NW_027468916.1, on the reverse strand, counting down.
CGTTATATGGAACGACGTTATACCGTATTACGTTATATGAGAAGACGTAATAACGTATTACGTATTATGGGATGACGTTATCACATAATACGTTATATTTTATGACGTCATAACGTAAATAGGTTATATGGTATGACGGTATACCGTATTACGTTGTATGGGATGACGTTATAACGTATTACGTTATATGGGTTGACGTTATAACGTATTACGTTATATGGTATGACGTTATACCGTATTACGTTATATGGAACGACGTTATACCGTATTACGTTATATGGGACGACGTTATAACGTATTACGTTATATGGAACGACGTTATACAGTATTACGTTATATGGGATGACGTTATAACGTATTACGTTATATGGGATGACATTATAACGTATTACGTTATTGGGACGACGTTATAACTTATTACGTTATATGGAACGACGTTATACCGTTTTACATTATATGGGATGACGTAATAACGTATTACGTAATATGGCATGACGTTATCACATAATACGTTATATGGTATGACGCCATAACGTAAATAGGTTATATGCTATGACGGTATACCGTATTACGTTGTATGGGATGTCGTTATAACGTATTACGTTATATGGGATGACGTTATAACGTATTACGTTATATGGGACGACGTTATAACGTATTACGTTATACGGAACGACGTTATACCGTATTACGTTATATGGGATGACGAAATAACGTATTACGTAATATGGGATGACGTTATCACATAATACGTTATATGGTATGACGCCATAACGTAAATAGGTTATATGCTATGACGGTATACCGTATTACGTTGTATGGGATGTCGTTATAACGTATTACGTTATATGGGATGACGTTATAACGTATTACGTTATATGGGACGACGATATAACGTATTACGTTATATGGAACGACGTTATACCGTATTACGTTATATGGGATGACGTTGTAACGTATTACGTTAAATGGGATGACGTTGTAACGTATTACGTTAAATGGGACGACGTTATAACGTATTACGTTATATGGGATGACGTAATAACGTATTACGTTATATGGGAAGACGTTATCACGTAATACGTTATATGGTATGACGTTATAACGGAAATAGGTTATATGGTATGACGTAATACCGTATTACGTTATATGGGATGACGTTATAACGTAATACGTTATATGGGATGACGTTATAACGTATTACGTTATATGGGACGACGTTATAACGTATTACGTTATATGGAACGACGTTATACCATATTACGTTATATGGGATGTCGTAATAACGTATTACGTAATATGGGATGACGTTATCACATAATACGTTATATGGTATGACGTTATAACGTAAATAGGTTATATGGTATGACGTTATACCATATTACGTTATATGGGATGACGTTATAACGTATTACGTTATATGGGACGACGTTATAACGTATTACGTTATATGGGACGACGTTATAACGTATTACGTTATATGGAACGACGTTATACCGTATTACGTGATATGGGATGTCGTAATAACGTATTACGTAATATGGGATGACGTTATCACATAATACGTTATATGGTATGACGTCATAATGTAAATAGGTTATATGGTATGACGGTATACCGTATTACGTTATATGGGATGACGTTATAACGTATTACGTTATATGGGATGACGTTATAACGTATTACGTTATATGGAACGACGTTATAACGTATTACGTTATATGGGATGACGTTATCACGTAATACGCTATATGGTATGACGTTAAAACGTAAATAGGTTATATGGTATGACGTTATAACGTATTACGTTATATGGGATGACGTTGTAACGTATTACGTTATATGGGACGACGTTATAACGTATTACGTTATATGGGATGACGTTATCACGTAATACGTTATATGGGATGACGTTATAACGTATTACGTTATATGGGACGACGTTATAACGTATTACGTTATATGGAACGACGTTATACAGTATTACGTTATATGGGATGACGTTATAACGTATTACGTTATATGGGATGACGTTATAACGTATTACGTTATTGGGACGACGTTATAACGTATTACGTTATATGGAACGACGTTATACCGTTTTACATTATATGGGATGACGTAATAACGTATTACGTAATATGGCATAACGTTATCACATAATACGTTATATGGTATGACGCCATAACGCAAATAGGTTATATGCTATGACGGTATACCGTATTACGTTGTATGGGATGACGTTATAACGTATTACGTTATATGGGACGACGTTATAACGTATTACGTTATATGGAACGACGTTATACCGTATTACGTCATATGGGATGACGTAATAACGTATTACGTAATATGGGATGACGTTATCACATAATACGTTATATGGTATGACGTCATAATGTAAATAGGTTATATGGTATGACGTTATACGGTATTATGTTATATTGGATGAGGTTATAACGTATTACGTTATATGGGATGACGTTATAACGTATTTCGATATATGGGAGGACGTTATAACGTATTACGTTATATGGTATGACGTTATAACGTATTACGTTATATGGTATGACGTTATAACGTACATAGGTTATATGGTATGACGTTATACCGTATTACGTTATATGGGATGACGTTATAACGTATTACGTTATATGGGATGACGTTATAACGTATTACGTTATATGGGATGACGTTATAACGTATTACGTTATATGGAACGACGTTATACCGTATTACGTTATATGGGATGACGTAATAACGTATTACGTAATATGGGATGACGTTATCACATAACACGTTATATGGTATGACGTCATAATGTAAATAGGTTATATGGTATGACGGTATACCGTATTACGTTATATGGGATGATGTTATAACGTATAACGTTATATGGGATGACGTTATAACGTATTACGTTATATGGGACGACGTTATAACGTATTACGTTATATGGGATGACGTTATCACGTAATACGCTATATGGTATGACGTTATAACGTAAATAGGTTATATGGTATGACGTTATAACGTAATAGGTTATATGGTATGACGTTATACGCTATTACGTTATATGGGATGACGTTATAACTTATTACGTTATATGCGATGACGTTGTAACGTATTACGTTAAATGGGATGACGTTGTAACGTATTACGTTAAATGGGACGGCGTTATAACGTATTACGTTATATGGTATGACGTTATACCGTATTACGTTATATGGGATTACGTTATAACGTATTACCTTATATGGGATGACGTTATAACGTATTACGTTATATGGGACGACGGTATACCGTATTACGTTATATGGGATGATGTTATAACGTATAACGTTATATGGGATGACGTTATAACGTATTACGTTATATGGGATGACGTTATAAGGTATTACGTTATATGGGACGACGTTATAACGTATTACGTTATATGGGATGACGCTATAACGAAATGGGTTATATGGTATGACGTTATAATGTAATAGGTTATATGGTATGACGTTATACGGTATTATCTTATATTGGATGACGTTATAACGTATTACGTTATATGGGATGACGTTATAACGTATTTCGATATATGGGAGGACGTTATAACGTATTGCGTCATATGGTATGACGTTATAACGTATTACGTTATATGGGATTACGTTATCACGTAATACGATATATGGTATGCCGTTATAACGTAATACGTTATATGGTATGACGATATAACGTACATAGCTTATATGGTATGAGGGTATACCGTATTACGTTATATGGGATGATGTTATAACGTATAACGTTATATGGGATGACGTTATAACGTATTACGTTATATGGGACGACGTTATAACGTATTACGTTATATGGGATGACGTTATCACGTAATACGCTATATGGTATGACGTTATAACGTAAATAGGTTATATGGTATGACGTTATAACGTAATAGGTTATATGGTATGACGTTATACGCTATTACGTTATATGGGATGACGTTATAACGTATTACGTTATATGCGATGACGTTGTAACGTATTACGTTAAATGGGATGACGTTGTAACGTATTACGTTAAATGGGACGGCGTTATAACGTATTACGTTATATGGGATGACGTAATAACGTATTACGTTAGATGGGATGACGTTATCACGTAATGCGTTATATGGTATGACGTTATAACGTAAATAGGTTATATGGTATGACGTTATACCGTATTACGTTATATGGGATTACGTTATAACGTATTACGTTATGTGGGATGACGTTATAACGTATTACGTTATATGGGACGACGTTATAACGTATTACGTTATATGGAACGACGTTATAACGTAAATATATTATATGGTATGACGTTATACCGTATTACGTTATATGGGATGACGTTATAACGTATTACGTTATATGGGATGACGTTATAACGTATTACGTTATATGGGACGACGTTATAACGTATTACGTTATATGGAACGACGTTATACCGTATTACGTTATATGGGATGTCGTAATAACGTATTACGTAATATGGGATGACGTTATCACATAATACGATATATGGTATGACGTCATAATGTAAATAGGTTATATGGTATGACTGTATACCGTATTACGTTATATGGGATGACGTTATAACGTATTACGTTATATGGGATGACGTTATAACGTATTACGTTATATGGGATGACGTTATAACGTATTACGTTATATGGGATGACGTTGTCACGTAATACGCTATATGGTATGACGTTAAAACGTAAATAGGTTATATGATATGACGTTATAACGTATTACGTTATATGGGATGACGTTATAACGTATTACGTTATATGGGACGACGTTATAACTTATTACGTTATATGGGATGACGTAGTAACGTATTACGTTAAATGGGATGACGTTGTAACGTATTACGTTATATGGGATGACGTTATAACGTATTACGTTATATGGGACGACGTTATAACGTATTACGTTATATGGGACGACGTTATAACGTATTACGTTATATGGGACGACGTTATACCGTATTAAGTTATATGGGATGACGTTGTAACGTATTACGTTAAATGGGATGATGTTGTAACGTATTACGTTATATGGTATGGCGTTATAACGTAAATAGGTTATATGGTATGACGTTATACCGTATTACGTTATGTGGTATGACGTTATAACGTAAATAGGTTATATGGTATGACGTTATACCGTATTACGTTATATGGGATGACGTTATAACGTATTACGTTATATGGGATGACGTTATAACGTATTACGTTATATGGGACGACGTTATAACGTATTACGTTATATGGAACGACGTTATACAGTATTACGTTATATGGGATGACGTTATAACGTATTACGTTATATGGGACGACGTTATAACGTATTACGTTATATGGGACGACGTTATAACGTATTACGTTATATGGGACGACGTTATACCGTATTAAGTTATATGGGATGACGTTATAACGTATTACGTTATATGGGACGACGTTATAACGTATTACGTTATATGGGACGACGTTATAACGTATTACGTTATATGGGACGACGTTATACCGTATTAAGTTATATGGGATGACGTCGTAACGTATTACGTTAAATGGGATGATGTTGTAACGTATTACGTTATATGGTATGGCGTTATAACGTAAATAGGTTATATGGTATGACGTTATACCGTATTACGTTATATGGTATGACATCATAATGTAAATAGGTTATATGGTATGACGGTATACCGTATTACGTTATATGGGATGATGTTATAACGTATAACGTTATATGGGATGACGTTGTAACGTATTACGTTAAATGGGATGACGTTATCACGTAATACGCTATATGGTATGACGTTATAACGTAAATAGGTTATATGGTATGACGTTATAACGTAATAGGTTATATGGTATGACGTTATACGCTATTACGTTATATGGGATGACGTTATAACGTATTACGTTATATGGGATGACGTTGTAACGTATTACGTTAAATGGGATGACGTTATCACGTAATACGCTATATGGTATGACGTTAAAACGTAAATAGGTTATATGGTATGACGTTATAACGTAATAGGTTATATGGTATGACGTTATACCCTATTACGTTATATGGGATGACGTTATAACGTATTACGTTATATGGGATGACGTAATAACGTATTGCGTTATATGGGATGATGTTATAACGTATTACGTTATATGGGACGACGATATAACGTATTACGTTATATGGAACGACGTTATACCGTATTACGTTATATGAGAACACGTAATAACGTATTACGTATTATGGGATGACGTTATCACATAATACGTTATATGGTATGACGTCATAACGTAAATAGGTTATATGGTATGACGGTATACCGTATTACGTTGTATGGGATGACGTTATAACGTATTACGTTATATGGGATGACGTTATAACGTATTTCGATATATGGGAGGACGTTATAACGTATTACGTCATATGGTATGACGTTATAACGTATTACGTTATATGGGATGACGTTATCACGTAATACGCTATATGGTATGCCGTTATAACGTAATACGTTATATGGTATGACGTTATAACGTACATAGCTTATATGGTATGACGTTATACCGTATTACGTTATATGGGATGACGTTATAACGTATTACGTTATATGGGATGACGTTATAACGTATTACGTTATATGGGACGACGTTATAACGTATTACGTTATATGGAACGACGTTATACCGTATTACGTTATATGGAATGACGTAATAACGTATTACGTAATATGGGATGACGTTATCACATAACACGTTATATGGTATGACGTCATTATGTAAATAGGTTATATGGTATGAGGGTATACCGTATTACGTTATATGGGATGATGTTATAACGTATAACGTTATATGGGATGACGTTATAACGTATTACGTTATATGGGACGACGTTATAACGTATTACGTTATATGGGATGACGTTATCACGTAATACGCTATATGGTATGACGTTATAACGTAAATAGGTTATATGGTATGACGTTATAACGTAATAGGTTATATGGTATGACGTTATACGCTATTACGTTATATGGGATTACGTTATAACGTATTACGTTATGTGGGATGACGTTATAACGTATTACGTTATATGGGACGACGTTATAACGTATTACGTTATATGGAACGACGTTATAACGTAAATAGGTTATATGGTATGACGTTATACCGTATTACGTTATATGGGATGACGTTATAACGTATTACGTTATATGGGATGACGTTATAACGTATTACGTTATATGGGACGACGTTATAACGTAAATAGGTTATATGGTATGACGTTATACCGTATTACGTTATATGGGATGACGTTATAACGTATTACGTTATATGGGATGACGTTATAACGTATTACGTTATATGGGACGACGTTATAACGTATTACGTTATATGGGATGACGTAGTAACGTATTACGTTAAATGGGATGACGTTGTAACGTATTACGTTATATGGGATGACGTTATAACGTATTACGTTATATGGGACGACGTTATAACGTATTACGTTATATGGGACGACGTTATAACGTATTACGTTATATGGGACGACGTTATAACGTATTACGTTAAATGGGATGATGTTGTAACGTATTACGTTATATGGTATGGCGTTATAACGTAAATAGGTTATATGGTATGACGGTATGCCGTATTACGTTATATGGGATGATGTTATAACGTATAACGTTATATGGGATGACGTTGTAACGTATTACGTTAAATGGGATGACGTTATCACGTAATACGCTATATGGTATGAAGTTAAAACGTAAATAGGTTATATGGTATGACGTTATAACGTAATAGGTTATATGGTATGACGTTATACCCTATTACGTTATATGGGATGACGTTATAACGTATTACGATATATGGGATGACGTAGTAACGTATTACGTTAAATGGGATGACGTTGTAACGTATTACGTTATATGGGATGACGTTATAACGTATTACGTTATATGGGACGACGTTATAACGTATTACGTTATATGGGACGACGTTATAACGTATTACGTTATATGGGATGACGTTATCACGTAATACGCTATATGGTATGACGTTATAACGTAAATAGGATATATGGTATGACGTTATAACGTAATAGGTTATATGGTATGACGTTATACGCTATTACGTTATATGGGATGACGTTATAACGTATTACGTTATATGGGACGACGTTATAACGTATTACGTTATATGGAACGACGTTATACCGTATTACGTTATATGAGATGACGTAATAACGTATTACGTATTATGGGATGACGTTATCACATAATACGTTATATGGTATGACGTCATAACGTAAATAGGTTATATGGTATGACGGTATACCGTATTACGTTGTATGGGATGACGTTATAACGTATTACGTTATGTGGGTTGACGTTATAACGTATTACGTTATATGGTATGACGTTATACCGTATTACGTTATATGGAACGACGTTATACCGTATTACGTTATATGGGACGACGTTATAACGTATTACGTTATATGGAACGACGTTATACCGTATTACTTTATATGAGATGACGTAATAACGTATTACGTTATATGGGATGACGTTGTAACGTATTACGTTAAATGGGACGACGTTATAACGTATTACGTTATATGGGATGACGTAATAACGTATTGCGTTATATGGGATGACGTTATCACATAATACGTTATATGGTATGACGTCATAACGTAATAGGTTATATGGTATGACGTTTTACCGTATTACGTTGTATGGGACGACGTTATCACGTAATACGTTATATGGTATGACGTTATAACGCAAATAGGTTATATGGTATGACGTTATAACGTATTACGTTATATGGGATTACGTTATAACGTATTACGTTATATGGGATGACGTAATAAAGTATTACGTATTATGGGATGACGTTATCACATAATACGTTATATGGTATGACGTCATAACGTAAATAGGTTATATGGTATGACTGTATACCGTATTACGTTGTATGGGATGACGTTATAACGTATTACGTTATATGGGACGACGTTATAACGTATTACGTTATATGGGATGACGTAATAACGTATTGCGTTATATGGGATGACGTTATCACATAATACGTTATATGGTATGACGTCATAACGTAATAGGTTATATGGTATGACGTTATACCGTATTACGTTGTATGGGACGACGTTATCACGTAATACGTTATATGGTATGACGTTATAACGTAAATAGGTTATATGGTATGACGGTATACCGTATTACGTTGTATGGGATGACGTTATAACGTATTACGTTATATGGGTTGACGTTATAATGTATTACGTTATATGGTATGACGTTATACCGTATTACGTTATATGGAACGACGTTATACCGTATTACGTTATATGGGATGACGTTATAACGTATTACGTTATATGGGATGACATTATAACGTATTACGTTATATGGGATGACGTTATAACGTATTACGTTATATGGGACGACGTTATAACGTATTACGTTATATGGGATGACGCTATAACGAAATGGGTTATATGGTATGACGTTATAACGTAATAGGTTATATGGTATGACGTTATACCGTATTACGTTATATGGAACGACGTTATACCGTATTACGTTATATGGGATGACGTAATAACGTATTACGTAATATGGGATGACGTTATCACATAATACGTTATATGGTATGACGTCATAATGTAAATAGGTTATATGGTATGACGGTAAACCGTATTACGTTATAAGGGATGACGTTATAACGTATTACGTTATATGGGATGACGTTATAACGTATTACGTTATATGGGACGACGTTATAACGTATTACGTTATATGGGATGACGCTATAACGAAATGGGTTATATGGTATGACGTTATAACGTAATAGGTTATATGGTATGACGTTATACGGTATTATGTTATATTGGATGACGTTATAACGTATTACGTTATATGGGATGACGTTATAACGTACTACGTTATATGGGATGACGTTATAGAGTATTTCGATATATGGGAGGACGTTATAACGTATTACGTTATATGGTATGACGTCATAACGTAAATAGGTTATATGGTATGACGGTATACCGTATTACGTTGTATGGGATGACGTTATAACGTATTACGTTATATGGGTTGACGTTATAACGTATTACGTTATATGGGATGACGTAATAACGTATTGCGTTATATGGGATGACGTTATAACGTATTACGTTATATGGGACGACGATATAACGTATTACGTTATATGGAACGACGTTATACCGTATTACGTTATATGAGAAGACGTAATAACGTATTACGTATTATGGGATGACGTTATCACATAATACGTTATATGGTATGACGTCATAACGTAAATAGGTTATATGGTATGACGGTATACCGTATTACGTTGTATGGGATGACGTTATAACGTATTACGTTATATGGGTTGACGTTATAACGTATTACGTTATATTGTATGACGTTATACCGTATTACGTTACATGGAACGACGTTATACCGTATTACGTTATATGGGACGACGTTATAACGTATTACGTTATATGGAACGACGTTATACAGTATTACGTTATATTGGATGACGTTATAACGTATTACGTTATATGGGATGACATTATAACGTATTACGTTATTGGGACGACGTTATAACGTATTACGTTATATGGAACGACGTTATACCGTTTTACATTATATGGGATGACGTAATAACGTATTACGTAATATGGCATGACGTTATCACATAATACGTTATATGGTATGACGCCATAACGTAAATAGGTTATATGCTATGACGGTATACCGTATTACGTTGTATGGGATGTCGTTATAACGTATTACGTTATATGGGATGACGTTATAACGTATTACGTTATATGGGACGACGTTATAACGTATTACGTTATATGGAACGACGTTATACCGTATTACGTTATATGGGACGACGTTATAACGTATTACGTTATATGGGATGACGCTATAACGAAATGGGTTATATGGTATGACGTTATAACGTAATAGGTTATATGGTATGACGTTATACGGTATTATGTTATATTGGATGACGTTATAACGTATTACGTTATATGGGATGACGTTATAACGTACTACGTTATATGGGATGACGTTATAGAGTATTTCGATATATGGGAGGACGTTATAACGTATTACGTTATATGGTATGACGTCATAACGTAAATAGGTTATATGGTATGACGGTATACCGTATTACGTTGTATGGGATGACGTTATAACGTATTACGTTATATGGGTTGACGTTATAACGTATTACGTTATATGGGATGACGTAATAACGTATTGCGTTATATGGGATGACGTTATAACGTATTACGTTATATGGGACGACGATATAACGTATTACGTTATATGGAACGACGTTATACCGTATTACGTTATATGAGAAGACGTAATAACGTATTACGTATTATGGGATGACGTTATCACATAATACGTTATATGGTATGACGTCATAACGTAAATAGGTTATATGGTATGACGGTATACCGTATTACGTTGTATGGGATGACGTTATCACATAATACGTTATATGGTATGACGTCATAACGTAATAGGTTATATGGTATGACGTTTTACCGTATTACGTTGTATGGGACGACGTTATCACGTAATACGTTATATGGTATGACGTTATAACGCAAATAGGTTATATGGTATGACGTTATAACGTATTACGTTATATGGGATTACGTTATAACGTATTACGTTATATGGGATGACGTAATAAAGTATTACGTATTATGGGATGACGTTATCACATAATACGTTATATGGTATGACGTCATAACGTAAATAGGTTATATGGTATGACTGTATACCGTATTACGTTGTATGGGATGACGTTATAACGTATTACGTTATATGGGACGACGTTATAACGTATTACGTTATATGGGATGACGTAATAACGTATTGCGTTATATGGGATGACGTTATCACATAATACGTTATATGGTATGACGTCATAACGTAATAGGTTATATGGTATGACGTTATACCGTATTACGTTGTATGGGACGACGTTATCACGTAATACGTTATATGGTATGACGTTATAACGTAAATAGGTTATATGGTATGACGGTATACCGTATTACGTTGTATGGGATGACGTTATAACGTATTACGTTATATGGGTTGACGTTATAATGTATTACGTTATATGGTATGACGTTATACCGTATTACGTTATATGGAACGACGTTATACCGTATTACGTTATATGGGATGACGTTATAACGTATTACGTTATATGGGATGACATTATAACGTATTACGTTATATGGGATGACGTTATAACGTATTACGTTATATGGGACGACGTTATAACGTATTACGTTATATGGGATGACGCTATAACGAAATGGGTTATATGGTATGACGTTATAACGTAATAGGTTATATGGTATGACGTTATACCGTATTACGTTATATGGAACGACGTTATACCGTATTACGTTATATGGGATGACGTAATAACGTATTACGTAATATGGGATGACGTTATCACATAATACGTTATATGGTATGACGTCATAATGTAAATAGGTTATATGGTATGACGGTAAACCGTATTACGTTATAAGGGATGACGTTATAACGTATTACGTTATATGGGATGACGTTATAACGTATTACGTTATATGGGACGACGTTATAACGTATTACGTTATATGGGATGACGCTATAACGAAATGGGTTATATGGTATGACGTTATAACGTAATAGGTTATATGGTATGACGTTATACGGTATTATGTTATATTGGATGACGTTATAACGTATTACGTTATATGGGATGACGTTATAACGTACTACGTTATATGGGATGACGTTATAGAGTATTTCGATATATGGGAGGACGTTATAACGTATTACGTTATATGGTATGACGTCATAACGTAAATAGGTTATATGGTATGACGGTATACCGTATTACGTTGTATGGGATGACGTTATAACGTATTACGTTATATGGGTTGACGTTATAACGTATTACGTTATATGGGATGACGTAATAACGTATTGCGTTATATGGGATGACGTTATAACGTATTACGTTATATGGGACGACGATATAACGTATTACGTTATATGGAACGACGTTATACCGTATTACGTTATATGAGAAGACGTAATAACGTATTACGTATTATGGGATGACGTTATCACATAATACGTTATATGGTATGACGTCATAACGTAAATAGGTTATATGGTATGACGGTATACCGTATTACGTTGTATGGGATGACGTTATAACGTATTACGTTATATGGGTTGACGTTATAACGTATTACGTTATATTGTATGACGTTATACCGTATTACGTTACATGGAACGACGTTATACCGTATTACGTTATATGGGACGACGTTATAACGTATTACGTTATATGGAACGACGTTATACAGTATTACGTTATATTGGATGACGTTATAACGTATTACGTTATATGGGATGACATTATAACGTATTACGTTATTGGGACGACGTTATAACGTATTACGTTATATGGAACGACGTTATACCGTTTTACATTATATGGGATGACGTAATAACGTATTACGTAATATGGCATGACGTTATCACATAATACGTTATATGGTATGACGCCATAACGTAAATAGGTTATATGCTATGACGGTATACCGTATTACGTTGTATGGGATGTCGTTATAACGTATTACGTTATATGGGATGACGTTATAACGTATTACGTTATATGGGACGACGTTATAACGTATTACGTTATATGGAACGACGTTATACCGTATTACGTTATATGGGACGACGTTATAACGTATTACGTTATATGGGATGACGCTATAACGAAATGGGTTATATGGTATGACGTTATAACGTAATAGGTTATATGGTATGACGTTATACGGTATTATGTTATATTGGATGACGTTATAACGTATTACGTTATATGGGATGACGTTATAACGTACTACGTTATATGGGATGACGTTATAGAGTATTTCGATATATGGGAGGACGTTATAACGTATTACGTTATATGGTATGACGTCATAACGTAAATAGGTTATATGGTATGACGGTATACCGTATTACGTTGTATGGGATGACGTTATAACGTATTACGTTATATGGGTTGACGTTATAACGTATTACGTTATATGGGATGACGTAATAACGTATTGCGTTATATGGGATGACGTTATAACGTATTACGTTATATGGGACGACGATATAACGTATTACGTTATATGGAACGACGTTATACCGTATTACGTTATATGAGAAGACGTAATAACGTATTACGTATTATGGGATGACGTTATCACATAATACGTTATATGGTATGACGTCATAACGTAAATAGGTTATATGGTATGACGGTATACCGTATTACGTTGTATGGGATGACGTTATAACGTATTACGTTATATGGGTTGACGTTATAACGTATTACGTTATATTGTATGACGTTATACCGTATTACGTTACATGGAACGACGTTATACCGTATTACGTTATATGGGACGACGTTATAACGTATTACGTTATATGGAACGACGTTATACAGTATTACGTTATATTGGATGACGTTATAACGTATTACGTTATATGGGATGACATTATAACGTATTACGTTATTGGGACGACGTTATAACGTATTACGTTATATGGAACGACGTTATACCGTTTTACATTATATGGGATGACGTAATAACGTATTACGTAATATGGCATGACGTTATCACATAATACGTTATATGGTATGACGCCATAACGTAAATAGGTTATATGCTATGACGGTATACCGTATTACGTTGTATGGGATGTCGTTATAACGTATTACGTTATATGGGATGACGTTATAACGTATTACGTTATATGGGACGACGTTATAACGTATTACGTTATATGGAACGACGTTATACCGTATTACGTTATATGGGACGACGTTATAACGTATTACGTTATATGGGATGACGCTATAACGAAATGGGTTATATGGTATGACGTTATAACGTAATAGGTTATATGGTATGACGTTATACGGTATTATGTTATATTGGATGACGTTATAACGTATTACGTTATATGGGATGACGTTATAACGTACTACGTTATATGGGATGACGTTATAGAGTATTTCGATATATGGGAGGACGTTATAACGTATTACGTTATATGGTATGACGTCATAACGTAAATAGGTTATATGGTATGACGGTATACCGTATTACGTTGTATGGGATGACGTTATAACGTATTACGTTATATGGGTTGACGTTATAACGTATTACGTTATATGGGATGACGTAATAACGTATTGCGTTATATGGGATGACGTTATAACGTATTACGTTATATGGGACGACGATATAACGTATTACGTTATATGGAACGACGTTATACCGTATTACGTTATATGAGAAGACGTAATAACGTATTACGTATTATGGGAGGACGTTATCACATAATACGTTATATGGTATGACGTCATAACGTAAATAGGTTAGATGGTATGACGGTATACCGTATGACGTTGTATGGGATGACGTTATAACGTATTACGTTATATGGGTTGACGTTATAACGTATTACGTTATATTGTATGACGTTATACCGTATTACGTTACATGGAACGACGTTATACCGTATTACGTTATATGGGACGACGTTATAACGTATTACGTTATATGGAACGACGTTATACAGTATTACGTTATATTGGATGACGTTATAACGTATTACGTTATATGGGATGACATTATAACGTATTACGTTATTGGGACGACGTTATAACGTATTACGTTATATGGAACGACGTTATACCGTTTTACATTTTATGGGATGACGTAATAACGTATTACGTAATATGGCATGACGTTATCACATAATACGTTATATGGTATGACGCCATAACGTAAATAGGTTATATGCTATGACGGTATACCGTATTACGTTGTATGGGATGTCGTTATAACGTATTACGTTATATGGGATGACGTTATAACGTATTACGTTATATGGGACGACGTTATAACGTATTACGTTATATGGAACGACGTTATACCGTATTACGTTATATGGGATGACGTAATAACGTATTACGTAATATGGGATGACGTTATCACATAATACGTTATATGGTATGACGTCATAATGTAAATAGGTTATATGGTATGACGGTATACCGTATTACGTTATAAGGGATGACGTTATAACGTATTACGTTATATGGGATGACGTTATAACGTATTACGTTATATGGGACGACGTTATAACGTATTACGTTATATGGGATGACGCTATAACGAAATGGGTTATATGGTATGACGTTATAACGTAATAGGTTATATGGTATGACGTTATACGGTATTATGTTATATTGGATGACGTTATAACGTATTACGTTATATGGGATGACGTTATAACGTACTACGTTATATGGGATGACGTTATAACGTATTTCGATATATGGGAGGACGTTATAACGTATTACGTTATATGGTATGACGTTATAACGTATTACGTTGTATGGGATGACGCTATCACGTAATACGCTATATGGTATGCCGTTATAACGTAATACGTTATATGGTATGACGTCATAACGTAAATAGGTTATATGGTATGACGTTATACCGTATTACGTTATATGGGATGACGTTATAACGTATTACGTTATATGGGATGACGTTATAGCGTATTACGTTATATGGGACGACGTTATAACGTATTACGTTATATGGGATGACGCTATAACGAAATGGGTTATATGGTATGACGTTATAACGTAATAGGTTATATGGTATGACGTTATACGGTATTATGTTATATTGGATGACGTTATAACGTATTACGTTATATGGGATGACGTTATAACGTACTACGTTATATGGGATGACGTTGTAACGTATTTCGATATATGGGAGGACGTTATAACGTATTACGTTATATGGTATGACGTTATAACGTATTACGTTGTATGGGATGACGCTATCACGTAATACGCTATATGGTATGCCATTATAACGTAATACGTTATATGGTATTACGTCATAATGTAAATAGGTTATATGGTATGACGGAATACCGTATTACGTTATATGGGATGACGTTATCACGTAATGCGCTATATGGTATGACGTTATAACGTAAATAGGTTATATGGTATGACGTTATAACGTAATAGGTTATATGGTATGACGTTATACGCTATTACGTTATATGGGATGACGTTATAACGTATTACGTTATATGGGATGACGTTGTAACGTATTACGTTAAATGGGATGACGTTATCACGTAATACGCTATATGGTATGACGTTAAAACGTAAATAGGTTATATGGTATGACGTTATAACGTAATAGGTTATATGGTATGACGTTATACCCTATTACGTTATATGGGATGACGTTATAACGTATTACGTTATATGGGATGACGTAGTAACGTATTACGTTAAATGGGATGACGTTGTAACGTATTACGTTATATGGGATGACGTTATAACGTATTACGTTATATGGGACGACGTTATAACGTATTACGTTATATGGGACGACGTTATAACGTATTACGTTATATGGGATGACGTTATCACGTAATACGCTATATGGTATGACGTTATAACGTAAATAGGATATATGGTATGACGTTATAACGTAATAGGTTATATGGTATGACGTTATACCCTATTACGTTATATGGGATGACGTTATAACGTATTACGTTATATGGGATGACGTAGTAACGTATTACGTTATATGGGACGACGTTATAACGTATTACGTTATATGGAACGACGTTATACCGTATTACTTTATATGAGATGACGTAATAACGTATTACGTTATATGGGATGACGTTGTAACGTATTACGTTAAATGGGACGACGTTATAACGTATTACGTTATATGGGATGACGTAATAACGTATTGCGTTATATGGGATGACGTTATCACATAATACGTTATATGGTATGACGTCATAACGTAATAGGTTATATGGTATGACGTTATAACGTAATAGGTTATATGGTATGACGTTATAAGCTATTACGTTATATGGGATGACGTTATAACGTATTACGTTATATGGGACGACGTTATAACGTATTACGTTATATGGAACGACGTTATACCGTATTACGTTATATGAGATGACGTAATAACGTATTACGTATTATGGGATGACGTTATCACATAATACGTTATATGGTATGACGTCATAACGTAAATAGGTTATATGGTATGACTGTATACCGTATTACGTTGTATGGGATGACGTTATAACGTATTACGTTATATGGGATGACGTTGTAATGTATTACGTTAAATGGGATGACGTTGTAACGTATTACGTTAAATGGGACGACGTTATAACGTATTTCGTTAAATGGGACGACGTTATAACGTATTACGTTATATGGGATGACGTAATACCGTATTACTTTATATGAGATGACGTAATAACGTATTACGTTATATGGGATGACGTTGTAACGTATTACGTTAAATGGGACGACGTTATAACGTATTACGTTATATGGCATGACGTAATAACGTATTGCGTTATATGGGATGACGTTATCACATAATACGTTATATGGTATGACGTCATAACGTAATAGGTTATATGGTATGACTGTATACCGTATTACGTTGTATGGGATGACGTTATAACGTATTACGTTATATGGGATGACGTTATAACGTATTTCGATATATGGGAGGACGTTATAACGTATTACGTTATATGGTATGACGTTATAACGTATTACGTTGTATGGGATGACGCTATCACGTAATACGCTATATGGTATGCCGTTATAACGTAATACGTTATATGGTATGACGTCATAACGTAAATAGGTTATATGGTATGACGTTATACCGTATTACGTTATATGGGATGACGTTATAACGTATTACGTTATATGGGATGACGTTATAGCGTATTACGTTATATGGGACGACGTTATAACGTATTACGTTATATGGGATGACGCTATAACGAAATGGGTTATATGGTATGACGTTATAACGTATTACGTTATATGGGATGACGTTATCACGTAATACGCTATATGGTATGACGTTATAACGTAAATAGGATATTTGGTATGACGTTATAACGTAATAGGTTATATGGTATGACGTTATACCCTATTACGTTATATGGGATGACGTTATAACGTATTACGTTATATGGGATGACGTAGTAACGTATTACGTTATATGGGACGACGTTATAACGTATTACGTTATATGGAACGACGTTATACCGTATTACTTTATATGAGATGACGTAATAACGTATTACGTTATATGGGATGACGTTGTAACGTATTACGTTAAATGGGACGACGTTATAACGTATTACGTTATATGGCATGACGTAATAACGTATTGCGTTATATGGGATGACGTTATCACATAATACGTTATATGGTATGACGTCATAACGTAATAGGTTATATGGTATGACGTTATAACGTAATAGGTTATATGGTATGACGTTATAAGCTATTACGTTATATGGGATGACGTTATAACGTATTACGTTATATGGGACGACGTTATAACGTATTACGTTATATGGAACGACGTTATACCGTATTACGTTATATGAGATGACGTAATAACGTATTACGTATTATGGGATGACGTTATCACATAATACGTTATATGGTATGACGTCATAACGTAAATAGGTTATATGGTATGACTGTATACCGTATTACGTTGTATGGGATGACGTTATAACGTATTACGTTATATGGGATGACGTTGTAATGTATTACGTTAAATGGGATGACGTTGTAACGTATTACGTTAAATGGGACGACGTTATAACGTATTTCGTTAAATGGGACGACGTTATAACGTATTACGTTATATGGGATGACGTAATAACGTATTACGTTATATGGGACGACGTTATCACGTAATACGTTATATGGTATGACGTTATAACGTAAATAGGTTATATGGTATGACGGTATACCGTATTACGTTGTATGGGATGACGTTATAACGTATTACGTTATATGGGTTGACGTTATAACGTATTACGTTATATGGTATGACGTTATACCGTATTACGTTATATGGAACGACGTTATACCGTATTACGTTATATGGGATGACGTTATAACGTATTACGTTATATGGGATGACATTATAACGTATTACGTTATATGGGATGGCGTTATAACGTATTACGTTATATGGGACGACGTTATAACGTATTACGTTATATGGGATGACGCTATAACGAAATGGGTTATATGGTATGACGTTATAACGTAATAGGTTATATGGTATGACGTTATACCGTATTACGTTATATGGAACGACGTTATACCGTATTACGTTATATGGGATGACGTAATAACGTATTACGTAATATGGGATGACGTTATCACATAATACGTTATATGGTATGACGTCATAATGTAAATAGGTTATATGGTATGACGGTAAACCGTATTACGTTATAAGGGATGACGTTATAACGTATTACGTTATATGGGATGACGTTATAACGTATTACGTTATATGGGACGACGTTATAACGTATTACGTTATATGGGATGACGCTATAACGAAATGGGTTATATGGTATGACGTTATAACGTAATAGGTTATATGGTATGACGTTATACGGTATTATGTTATATTGGATGACGTTATAACGTATTACGTTATATGGGATGACGTTATAACGTACTACGTTATATGGGATGACGTTATAGAGTATTTCGATATATGGGAGGACGTTATAACGTATTACGTTATATGGTATGACGTCATAACGTAAATAGGTTATATGGTATGACGGTATACCGTATTACGTTGTATGGGATGACGTTATAACGTATTACGTTATATGGGTTGACGTTATAACGTATTACGTTATATGGGATGACGTAATAACGTATTGCGTTATATGGGATGACGTTATAACGTATTACGTTATATGGGACGACGATATAACGTATTACGTTATATGGAACGACGTTATACCGTATTACGTTATATGAGAAGACGTAATAACGTATTACGTATTATGGGATGACGTTATCACATAATACGTTATATGGTATGACGTCATAACGTAAATAGGTTATATGGTATGACGGTATACCGTATTACGTTGTATGGGATGACGTTATAACGTATTACGTTATATGGGTTGACGTTATAACGTATTACGTTATATTGTATGACGTTATACCGTATTACGTTATATGGAACGACGTTATACCGTATTACGTTATATGGGACGACGTTATAACGTATTACGTTATATGGAACGACGTTATACAGTATTACGTTATATTGGATGACGTTATAACGTATTACGTTATATGGGATGACATTATAACGTATTACGTTATTGGGACGACGTTATAACGTATTACGTTATATGGAACGACGTTATACCGTTTTACATTATATGGGATGACGTAATAACGTATTACGTAATATGGCATGACGTTATCACATAATACGTTATATGGTATGACGCCATAACGTAAATAGCTTATATGCTATGACGGTATACTGTATTACGTTGTATGGGATGTCGTTATAACGTATTACGTTATATGGGATGACGTTATAACGTATTACGTTATATGGGACGACGTTATAACGTATTACGTTATATGGGATGACGCTATAACGAAATGGGTTATATGGTATGACGTTATAACGTAATAGGTTATATGGTATGACGTTATACGGTATTATGTTATATTGGATGACGTTATAACGTATTACGTTATATGGGATGACGTTATAACGTACTACGTTATATGGGATGACGTTATAACGTATTTCGATATATGGGAGGACGTTATAACGTATTACGTTATATGGTATGACGTTATAACGTATTACGTTGTATGGGATGACGCTATCACGTAATACGCTATATGGTATGCCGTTATAACGTAATACGTTATATGGTATGACGTCATAACGTAAATAGGTTATATGGTATGACGTTATACCGTATTACGTTATATGGGATGACGTTATAACGTATTACGTTATATGGGATGACGTTATAGCGTATTACGTTATATGGGACGACGTTATAACGTATTACGTTATATGGGATGACGCTATGACGAAATGGGTTATATGGTATGACGTTATAACGTAATAGGTTATATGGTATGACGTTATACGGTATTATGTTATATTGGATGACGTTATAACGTATTACGTTATATGGGATGACGTTATAACGTACTACGTTATATGGGATGACGTTATAACGTATTTCGAAATATGGGAGGACGTTATAACGTATTACGTTATATGGTATGACGTTATAACGTAAATAGGATATATGGTATGACGTTATAACGTAATAGGTTATATGGGATGACGTTATAACGTATTACGTTATATGGGACGACGTTATAACGTATTACGTTATATGGGACGACGTTATAACGTATTACGTTATATGGGATGACGTTATCACGTAATACGCTATATGGTATGACGTTATAACGTAAATAGGATATATGGTATGACGTTATAACGTAATAGGTTATATGGTATGACGTTATACGCTATTACGTTATATGGGATGACGTTATAACGTATTACGTTATATGGGACGACGTTATAACGTATTACGTTATATGGAACGACGTTATACCGTATTACGTTATATGGTATGACGTTATAACGTATTACGTTGTATGGGATGACGCTATCACGTAATACGCTATATGGTATGCCGTTATAACGTAATACGTTATATGGTATGACGTTATAACGTAAATAGGTTATATGGTATGACGTTATACCGTATTACGTTATATGGGAAGACGTTATAACGTATTACGTTATATGGGACGACGTTATAACGTATTACGTTATATGGGATGACGCTATAACGAAATGGGTTATATGGTATGACGTTATAACGTAATAGGTTATATGGTATGACGTTATACGGTATTATGTTATATTGGATGACGTTATAACGTATTACGTTATATGGGATGACGTTATAACGTACTACGTTATATGGGATGACGTTATACCCTATTACGTTATATGGGATGACGTTATAACGTATTACGTTATATGGGATGACGGAATACCTTATTACGTTATATGGGATGACGTTATCACGTAATACGCTATATGGTATGACGTTATAACGTAAATAGGTTATATGGTATGACGTTATAACGTAATAGGTTATATGGTATGACGTTATACGCTATTACGTTATATGGGATGACGTTATGACGTATTACGTTATATGGGATGACGTTGTAACGTATTACGTTAAATGGGATGACGTTATCACGTAATACGCTATATGGTATGACGTTAAAACGTAAATAGGTTATATGGTATGACGTTATAACGTAACAGGTTATATGGTATGACGTTATACCCTATTACGTTATATGGGATGACGTTATAACGTATTACGTTATATGGGATGACGTCATAACGTATTGCGTTATATGGGATGACGTTATAACGTATTACGTTATATGGGACGACGATATAACGTATTACGTTATATGGAACGACGGTATACCGTATTACGTTATATGAGAAGACGTAATAACGTATTACGTATTATGGGATGACGTTATCACATAATACGTTATATTTTATGACGTCATAACGTAAATAGGTTATATGGTATGACGGTATACCGTATTACGTTGTATGGGATGACGTCATAACGTATTACGTTATATGGGTTGACGTTATAACGTATTACGTTATATGGTATGACGTTATACCGTATTACGTTATATGGAACGACGTTATACCGTATTACGTTATATGGGACGACGTTATAACGTATTACGTTATATGGAACGACGTTATACAGTATTACGTTATATGGGATGACGTTATAACGTATTACGTTATATGGGATGACATTATAACGTATTACGTTATTGGGACGACGATATAACGTATTACGTTATATGGAACGACGTTATACCGTTTTACATTATATGGGATGACGTAATAACGTATTACGTAATATGGCATGACGTTATCACATAATACGTTATATGGTATGACGCCATAACGTAAATAGGTTATATGCTATGACGGTATACCGTATTACGTTGTATGGGATGTCGTTATAACGTATTACGTTATATGGGATGACGCTATAACGAAATGGGTTATATGGTATGACGTTATAACGTAATAGGTTATATGGTATGACGTTATACGGTATTATGTTATATTGGATGACGTTATAACGTATTACGTTATATGGGATGACGTTATAACGTACTACGTTATATGGGATGACGTTATAACGTATTTCGATATATGGGATGACGTTATAACGTATTACGTTATATGGGATGACGTTATAACGTATTACGTTATATGGGACGACGTTATAACGTATTACGTTATATGGGATGACGCTATAACGAAATGGGTTATATGGTATGACGTTATAACGTAATAGGTTATATGGTATGACGTTATACGGTATTATGTTATATTGGATGACGTTATAACGTATTACGTTATATGGGATGACGTTGTAACGTACTACGTTATATGGGATGACGTTATAACGTATTTCGATATATGGGAGGACGTTATAACGTATTACGTTATATGGTATGACGTTATAACGTATTACGTTGTATGGGATGACGCTATCACGTAATACGCTATATGGTATGCCGTTATAACGTAATACGTTATATGGTATGACGTCATAACGTATATAGGTTATATGGTATGACGTTATACCGTATTACGTTATATGGGATGACGTTATAACGTATTACGTTATATGGGATGACGTTATAGCGTATTACGTTATATGGGACGACGTTATAACGTATTACGTTATATGGGATGACGCTATAACGAAATGGGTTATATGGTATGACGTTATAACGTAATAGGTTATATGGTATGACGTTATACGGTATTATGTTATATTGGATGACGTTATAACGTATTACGTTATATGGGATGACGTTATAACGTACTACGTTATATGGGATGACGTTATAACGTATTTCGATATATGGGAGGACGTTATAACGTACTACGTTATATGGTATGACGTTATAACGTATTACGTTGTATGGGATGACGCCATCACGTAATACGCTATATGGTATGCCATTATAACGTAATACGTTATATGGTATGACGTCATAATGTAAATAGGTTATATGGTATGACGGAATACCGTATTACGTTATATGGGATGACGTTATCACGTAATGCGCTATATGGTATGACGTTATAACGTAAATAGGTTATATGGTATGACGTTATAACGTAATAGGTTATATGGTATGACGTTATACGCTATTACGTTATATGGGATGACGTTATAACGTATTACGTTATATGGGATGACGTTGTAACGTATTACGTTAAATGGGATGACGTTATCACGTAATACGCTATATGGTATGACGTTAAAACGTAAATAGGTTATATGGTATGACGTTATAACGTAATAGGTTATATGGTATGACGTTATACCCTATTACGTTATATGGGATGACGTTATAACGTATTACGTTATATGGGATGACGTAGTAACGTATTACGTTAAATGGGATGACGTTGTAACGTATTACGTTATATGGGATGACGTTATAACGTATTACGTTATATGGGACGACGTTATAACGTATTACGTTATATGGGACGACGTTATAACGTATTACGTTATATGGGATGACGTTATCACGTAATACGCTATATGGTATGACGTTATAACGTAAATAGGATATATGGTATGACGTTATAACGTAATAGGTTATATGGTATGACGTTATACGCTATTACGTTATATGGGATGACGTTATAACGTATTACGTTATATGGGACGACGTTATAACGTATTACGTTATATGGAACGACGTTATACCGTATTACGTTATATGGTATGACGTTATAACGTATTACGTTGTATGGGATGACGCTATCACGTAATACGCTATATGGTATGCCGTTATAACGTAATACGTTATATGGTATGACGTTATAACGTAAATAGGTTATATGGTATGACGTTATACCGTATTACGTTATATGGGAAGACGTTATAACGTATTACGTTATATGGGACGACGTTATAACGTATTACGTTATATGGGATGACGCTATAACGAAATGGGTTATATGGTATGACGTTATAACGTAATAGGTTATATGGTATGACGTTATACGGTATTATGTTATATTGGATGACGTTATAACGTATTACGTTATATGGGATGCCGTTATAACGTAATACGTTATATGGTATGACGTCATAACGTATATAGGTTATATGGTATGACGTTATACCGTATTACGTTATATGGGATGACGTTATAACGTATTACGTTATATGGGATGACGTTATAGCGTATTACGTTATATGGGACGACGTTATAACGTATTACGTTATATGGGATGACGCTATAACGAAATGGGTTATATGGTATGACGTTATAACGTAATAGGTTATATGGTATGACGTTATACGGTATTATGTTATATTGGATGACGTTATAACGTATTACGTTATATGGGATGACGTTATAACGTACTACGTTATATGGGATGACGTTATAACGTATTTCGATATATGGGAGGACGTTATAACGTATTACGTTATATGGTATGACGTTATAACGTATTACGTTGTATGGGATGACGCCATCACGTAATACGCTATATGGTATGCCATTATAACGTAATACGTTATATGGTATGACGTCATAATGTAAATAGGTTATATGGTATGACGGAATACCGTATTACGTTATATGGGATGACGTTATCACGTAATGCGCTATATGGTATGACGTTATAACGTAAATAGGTTATATGGTATGACGTTATAACGTAATAGGTTATATGGTATGACGTTATACGCTATTACGTTATATGGGATGACGTTATAACGTATTACGTTATATGGGATGACGTTGTAACGTATTACGTTAAATGGGATGACGTTATCACGTAATACGCTATATGGTATGACGTTAAAACGTAAATAGGTTATATGGTATGACGTTATAACGTAATAGGTTATATGGTATGACGTTATACCCTATTACGTTATATGGGATGACGTTATAACGTATTACGTTATATGGGATGACGTAGTAACGTATTACGTTAAATGGGATGACGTTGTAACGTATTACGTTATATGGGATGACGTTATAACGTATTACGTTATATGGGACGACGTTATAACGTATTACGTTATATGGGACGACGTTATAACGTATTACGTTATATGGGATGACGTTATCACGTAATACGCTATATGGTATGACGTTATAACGTAAATAGGATATATGGTATGACGTTATAACGTAATAGGTTATATGGTATGACGTTATACGCTATTACGTTATATGGGATGACGTTATAACGTATTACGTTATATGGGACGACGTTATAACGTATTACGTTATATGGAACGACGTTATACCGTATTACGTTATATGGTATGACGTTATAACGTATTACGTTGTATGGGATGACGCTATCACGTAATACGCTATATGGTATGCCGTTATAACGTAATACGTTATATGGTATGACGTTATAACGTAAATAGGTTATATGGTATGACGTTATACCGTATTACGTTATATGGGAAGACGTTATAACGTATTACGTTATATGGGACGACGTTATAACGTATTACGTTATATGGGATGACGCTATAACGAAATGGGTTATATGGTATGACGTTATAACGTAATAGGTTATATGGTATGACGTTATACGGTATTATGTTATATTGGATGACGTTATAACGTATTACGTTATATGGGATGACGTTATAACGTACTACGTTATATGGGATGACGTTATACCCTATTACGTTATATGGGATGACGTTATAACGTATTACGTTATATGGGATGACGGAATACCTTATTACGTTATATGGGATGACGTTATCACGTAATACGCTATATGGTATGACGTTATAACGTAAATAGGTTATATGGTATGACGTTATAACGTAATAGGTTATATGGTATGACGTTATACGCTATTACGTTATATGGGATGACGTTATGACGTATTACGTTATATGGGATGACGTTGTAACGTATTACGTTAAATGGGATGACGTTATCACGTAATACGCTATATGGTATGACGTTAAAACGTAAATAGGTTATATGGTATGACGCTATAACGTAATAGGTTATATGGTATGACGTTATACCCTATTACGTTATATGGGATGACGTTATAACGTATTACGTTATATGGGATGACGTAATAACGTATTGCGTTATATGGGATGACGTTATAACGTATTACGTTATATGGGACGACGATGTAACGTATTACGTTATATGGAACGACGTTATACCGTATTACGTTATATGAGAAGACGTAATAACGTATTACGTATAATGGGATGACGTTATCACATAATACGTTATATTTTATGACGTCATAACGTAAATAGGTTATATGGTATGACGGTATACCGTATTACGTTGTATGGGATGACGTTATAACGTATTACGTTATAAGGGTTGACGTTATAACGTATTACGTTATATGGTATGACGTTATACCGTATTACGTTATATGGAACGACGTTATACCGTATTACGTTATATGGGACGACGTTATAACGTATTACGTTATATGGAACGACGTTATACAGTATTACGTTATATGGGATGACGTTATAACGTATTACGTTATATGGGATGACATTATAACGTATTACGTTATTGGGACGACGTTATAACGTATTACGTTATATGGAACGACGTTATACCGTTTTACATTATATGGGATGACGTAATAACGTATTACGTAATATGGCATGACGTTATCACATAATACGTTATATGGTATGACGCCATAACGTAAATAGGTTATATGCTATGACGGTATACCGTATTACGTTGTATGGGATGTCGTTATAACGTATTACGTTATATGGTATGACGTTATACGGTATTATGTTATATTGGATGACGTTATAACGTATTACGTTATATGGTATGACGTTATAACGTATTACGTTGTATGGTATGACGCTATCACGTAATACGCTATATGGTATGCCGTTATAACGTAATATGTTATATGGTATGACGTCATAACGTAAATAGGTTATATGGTATGACGTTATACCGTATTACGTTATATGGGATGACGTTATAACGTATTACGTTATATGGGATGACGTTATAGCGTATTACGTTATATGGGACGACGTTATAACGTATTACGTTATATGGGATGACGCTATAACGAAATGGGTTATATGGTATGACGTTATAACGTAATAGGTTATATGGTATGACGTTATACGGTATTATGTTATATTGGATGACGTTATAACGCATTACGTTATATGGGATGACGTTATAACGTACTACGTTATATGGGATGACGTTATAACGTATTTCGATATATGGGAGGACGTTATAACGTATTACGTTATATGGTATGACGTTATAACGTATTACGTTGTATGGGATGACGCTATCACGTAATACGCTATATGGTATGCCATTATAACGTAATACGTTATATGGTATGACGTCATAATGTAAATAGGTTATATGGTATGACGGAATACCGTGTTACGTTATATGGGATGACGTTATCACGTAATGCGCTATATGGTATGACGTTATAACGTAAATAGGTTATATGGTATGACGTTATAACGTAATAGGTTATATGGTATGACGTTATACGCTATTACGTTATATGGGATGACGTTATAACGTATTACGTTATATGGGATGACGTTGTAACGTATTACGTTAAATGGGATGACGTTATCACGTAATACGCTATATGGTATGACGTTAAAACGTAAATAGGTTATATGGTATGACGTTATAACGTAATAGGTTATATGGTATGACGTTATACCCTATTACGTTATATGGGATGACGTTATAACGTATTACGTTATATGGGATGACGTAGTAACGTATTACGTTAAATGGGATGACGTTGTAACGTATTACGTTATATGGGATGACGTTATAACGTATTACGTTATATGGGACGACGTTATAACGTATTACGTTATATGGGACGACGTTATAACGTATTACGTTATATGGAATGACGTTATCACGTAATACGCTATATGGTATGACGTTATAACGTAAATAGGATATATGGTATGACGTTATAACGTAATAGGTTATATGGTATGACGTTATACGCTATTACGTTATATGGGATGACGTTATAACGTACTACGTTATATGGGATGACGTTGTAACGTATTACGTTAAATGGGACGACGTTATAACGTATTACGTTATATGGTATGACGTTATACCGTATTACGTTATATGGAACGACGTTATACCGTATTACGTTATATGGGACGACGTTATAACGTATTACGTTATTTGGAACGACGTTATACCGTATTACTTTATATGAGAACGTAATAACGTATTACGTTATATGGGATGACGTTGTAACGTATTACGTTAAATGGGACGACGTTATAACGTATTACGTTATATGGGATGACGTAATAACGTATTGCGTTATATGGGATGACGTTATAACGTATTACGTTATATGGGACGACGTTATAACGCATTACGTTATATGGAACGACGTTATACCGTATTACGTTATATGGGATGACGTAATAACGTATTACGTAATATGGGATGACGTTATCACATAATACGTTATATGGTATGACGTCATAACGTAATAGGTTATATGGTATGAGGTTATACCGTATTACGTTGTATGGGACGACGTTATCACGTAATACGTTATATGGTATGACGTTATAACGTAAATAGGTTATATGGTATGACGTTATAACGTATTACGTTATATGGGATTACGTTATAACGTTTTACGTTATATGGGATGACGTTATAACGTATTACGTTATATGGGACGACGTTATAACGTATTACGTTATATGGAACGACGTTATACCGTATTACGTTATATGAGATGACGTAATAACGTATTACGTATTATGGGATGACGTTATCACATAATACGTTATATGGTATGACGTCATAACGTAAATAGGTTATATGGTATGACTGTATACCGTATTACGTTGTATGGGATGACGTTATAACGTATTACGTTATATGGGATGACGTTGTAACGTATTACGTTAAATGGGATGACGATGTAACGTATTACGTTAAATGGGACGACGTTATAACGTATTTCGTTAAATGGGACGACGTTATAACGTATTACGTTATATGGAATGACGTAATAACGTATTACGTTATATGGGATGACGTTATCACGTAATACGTTATATGGTATGACGTTATAACGTAAATAGGTTATATGGTATGACGGTATACCGTATTACGTTGTATGGGATGACGTTATAACGTATTACGTTATATGGGTTGACGTTATAACGTATTACGTTATATGGTATGACGTTATACCGTATTACGTTATATGGAACGACGTTATACCGTATTACGTTATATGGGATGACGTTATAACGTATTACGCTATATGGGATGACATTATAACGTATTACGTTATTGGGACGACGTTATAACGTATTACGTTATATGGAACGACGTTATACCGTTTTACATTATATGGGATGACGTAATAACGTATTACGTAATATGGCATGACGTTATCACATAATACGTTATATGGTATGACGCCATAACGTAAATAGGTTATATGCTATGACGGTATACCGTATTACGTTGTATGGGATGTCGTTATAACGTATTATGTTATATGAGATGACGTTATAACGTATTACGTTATATGGGACGACGTTATAACGCATTACGTTATATGGAACGACGTTATACCGTATTACGTTATATGGGATGACGTAATAACGTATTACGTAATATGGGATGACGTTATCACATAATACGTTATATGGTATGACGTCATAATGTAAATAGGTTATATGGTATGACGGTAAACCGTATTACGTTATAAGGGATGACGTTATAACGTATTACGTTATATGGGATGACGTTATAACGTATTACGTTATATGGGACGACGTTATAACGTATTACGTTATATGGGATGACGCTATAACGAAATGGGTTATATGGTATGACGTTATAACGTAATAGGTTATATGGTATGACGTTTTACGGTATTATGTTATATTGGATGACGTTATAACGTATTACGTTATATGGGATGACGTTATAACGTACTACGTTATATGGGATGACGTTATAGAGTATTTCGATATATGGGAGGACGTTATAACGTATTACGTTATATGGTATGACGTCATAACGTAAATAGGTTATATGGTATGACGGTATACCGTATTACGTTGTATGGGATGACGTTATAACGTATTACGTTATATGGGTTGACGTTATAACGTATTACGTTATATGGGATGACGTAATAACGTATTGCGTTATGTGGGATGACGTTATAACGTATTACGTTATATGGGACGACGTTATAACGTATTACGTTATATGGGATGACGCTATAACGAAATGGGTTATATGGTATGACGTTATAACGTAATAGGTTATATGGTATGACGTTATACGGTATTATGTTATATTGGATGACGTTATAACGTATTACGTTATATGGGATGACGTTATAACGTACTACGTTATATGGGATGACGTTATAACGTATTTCGATATATGGTAGGACGTTATAACGTATTACGTTATATGGTATGACGTTATAACGTATTACGTTGTATGGGATGACGCTATCACGTAATACGCTATATGGTATGCCGTTATAACGTAATACGTTATATGGTATGACGTCATAACGTAAATAGGTTATATGGTATGACGTTATACCGTATTACGTTATATGGGATGACGTTATAACGTATTACGTTATATGGGATGACGTTATAGCGTATTACGTTATATGGGACGACGTTATAACGTATTACGTTATATGGGATGACGCTATAACGAAATGGGTTATATGGTATGACGTTATAACGTAATAGGTTATATGGTATGACGTTATACGGTATTATGTTATATTGGATGACGTTATAACGTAATAGGTTATATGGTATGACGTTATACGGTATTATGTTATATTGGATGACGTTATAACGTATTACGTTATATGGGATGACGTTATAACGTACTACGTTATATGGGACGACGTTATAACGCATTACGTTATATGGAACGACGTTATACCGTATTACGTTATATGGGATGACGTAATAACGTATTACGTAATATGGGATGACGTTATCACATAATACGTTATATGGTATGACGTCATAATGTAAATAGGTTATAGGGTATGACGGTAAACCGTATTACGTTATAAGGGATGACGTTATAACGTATTACGTTATATGGGATGACGTTATAACGTATTACGTTATATGGGACGACGTTATAACGTATTACGTTATATGGGATGACGCTATAACGAAATGGGTTATATGGTATGACGTTATAACGTAATAGGTTATATGGTATGACGTTTTACGGTATTATGTTATATTGGATGACGTTATAACGTATTACGTTATATGGGATGACGTTATAACGTACTACGTTATATGGGATGACGTTATAGAGTATTTCGATATATGGGAGGACGTTATAACGTATTACGTTATATGGTATGACGTCATAACGTAAATAGGTTATATGGTATGACGGTATACCGTATTACGTTGTATGGGATGACGTTATAACGTATTACGTTATATGGGTTGACGTTATAACGTATTACGTTATATGGGATGACGTAATAACGTATTGCGTTATGTGGGATGACGTTATAACGTATTACGTTATATGGGACGACGTTATAACGTATTACGTTATATGGGATGACGCTATAACGAAATGGGTTATATGGTATGACGTTATAACGTAATAGGTTATATGGTATGACGTTATACGGTATTATGTTATATTGGATGACGTTATAACGTATTACGTTATATGGGATGACGTTATAACGTACTACGTTATATGGGATGACGTTATAACGTATTTCGATATATGGTAGGACGTTATAACGTATTACGTTATATGGTATGACGTTATAACGTATTACGTTGTATGGGATGACGCTATCACGTAATACGCTATATGGTATGCCGTTATAACGTAATACGTTATATGGTATGACGTCATAACGTAAATAGGTTATATGGTATGACGTTATACCGTATTACGTTATATGGGATGACGTTATAACGTATTACGTTATATGGGATGACGTTATAGCGTATTACGTTATATGGGACGACGTTATAACGTATTACGTTATATGGGATGACGCTATAACGAAATGGGTTATATGGTATGACGTTATAACGTAATAGGTTATATGGTATGACGTTATACGGTATTATGTTATATTGGATGACGTTATAACGTATTACGTTATATGGGATGACGTTATAACGTACTACGTTATATGGGATGACGTTATAACGTATTTCGAAATATGGGAGGACGTTATAACGTATTACGTTATATGGTATGACGTTATAACGTATTACGTTGTATGGGATGACGCTATCACGTAATACGCTATATGGTATGCCATTATAACGTAATACGTTATATGGTATGACGTCATAATGTAAATAGGTTATATGGTATGACGGAATACCGTATTACGTTATATGGGATGACGTTATCACGTAATGCGCTATATGGTATGACGTTATAACGTAAATAGGTTATATGGTATGACGTTATAACGTAACAGGTTATATGGTATGACGTTATACCCTATTACGTTATATGGGATGACGTTATAACGTATTACGTTATATGGGATGACGTAGTAACGTATTACGTTAAATGGGATGACGTTGTAACGTATTACGTTATATGGGACGACGTTATAACGTATTACGTTATATGGGATGACGCTATAACGAAATGGGTTATATGGTATGACGTTATAACGTAATAGGTTATATGGTATGACGTTATACGGTATTATGTTATATTGGATGACGTTATAACGTATTACGTTATATGGGATGACGTTATAACGTACTACGTTATATGGGATGACGTTATAACGTATTTCGAAATATGGGAGGACGTTATAACGTATTACGTTATATGGTATGACGTTATAACGTATTACGTTGTATGGGATGACGCTATCACGTAATACGCTATATGGTATGCCATTATAACGTAATACGTTATATGGTATGACGTCATAATGTAAATAGGTTATATGGTATGACGGAATACCGTATTACGTTATATGGGATGACGTTATCACGTAATGCGCTATATGGTATGACGTTATAACGTAAATAGGTTATATGGTATGACGTTATAACGTAATAGGTTATATGGTATGACGTTATACCCTATTACGTTATATGGGATGACGTTATAACGTATTACGTTATATGGGACGACGTTATAACGTATTACGTTATATGGGACGACGTTATAACGTATTACGTTATATGGGATGACGTTATCACGTAATACGCTATATGGTATGACGTTATAACGTAAATAGGATATATGGTATGACGCTATAACGTAATAGGTTATATGGGATGACGTTATAACGTATTACGTTATATGGGACGACGTTATAACGTATTACGTTATATGGGATGACGCTATAACGAAATGGGTTATATGGTATGACGTTATAACGTAATAGGTTATATGGTATGACGTTATACGGTATTATGTTACATTGGATGACGTTATAACGAAATGGGTTATATGGTATGACGTTATAACGTAATAGGTTATATGGTATGACGTTATACGGTATTATGTTATATTGGATGACGTTATAACGTATTACGTTATATGGGATGACGTTATAACGTACTACGTTATATGGGATGACGTTATAACGTATTTCGATATATGGGAGGACGTTATAACGTATTACGTTATATGGTATGACGTTATCACATAATAGGTTATATGGTATGACGTTATACGCTATTACGTTATATGGGATGACGTAATGACGTATTACGTTATATGGGATGACGTTGTAACGTATTACGTTAAATGGGATGACGTTATCACGTAATACGCTATATGGTATGACGTTAAAACGTAAATAGGTTATATGGTATGACGTTATAACGTAATAGGTTATATGGTATGACGTTATACCCTATTACGTTATATGGGTTGACGTTATAACGTATTACGTTATATGGGATGACGTAATAACGTATTGCGTTATATGGGATGACGTTATAACGTATTACGTTATATGGGACGACGATATAACGTATTACGTTATATGGAACGACGTTATACCGTATTACGTTATATGAGAAGACGTAATTACGTATTACGTATTATGGGATGACGTTATCACATAATACGTTATATTTTATGACGTCATAACGTAAATAGGTTATATGGTATGACGGTATACCGTATTACGTTGTATGGGATGACGTTATAACGTATTACGTTATATGGTTTGACGTTATAACGTATTACGTTATATGGTATGACGTTATACCGTATTACGTTATATGGAACGACGTTATACCGTATTACGTTATATGGGACGACGTTATAACGTATTACGTTATATGGAACGACGTTATACAGTATTACGTTATATGGGATGACGTTATAACGTATTACGTTATATGGGATGACATTATAACGTATTACGTTATTGGGACGACGTTATAACGTATTACGTTATATGGAACGACGTTATACCGTTTTACATTATATGGGATGACGTAATAACGTATTACGTAATATGGCATGACGTTATCACATAATACGTTATATGGTATGACGCCATAACGTAAATAGGTTATATGCTATGACGGTATACCGTATTACGTTGTATGGGATGTCGTTATAACGTATTACGTTATATGGGATGACGTTATAACGTATTACGTTATATGGGACGACGTTATAACGTATTACGTTATATGGAACGACGTTATACCGTATTACGTTATATGGGATGACGTAATAACGTATTACGTAATATGGGATGACGTTATCACATAATACGTTATATGGTATGACGTCATAATGTAAATAGGTTATATGGTATGACGGTATACCGTATTACGTTATAAGGGATGACGTTATAACGTATTACGTTATATGGGATGACGTTATAACGAAATGGGTTATATGGTATGACGTTATAACGTAATAGGTTATATGGTATGACGTTATACGGTATTATGTTATATTGGATGACGTTATAACGTATTACGTTATATGGGATGACGTTATAACGTACTACGTTATATGGGATGACGTTATAACGTATTTCGAAATATGGGAGGACGTTATAACGTATTACGTTATATGGTATGACGTTATAACGTATTACGTTGTATGGGATGACGCTATCACGTAATACGCTATATGGTATGCCATTATAACGTAATACGTTATATGGTATGACGTCATAATGTAAATAGGTTATATGGTATGACGGAATACCGTATTACGTTATATGGGATGACGTTATCACGTAATGCGCTATATGGTATGACGTTATAACGTAAATAGGTTATATGGTATGACGTTATAACGTAATAGGTTATATGGTATGACGTTATACCCTATTACGTTATATGGGATGACGTTATAACGTATTACGTTATATGGGACGACGTTATAACGTATTACGTTATATGGGACGACGTTATAACGTATTACGTTATATGGGATGACGTTATCACGTAATACGCTATATGGTATGACGTTATAACGTAAATAGGATATATGGTATGACGTTATAACGTAATAGGTTATATGGGATGACGTTATAACGTATTACGTTATATGGGACGACGTTATAACGTATTACGTTATATGGGATGACGTTATAACGAAATGGGTTATATGGTATGACGTTATAACGTAATAGGTTATATGGTATGACGTTATACGGTATTATGTTACATTGGATGACGTTATAACGAAATGGGTTATATGGTATGACGTTATAACGTAATAGGTTATATGGTATGACGTTATACGGTATTATGTTATATTGGATGACGTTATAACGTATTACGTTATATGGGATGACGTTATAACGTACTACGTTATATGGGATGACGTTATAACGTATTTCGATATATGGGAGGACGTTATAACGTATTACGTTATATGGTATGACGTTATCACATAATAGGTTATATGGTATGACGTTATACGCTATTACGTTATATGGGATGACGTTATGACGTATTACGTTATATGGGATGACGTTGTAACGTATTACGTTAAATGGGATGACGTTATCACGTAATACGCTATATGGTATGACGTTAAAACGTAAATAGGTTATATGGTATGACGTTATAACGTAATAGGTTATATGGTATGACGTTATACCCTATTACGTTATATGGGTTGACGTTATAACGTATTACGTTATATGGGATGACGTAATAACGTATTGCGTTATATGGGATGACGTTATAACGTATTACGTTATATGGGACGACGATATAACGTATTACGTTATATGGAACGACGTTATACCGTATTACGTTATATGAGAAGACGTAATTACGTATTACGTATTATGGGATGACGTTATCACATAATACGTTATATTTTATGACGTCATAACGTAAATAGGTTATATGGTATGACGGTATACCGTATTACGTTGTATGGGATGACGTTATAACGTATTACGTTATATGGTTTGACGTTATAACGTATTACGTTATATGGTATGACGTTATACCGTATTACGTTATATGGAACGACGTTATACCGTATTACGTTATATGGGACGACGTTATAACGTATTACGTTATATGGAACGACGTTATACAGTATTACGTTATATGGGATGTCGTTATAACGTATTACGTTATATGGGATGACGTTATAACGTATTACGTTATATGGGACGACGTTATAACGTATTACGTTATATGGAACGACGTTATACCGTATTACGTTATATGGGATGACGTAATAACGTATTACGTAATATGGGATGACGTTATCACATAATACGTTATATGGTATGACGTCATAATGTAAATAGGTTATATGGTATGACGGTATACCGTATTACGTTATAAGGGATGACGTTATAACGTATTACGTTATATGGGATGACGTTATAACGAAATGGGTTATATGGTATGACGTTATAACGTAATAGGTTATATGGTATGACGTTATACGGTATTATGTTATATTGGATGACGTTATAACGTATTACGTTATATGGGATGACGTTATAACGTACTACGTTATATGGGATGACGTTATAACGTATTTCGAAATATGGGAGGACGTTATAACGTATTACGTTATATGGTATGACGTTATAACGTATTACGTTGTATGGGATGGCGCTATCACGTAATACGCTATATGGTATGCCATTATAACGTAATACGTTATATGGTATGACGTCATAATGTAAATAGGTTATATGGTATGACGGAATACCGTATTACGTTATATGGGATGACGTTATCACGTAATGCGCTATATGGTATGACGTTATAACGTAAATAGGTTATATGGTATGACGTTAGAACGTAATAGGTTATATGGTATGACGTTATACCCTATTACGTTATATGGGATGACGTTATAACGTATTACGTTATATGGGACGACGTTATAACGTATTACGTTATATGGGACGACGTTATAACGTATTACGTTATATGGGATGACGTTATCACGTAATACGCTATATGGTATGACGTTATAACGTAAATAGGATATATGGTATGACGTTATAACGTAATAGGTTATATGGGATGACGTTATAACGTATTACGTTATATGGGACGACGTTATAACGTATTACGTTATATGGGATGACGTTATAACGAAATGGGTTATATGGTATGACGTTATAACGTAATAGGTTATATGGTATGACGTTATACGGTATTATGTTACATTGGATGACGTTATAACGAAATGGGTTATATGGTATGACGTTATAACGTAATAGGTTATATGGTATGACGTTATACGGTATTATGTTATATTGGATGACGTTATAACGTATTACGTTATATGGGATGACGTTATAACGTACTACGTTATATGGGATGACGTTATAACGTATTTCGATATATGGGAGGACGTTATAACGTATTACGTTATATGGTATGACGTTATCACATAATAGGTTATATGGTATGACGTTATACGCTATTACGTTATATGGGATGACGTTATGACGTATTACGTTATATGGGATGACGTTGTAACGTATTACGTTAAATGGGATGACGTTATCACGTAATACGCTATATGGTATGACGTTAAAACGTAAATAGGTTATATGGTATGACGTTATAACGTAATAGGTTATATGGTATGACGTTATACCCTATTACGTTATATGGGTTGACGTTATAACGTATTACGTTATATGGGATGACGTAATAACGTATTGCGTTATATGGGATGACGTTATAACGTATTACGTTATATGGGACGACGATATAACGTATTACGTTATATGGAACGACGTTATACCGTATTACGTTATATGAGAAGACGTAATTACGTATTACGTATTATGGGATGACGTTATCACATAATACGTTATATTTTATGACGTCATAACGTAAATAGGTTATATGGTATGACGGTATACCGTATTACGTTGTATGGGATGACGTTATAACGTATTACGTTATATGGTTTGACGTTATAACGTATTACGTTATATGGTATGACGTTATACCGTATTACGTTATATGGAACGACGTTATACCGTATTACGTTATATGGGACGACGTTATAACGTATTACGTTATATGGAACGACGTTATACAGTATTACGTTATATGGGATGACGTTATAACGTATTACGTTATATGGGATGACATTATAACGTATTACGTTATTGGGACGACGTTATAACGTATTACGTTATATGGAACGACGTTATACCGTTTTACATTATATGGGATGACGTAATAACGTATTACGTAATATGGCATGACGTTATCACATAATACGTTATATGGTATGACGCCATAACGTAAATAGGTTATATGCTATGACGGTATACCGTATTACGTTGTATGGGATGTCGTTATAACGTATTACGTTATATGGGATGACGTTATAACGTATTACGTTATATGGGACGACGTTATAACGTATTACGTTATATGGAACGACGTTATACCGTATTACGTTATATGGGATGACGTAATAACGTATTACGTAATATGGGATGACGTTATCACATAATACGTTATATGGTATGACGTCATAATGTAAATAGGTTATATGGTATGACGGTATACCGTATTACGTTATAAGGGATGACGTTATAACGTATTACGTTATATGGGATGACGTTATAACGAAATGGGTTATATGGTATGACGTTATTACGTAATAGGTTGTATGGTATGACGTTATACGGTATTATGTTTATTGGATGACGTTATAACGTATTACGTTATATGGGATGACGTTATAACGTACTACGTTATATGGGATGACGTTATAACGTATTTCGATATATGGGAGGACGTTATAACGTATTACGTTATATGGTATGACGTTATAACGTATTACGTTGTATGGGATGACGCTATCACGTAATACGCTATATGGTATGCCGTTATAACGTAATACGTTATATGGTATGACGTCATAACGTAAATAGGTTATATGGTATGACGTTATACCGTATTACGTTATATGGGATGACGTTATAACGTATTACGTTATATGGGATGACGTTATAGCGTATTACGTTATATGGGACGACGTTATAACGTATTACGTTATATGGGATGACGCTATAACGAAATGGGTTATATGGTATGACGTTATAACGTAATAGGTTATATGGTATGACGTTATACGGTATTATGTTATATTGGATGACGTTATAACGTATTACGTTATATGGGATGACGTTATAACGTACTACGTTATATGGGATGACGTTATAACGTATTTCGAAATATGGGAGGACGTTATAACGTATTACGTTATATGGTATGACGTTATAACGTATTACGTTGTATGGGATGACGCTATCACGTAATACGCTATATGGTATGCCATTATAACGTAATACGTTATATGGTATGACGTCATAATGTAAATAGGTTATATGGTATGACGGAATACCGTATTACGTTATATGGGATGACGTTATCACGTAATGCGCTATATGGTATGACGTTATAACGTAAATAGGTTATATGGTATGACGTTATAACGTAATAGGTTATATGGTATGACGTTATACCCTATTACGTTATATGGGATGACGTTATAACGTATTACGTTATATGGGACGACGTTATAACGTATTACGTTATATGGGACGACGTTATAACGTATTACGTTATATGGGATGACGTTATCACGTAATACGCTATATGGTATGACGTTATAACGTAAATAGGATATATGGTATGACGTTATAACGTAATAGGTTATATGGGATGACGTTATAACGTATTACGTTATATGGGACGACGTTATAACGTATTACGTTATATGGGATGACGCTATAACGAAATGGGTTATATGGTATGACGTTATAACGTAATAGGTTATATGGTATGACGTTATACGGTATTATGTTACATTGGATGACGTTATAACGAAATGGGTTATATGGTATGACGTTATAACGTAATAGGTTATATGGTATGACGTTATACGGTATTATGTTATATTGGATGACGTTATAACGTATTACGTTATATGGGATGACGTTATAACGTACTACGTTATATGGGATGACGTTATAACGTATTTCGATATATGGGAGGACGTTATAACGTATTACGTTATATGGTATGACGTTATCACATAATAGGTTATATGGTATGACGTTATACGCTATTACGTTATATGGGATGACGTTATGACGTATTACGTTATATGGGATGACGTTGTAACGTATTACGTTAAATGGGATGACGTTATCACGTAATACGCTATATGGTATGACGTTAAAACGTAAATAGGTTATATGGTATGACGTTATAACGTAATAGGTTATATGGTATGACGTTATACCCTATTACGTTATATGGGTTGACGTTATAACGTATTACGTTATATGGGATGACGTAATAACGTATTGCGTTATATGGGATGACGTTATAACGTATTACGTTATATGGGACGACGATATAACGTATTACGTTATATGGAACGACGTTATACCGTATTACGTTATATGAGAAGACGTAATTACGTATTACGTATTATGGGATGACGTTATCACATAATACGTTATATTTTATGACGTCATAACGTAAATAGGTTATATGGTATGACG
The DNA here is from genome assembly GCF_051014615.1 of Bombus vancouverensis nearcticus. Lineage (NCBI taxonomy): Eukaryota > Metazoa > Arthropoda > Insecta > Hymenoptera > Apidae > Bombus > Bombus vancouverensis. The sequence goes on along the minus strand of NW_027468916.1, from coordinate 413,249 downwards.
GTATACCGTATTACGTTGTATGGGATGACGTTATAACGTATTACGTTATATGGTTTGACGTTATAACGTATTACGTTATATGGTATGACGTTATACCGTATTACGTTATATGGAACGACGTTATACCGTATTACGTTATATGGGACGACGTTATAACGTATTACGTTATATGGAACGACGTTATACAGTATTACGTTATATGGGATGACGTTATAACGTATTACGTTATATGGGATGACATTATAACGTATTACGTTATTGGGACGACGTTATAACGTATTACGTTATATGGAACGACGTTATACCGTTTTACATTATATGGGATGACGTAATAACGTATTACGTAATATGGCATGACGTTATCACATAATACGTTATATGGTATGACGCCATAACGTAAATAGGTTATATGCTATGACGGTATACCGTATTACGTTGTATGGGATGTCGTTATAACGTATTACGTTATATGGGATGACGTTATAACGTATTACGTTATATGGGACGACGTTATAACGTATTACGTTATATGGAACGACGTTATACCGTATTACGTTATATGGGATGACGTAATAACGTATTACGTAATATGGGATGACGTTATCACATAATACGTTATATGGTATGACGTCATAATGTAAATAGGTTATATGGTATGACGGTATACCGTATTACGTTATAAGGGATGACGTTATAACGTATTACGTTATATGGGATGACGTTATAACGAAATGGGTTATATGGTATGACGTTATAACGTAATAGGTTATATGGTATGACGTTATACGGTATTATGTTTATTGGATGACGTTATAACGTATTACGTTATATGGGATGACGTTATAACGTACTACGTTATATGGGATGACGTTATAACGTATTTCGATATATGGGAGGACGTTATAACGTATTACGTTATATGGTATGACGTTATAACGTATTACGTTGTATGGGATGACGCTATCACGTAATACGCTATATGGTATGCCGTTATAACGTAATACGTTATATGGTATGACGTCATAACGTAAATAGGTTATATGGTATGACGTTATACCGTATTACGTTATATGGGATGACGTTATAACGTATTACGTTATATGGGATGACGTTATAGCGTATTACGTTATATGGGACGACGTTATAACGTATTACGTTATATGGGATGACGCTATAACGAAATGGGTTATATGGTATGACGTTATAACGTAATAGGTTATATGGTATGACGTTATACGGTATTATGTTATATTGGATGACGTTATAACGTATTACGTTATATGGGATGACGCTATAACGAAATGGGTTATATGGTATGACGTTATAACGTAATAGGTTATATGGTATGACGTTATACGGTATTATGTTATATTGGATGACGTTATAACGTATTACGTTATATGGGATGACGTTATAACGTATTACGTTGTATGGGATGACGCTATCACGTAATACGCTATATGGTATGCCGTTATAACGTAATACGTTATATGGTATGACGTCATAACGTAAATAGGTTATGTGGTATGACGTTATACCGTATTACGTTATATGGGATGACGTTATAACGTATTACGTTATATGGGATGACGTTATAGCGTATTACGTTATATGGGACGACGTTATAACGTATTACGTTATATGGGATGACGCTATAACGAAATGGGTTATATGGTATGACGTTATAACGTAATAGGTTATATGGTATGACGTTATACGGTATTATGTTATATTGGATGACGTTATAACGTATTACGTTATATGGGATGACGCTATAACGAAATGGGTTATATGGTATGACGTTATAACGTAATAGGTTATATGGTATGACGTTATACGGTATTATGTTATATTGGATGACGTTATAACGTATTACGTTATATGGGATGACGTTATAACGTACTACGTTATATGGGATGACGTTATAACGTATTTCGATATATGGGAGGACGTTATAACGTATTACGTTATATGGTATGACGTTATAACGTATTACGTTGTATGGGATGACGCTATCACGTAATACGCTATATGGTATGCCGTTATAACGTAATACGTTATATGGTATGACGTTATAACGTAATAGGTTATATGGTATGACGTTATACGGTATTATGTTATATTGGATGACGTTATAACGTATTACGTTATATGGGATGACGTTATAACGTACTACGTTATATGGGATGACGTTATAACGTATTTCGATATATGGGAGGACGTTATAACGTATTACGTTATATGGTATGACGTTATAACGTATTACGTTATATGGTATGACGTTATAACGTATTACGTTGTATGGGATGACGCTATCACGTAATACGCTATATGGTATGCCATTATAACGTAATACGTTATATGGTATGACGTCATAATGTAAATAGGTTATATGGTATGACGGAATACCGTATTACGTTATATGGGATGACGTTATCACGTAATGCGCTATATGGTATGACGTTATAACGTAAATAGGTTATATGGTATGACGTTATAACGTAATAGGTTATATGGTATGACGTTATACGCTATTACGTTATATGGGATGACGTTATAACGTATTACGTTATATGGGATGACGTTGTAACGTATTACGTTAAATGGGATGACGTTATCACGTAATACGCTATATGGTATGACGTTAAAACGTAAATAGGTTATATGGTATGACGTTATAACGTAATAGGTTATATGGTATGACGTTATACGGTATTATGTTATATTGGATGACGTTATAACGTATTACGTTATATGGGACGACGTTATAACGTATTACGTTATATGGAACGACGTTATACCGTATTACGTTATATGGGATGACGTAATAACGTATTACGTAATATGGGATGACGTTATCACATAATACGTTATATGGTATGACGTCATAATGTAAATAGGTTATATGGTATGACGGTATACCGTATTACGTTATAAGGGATGACGTTATAACGTATTACGTTATATGGGATGACGTTATAACGAAATGGGTTATATGGTATGACGTTATAACGTAATAGGTTATATGGTATGACGTTATACGGTATTATGTTATATTGGATGACGTTATAACGTATTACGTTATATGGGATGACGTTATAACGTACTACGTTATATGGGATGACGTTATAACGTATTTCGATATATGGGAGGACGTTATAACGTATTACGTTATATGGTATGACGTTATAACGTATTACGTTGTATGGGATGACGCTATCACGTAATACGCTATATGGTATGCCGTTATAACGTAATACGTTATATGGTATGACGTCATAACGTAAATAGGTTATATGGTATGACGTTATACCGTATTACGTTATATGGGATGACGTTATAACGTATTACGTTATATGGGATGACGTTATAGCGTATTACGTTATATGGGACGACGTTATAACGTATTACGTTATATGGGATGACGCTATAACGAAATGGGTTATATGGTATGACGTTATAACGTAATAGGTTATATGGTATGACGTTATACGGTATTATGTTATATTGGATGACGTTATAACGTATTACGTTATATGGGATGACGCTATAACGAAATGGGTTATATGGTATGACGTTATAACGTAATAGGTTATATGGTATGACGTTATACGGTATTATGTTATATTGGATGACGTTATAACGTATTACGTTATATGGGATGACGTTATAACGTACTACGTTATATGGGATGACGTTATAACGTATTTCGGTATATGGGAGGACGTTATAACGTATTACGTTATATGGTATGACGTTATAACGTATTACGTTGTATGGGATGACGCTATCACGTAATACGCTATATGGTATGCCATTATAACGTAATACGTTATATGGTATGACGTCATAATGTAAATAGGTTATATGGTATGACGGAATACCGTATTACGTTATATGGGATGACGTTATCACGTAATGCGCTATATGGTATGACGTTATAACGTAAATAGGTTATATGGTATGACGTTATAACGTAATAGGTTATATGGTATGACGTTATACGGTATTATGTTATATTGCATGACGTTATAACGTATTACGTTATATGGGATGACGCTATAACGAAATGGGTTATATGGTATGACGTTATAACGTAATAGGTTATATGGTATGACGTTATACCGTATTATGTTATATTGGATGACGTTATAACGTATTACGTTATATGGGATGTCGTTATAACGTATTACGTTATATGGGATGACGTTATAACGTATTACGTTATATGGGACGACGTTATAACGTATTACGTTATATGGAACGATGTTATACCGTATTACGTTATATGGGATGACGTAATAACGTATTACGTAATATGGGATGACGTTATCACATAATACGTTATATGGTATGACGTCATAATGTAAATAGGTTATATGGTATGACGGTAAACCGTATTACGTTATAAGGGATGACGTTATAACGTATTACGTTATATGGGATGACGTTATAACGTATTACGTTATATGGGACGACGTTATAACGTATTACGTTATATGGGATGACGCTATAACGAAATGGGTTATATGGTATGACGTTATAACGTAATAGGTTATATGGTATGACGTTTTACGGTATTATGTTATATTGGATGACGTTATAACGTATTACGTTATATGGAACGACGTTATACCGTATTACGTTATATGAGAAGACGTAATAACGTATTACGTATTATGGGATGACGTTATCACATAATACGTTATATGGTATGACGTCATAACGTAAATAGGTTATATGGTATGACGGTATACCGTATTACGTTGTATGGGAAGACGTTATAACGTATTACGTTATATGGGTTGACGTTATAACGTATTACGTTATATGGTATGACGTTATACCGTATTACGTTATATGGAACGACGTTATACCGTATTACGTTATATGGGACGACGTTATAACGTATTACGTTATATGGAACGACGTTATACAGTATTACGTTATATGGGATGACGTTATAACGTATTACGTTATATGGGATGACATTATAACGTATTACGTTATTGGGACGACGTTATAACGTATGACGTTATATGGAACGACGTTATACCGTATTACGTTACATGGGATGACGTAATAACGTATTACGTAATATGGGATGACGTTATCACATAATACGTTATATGGTATGACGTCATAATGTAAATAGGTTATATGGTATGACGGTATACCGTATTACGTTATAAGGGATGACGTTATAACGTATTACGTTATATGGGATGACGTTATAACGTATTACGTTATATGGGACGACGTTATAACGTATTACGTTATATGGGATGACGCTATAACGAAATGGGTTATATGGTATGACGTTATAACGTAATAGGTTATATGGTATGACGTTATACGGTATTATGTTATATTGGATGACGTTATAACGTATTACGTTATATGGGATGACGTTATAACGTACTACGTTATATGGGATGACGTTATAACGTATTTCGATATATGGTAGGACGTTATAACGTATTACGTTATATGGTATGACGTTATAACGTATTACGTTGTATGGGATGACGCTATCACGTAATACGCTATATGGTATGCCGTTATAACGTAATACGTTATATGGTATGACGTCATAACGTAAATAGGTTATATGGTATGACGTTATACCGTATTACGTTATATGGGATGACGTTATAACGTATTACGTTATATGGGATGACGTTATAGCGTATTACGTTATATGGGACGACGTTATAACGTATTACGTTATATGGGATGACGCTATAACGAAATGGGTTATATGGTATGACGTTATAACGTAATAGGTTATATGGTATGACGTTATACGGTATTATGTTATATTGGATGACGTTATAACGTATTACGTTATATGGGATGACGTTATAACGTACTACGTTATATGGGATGACGTTATAACGTATTTCGATATATGGGAGGACGTTATAACGTATTACGTTATATGGTATGACGTTATAACGTATTACGTTGTATGGGATGACGCTATCACGTAATACGCTATATGGTATGCCATTATAACGTAATACGTTATATGGTAGGACGTCATAATGTAAATAGGTTATATGGTATGACGGAATACCGTATTACGTTATATGGGATGACGTTATCACGTAATGCGCTATATGGTATGACGTTATAACGTAAATAGGTTATATGGTATGACGTTATAACGTAATAGATTATATGGTATGACGATATACCCTATTACGTTATATGGGATGACGTTATAACGTATTACGTTATATGGGATGACGTAGTAACGTATTACGTTAAATGGGATGACGTTGTAACGTATTACGTTATATGGGATGACGTTATAACGTATTACGTTATATGGGACGACGTTATCACATAATACGTTATATGGTATGACGTCATAACGTAATAGGTTATATGGTATGACGTTATACCGTATTACGTTGTATGGGACGACGTTATCACGTAATACGTTATATGGTATGACGTTATAACGTAAATAGGTTATATGGTATGACGTTATAACGTATTACGTTATATGGGATGACGTTATAACGTACTACGTTATATGGGATGACGTTATAACGTATTTCGATATATGGGAGGACGTTATAACGTATTACGTTATATGGTATGACGTTATAACGTATTACGTTGTATGGGATGACGCTATCACGTAATACGCTATATGGTATGCCATTATAACGTAATACGTTATATGGTATGACGTCATAATGTAAATAGGTTATATGGTATGACGGAATACCGTATTACGTTATATGGGATGACGTTATCACGTAATGCGCTATATGGTATGACGTTATAACGTAAATAGGTTATATGGTATGACGTTATAACGTAATAGGTTATATGGTATGACGGAATACCGTATTACGTTATATGGGATGACGTTATCACGTAATGCGCTATATGGTATGACGTTATAACGTAAATAGGTTATATGGTATGACGTTATAACGCAATAGGTTATATGGTATGACGATATACCCTATTACGTTATATGGGATGACGTTATAACGTATTACGTTATATGGGATGACGTAGTAACGTATTACGTTAAATGGGATGACGTTGTAACGTATTACGTTATATGGGATGACGTTATAACGTATTACGTTATATGGGACGACGTTATCACATAATACGTTATATGGTATGACGTCATAACGTAATAGGTTATATGGTATGACGTTATACCGTATTACGTATTATGGGATGACGTTATCACATAATACGTTATATGGTATGACGTCATAACGTAAATAGGTTATATGGTATGACTGTATACCGTATTACGTTGTATGGGATGACGTTATAACGTATTACGTTATATGGGATGAGGTTGTAACGTATTACGTTAAATGGGATGACGTTGTAACGTATTACGTTAAATGGGACGACGTTATAACGTATTTCGTTAAATGGGACGACGTTATATCGTATTACGTTATATGGGATGACGTAATAACGTATTACGTTATATGGGATGACGTTATCACGTAATACGTTATATGGTATGACGTTATAACGTAAATAGATTATATGGTATGACGGTATACCGTATTACGTTGTATGGGATGACGTTATAACGTATTACGTTATATGGGTTGACGTTATAACGTATTACGTTATATGGTATGACGTTATACCGTATTACGTTATATGGAACGACGTTATACCGTATTACGTTATATGGGATGACGTTATAACGTATTACGTTATATGGGATGACATTATAACGTATTACGTTATTGGGACGACGTTATAACGTATTACGTTATATGGAACGACGTTATACCGTTTTACATTATATGGGATGACGTAATAACGTATTACGTAATATGGCATGACGTTATCACATAATACGTTATATGGTATGACGCCATAACGTAAATAGGTTATATGCTATGACGGTATACCGTATTACGTTGTATGGGATGTCGTTATAACGTATTACGTTATATGGGATGACGTTATAACGTATTACGTTATATGGGACGACGTTATAACGCATTACGTTATATGGAACGACGTTATACCGTATTACGTTATATGGGATGACGTAATAACGTATTACGTAATATGGGATGACGTTATCACATAATACGTTATATGGTATGACGTCATAATGTAAATAGGTTATATGGTATGACGGTAAACCGTATTACGTTATAAGGGATGACGTTATAACGTATTACGTTATATGGGATGACGTTATAACGTATTACGTTATATGGGACGACGTTATAACGTATTACGTTATATGGGATGACGCTATAACGAAATGGGTTATATGGTATGACGTTATAACGTAATAGGTTATATGGTATGACGTTTTACGGTATTATGTTATATTGGATGACGTTATAACGTATTACGTTATATGGGATGACGTTATAACGTACTACGTTATATGGGATGACGTTATAGAGTATTTCGATATATGGGAGGACGTTATAACGTATTACGTTATATGGTATGACGTCATAACGTAAATAGGTTATATGGTATGACGGTATACCGTATTACGTTGTATGGGATGACGTTATAACGTATTACGTTATATGGGTTGACGTTATAACGTATTACGTTATATGGGATGACGTAATAACGTATTGCGTTATGTGGGATGACGTTATAACGTATTACGTTATATGGGACGACGATATAACGTATTACGTTATATGGAACGACGTTATACCGTATTACGTTATATGAGAAGACGTAATAACGTATTACGTATTATGGGATGACGTTATCACATAATACGTTATATGGTATGACGTCATAACGTAAATAGGTTATATGGTATGACGGTATACCGTATTACGTTGTATGGGAAGACGTTATAACGTATTACGTTATATGGGTTGACGTTATAACGTATTACGTTATATGGTATGACGTTATACCGTATTACGTTATATGGAACGACGTTATACCGTATTACGTTATATGGGACGACGTTATAACGTATTACGTTATATGGAACGACGTTATACAGTATTACGTTATATGGGATGACGTTATAACGTATTACGTTATATGGGATGACATTATAACGTATTACGTTATTGGGACGACGTTATAACGTATTACGTTATATGGAACGACGTTATACCGTATTACGTTATATGGGATGACGTAATAACGTATTACGTAATATGGGATGACGTTATCACATAATACGTTATATGGTATGACGTCATAATGTAAATAGGTTATATGGTATGACGGTATACCGTATTACGTTATAAGGGATGACGTTATAACGTATTACGTTATATGGGATGACGTTATAACGTATTACGTTATATGGGATGACGTTATAAAGTATTACGTTATATGGGATGACGTAGTAACGTATTACGTTAAATGGGATGACGTTGTAACGTATTACGTTATATGGGATGACGTTATAACGTACTACGTTATATGGGATGACGTTATAACGTATTTCGATATATGGGAGGACGTTATAACGTATTACGTTATATGGTATGACGTTATAACGTATTACGTTGTATGGGATGACGCTATCACGTAATACGCTATATGGTATGCCATTATAACGTAATACGTTATATGGTAGGACGTCATAATGTAAATAGGTTATATGGTATGACGGAATACCGTATTACGTTATATGGGATGACGTTATCACGTAATGCGCTATATGGTATGACGTTATAACGTAAATAGGTTATATGGTATGACGTTATAACGTAATAGATTATATGGTATGACGATATACCCTATTACGTTATATGGGATGACGTTATAACGTATTACGTTATATGGGATGACGTAGTAACGTATTACGTTAAATGGTATGACGTTGTAACGTATTACGTTATATGGGATGACGTTATAACGTATTACGTTATATGGGACGACGTTATCACATAATACGTTATATGGTATGACGTCATAACGTAATAGGTTATATGGTATGACGTTATACCGTATTACGTTGTATGGGACGACGTTATCACGTAATACGTTATATGGTATGACGTTATAACGTAAATAGGTTATATGGTATGACGTTATAACGTATTACGTTATATGGGATGACGTTATAACGTACTACGTTATATGGGATGACGTTATAACGTATTTCGATATATGGGAGGACGTTATAACGTATTACGTTATATGGTATGACGTTATAACGTATTACGTTGTATGGGATGACGCTATCACGTAATACGCTATATGGTATGCCATTATAATGTAATACGTTATATGGTATGACGTCATAATGTAAATAGGTTATATGGTATGACGGAATACCGTATTACGTTATATGGGATGACGTTATCACGTAATGCGCTATATGGTATGACGTTATAACGTAAATAGGTTATATGGTATGACGTTATAACGTAATAGGTTATATGGTATGACGGAATACCGTATTACGTTATATGGGATGACGTTATCACGTAATGCGCTATATGGTATGACGTTATAACGTAAATAGGTTATATGGTATGACGTTATAACGCAATAGGTTATATGGTATGACGATATACCCTATTACGTTATATGGGATGACGTTATAACGTATTACGTTATATGGGATGACGTAGTAACGTATTACGTTAAATGGGATGACGTTGTAACGTATTACGTTATATGGGATGACGTTATAACGTATTACGTTATATGGGACGACGTTATCACATAATACGTTATATGGTATGACGTCATAACGTAATAGGTTATATGGTATGACGGTATACAGTATTACGTATTATGGGATGACGTTATCACATAATACGTTATATGGTATGACGTCATAACGTAAATAGGTTATATGGTATGACTGTATACCGTATTACGTTGTATGGGATGACGTTATAACGTATTACGTTATATGGGATGAGGTTGTAACGTATTACGTTAAATGGGATGACGTTGTAACGTATTACGTTAAATGGGACGACGTTATAACGTATTTCGTTAAAAGGGACGACGTTATAACGTATTACGTTATATGGGATGACGTAATAACTTATTACGTTATATGGGATGACGTTATCACGTAATACGTTATATGGTATGACGTTATAACGTAAATAGATTATATGGAATGACGGTATACCGTATTACGTTGTATGGGATGACGTTATAACGTATTACGTTATATGGGTTGACGTTATAACGTATTACGTTATATGGTATGACGTTATACCGTATTACGTTATATGGAACGACGTTATACCGTATTACGTTATATGGGATGACGTTATAACGTATTACGTTATATGGGATGACATTATAACGTATTACGTTATTGGGACGACGTTATAACGTATTACGTTATATGGAACGACGTTATACCGTTTTACATTATATGGGATGACGTAATAACGTATTACGTAATATGGCATGACGTTATCACATAATACGTTATATGGTATGACGCCATAACGTAAATAGGTTATATGCTATGACGGTATACCGTATTACGTTGTATGGGATGTCGTTATAACGTATTACGTTATATGGGATGACGTTATAACGTATTACGTTATATGGGACGACGTTATAACGCATTACGTTATATGGAACGACGTTATACCGTATTACGTTTTATGGGATGACGTAATAACGTATTACGTAATATGGGATGACGTTATCACATAATACGTTATATGGTATGACGTCATAATGTAAATAGGTTATATGGTATGACGGTAAACCGTATTACGTTATAAGGGATGACGTTATAACGTATTACGTTATATGGGATGACGTTATAACGTATTACGTTATATGGGACGACGTTATAACGTATTACGTTATATGGGATGAAGCTATAACGAAATGGGTTATATGGTATGACGTTATAACGTAATAGGTTATATGGTATGACGTTTTACGGTATTATGTTATATTGGATGACGTTATAACGTATTACGTTATATGGGATGACGTTATAACGTACTACGTTATATGGGATGACGTTATAGAGTATTTCGATATATGGGAGGACGTTATAACGTATTACGTTATATGGTATGACGTCATAACGTAAATAGGTTATATGGTATGACGGTATACCGTATTACGTTGTATGGGATGACGTTATAACGTATTACGTTATATGGGTTGACGTTATAACGTATTACGTTATATGGGATGACGTAATAACGTATTGCGTTATGTGGGATGACGTTATAACGTATTACGTTATATGGGACGACGATATAACGTATTACGTTATATGGAACGACGTTATACCGTATTACGTTATATGAGAAGACGTAATAACGTATTACGTATTATGGGATGACGTTATCACATAATACGTTATATGGTATGACGTCATAACGTAAATAGGTTATATGGTATGACGGTATACCGTATTACGTTGTATGGGAAGACGTTATAACGTATTACGTTATATGGGTTGACGTTATAACGTATTACGTTATATGGTATGACGTTATACCGTATTACGTTATATGGAACGACGTTATACCGTATTACGTTATATGGGACGACGTTATAACGTATTACGTTATATGGAACGACGTTATACAGTATTACGTTATATGGGATGACGTTATAACGTATTACGTTATATGGGATGACATTATAACGTATTACGTTATTGGGACGACGTTATAACGTATTACGTTATATGGAACGACGTTATACCGTATTACGTTATATGGGATGACGTAATAACGTATTACGTAATATGGGATGACGTTATCACATAATACGTTATATGGTATGACGTCATAATGTAAATAGGTTATATGGTATGACGGTATACCGTATTACGTTATAAGGGATGACGTTATAACGTATTACGTTATATGGGATGACGTTATAACGTATTACGTTATATGGGATGACGTTATAACGTATTACGTTATATGGGATGACGTAGTAACGTATTACGTTAAATGGGATGACGTTGTAACGTATTACGTTATATGGGATGACGTTATAACGTATTACGTTATATGGGACGACGTTATCACATAATACGTTATATGGTATGACGTCATAACGTAATAGGTTATATGGTATGACGTTATACCGTATTACGTTGTATGGGACGACGTTATCACGTAATACGTTATATGGTATGACGTTATAACGTAAATAGGTTATATGGTATGACGTTATAACGTATTACGTTATATGGGATTACGTTATAACGTATTACGTTATATGGGATGACGTTATAACGTATTACGTTATATGGGACGACGTTATAACGTATTACGTTATATGGAACGACGTTATACCGTATTACGTTATATGAGATGACGTAATAACGTATTACGTATTATGGGATGACGTTATCACATAATACGTTATATGGTATGACGTCATAACGTAAATAGGTTATATGGTATGACTGTATACCGTATTACGTTGTATGGGATGACGTTATAACGTATTACGTTATATGGGACGACGTTATCACATAATACGTTATATGGTATGACGTCATAACGTAATAGGTTATATGGTATGACGTTATACCGTATTACGTTGTATGGGATGACGTTATAACGTATTACGTTATATGGGTTGACGTTATAACGTATTACGTTATATGGGATGACGTAATAACGTATTGCGTTATGTGGGATGACGTTATAACGTATTACGTTATATGGGACGACGATATAACGTATTACGTTATATGGAACGACGTTATACCGTATTACGTTATATGAGAAGACGTAATAACGTATTACGTATTATGGGATGACGTTATCACATAATACGTTATATGGTATGACGTCATAACGTAAATAGGTTATATGGTATGACGGTATACCGTATTACGTTGTATGGGAAGACGTTATAACGTATTACGTTATATGGGACGACGTTATAACGTATTACGTTATATGGAACGACGTTATACCGTATTACGTTATATGAGATGACGTAATAACGTATTACGTATTATGGGATGACGTTATAACGTATTACGTTATATGGGACGACGTTATCACATAATACGTTATATGGTATGACGTCATAACGTAATAGGTTATATGGTATGACGTTATACCGTATTACGTTGTATGGGATGACGTTATAACGTATTACGTTATATGGGTTGACGTTATAACGTATTACGTTATATGGGATGACGTAATAACGTATTGCGTTATGTGGGATGACGTTATAACGTATTACGTTATATGGGACGACGATATAACGTATTACGTTATATGGAACGACGTTATACCGTATTACGTTATATGAGAAGACGTAATAACGTATTACGTATTATGGGATGACGTTATCACATAATACGTTATATGGTATGACGTCATAACGTAAATAGGTTATATGGTATGACGGTATACCGTATTACGTTGTATGGGAAGACGTTATAACGTATTACGTTATATGGGTTGACGTTATAACGTATTACGTTATATGGTATGACGTTATACCGTATTACGTTATATGGAACGACGTTATACCGTATTACGTTATATGGGACGACGTTATAACGTATTACGTTATATGGAACGACGTTATACAGTATTACGTTATATGGGATGACGTTATAACGTATTACGTTATATGGGATGACATTATAACGTATTACGTTATTGGGACGACGTTATAACGTATTACGTTATATGGAACGACGTTATACCGTATTACGTTATATGGGATGACGTAATAACGTATTACGTAATATGGGATGACGTTATCACATAATACGTTATATGGTATGACGTCATAATGTAAATAGGTTATATGGTATGACGGTATACCGTATTACGTTATAAGGGATGACGTTATAACGTATTACGTTATATGGGATGACGTTATAACGTATTACGTTATATGGGATGACGTTATAACGTATTACGTTATATGGGATGACGTAGTAACGTATTACGTTAAATGGGATGACGTTGTAACGTATTACGTTATATGGGATGACGTTATAACGTATTACGTTATATGGGACGACGTTATCACATAATACGTTATATGGTATGACGTCATAACGTAATAGGTTATATGGTATGACGTTATACCGTATTACGTTGTATGGGACGACGTTATCACGTAATACGTTATATGGTATGACGTTATAACGTAAATAGGTTATATGGTATGACGTTATAACGTATTACGTTATATGGGATTACGTTATAACGTATTACGTTATATGGGATGACGTTATAACGTATTACGTTATATGGGACGACGTTATAACGTATTACGTTATATGGAACGACGTTATACCGTATTACGTTATATGAGATGACGTAATAACGTATTACGTATTATGGGATGACGTTATCACATAATACGTTATATGGTATGACGTCATAACGTAAATAGGTTATATGGTATGACTGTATACCGTATTACGTTGTATGGGATGACGTTATAACGTATTACGTTATATGGGATGACGTTGTAACGTATTACGTTAAATGGGATGACGTTGTAACGTATTACGTTAAATGGGACGACGTTATAACGTATTTCGTTAAATGGGACGACGTTATAACGTATTACGTTATATGGGATGACGTAATAACGTATTACGTTATATGGGATGACGTTATCACGTAATACGTTATATGGTATGACGTTATAACGTAAATAGGTTATATGGTATGACGGTATACCGTATTACGTTGTATGGGATGACGTTATAACGTATTACGTTATATGGGTTGACGTTATAACGTATTACGTTATATGGTATGACGTTATACCGTATTACGTTATATGGAACGACGTTATACCGTATTACGTTATATGGGATGACGTTATAACGTATTACGTTATATGGGATGACATTATAACGTATTATGTTATTGGGACGACGTTATAACGTATTACGTTATATGGAACGACGTTATACCGTTTTACATTATATGGGATGACGTAATAACGTATTACGTAATATGGCATGACGTTATCACATAATACGTTATATGGTATGACGCCATAACGTAAATAGGTTATATGCTATGACGGTATACCGTATTACGTTGTATGGGATGTCGTTATAACGTATTACGTTATATGAAATGACGTTATAACGTATTACGTTATATGGGACGACGTTATAACGCATTACGTTATATGGAACGACGTTATACCGTATTACGTTATATGGGATGACGTAATAACGTATTACGTAATATGGGATGACGTTATCACATAATACGTTATATGGTATGACGTCATAATGTAAATAGGTTATATGGTATGACGGTAAACCGTATTACGTTATAATGGATGACGTTATAACGTATTACGTTATATGGGATGACGTTATAACGTATTACGTTATATGGGACGACGTTATAACGTATTACGTTATATGGGATGACGCTATAACGAAATGGGTTATATGGTATGACGTTATAACGTAATAGGTTATATGGTATGACGTTTTACGGTATTATGTTATATTGGATGACGTTATAACGTATTACGTTATATGGGATGACGTTATAACGTACTACGTTATATGGGATGACGTTATAGAGTATTTCGATATATGGGAGGACGTTATAACGTATTACGTTATATGGTATGACGTCATAACGTAAATAGGTTATATGGTATGACGGTATACCGTATTACGTTGTATGGGATGACGTTATAACGTATTACGTTATATGGGTTGACGTTATAACGTATTACGTTATATGGGATGACGTAATAACGTATTGCGTTATGTGGGATGACGTTATAACGTATTACGTTATATGGGACGACGATATAACGTATTACGTTATATGGAACGACGTTATACCGTATTACGTTATATGAGAAGACGTAATAACGTATTACGTATTATGGGATGACGTTATCACATAATACGTTATATGGTATGACGTCATAACGTAAATAGGTTATATGGTATGACGGTATACCGTATTACGTTGTATGGGAAGACGTTATAACGTATTACGTTATATGGGTTGACGTTATAACGTATTACGTTATATGGTATGACGTTACACCGTATTACGTTATATGGAACGACGTTATACCGTATTACGTTATATGGGTCGACGTTATAACGTATTACGTTATATGGAACGACGTTATACAGTATTACGTTATATGGGATGACGTTATAACGTATTACGTTATATGGGATGACATTATAACGTATTACGTTATTGGGACGACGTTATAACGTATTACGTTATATGGAACGACGTTATACCGTATTACGTTATATGGGATGACGTAATAACGTATTACGTAATATGGGATGACGTTATCACATAATACGTTATATGGTATGACGTCATAATGTAAATAGGTTATATGGTATGACGGTATACCGTATTACGTTATAAGGGATGACGTTATAACGTATTACGTTATATGGGATGACGTTATAACGTATTACGTTATATGGGACGACGTTATAACGTATTACGTTATATGGGATGACGCTATAACGAAATGGGTTATATGGTATGACGTTATAACGTAATAGGTTATATGGTATGACGTTATACGGTATTATGTTATATTGGATGACGTTATAACGTATTACGTTATATGGGATGACGTTATAACGTACTACGTTATATGGGATGACGTTATAACGTATTTCGATATATGGTAGGACGTTATAACGTATTACGTTATATGGTATGACGTTATAACGTATTACGTTGTATGGGATGACGCTATCACGTAATACGCTATATGGTATGCCGTTATAACGTAATACGTTATATGGTATGACGTCATAACGTAAATAGGTTATATGGTATGACGTTATACCGTATTACGTTATATGGGATGACGTTATAACGTATTACGTTATATGGGATGACGTTATAGCGTATTACGTTATATGGGACGACGTTATAACGTATTACGTTATATGGGATGACGCTATAACGAAATGGGTTATATGGTATGACGTTATAACGTAATAGGTTATATGGTATGACGTTATACGGTATTATGTTATATTGGATGACGTTATAACGTATTACGTTATATGGGATGACGTTATAACGTACTACGTTATATGCGATGACGTTATAACGTATTTCGATATATGGGAGGACGTTATAACGTATTACGTTATATGGTATGACGTTATAACGTATTCCGTTGTATGGGATGACGCTATCACGTAATACGCTATATGGTATGCCATTATAACGTAATACGTTATATGGTATGACGTCATAATGTAAATAGGTTATATGGTATGACGGAATACCGTATTACGTTATATGGGATGACGTTATCACGTAATGCGCTATATGGTATGACGTTATAACGTAAATAGGTTATATGGTATGACGTTATAACGTAATAGGTTATATGGTATGACGTTATACCCTATTACGTTATATGGGATGACGTTATAACGTATTACGTTATATGGGATGACGTAGTAACGTATTACGTTAAATGGGATGACGTTGTAACGTATTACGTTATATGGGATGACGTTATAGCGTATTACGTTATATGGGACGACGTTATAACGTATTACGTTATATGGGACGACGTTATAACGTATTACGTTATATGGGATGACGTTATCACGTAATACGCTATATGGTATGACGTTATAACGTAAATAGGATATATGGTATGACGTTATAACGTAATAGGTTATATGGTATGACGTTATACGCTATTACGTTATATGGGATGACGTTATAACGTATTACGTTATATGGGACGACGTTATAACGTATTACGTTATAAGGAACGACGTTATACCGTATTACGTTATATGGTATGACGTTATAACGTATTACGTTGTATGGGATGACGCTATCACGTAATACGCTATATGCTATGCCGTTATAACGTAATACGTTATATTGTATGACGTTATAACGTAAATAGGTTATATGGTATGACGTTATACCGTATTACGTTATATGGGAAGACGTTATAACGTATTACGTTATATGGGACGACGTTATAACGTATTACGTTATATGGGATGACGCTATAACGAAATGGGTTATATGGTATGACGTTATAACGTAATAGGTTATATGGTATGACGTTATACGGTATTATGTTACATTGGATGACGTTATAACGAAATGGGTTATATGGTATGACGTTATAACGTAATAGGTTATATGGTATGACGTTATACGGTATTATGTTATATTGGATGACGTTATAACGTATTACGTTATATGGGATGACGTTATAACGTACTACGTTATATGGGATGACGTTATAACGTATTTCGATATATGGGAGGACGTTATAACGTATTACGTTATATGGTATGACGTTATCACATAATAGGTTATATGGTATGACGTTATACGCTATTACGTTATATGGGATGACGTTATGACGTATTACGTTATATGGGATGACGTTGTAACGTATTACGTTAAATGGGATGACGTTATCACGTAATACGCTATATGGTATGACGTTAAAACGTAAATAGGTTATATGGTATGACGTTATAACGTAATAGGTTATATGGTATGACGTTATACCCTATTACGTTATATGGGTTGACGTTATAACGTATTACGTTATATGGGATGACGTAATAACGTATTGCGTTATATGGGATGACGTTATAACGTATTACGTTATATGGGACGACGATATAACGTATTACGTTATATGGAACGACGTTATACCGTATTACGTTATATGAGAAGACGTAATAACGTATTACGTATTATGGGATGACGTTATCACATAATACGATATATTTTATGACGTCATAACGTAAATAGGTTATATGGTATGACGGTATACCGTATTACGTTGTATGGGATGACGTTATAACGTATTACGTTATGTGGTTTGACGTTATAACGTATTACGTTATATGGTATGACGTTATACCGTATTACGTTATATGGAACGACGTTATGCCGTATTACGTTATATGGGACGACGTTATAACGTATTACGTTATATGGAACGACGTTATACAGTATTACGTTATATGGGATGACGTTATAACGTATTACGTTATATGGGATGACATTATAACGTATTACGTTATTGGGACGACGTTATAACGTATTACGTTATATGGAACGACGTTATACCGTTTTACATTATATGGGATGACGTAATAACGTATTACGTAATATGGCATGACGTTATCACATAATACGTTATATGGTATGACGCCATAACGTAAATAGGTTATATGCTATGACGGTATACCGTATTACGTTGTATGGGATGTCGTTATAACGTATTACGTTATATGGGATGACGTTATAACGTATTACGTTATATGGGGCGACGTTATAACGTATTACGTTATATGGAACGACGTTATACCGTATTACGTTATATGGGATGACGTAATAACGTATTACGTAATATGGGATGACGTTATCACATAATACGTTATATGGTATGACGTCATAATGTAAATAGGTTATTTGGTATGACGGTATACCGTATTACGTTATAAGGGATGACGTTATAACGTATTACGTTATGTGGGATGACGTTATAACGAAATGGGTTATATGGTATGACGTTATAACGTAATAGGTTATATGGTATGACGTTATACGGTATTATGTTATATTGGATGACGTTATAACGTATTACGTTATATGGGATGACGTTATAACGTACTACGTTATATGGGATGACGTTATAACGTATTTCGATATATGGGAGGACGTTATAACGTATTACGTTATATGGTATGACGTTATAACGTATTACGTTGTATGGGATGACGCTATCACGTAATACGCTATATGGTATGCCGTTATAACGTAATACGTTATATGGTATGACGTCATAACGTAAATAGGTTATATCGTATGACGTTATACCGTATTACGTTATATGGGATGACGTTATAACGTATTACGTTATATGGGATGACGTTATAGCGTATTACGTTATATGGGACGACGTTATAACGTATTACGTTATATGGGATGACGCTATAACGAAATGGGTTATATGGTATGACGTTATAACGTAATAGGTTATATGGTATGACGTTATACGGTATTATGTTATATTGGATGACGTTATAACGTATTACGTTATATGGGATGACGCTATAACGAAATGGGTTATATGGTATGACGTTATAACGTAATAGGTTATATGGTATGACGTTATACGGTATTATGTTATATTGGATGACGTTATAACGTATTACGTTATATGGGATGACGTTATAACGTACTACGTTATATGGGATGACGTTATAACGTATTTCGATATATGGGAGGACGTTATAACGTATTACGTTGTATGGGATGACGCTATCACGTAATACGCTATATGGTATGCCATTATAACGTAATACGTTATATGGTATGACGTCATAATGTAAATAGGTTATATGGTATGACGGAATACCGTATTACGTTATATGGGATGACGTTATCACGTAATGCGCTATATGGTATGACGTTATAACGTAAATAGGTTATATGGTATGACGTTATAACGTAATAGGTTATATGGTATGACGTTATACGCTATTACGTTATATGGGATGACGTTATAACGTATTACGTTATATGGGATGACGTTGTAACGTATTACGTTAAATGGGATGACGTTATCACGTAATACGCTATATGGTATGACGTTAAAACGTAAATAGGTTATATGGTATGACGTTATAACGTAATAGGTTATATGGTATGACGTTATACCCTATTACGTTATATGGGA
The DNA here is from genome assembly GCF_051014615.1 of Bombus vancouverensis nearcticus. NCBI lineage: Eukaryota > Metazoa > Arthropoda > Insecta > Hymenoptera > Apidae > Bombus > Bombus vancouverensis. Next base: position 391,568 of record NW_027468916.1, on the reverse strand, counting down.
TGACGTTATTACGTATTACGTTATATGGGATGACGTAGTAACGTATTACGTTAAATGGGATGACGTTGTAACGTATTACGTTATATGGGATGACGTTATAACGTATTACGTTATATGGGACGACGTTATAACGTATTACGTTATATGGTTTGACGTTATAACGTATTACGTTATATGGTATGACGTTATACCGTATTACGTTATATGGAACGACGTTATACCGTATTACGTTATATGGGACGACGTTATAACGTATTACGTTATATGGAACGACGTTATACAGTATTACGTTATATGGGATGACGTTATAACGTATTACGTTATATGGGATGACATTATAACGTATTACGTTATTGGGACGACGTTATAACGTATTACGTTATATGGAACGACGTTATACCGTTTTACATTATATGGGATGACGTAATAACGTATTACGTAATATGGGATGACGTTATAACGTATTACGTTATATGGGATGACATTATAACGTATTACGTTATTGGTACGACGTTATAACGTATTACGTTATATGGAACGACGTTATACCGTATTACGTTATATGGGATGACGTAATAACGTATTACGTAATATGGGATGACGTTATCACATAATACGTTATATGGTATGACGTCATAATGTAAATAGGTTATATGGTATGACGGTATACCGTATTACGTTATAAGGGATGACGTTATAACGTATTACGTTATATGGGATGACGTTATAACGTATTACGTTATATGGGATGACGCTATAACGAAATGGGTTATATGGTATGACGTTATAACGTAATAGGTTATATGGTATGACGTTATACGGTATTATGTTATATTGGATGACGTTATAACGTATTACGTTATATGGGATGACGTTATAACGTACTACGTTATATGGGATGACGTTATAACGTATTTCGATATATGGTAGGACGTTATAACGTATTACGTTATATGGTATGACGTTATAACGTATTACGTTGTATGGGATGACGCTATCACGTAATACGCTATATGGTATGCCGTTATAACGTAATACGTTATATGGTATGACGTCATAACGTAAATAGGTTATATGGTATGACGTTATACCGTATTACGTTATATGGGATGACGTTATAACGTATTACGTTATATGGGATGACGTTATAGCGTATTACGTTATATGGGACGACGTTATAACGTATTACGTTATATGGGATGACGCTATAACGAAATGGGTTATATGGTATGACGTTATACCCTATTACGTTATATGGGATGACGTTATAACGTATTACGTTATATGGGATGACGTAGTAACGTATTACGTTAAATGGGATGACGTTGTAACGTATTACGTTATATGGGATGACGTTATAGCGTATTACGTTATATGCGATGACGTTATAACGTATTTCGATATATGGGAGGACGTTATAACGTATTTCGATATATGGGAGGACGTTATAACGTATTACGTTATATGGTATGACGTTATAACGTATTACGTTGTATGGGATGACGCTATCACGTAATACGCTATATGGTATGCCATTATAACGTAATACGTTATATGGTATGACGTCATAATGTAAATAGGTTATATGGTATGACGGAATACCGTATTACGTTATATGGGATGACGTTATAGCGTATTACGTTATATGGGATGACGTTATAACGTATTACGTTATATGGGATGACGTAGTAACGTATTACGTTAAATGGGATGACGTAGTAACGTATTACGTTAAATGGGATGACGTTGTAACGTATTACGTTAAATGGGATGACGTTGTAACGTATTACGTTATATGGGATGACGTTATAGCGTATTACGTTATATGCGATGACGTTATAACGTATTTCGATATATGCGATGACGTTATAACGTATTTCGATATATGGGAGGACGTTATAACGTATTTCGATATATGGGATGACGTTATAACGTATTACGTTATATGGGACGACGTTATAACGTATTACGTTATATGGGATGACGCTATAACGAAATGGGTTATATGGTATGACGTTATAACGTAATAGGTTATATGGTATGACGTTATACGGTATTATGTTATATTGGATGACGTTATAACGTATTACGTTATATGGGATGACGTTATAACGTACTACGTTATATGGGATGACGTTATAACGTATTTCGATATATGGTAGGACGTTATAACGTATTACGTTATATGGTATGACGTTATAACGTATTACGTTGTATGGGATGATGCTATCACGTAATACGCTATATGGTATGCCATTATAACGTAATACGTTATATGGTATGACGTCATAATGTAAATAGGTTATATGGTATGACGGAATACCGTATTACGTTATATGGGATGACGTTATCACGTAATGCGCTATATGGTATGACGTTATAACGTAAATAGGTTATATGGTATGACGTTATAACGTAATAGGTTATATGGTATGACGTTATACCCTATTACGTTATATGGGATGACGTTATAACGTATTACGTTATATGGGATGACGTAGTAACGTATTACGTTAAATGGGATGACGTTGTAACGTATTACGTTATATGGGATGACGTTATAGCGTATTACGTTATATGGGACGACGTTATAACGTATTACGTTATATGGGACGACGTTATAACGTATTACGTTATATGGGATGACGTTATCACGTAATACGCTATATGGTATGACGTTATAACGTAAATAGGATATATGGTATGACGTTATAACGTAATAGGTTATATGGTATGACGTTATACGCTATTACGTTATATGGGATGACGTTATAACGTATTACGTTATATGGGACGACGTTATAACGTATTACGTTATAAGGAACGACGTTATACCGTATTACGTTATATGGTATGACGTTATAACGTATTACGTTGTATGGGATGACGCTATCACGTAATACGCTATATGGTATGCCGTTATAACGTAATACGTTATATTGTATGACGTTATAACGTAAATAGGTTATATGGTATGACGTTATACCGTATTACGTTATATGGGAAGACGTTATAACGTATTACGTTATATGGGACGACGTTATAACGTATTACGTTATATGGGATGACGCTATAACGAAATGGGTTATATGGTATGACGTTATAACGTAATAGGTTATATGGTATGACGTTATACGGTATTATGTTACATTGGATGACGTTATAACGAAATGGGTTATATGGTATGACGTTATAACGTAATAGGTTATATGGTATGACGTTATACGGTATTATGTTATATTGGATGACGTTATAACGTATTACGTTATATGGGATGACGTTATAACGTACTACGTTATATGGGATGACGTTATAACGTATTTCGATATATGGGAGGACGTTATAACGTATTACGTTATATGGTATGACGTTATCACATAATAGGTTATATGGTATGACGTTATACGCTATTACGTTATATGGGATGACGTTATGACGTATTACGTTATATGGGATGACGTTGTAACGTATTACGTTAAATGGGATGACGTTATCACGTAATACGCTATATGGTATGACGTTAAAACGTAAATAGGTTATATGGTATGACGTTATAACGTAATAGGTTATATGGTATGACGTTATACCCTATTACGTTATATGGGTTGACGTTATAACGTATTACGTTATATGGGATGACGTTATAACGAAATGGGTTATATGGTATGACGTTATAACGTAATAGGTTATATGGTATGACGTTATACGCTATTACGTTATATGGGATGACATTATAACGTATTACGTTATATGGGACGACGTTATAACGTATTACGTTATATGGAACGACGTTATACCGTATTACGTTATATGGTATGACGTTATAACGTATTACGTTGTATGGGATGACGCTATCACGTAATACGCTATATGGTATGCCGTTATAACGTAATACGTTATATTGTATGACGTTATAACGTAAATAGGTTATATGGTATGACGTTATACCGTATTACGTTATATGGGAAGACGTTATAACGTATTACGTTATATGGGACGACGTTATAACGTATTACGTTATATGGAACGACGTTATACCGTATTACGTTATATGGTATGACGTTATAACGTATTACGTTGTATGGGATGACGCTATCACGTAATACGCTATATGGTATGCCGTTATAACGTAATACGTTATATTGTATGACGTTATAACGTAAATAGGTTATATGGTATGACGTTATACCGTATTACGTTATATGGGAAGACGTTATAACGTATTACGTTATATGGGACGACGTTATCACGTAATACGCTATATGGTATGACGTTATAACGTAAATAGGATATATGGTATGACGTTATAACGTAATAGGTTATATGGTATGACGTTATACGCTATTACGTTATATGGGATGACGTTATAACGTATTACGTTATATGGGACGACGTTATAACGTATTACGTTATATGGAACGACGTTATACCGTATTACGTTATATGGTATGACGTTATAACGTATTACGTTGTATGGGATGACGCTATCACGTAATACGCTATATGGTATGCCGTTATAACGTAATACGTTATATTGTATGACGTTATAACGTAAATAGGTTATATGGTATGACGTTATACCGTATTACGTTATATGGGAAGACGTTATAACGTATTACGTTATGTGGGACGACGTTATAACGTATTACGTTATATGGGATGACGCTATAACGAAATGGGTTATATGGTATGACGTTATAACGTAATAGGTTATATGGTATGACGTTATACGGTATTATGTTACATTGGATGACGTTATAACGAAATGGGTTATATGGTATGACGTTATAACGTAATAGGTTATATGGTATGACGTTATACGGTATTATGTTATATTGGATGACGTTATAACGTATTACGTTATATGGGATGACGTTATAACGTACTACGTTATATGGGATGACGTTATAACGTATTTCGATATATGGGAGGACGTTATAACGTATTACGTTATATGGTATGACGTTATCACATAATAGGTTATATGGTATGACGTTATACGCTATTGCGTTATATGGGATGACGTTATGACGTATTACGTTATATGGGATGACGTTGTAACGTATTACGTTAAATGGGATGACGTTATCACGTAATACGCTATATGGTATGACGTTAAAACGTAAATAGGTTATATGGTATGACGTTATAACGTAATAGGTTATATGGTATGACGTTATACCCTATTACGTTATATGGGTTGACGTTATAACGTATTACGTTATATGGGATGACGTAATAACGTATTGCGTTATATGGGATGACGTTATAACGTATTACGTTATATGGGACGACGATATAACGTATTACGTTATATGGAACGACGTTATACCGTATTACGTTATATGAGAAGACGTAATAACGTATTACGTATTATGGGATGACGTTATCACATAATACGTTATATTTTATGACGTCATAACGTAAATAGGTTATATGGTATGACGGTATACCGTATTACGTTGTATGGGATGACGTCATAACGTATTACGTTATATGGTTTGACGTTATAACGTATTACGTTATATGGTATGACGTTATACCGTATTACGTTATATGGAACGACGTTATACCGTATTACGTTATATGGGACGACGTTATAACGTATTACGTTATATGGAACGACGTTATACAGTATTACGTTATATGCGATGACGTTATAACGTATTACGTTATATGGGATGACATTATAACGTATTACGTTATTGGGACGACGTTATAACGTATTACGTTATATGCAACGACGTTATACCGTTTTACATCATATGGGATGACGTAATAACGTATTACGTAATATGGCATGACGTTATCACATAATACGTTATATGGTATGACGCCATAACGTAAATAGGTTATATGCTATGACGGTATACCGTATTACGTTGTATGGGATGTCGTTATAACGTATTACGTTATATGGGATGACGTTATAACGTATTACGTTATATGGGACGACGTTATAACGTATTACGTTATATGGAACGACGTTATACCGTATTACGTTATATGGGATGACGTAATAACGTATTACGTAATATGGGATGACGTTATCACATAATACGTTATATGGTATGACGTCATAATGTAAATAGGTTATATGGTATGACGGTATACCGTATTACGTTATAAGGGATGACGTTATAACGTATTACGTTATATGGGATGACGTTATAACGAAATGGGTTATATGGTATGACGTTATAACGTAATAGGTTATATGGTATGACGTTATACGGTATTATATTATATTGGATGACGTTATAACGTATTACGTTATATGGGATGACGTTATAACGTACTACGTTATATGGGATGACGTTATAACGTATTTCGATATATGGGAGGACGTTATAACGTATTACGTTATATGGTATGACGTTATAACGTATTACGTTGTATGGGATGACGCTATCACGTAATACGCTATATGGTATGCCGTTATAACGTAATACGTTATATGGTATGACGTCATAACGTAAATAGGTTATATGGTATGACGTTATACCGTATTACGTTATATGGGATGACGTTATAACGTATTACGTTATATGGGATGACGTTATAGCGTATTACGTTATATGGGACGACGTTATAACGTATTACGTTATATGGGATGACGCTATAACGAAATGGGTTATATGGTATGACGTTATAACGTAATAGGTTATATGGTATGACGTTATACGGTATTATGTTATATTGGATGGCGTTATAACGTATTACGTTATATCGGATGACGCTATAACGAAATGGGTTATATGGTATGACGTTATAACGTAATACGTTATATGGTATGACGTCATAACGTAAATAGGTTATATGGTATGACGTTATACCGTATTACGTTATATGGGATGACGTTATAACGTATTACGTTATATGGGATGACGTTATAGCGTATTACGTTATATGGGACGACGTTATAACGTATTACGTTATATGGGATGACGCTATAACGAAATGGGTTATATGGTATGACGTTATAACGTAATAGGTTATATGGTATGACGTTATACGGTATTGTGTTATATTGGATGGCGTTATAACGTATTACGTTATATCGGATGACGCTATAACGAAATGGGTTATATGGTATGACGTTATAACGTAATAGGTTATATGGTATGACGTTATACGGTATTATGTTATATTGGATGACGTTATAACGTATTACGTTATATGGGATGACGTTATAACGTACTACGTTATATGGGATGACGTTATAACGTATTTCGATATATGGGAGGACGTTATAACGTATTACGTTATATGGTATGACGTTATAACGTATTACGTTGTATGGGATGACGCTATCACGTAATACGCTATATGGTATGCCATTATAACGTAATACGTTATATGGTATGACGTCATAATGTAAATAGGTTATATGGTATGACGGAATACCGTATTACGTTATATGGGATGACGTTATCACGTAATGCGCTATATGGTATGACGTTATAACGTAAATAGGTTATATGGTATGACGTTATAACGTAATAGGTTATATGGTATGACGTTATACGCTATTACGTTATATGGGATGACGTTATAACGTATTACGTTATATGGGACGACGTTATAACGTATTACGTTATATGGGACGACGTTATAACGTATTACGTTATATGGGATGACGTTATCACGTAATGCGCTATATGGTATGACGTTATAACGTAAATAGGTTATATGGTATGACGTTATAACGTAATAGGTTATATGGTATGACGTTATACGCTATTACGTTATATGGGATGACGTTATAACGTATTACGTTATATGGGACGACGTTATAACGTATTACGTTATATGGGACGACGTTATAACGTATTACGTTATATGGGATGACGTTATCACGTAATACGCTATATGGTATGACGTTATAACGTAAATAGGATATATGGTATGACGTTATAACGTAATAGGTTATATGGTATGACGTTATACGCTATTACGTTATATGGGATGACGTTATAACGTATTACGTTATATGGGATGACGTTGTAACGTATTACGTTAAATGGGACGACGTTATAACGTATTACGTTATATGGGATGACGTAATAACGTATTGCGTTATATGGGATGACGTTATAACGTATTACGTTATATGGGACGACGTTATAACGTATTACGTTATATGGAACGACGTCATAACGTAATAGGTTATATGGTATGACGTTATACCGTATTACGTTGTATGGGACGACGTTATCACGTAATACGTTATATGGTATGACGTTATAACGTAAATAGGTTATATGGTATGACGTTATAACGTATTACGTTATATGGGATTACGTTATAACGTATTACGTTATATGGGATGACGTTGTAACGTATTACGTTAAATGGGATGACGTTGTAACGTATTACGTTAAATGGGACGACGTTATAACGTATTTCGTTAAATGGGACGACGTTATAACGTATTACGTTATATGGGATGACGTAATAACGTATTACGTTATATGGGATGACGTTATCACGTAATACGTTATATGGTATGACGTTATAACGTAAATAGGTTATATGGTATGACGTTATAACGTATTACGTTATATGGGATTACGTTATAACGTATTACGTTATATGGGATGACGTTATAACGTATTACGTTATATGGGACGACGTTATAACGTATTACGTTATATGGAACGACGTTATACCGTATTACGTTATATGAGATGACGTAATAACGTATTACGTATTATGGGATGACGTTATCACATAATACGTTATATGGTATGACGTCATAACGTAAATAGGTTATATGGTATGACGGTATACCGTATTACGTTGTATGGGATGACGTTATAACGTATTACGTTATATGGGATGACGTTATAACGTATTACGTTATATGGGACGACGATATAACGTATTACGTTATATGGAACGACGTTATACCGTATTACGTTATATGGGATGACGTTGTAACGTATTACGTTAAATGGGATGACGTTGTAACGTATTACGTTAAATGGGACGACGTTATAACGTATTACGTTATATGGGATGACGTAATAACGTATTACGTTATATGGGAAGACGTTATCACGTAATACGTTATATGGTATGACGTTATAACGGAAATAGGTTATATGGTATGACGTAATACCGTATTACGTTATATGGGATGACGTTATAACGTAATACGTTATATGGGATGACGTTATAACGTATTACGTTATATGGGACGACGTTATAACGTATTACGTTATATGGAACGACGTTATACCGTATTACGTTATATGGGATGACGTAATAACGTATTACGTAATATGGGATGACGTTATCACATAATACGCTATATGGTATTACGTTATAACGTAAATAGGTTATATGGTATGACGTTATACCATATTACGTTATATGGGATGACGTTATAACGTATTACGTTATATGGGACGACGTTATAACGTATTACGTTATATGGGACGACGTTATCACGTAATACGCTATATGGTATGACGTTAAAACGTAAATAGGTTATATGGTATGACGTTATAACGTATTACGTTATATGGGATGACGTTATAACGTATTACGTTATATGGGACGACGTTATAACGTATTACGTTATCTGGGATGACGTTATCACGTAATACGCTATATGGTATGACGTTAAAACGTATTACGTTATATGGAATTACGTTATAACGTATTACGTTATATGGGATGACGTTATAACGTATTACGTTATATGGGACGACGTTATAACGTATTACGTTATATGGGACGACGTTATACAGTATTACGTTATATGGGATGACGTTATAACGTATTACGTTATATGGGACGACGTTATAACGTATTATGTTATATGGGATGACGTTATAACGTATTACGTTATATGGTATGACGTCATAATGTAAATAGGTTATATGGTATGACGGAATACCGTATTACGTTATATGGGATGACGTTATCACGTAATGCGCTATATGGTATGACGTTATAACGTAAATAGGTTATATGGTATGACGTTATAACGTAATAGGTTATATGGTATGACGTTATACCCTATTACGTTATATGGGATGACGTTATAACGTATTACGTTATATGGGATGACGTAGTAACGTATTACGTTAAATGGGATGACGTTGTAACGTATTACGTTATATGGGATGACGTTATAGCGTATTACGTTATATGGGACGACGTTATAACGTATTACGTTATATGGGACGACGTTATAACGTATTACGTTATATGGGATGACGTTATCACGTAATACGCTATATGGTATGACGTTATAACGTAAATAGGATATATGGTATGACGTTATAACGTAATAGGTTATATGGTATGACGTTATACGCTATTACGTTATATGGGATGACGTTATAACGTATTACGTTATATGGGACGACGTTATAACGTATTACGTTATAAGGAACGACGTTATACCGTATTACGTTATATGGTATGACGTTATAACGTATTACGTTGTATGGGATGACGCTATCACGTAATACGCTATATGGTATGCCGTTATAACGTAATACGTTATATTGTATGACGTTATAACGTAAATAGGTTATATGGTATGACGTTATACCGTATTACGTTATATGGGAAGACGTTATAACGTATTACGTTATATGGGACGACGTTATAACGTATTACGTTATATGGGATGACGCTATAACGAAATGGGTTATATGGTATGACGTTATAACGTAATAGGTTATATGGTATGACGTTATACGGTATTATGTTACATTGGATGACGTTATAACGAAATGGGTTATATGGTATGACGTTATAACGTAATAGGTTATATGGTATGACGTTATACGGTATTATGTTATATTGGATGACGTTATAACGTATTACGTTATATGGGATGACGTTATAACGTACTACGTTATATGGGATGACGTTATAACGTATTTCGATATATGGGAGGACGTTATAACGTATTACGTTATATGGTATGACGTTATCACATAATAGGTTATATGGTATGACGTTATACGCTATTACGTTATATGGGATGACGTTATGACGTATTACGTTATATGGGATGACGTTGTAACGTATTACGTTAAATGGGATGACGTTATCACGTAATACGCTATATGGTATGACGTTAAAACGTAAATAGGTTATATGGTATGACGTTATAACGTAATAGGTTATATGGTATGACGTTATACCCTATTACGTTATATGGGTTGACGTTATAACGTATTACGTTATATGGGATGACGTAATAACGTATTGCGTTATATGGGATGACGTTATAACGTATTACGTTATATGGGACGACGATATAACGTATTACGTTATATGGAACGACGTTATACCGTATTACGTTATATGAGAAGACGTAATAACGTATTACGTATTATGGGATGACGTTATCACATAATACGTTATATTTTATGACGTCATAACGTAAATAGGTTATATGGTATGACGGTATACCGTATTACGTTGTATGGGATGACGTTATAACGTATTACGTTATGTGGTTTGACGTTATAACGTATTACGTTATATGGTATGACGTTATACCGTATTACGTTATATGGAACGACGTTATACCGTATTACGTTATATGGGACGACGTTATAACGTATTACGTTATATGGAACGACGTTATACAGTATTACGTTATATGGGATGACGTTATAACGTATTACGTTATATGGGATGACATTATAACGTATTACGTTATTGGGACGACGTTATAACGTATTACGTTATATGGAACGACGTTATACCGTTTTACATTATATGGGATGACGTAATAACGTATTACGTAATATGGCATGACGTTATCACATAATACGTTATATGGTATGACGCCATAACGTAAATAGGTTATATGCTATGACGGTATACCGTATTACGTTGTATGGGATGTCGTTATAACGTATTACGTTATATGGGATGACGTTATAACGTATTACGTTATATGGGGCGACGTTATAACGTATTACGTTATATGGAACGACGTTATACCGTATTACGTTATATGGGATGACGTAATAACGTATTACGTAATATGGGATGACGTTATCACATAATACGTTATATGGTATGACGTCATAATGTAAATAGGTTATTTGGTATGACGGTATACCGTATTACGTTATAAGGGATGACGTTATAACGTATTACGTTATGTGGGATGACGTTATAACGAAATGGGTTATATGGTATGACGTTATAACGTAATAGGTTATATGGTATGACGTTATACGCTATTACGTTATATGGGATGACATTATAACGTATTACGTTATATGGGACGACGTTATAACGTATTACGTTATATGGAACGACGTTATACCGTATTACGTTATATGGTATGACGTTATAACGTATTACGTTGTATGGGATGACGCTATCACGTAATACGCTATATGGTATGCCGTTATAACGTAATACGTTATATTGTATGACGTTATAACGTAAATAGGTTATATGGTATGACGTTATACCGTATTACGTTATATGGGAAGACGTTATAACGTATTACGTTATATGGGACGACGTTATAACGTATTACGTTATATGGAACGACGTTATACCGTATTACGTTATATGGTATGACGGTATACCGTATTACGTTGTATGGGATGTCGTTATAACGTATTACGTTATATGGGATGACGTTATAACGTATTACGTTATATGGGGCGACGTTATAACGTATTACGTTATATGGAACGACGTTATACCGTATTACGTTATATGGGATGACGTAATAACGTATTACGTAATATGGGATGACGTTATCACATAATACGTTATATGGTATGACGTCATAATGTAAATAGGTTATTTGGTATGACGGTATACCGTATTACGTTATAAGGGATGACGTTATAACGTATTACGTTATGTGGGATGACGTTATAACGAAATGGGTTATATGGTATGACGTTATAACGTAATAGGTTATATGGTATGACGTTATACGCTATTACGTTATATGGGATGACATTATAACGTATTACGTTATATGGGACGACGTTATAACGTATTACGTTATATGGAACGACGTTATACCGTATTACGTTATATGGTATGACGTTATAACGTATTACGTTGTATGGGATGACGCTATCACGTAATACGCTATATGGTATGCCGTTATAACGTAATACGTTATATTGTATGACGTTATAACGTAAATAGGTTATATGGTATGACGTTATACCGTATTACGTTATATGGGAAGACGTTATAACGTATTACGTTATATGGGACGACGTTATAACGTATTACGTTATATGGAACGACGTTATACCGTATTACGTTATATGGTATGACGTTATAACGTATTACGTTGTATGGGATGACGCTATCACGTAATACGCTATATGGTATGCCGTTATAACGTAATACGTTATATTGTATGACGTTATAACGTAAATAGGTTATATGGTATGACGTTATACCGTATTACGTTATATGGGAAGACGTTATAACGTATTACGTTATATGGGACGACGTTATCACGTAATACGCTATATGGTATGACGTTATAACGTAAATAGGATATACGGTATGACGTTATAACGTAATAGGTTATATGGTATGACGTTATACGCTATTACGTTATATGGGATGACGTTATAACGTATTACGTTATATGGGACGACGTTATAACGTATTACGTTATATGGAACGACGTTATACCGTATTACGTTATATGGTATGACGTTATAACGTATTACGTTGTATGGGATGACGCTATCACGTAATACGCTATATGGTATGCCGTTATAACGTAATACGTTATATTGTATGACGTTATAACGTAAATAGGTTATATGGTATGACGTTATACCGTATTACGTTATATGGGAAGACGTTATAACGTATTACGTTATATGGGACGACGTTATAACGTATTACGTTATATGGGATGACGCTATAACGAAATGGGTTATATGGTATGACGTTATAACGTAATAGGTTATATGGTATGACGTTATACGGTATTATGTTACATTGGATGACGTTATAACGAAATGGGTTATATGGTATGACGTTATAACGTAATAGGTTATATGGTATGACGTTATACGGTATTATGTTATATTGGATGACGTTATAACGTATTACGTTATATGGGATGACGTTATAACGTACTACGTTATATGGGATGACGTTATAACGTATTTCGATATATGGGAGGACGTTATAACGTATTACGTTATATGGTATGACGTTATCACATAATAGGTTATATGGTATGACGTTATACGCTATTGCGTTATATGGGATGACGTTATGACGTATTACGTTATATGGGATGACGTTGTAACGTATTACGTTAAATGGGATGACGTTATCACGTAATACGCTATATGGTATGACGTTAAAACGTAAATAGGTTATATGGTATGACGTTATAACGTAATAGGTTATATGGTATGACGTTATACCCTATTACGTTATATGGGTTGACGTTATAACGTATTACGTTATATGGGATGACGTAATAACGTATTGCGTTATATGGGATGACGTTATAACGTATTACGTTATATGGGACGACGATATAACGTATTACGTTATATGGAACGACGTTATACCGTATTACGTTATATGAGAAGACGTAATAACGTATTACGTATTATGGGATGACGTTATCACATAATACGTTATATTTTATGACGTCATAACGTAAATAGGTTATATGGTATGACGGTATACCGTATTACGTTGTATGGGATGACGTCATAACGTATTACGTTATATGGTTTGACGTTATAACGTATTACGTTATATGGTATGACGTTATACCGTATTACGTTATATGGAACGACGTTATACCGTATTACGTTATATGGGACGACGTTATAACGTATTACGTTATATGGAACGACGTTATACAGTATTACGTTATATGCGATGACGTTATAACGTATTACGTTATATGGGATGACATTATAACGTATTACGTTATTGGGACGACGTTATAACGTATTACGTTATATGCAACGACGTTATACCGTTTTACATCATATGGGATGACGTAATAACGTATTACGTAATATGGCATGACGTTATCACATAATACGTTATATGGTATGACGCCATAACGTAAATAGGTTATATGCTATGACGGTATACCGTATTACGTTGTATGGGATGTCGTTATAACGTATTACGTTATATGGGATGACGTTATAACGTATTACGTTATATGGGACGACGTTATAACGTATTACGTTATATGGAACGACGTTATACCGTATTACGTTATATGGGATGACGTAATAACGTATTACGTAATATGGGATGACGTTATCACATAATACGTTATATGGTATGACGTCATAATGTAAATAGGTTATATGGTATGACGGTATACCGTATTACGTTATAAGGGATGACGTTATAACGTATTACGTTATATGGGATGACGTTATAACGAAATGGGTTATATGGTATGACGTTATAACGTAATAGGTTATATGGTATGACGTTATACGGTATTATATTATATTGGATGACGTTATAACGTATTACGTTATATGGGATGACGTTATAACGTACTACGTTATATGGGATGACGTTATAACGTATTTCGATATATGGGAGGACGTTATAACGTATTACGTTATATGGTATGACGTTATAACGTATTACGTTGTATGGGATGACGCTATCACGTAATACGCTATATGGTATGCCGTTATAACGTAATACGTTATATGGTATGACGTCATAACGTAAATAGGTTATATGGTATGACGTTATACCGTATTACGTTATATGGGATGACGTTATAACGTATTACGTTATATGGGATGACGTTATAGCGTATTACGTTATATGGGACGACGTTATAACGTATTACGTTATATGGGATGACGCTATAACGAAATGGGTTATATGGTATGACGTTATAACGTAATAGGTTATATGGTATGACGTTATACGGTATTATGTTATATTGGATGGCGTTATAACGTATTACGTTATATCGGATGACGCTATAACGAAATGGGTTATATGGTATGACGTTATAACGTAATACGTTATATGGTATGACGTCATAACGTAAATAGGTTATATGGTATGACGTTATGCCGTATTACGTTATATGGGATGACGTTATAACGTATTACGTTATATGGGATGACGTTATAGCGTATTACGTTATATGGGACGACGTTATAACGTATTACGTTATATGGGATGACGCTATAACGAAATGGGTTATATGGTATGACGTTATAACGTAATAGGTTATATGGTATGACGTTATACGGTATTGTGTTATATTGGATGGCGTTATAACGTATTACGTTATATCGGATGACGCTATAACGAAATGGGTTATATGGTATGACGTTATAACGTAATAGGTTATATGGTATGACGTTATACGGTATTATGTTATATTGGATGACGTTATAACGTATTACGTTATATGGGATGACGTTATAACGTACTACGTTATATGGGATGACGTTATAACGTATTTCGATATATGGGAGGACGTTATAACGTATTACGTTATATGGTATGACGTTATAACGTATTACGTTGTATGGGATGACGCTATCACGTAATACGCTATATGGTATGCCATTATAACGTAATACGTTATATGGTATGACGTCATAATGTAAATAGGTTATATGGTATGACGGAATACCGTATTACGTTATATGGGATGACGTTATCACGTAATGCGCTATATGGTATGACGTTATAACGTAAATAGGTTATATGGTATGACGTTATAACGTAATAGGTTATATGGTATGACGTTATACGCTATTACGTTATATGGGATGACGTTATAACGTATTACGTTATATGGGACGACGTTATAACGTATTACGTTATATGGGACGACGTTATAACGTATTACGTTATATGGGATGACGTTATCACGTAATGCGCTATATGGTATGACGTTATAACGTAAATAGGTTATATGGTATGACGTTATAACGTAATAGGTTATATGGTATGACGTTATACGCTATTACGTTATATGGGATGACGTTATAACGTATTACGTTATATGGGACGACGTTATAACGTATTACGTTATATGGGACGACGTTATAACGTATTACGTTATATGGGATGACGTTATCACGTAATACGCTATATGGTATGACGTTATAACGTAAATAGGATATATGGTATGACGTTATAACGTAATAGGTTATATGGTATGACGTTATACGCTATTACGTTATATGGGATGACGTTATAACGTATTACGTTATATGGGATGACGTTGTAACGTATTACGTTAAATGGGACGACGTTATAACGTATTACGTTATATGGGATGACGTAATAACGTATTGCGTTATATGGGATGACGTTATAACGTATTACGTTATATGGGACGACGTTATAACGTATTACGTTATATGGAACGACGTCATAACGTAATAGGTTATATGGTATGACGTTATACCGTATTACGTTGTATGGGACGACGTTATCACGTAATACGTTATATGGTATGACGTTATAACGTAAATAGGTTATATGGTATGACGTTATAACGTATTACGTTATATGGGATTACGTTATAACGTATTACGTTATATGGGATGACGTTGTAACGTATTACGTTAAATGGGATGACGTTGTAACGTATTACGTTAAATGGGACGACGTTATAACGTATTTCGTTAAATGGGACGACGTTATAACGTATTACGTTATATGGGATGACGTAATAACGTATTACGTTATATGGGATGACGTTATCACGTAATACGTTATATGGTATGACGTTATAACGTAAATAGGTTATATGGTATGACGTTATAACGTATTACGTTATATGGGATTACGTTATAACGTATTACGTTATATGGGATGACGTTATAACGTATTACGTTATATGGGACGACGTTATAACGTATTACGTTATATGGAACGACGTTATACCGTATTACGTTATATGAGATGACGTAATAACGTATTACGTATTATGGGATGACGTTATCACATAATACGTTATATGGTATGACGTCATAACGTAAATAGGTTATATGGTATGACGGTATACCGTATTACGTTGTATGGGATGACGTTATAACGTATTACGTTATATGGGATGACGTTATAACGTATTACGTTATATGGGACGACGATATAACGTATTACGTTATATGGAACGACGTTATACCGTATTACGTTATATGGGATGACGTTGTAACGTATTACGTTAAATGGGATGACGTTGTAACGTATTACGTTAAATGGGACGACGTTATAACGTATTACGTTATATGGGATGACGTAATAACGTATTACGTTATATGGGAAGACGTTATCACGTAATACGTTATATGGTATGACGTTATAACGGAAATAGGTTATATGGTATGACGTAATACCGTATTACGTTATATGGGATGACGTTATAACGTAATACGTTATATGGGATGACGTTATAACGTATTACGTTATATGGGACGACGTTATAACGTATTACGTTATATGGAACGACGTTATACCGTATTACGTTATATGGGATGACGTAATAACGTATTACGTAATATGGGATGACGTTATCACATAATACGCTATATGGTATTACGTTATAACGTAAATAGGTTATATGGTATGACGTTATACCATATTACGTTATATGGGATGACGTTATAACGTATTACGTTATATGGGACGACGTTATAACGTATTACGTTATATGGGACGACGTTATCACGTAATACGCTATATGGTATGACGTTAAAACGTAAATAGGTTATATGGTATGACGTTATAACGTATTACGTTATATGGGATGACGTTATAACGTATTACGTTATATGGGACGACGTTATAACGTATTACGTTATCTGGGATGACGTTATCACGTAATACGCTATATGGTATGACGTTAAAACGTATTACGTTATATGGAATTACGTTATAACGTATTACGTTATATGGGATGACGTTATAACGTATTACGTTATATGGGACGACGTTATAACGTATTACGTTATATGGGACGACGTTATACAGTATTACGTTATATAGGATGACGTTATAACGTATTACGTTATATGGGACGACGTTATAACGTATTACGTTATATGGGATGACGTTATAACGTATTACGTTATATGGAACGACGTTATAACGTATTACGTTATATGGGATGACGTTATCACGTAATACGCTATATGGTATGACGTTGAAACGTAAATAGGTTATATGGTATGACGTTATAACGTATTACGTTATATGGGATGACGTTATAACGTATTACGTTATATGGGACGACGTTATAACGTATTACGTTATATGGGACGACGTTATAACGTATTACGTTATATGGAACGACGTTATACCGTATTACGTGATATGGGATGTCGTAATAACGTATTACGTAATATGGGATGACGTTATCACATAATACGTTATATGGTATGACGTCATAATGTAAATAGGTTATATGGTATGACGGTATACCGTATTACGTTATATGGGATGACGTTATAACGTATTACGTTATATGGGATGACGTTATAACGTATTACGTTATATGGAACGACGTTATAACGTATTACGTTATATGGGATGACGTTATCACGTAATACGCTATATGGTATGACGTTAAAACGTAAATAGGTTATATGGTATGACGTTATAACGTATTACGTTATATGGGATGACGTTATAACGTATTACGTTATATGGGACGACGTTATAACGTATTACGTTATCTGGGATGACGTTATCACGTAATACGCTATATGGTATGACGTTAAAACGTATTACGTTATATGGAATTACGTTATAACGTATTACGTTATATGGGATGACGTTATAACGTATTACGTTATATGGGACGACGTTATAACGTATTACGTTATATGGGACGACGTTATACAGTATTACGTTATATGGGATGACGTTATAACGTATTACGTTATATGGGACGACGTTATAACGTATTACGTTATATGGAACGACGTTATACAGTATTACGTTATATGGGATGACGTTATCACATAATACGTTATATGGTATGACGTCATAATGTAAATAGGTTATATGGTATGACGTTATACGGTATTATGTTATATTGGATGACATAATAACGTATTACGTTACATGGGATGACGTTATAACGTATTTCGATATATGGGAGGACGTTATAACGTATTACGTTATATGCTATGACATTATAACGTATTACGTTATATGGTATGACGTTATAACGTACATAGGTTATATGGTATGACGTTATACCGTATTACGTTATATGGGATGACGTTATAACGTATTACGTTATATGGGATGACGTTATAACGTATTACGTTATATGGGATGACGTTATAACGTATTACGTTATATGGGACGACGTTATACCGTATTACTTTATATGAGATGACGTAATAACGTATTACGTTATATGGGATGACGTTGTAACGTATTACGTTAAATGGGACGACGTTATAACGTATTACGTTATATGGGATGACGTAATAACGTATTGCGTTATATGGGATGACGTTATCACATAATACGTTATATGGTATGACGTCATAACGTAATAGGTTATATGGTATGACGTTATACCGTATTACGTTGTATGGGACGACGTTATCACGTAATACGTTATATGGTATGACGTTATAACGTAAATAGGTTATATGGTATGACGTTATAACGTATTACGTTATATGGGATTACGTTATAACGTATTACGTTATATGGGATGACGTTATAACGTATTACGTTATATGGGACGACGTTATAACGTATTACGTTATATGGAACGACGTTATACCGTATTACGTTATATGAGAAGACGTAATAACGTATTACGTATTATGGGATGACGTTATCACATAATACGTTATATGGTATGACGTCATAACGTAAATAGGTTATATGGTATGACGGTATACCGTATTACGTTGTATGGGAAGACGTTATAACGTATTACGTTATATGGGTTGACGTTATAACGTATTACGTTATATGGTATGACGTTATACCGTATTACGTTATATGGAACGACGTTATACCGTATTACGTTATATGGGACGACGTTATAACGTATTACGTTATATGGAACGACGTTATACAGTATTACGTTATATGGGATGACGTTATAACGTATTACGTTATATGGGATGACATTATAACGTATTACGTTATTGGGACGACGTTATAACGTATTACGTTATATGGAACGACGTTATACCGTATTACGTTATATGGGATGACGTAATAACGTATTACGTAATATGGGATGACGTTATCACATAATACGTTATATGGTATGACGTCATAATGTAAATAGGTTATATGGTATGACGGTATACCGTATTACGTTATAAGGGATGACGTTATAACGTATTACGTTATATGGGATGACGTTATAACGTATTACGTTATATGGGATGACGTTATAACGTATTACGTTATATGGGATGACGTAGTAACGTATTACGTTAAATGGGATGACGTTGTAACGTATTACGTTATATGGGATGACGTTATAACGTATTACGTTATATGGGACGACGTTATCACATAATACGTTATATGGTATGACGTCATACCGTAATAGGTTATATGGTATGACGTTATACCGTATTACGTTGTATGGGACGACGTTATCACGTAATACGTTATATGGTATGACGTTATAACGTAAATAGGTTATATGGTATGACGTTATAACGTATTACGTTATATGGGATTACGTTATAACGTATTACGTTATATGGGATGACGTTATAACGTATTACGTTATATGGGACGACGTTATAACGTATTACGTTATATGGAACGACGTTATACCGTATTACGTTATATGAGATGACGTAATAACGTATTACGTATTATGGGATGACGTTATCACATAATACGTTATATGGTATGACGTCATAACGTAAATAGGTTATATGGTATGACTGTATACCGTATTACGTTGTATGGGATGACGTTATAACGTATTACGTTATATGGGATGACGTTGTAACGTATTACGTTAAATGGGATGACGTTGTAACGTATTACGTTAAATGGGACGACGTTATAACGTATTTCGTTAAATGGGACGACGTTATAACGTATTACGTTATATGGGATGACGTAATAACGTATTACGTTATATGGGATGACGTTATCACGTAATACGTTATATGGTATGACGTTATAACGTAAATAGGTTATATGGTATGACGGTATACCGTATTACGTTGTATGGGATGACGTTATAACGTATTACGTTATATGGGTTGACGTTATAACGTATTACGTTATATGGTATGACGTTATACCGTATTACGTTATATGGAACGACGTTATACCGTATTACGTTATATGGGATGACGTTATAACGTATTACGTTATATGGGATGACATTATAACGTATTATGTTATTGGGACGACGTTATAACGTATTACGTTATATGGAACGACGTTATACCGTTTTACATTATATGGGATGACGTAATAACGTATTACGTAATATGGCATGACGTTATCACATAATACGTTATATGGTATGACGCCATAACGTAAATAGGTTATATGCTATGACGGTATACCGTATTACGTTGTATGGGATGTCGTTATAACGTATTACGTTATATGAAATGACGTTATAACGTATTACGTTATATGGGACGACGTTATAACGCATTACGTTATATGGAACGACGTTATACCGTATTACGTTATATGGGATGACGTAATAACGTATTACGTAATATGGGATGACGTTATCACATAATACGTTATATGGTATGACGTCATAATGTAAATAGGTTATATGGTATGACGGTAAACCGTATTACGTTATAAGGGATGACGTTATAACGTATTACGTTATATGGGATGACGTTATAACGTATTACGTTATATGGGACGACGTTATAACGTATTACGTTATATGGGATGACGCTATAACGAAATGGGTTATATGGTATGACGTTATAACGTAATCGGTTATATGGTATGACGTTTTACGGTATTATGTTATATTGGATGACGTTATAACGTATTACGTTATATGGGATGACGTTATAACGTACTACGTTATATGGGATGACGTTATAGAGTATTTCGATATATGGGAGGACGTTATAACGTATTACGTTATATGGTATGACGTCATAACGTAAATAGGTTATATGGTATGACGGTATACCGTATTACGTTGTATGGGATGACGTTATAACGTATTACGTTATATGGGTTGACGTTATAACGTATTACGTTATATGGGATGACGTAATAACGTATTGCGTTATGTGGGATGACGTTATAACGTATTACGTTATATGGGACGACGATATAACGTATTACGTTATATGGAACGACGTTATACCGTATTACGTTATATGAGAAGACGTAATAACGTATTACGTATTATGGGATGACGTTATCACATAATACGTTATATGGTATGACGTCATAACGTAAATAGGTTATATGGTATGACGGTATACCGTATTACGTTGTATGGGAAGACGTTATAACGTATTACGTTATATGGGTTGACGTTATAACGTATTACGTTATATGGTATGACGTTACACCGTATTACGTTATATGGAACGACGTTATACCGTATTACGTTATATGGGACGACGTTATAACGTATTACGTTATATGGAACGACGTTATACAGTATTACGTTATATGGGATGACGTTATAACGTATTACGTTATATGGGATGACATTATAACGTATTACGTTATTGGGACGACGTTATAACGTATTACGTTATATGGAACGACGTTATACCGTATTACGTTATATGGGATGACGTAATAACGTATTACGTAATATGGGATGACGTTATCACATAATACGTTATATGGTATGACGTCATAATGTAAATAGGTTATATGGTATGACGGTATACCGTATTACGTTATAAGGGATGACGTTATAACGTATTACGTTATATGGGATGACGTTATAACGTATTACGTTATATGGGACGACGTTATAACGTATTACGTTATATGGGATGACGCTATAACGAAATGGGTTATATGGTATGACGTTATAACGTAATAGGTTATATGGTATGACGTTATACGGTATTATGTTATATTGGATGACGTTATAACGTATTACGTTATATGGGATGACGTTATAACGTACTACGTTATATGGGATGACGTTATAACGTATTTCGATATATGGTAGGACGTTATAACGTATTACGTTATATGGTATGACGTTATAACGTATTACGTTGTATGGGATGACGCTATCACGTAATACGCTATATGGTATGCCGTTATAACGTAATACGTTATATGGTATGACGTCATAACGTAAATAGGTTATATGGTATGACGTTATACCGTATTACGTTATATGGGATGACGTTATAACGTATTACGTTATATGGGATGACGTTATAGCGTATTACGTTATATGGGACGACGTTATAACGTATTACGTTATATGGGATGACGCTATAACGAAATGGGTTATATGGTATGACGTTATACCCTATTACGTTATATGGGATGACGTTATAACGTATTACGTTATATGGGATGACGTAGTAACGTATTACGTTAAATGGGATGACGTTGTAACGTATTACGTTATATGGGATGACGTTATAGCGTATTACGTTATATGCGATGACGTTATAACGTATTTCGATATATGGGAGGACGTTATAACGTATTTCGATATATGGGAGGACGTTATAACGTATTACGTTATATGGTATGACGTTATAACGTATTACGTTGTATGGGATGACGCTATCACGTAATACGCTATATGGTATGCCATTATAACGTAATACGTTATATGGTATGACGTCATAATGTAAATAGGTTATATGGTATGACGGAATACCGTATTACGTTATATGGGATGACGTTATAGCGTATTACGTTATATGGGATGACGTTATAACGTATTACGTTATATGGGATGACGTAGTAACGTATTACGTTAAATGGGATGACGTAGTAACGTATTACGTTAAATGGGATGACGTTGTAACGTATTACGTTAAATGGGATGACGTTGTAACGTATTACGTTATATGGGATGACGTTATAGCGTATTACGTTATATGCGATGACGTTATAACGTATTTCGATATATGCGATGACGTTATAACGTATTTCGATATATGGGAGGACGTTATAACGTATTTCGATATATGGGATGACGTTATAACGTATTACGTTATATGGGACGACGTTATAACGTATTACGTTATATGGGATGACGCTATAACGAAATGGGTTATATGGTATGACGTTATAACGTAATAGGTTATATGGTATGACGTTATACGGTATTATGTTATATTGGATGACGTTATAACGTATTACGTTATATGGGATGACGTTATAACGTACTACGTTATATGGGATGACGTTATAACGTATTTCGATATATGGTAGGACGTTATAACGTATTACGTTATATGGTATGACGTTATAACGTATTACGTTGTATGGGATGATGCTATCACGTAATACGCTATATGGTATGCCATTATAACGTAATACGTTATATGGTATGACGTCATAATGTAAATAGGTTATATGGTATGACGGAATACCGTATTACGTTATATGGGATGACGTTATCACGTAATGCGCTATATGGTATGACGTTATAACGTAAATAGGTTATATGGTATGACGTTATAACGTAATAGGTTATATGGTATGACGTTATACCCTATTACGTTATATGGGATGACGTTATAACGTATTACGTTATATGGGATGACGTAGTAACGTATTACGTTAAATGGGATGACGTTGTAACGTATTACGTTATATGGGATGACGTTATAGCGTATTACGTTATATGGGACGACGTTATAACGTATTACGTTATATGGGACGACGTTATAACGTATTACGTTATATGGGATGACGTTATCACGTAATACGCTATATGGTATGACGTTATAACGTAAATAGGATATATGGTATGACGTTATAACGTAATAGGTTATATGGTATGACGTTATACGCTATTACGTTATATGGGATGACGTTATAACGTATTACGTTATATGGGACGACGTTATAACGTATTACGTTATAAGGAACGACGTTATACCGTATTACGTTATATGGTATGACGTTATAACGTATTACGTTGTATGGGATGACGCTATCACGTAATACGCTATATGGTATGCCGTTATAACGTAATACGTTATATTGTATGACGTTATAACGTAAATAGGTTATATGGTATGACGTTATACCGTATTACGTTATATGGGAAGACGTTATAACGTATTACGTTATATGGGACGACGTTATAACGTATTACGTTATATGGGATGACGCTATAACGAAATGGGTTATATGGTATGACGTTATAACGTAATAGGTTATATGGTATGACGTTATACGGTATTATGTTACATTGGATGACGTTATAACGAAATGGGTTATATGGTATGACGTTATAACGTAATAGGTTATATGGTATGACGTTATACGGTATTATGTTATATTGGATGACGTTATAACGTATTACGTTATATGGGATGACGTTATAACGTACTACGTTATATGGGATGACGTTATAACGTATTTCGATATATGGGAGGACGTTATAACGTATTACGTTATATGGTATGACGTTATCACATAATAGGTTATATGGTATGACGTTATACGCTATTACGTTATATGGGATGACGTTATGACGTATTACGTTATATGGGATGACGTTGTAACGTATTACGTTAAATGGGATGACGTTAGCACGTAATACGCTATATGGTATGACGTTAAAACGTAAATAGGTTATATGGTATGACGTTATAACGTAATAGGTTATATGGTATGACGTTATACCCTATTACGTTATATGGGTTGACGTTATAACGCATTACGTTATATGGGATGACGTAATAACGTATTGCGTTATATGGGATGACGTTATAACGTATTACGTTATATGGGACGACGATATAACGTATTACGTTATATGGAACGACGTTATACCGTATTACGTTATATGAGAAGACGTAATAACGTATTACGTATTATGGGATGACGTTATCACATAATACGTTATATTTTATGACGTCATAACGTAAATAGGTTATATGGTATGACGGTATACCGTATTACGTTGTATGGGATGACGTTATAACGTATTACGTTATGTGGTTTGACGTTATAACGTATTACGTTATATGGTATGACGTTATACCGTATTACGTTATATGGAACGACGTTATACCGTATTACGTTATATGGGACGACGTTATAACGTATTACGTTATATGGAACGACGTTATACAGTATTACGTTATATGGGATGACGTTATAACGTATTACGTTATATGGGATGACATTATAACGTATTACGTTATTGGGACGACGTTATAACGTATTACGTTATATGGAACGACGTTATACCGTTTTACATTATATGGGATGACGTAATAACGTATTACGTAATATGGCATGACGTTATCACATAATACGTTATATGGTATGACGCCATAACGTAAATAGGTTATATGCTATGACGGTATACCGTATTACGTTGTATGGGATGTCGTTATAACGTATTACGTTATATGGGATGACGTTATAACGTATTACGTTATATGGGGCGACGTTATAACGTATTACGTTACATGGAACGACGTTATACCGTATTACGTTATATGGGATGACGTAATAACGTATTACGTAATATGGGATGACGTTATCACATAATACGTTATATGGTATGACGTCATAATGTAAATAGGTTATTTGGTATGACGGTATACCGTATTACGTTATAAGGGATGACGTTATAACGTATTACGTTATGTGGGATGACGTTATAACGAAATGGGTTATATGGTATGACGTTATAACGTAATAGGTTATATGGTATGACGTTATACGGTATTATGTTATATTGGATGACATTATAACGTATTACGTTATATGGGATGACGTTATAACGTACTACGTTATATGGGATGACGTTATAACGTATTTCGATATATGGGAGGACGTTATAACGTATTACGTTATATGGTATGACGTTATAACGTATTACGTTGTATGGGATGACGCTATCACGTAATACGCTATATGGTATGCCGTTATAACGTAATACGTTATATGGTATGACGTCATAACGTAAATAGGTTATATGGTATGACGTTATACCGTTTTACGTTATATGGGATGACGTTATAACGTATTACGTTATATGGGATGACGTTATAGCGTATTACGTTATATGGGACGACGTTATAACGTATTACGTTATATGGGATGACGCTATAACGAAATGGGTTATATGGTATGACGTTATAACGTAATAGGTTATATGGTATGACGTTATACGGTATTATGTTATATTGGATGACGTTATAACGTATTACGTTATATGGGATGACGCTATAACGAAATGGGTTATATGGTATGACGTTATAACGTAATAGGTTATATGGTATGACGTTATACGGTATTATGTTATATTGGATGACGTTATAACGTATTACGTTATATGGGATGACGTTATAACGTACTACGTTATATGGGATGACGTTATAACGTATTTCGATATATGGGAGGACGTTATAACGTATTACGTTATATGGTATGACGTTATAACGTATTACGTTGTATGGGATGACGCTATCACGTAATACGCTATATGGTATGCCATTATAACGTAATACGTTATATGGTATGACGTCATAATGTAAATAGGTTATATGGTATGACGGAATACCGTATTACGTTATATGGGATGACGTTATCACGTAATGCGCTATATGGTATGACGTTATAACGTAAATAGGTTATATGGTATGACGTTATAACGTAATAGGTTATATGGTATGACGTTATACGCTATTACGTTATATGGGATGACGTTATAACGTATTACGTTATATGGGATGACGTTGTAACGTATTACGTTAAATGGGATGACGTTATCACGTAATACGCTATATGGTATGACGTTAAAACGTAAATAGGTTATATGGTATGACGTTATAACGTAATAGGTTATATGGTATGACGTTATACCCTATTACGTTATATGGGATGACGTTATTACGTATTACGTTATATGGGATGACGTAGTAACGTATTACGTTAAATGGGATGACGTTGTAACGTATTACGTTATATGGGATGACGTTATAACGTATTACGTTATATGGGACGACGTTATAACGTATTACGTTATATGGTTTGACGTTATAACGTATTACGTTATATGGTATGACGTTATACCGTATTACGTTATATGGAACGACGTTATACCGTATTACGTTATATGGGACGACGTTATAACGTATTACGTTATATGGAACGACGTTATACAGTATTACGTTATATGGGATGACGTTATAACTTATTACGTTATATGGGATGACATTATAACGTATTACGTTATTGGGACGACGTTATAACGTATTACGTTATATGGAACGACGTTATACCGTTTTACATTATATGGGATGACGTAATAACGTATTACGTAATATGGCATGACGTTATCACATAATACGTTATATGGTATGACGCCATAACGTAAATAGGTTATATGCTATGACGGTATACCGTATTACGTTGTATGGGATGTCGTTATAACGTATTACGTTATATGGGATGACGTTATAACGTATTACGTTATATGGGACGACGTTATAACGTATTACGTTATATGGAACGATGTTATACCGTATTACGTTATATGGGATGACGTAATAACGTATTACGTAATATGGGATGACGTTATCACATAATACGTTATATGGTATGACGTCATAATGTAAATAGGTTATATGGTATGACGGTAAACCGTATTACGTTATAAGGGATGACGTTATAACGTATTACGTTATATGGGATGACGTTATAACGTATTACGTTATATGGGACGACGTTATAACGTATTACGTTATATGGGATGACGCTATAACGAAATGGGTTATATGGTATGACGTTATAACGTAATAGGTTATATGGTATGACGTTTTACGGTATTATGTTATATTGGATGACGTTATAACGTATTACGTTATATGGGATGACGTTATAACGTACTACGTTATATGGGATGACGTTATAGAGTATTTCGATATATGGGAGGACGTTATAACGTATTACGTTATATGGTATGACGTCATAACGTAAATAGGTTATATGGTATGACGGTATACCGTATTACGTTGTATGGGATGACGTTATAACGTATTACGTTATATGGGTTGACGTTATAACGTATTACGTTATATGGGATGACGTAATAACGTATTGCGTTATATGGGATTACGTTATAACGTATTACGTTATATGGGATGACGTTATAACGTATTACGTTATATGGGACGACGTTATAACGTATTACGTTATATGGAACGACGTTATACCGTATTACGTTATATGAGATGACGTAATAACGTATTACGTATTATGGGATGACGTTATCACATAATACGTTATATGGTATGACGTCATAACGTAAATAGGTTATATGGTATGACTGTATACCGTATTACGTTGTATGGGATGACGTTATAACGTATTACGTTCTATGGGATGACGTTGTAACGTATTACGTTAAATGGGATGACGTTGTAACGTATTACGTTAAATGGGACGACGTTATAACGTATTTCGTTAAATGGGACGACGTTATAACGTATTACGTTATATGGGATGACGTAATAACGTATTACGTTATATGGGATGACGTTATCACGTAATACGTTATATGGTATGACGTTATAACGTAAATAGGTTATATGGTATGACGGTATACCGTATTACGTTGTATGGGATGACGTTATAACGTATTACGTTATATGGGTTGACGTTATAACGTATTACGTTATATGGTATGACGTTATACCGTATTACGTTATATGGAACGACGTTATACCGTATTACGTTATATGGGATGACGTTATAACGTATTACGTTATATGGGATGACATTATAACGTATTATGTTATTGGGACGACGTTATAACGTATTACGTTATATGGAACGACGTTATACCGTTTTACATTATATGGGATGACGTAATAACGTATTACGTAATATGGCATGACGTTATCACATAATACGTTATATGGTATGACGCCATAACGTAAATAGGTTATATGCTATGACGGTATACCGTATTACGTTGTATGGGATGTCGTTATAACGTATTACGTTATATGAAATGACGTTATAACGTATTACGTTATATGGGACGACGTTATAACGCATTACGTTATATGGAACGACGTTATACCGTATTACGTTATATGGGATGACGTAATAACGTATTACGTAATATGGGATGACGTTATCACATAATACGTTATATGGTATGACGTCATAATGTAAATAGGTTATATGGTATGACGGTAAACCGTATTACGTTATAAGGGATGACGTTATAACGTATTACGTTATATGGGATGACGTTATAACGTATTACGTTATATGGGACGACGTTATAACGTATTACGTTATATGGGATGACGCTATAACGAAATGGGTTATATGGTATGACGTTATAACGTAATCGGTTATATGGTATGACGTTTTACGGTATTATGTTATATTGGATGACGTTATAACGTATTACGTTATATGGGATGACGTTATAACGTACTACGTTATATGGGATGACGTTATAGAGTATTTCGATATATGGGAGGACGTTATAACGTATTACGTTATATGGTATGACGTCATAACGTAAATAGGTTATATGGTATGACGGTATACCGTATTACGTTGTATGGGATGACGTTATAACGTATTACGTTATATGGGTTGACGTTATAACGTATTACGTTATATGGGATGACGTAATAACGTATTGCGTTATGTGGGATGACGTTATAACGTATTACGTTATATGGGACGACGATATAACGTATTACGTTATATGGAACGACGTTATACCGTATTACGTTATATGAGAAGACGTAATAACGTATTACGTATTATGGGATGACGTTATCACATAATACGTTATATGGTATGACGTCATAACGTAAATAGGTTATATGGTATGACGGTATACCGTATTACGTTGTATGGGAAGACGTTATAACGTATTACGTTATATGGGTTGACGTTATAACGTATTACGTTATATGGTATGACGTTACACCGTATTACGTTATATGGAACGACGTTATACCGTATTACGTTATATGGGACGACGTTATAACGTATTACGTTATATGGAACGACGTTATACAGTATTACGTTATATGGGATGACGTTATAACGTATTACGTTATATGGGATGACATTATAACGTATTACGTTATTGGGACGACGTTATAACGTATTACGTTATATGGAACGACGTTATACCGTATTACGTTATATGGGATGACGTAATAACGTATTACGTAATATGGGATGACGTTATCACATAATACGTTATATGGTATGACGTCATAATGTAAATAGGTTATATGGTATGACGGTATACCGTATTACGTTATAAGGGATGACGTTATAACGTATTACGTTATATGGGATGACGTTATAACGTATTACGTTATATGGGACGACGTTATAACGTATTACGTTATATGGGATGACGCTATAACGAAATGGGTTATATGGTATGACGTTATAACGTAATAGGTTATATGGTATGACGTTATACGGTATTATGTTATATTGGATGACGTTATAACGTATTACGTTATATGGGATGACGTTATAACGTACTACGTTATATGGGATGACGTTATAACGTATTTCGATATATGGTAGGACGTTATAACGTATTACGTTATATGGTATGACGTTATAACGTATTACGTTGTATGGGATGACGCTATCACGTAATACGCTATATGGTATGCCGTTATAACGTAATACGTTATATGGTATGACGTCATAACGTAAATAGGTTATATGGTATGACGTTATACCGTATTACGTTATATGGGATGACGTTATAACGTGTTACGTTATATGGGATGACGTTATAGCGTATTACGTTATATGGGACGACGTTATAACGTATTACGTTATATGGGATGACGCTATAACGAAATGGGTTATATGGTATGACGTTATACCCTATTACGTTATATGGGATGACGTTATAACGTATTACGTTATATGGGATGACGTAGTAACGTATTACGTTAAATGGGATGACGTTGTAACGTATTACGTTATATGGGATGACGTTATAGCGTATTACGTTATATGCGATGACGTTATAACGTATTTCGATATATGGGAGGACGTTATAACGTATTTCGATATATGGGAGGACGTTATAACGTATTACGTTATATGGTATGACGTTATAACGTATTACGTTGTATGGGATGACGCTATCACGTAATACGCTATATGGTATGCCATTATAACGTAATACGTTATATGGTATGACGTCATAATGTAAATAGGTTATATGGTATGACGGAATACCGTATTACGTTATATGGGATGACGTTATAGCGTATTACGTTATATGGGATGACGTTATAACGTATTACGTTATATGGGATGACGTAGTAACGTATTACGTTAAATGGGATGACGTAGTAACGTATTACGTTAAATGGGATGACGTTGTAACGTATTACGTTAAATGGGATGACGTTGTAACGTATTACGTTATATGGGATGACGTTATAGCGTATTACGTTATATGCGATGACGTTATAACGCATTTCGATATATGCGATGACGTTATAACGTATTTCGATATATGGGAGGACGTTATAACGTATTTCGATATATGGGATGACGTTATAACGTATTACGTTATATGGGACGACGTTATAACGTATTACGTTATATGGGATGACGCTATAACGAAATGGGTTATATGGTATGACGTTATAACGTAATAGGTTATATGGTATGACGTTATACGGTATTATGTTATATTGGATGACGTTATAACGTATTACGTTATATGGGATGACGTTATAACGTACTACGTTATATGGGATGACGTTATAACGTATTTCGATATATGGTAGGACGTTATAACGTATTACGTTATATGGTATGACGTTATAACGTATTACGTTGTATGGGATGACGCTATCACGTAATACGCTATATGGTATGCCATTATAACGTAATACGTTATATGGTATGACGTCATAATGTAAATAGGTTATATGGTATGACGGAATACCGTATTACGTTATATGGGATGACGTTATCACGTAATGCGCTATATGGTATGACGTTATAACGTAAATAGGTTATATGGTATGACGTTATAACGTAATAGGTTATATGGTATGACGTTATACCCTATTACGTTATATGGGATGACGTTATAACGTATTACGTTATATGGGATGACGTAGTAACGTATTACGTTAAATGGGATGACGTTGTAACGTATTACGTTATATGGGATGACGTTATAGCGTATTACGTTATATGGGACGACGTTATAACGTATTACGTTATATGGGACGACGTTATAACGTATTACGTTATATGGGATGACGTTATCACGTAATACGCTATATGGTATGACGTTATAACGTAAATAGGATATATGGTATGACGTTATAACGTAATAGGTTATATGGTATGACGTTATACGCTATTACGTTATATGGGATGACGTTATAACGTATTACGTTATATGGGACGACGTTATAACGTATTACGTTATAAGGAACGACGTTATACCGTATTACGTTATATGGTATGACGTTATAACGTATTACGTTGTATGGGATGACGCTATCACGTAATACGCTATATGGTATGCCGTTATAACGTAATACGTTATATTGTATGACGTTATAACGTAAATAGGTTATATGGTATGACGTTATACCGTATTACGTTATATGGGAAGACGTTATAACGTATTACGTTATATGGGACGACGTTATAACGTATTACGTTATATGGGATGACGCTATAACGAAATGGGTTATATGGTATGACGTTATAACGTAATAGGTTATATGGTATGACGTTATACGGTATTATGTTACATTGGATGACGTTATAACGAAATGGGTTATATGGTATGACGTTATAACGTAATAGGTTATATGGTATGACGTTATACGGTATTATGTTATATTGGATGACGTTATAACGTATTACGTTATATGGGATGACGTTATAACGTACTACGTTATATGGGATGACGTTATAACGTATTTCGATATATGGGAGGACGTTATAACGTATTACGTTATATGGTATGACGTTATCACATAATAGGTTATATGGTATGACGTTATACGCTATTACGTTATATGGGATGACGTTATGACGTATTACGTTATATGGGATGACGTTGTAACGTATTACGTTAAATGGGATGACGTTATCACGTAATACGCTATATGGTATGACGTTAAAACGTAAATAGGTTATATGGTATGACGTTATAACGTAATAGGTTATATGGTATGACGTTATACCCTATTACGTTATATGGGTTGACGTTATAACGTATTACGTTATATGGGATGACGTAATAACGTATTGCGTTATATGGGATGACGTTATAACGTATTACGTTATATGGGACGACGATATAACGTATTACGTTATATGGAACGACGTTATACCGTATTACGTTATATGAGAAGACGTAATAACGTATTACGTATTATGGGATGACGTTATCACATAATACGTTATATTTTATGACGTCATAACGTAAATAGGTTATATGGTATGACGGTATACCGTATTACGTTGTATGGGATGACGTTATAACGTATTACGTTATGTGGTTTGACGTTATAACGTATTACGTTATATGGTATGACGTTATACCGTATTACGTTATATGGAACGACGTTATACCGTATTACGTTATATGGGACGACGTTATAACGTATTACGTTATATGGAACGACGTTATACAGTATTACGTTATATGGGATGACGTTATAACGTATTACGTTATATGGGATGACATTATAACGTATTACGTTATTGGGACGACGTTATAACGTATTACGTTATATGGAACGACGTTATACCGTTTTACATTATATGGGATGACGTAATAACGTATTACGTAATATGGCATGACGTTATCACATAATACGTTATATGGTATGACGCCATAACGTAAATAGGTTATATGCTATGACGGTATACCGTATTACGTTGTATGGGATGTCGTTATAACGTATTACGTTATATGGGATGACGTTATAACGTATTACGTTATATGGGGCGACGTTATAACGTATTACGTTATATGGAACGACGTTATACCGTATTACGTTATATGGGATGACGTAATAACGTATTACGTAATATGGGATGACGTTATCACATAATACGTTATATGGTATGACGTCATAATGTAAATAGGTTATTTGGTATGACGGTATACCGTATTACGTTATAAGGGATGACGTTATAACGTATTACGTTATGTGGGATGACGTTATAACGAAATGGGTTATATGGTATGACGTTATAACGTAATAGGTTATATGGTATGACGTTATACGGTATTATGTTATATTGGATGACATTATAACGTATTACGTTATATGGGATGACGTTATAACGTACTACGTTATATGGGATGACGTTATAACGTATTTCGATATATGGGAGGACGTTATAACGTATTACGTTATATGGTATGACGTTATAACGCATTACGTTGTATGGGATGACGCTATCACGTAATACGCTATATGGTATGCCGTTATAACGTAATACGTTATATGGTATGACGTCATAACGTAAATAGGTTATATGGTATGACGTTATACCGTATTACGTTATATGGGATGACGTTATAACGTATTACGTTATATGGGATGACGTTATAGCGTATTACGTTATATGGGACGACGTTATAACGTATTACGTTATATGGGATGACGCTATAACGAAATGGGTTATATGGTATGACGTTATAACGTAATAGGTTATATGGTATGACGTTATACGGTATTATGTTATATTGGATGACGTTATAACGTATTACGTTATATGGGATGACGCTATAACGAAATGGGTTATATGGTATGACGTTATAACGTAATAGGTTATATGGTATGACGTTATACGGTATTATGTTATATTGGATGACGTTATAACGTATTACGTTATATGGGATGACGTTATAACGTACTACGTTATATGGGATGACGTTATAACGTATTTCGATATATGGGAGGACGTTATAACGTATTACGTTATATGGTATGACGTTATAACGTATTACGTTGTATGGGATGACGCTATCACGTAATACGCTATATGGTATGCCATTATAACGTAATACGTTATATGGTATGACGTCATAATGTAAATAGGTTATATGGTATGACGGAATACCGTATTACGTTATATGGGATGACGTTATCACGTAATGCGCTATATGGTATGACGTTATAACGTAAATAGGTTATATGGTATGACGTTATAACGTAATAGGTTATATGGTATGACGTTATACGCTATTACGTTATATGGGATGACGTTATAACGTATTACGTTATATGGGATGACGTTGTAACGTATTACGTTAAATGGGATGACGTTATCACGTAATACGCTATATGGTATGACGTTAAAACGTAAATAGGTTATATGGTATGACGTTATAACGTAATAGGTTATATGGTATGACGTTATACCCTATTACGTTATATGGGATGACGTTATTACGTATTACGTTATATGGGATGACGTAGTAACGTATTACGTTAAATGGGATGACGTTGTAACGTATTACGTTATATGGGATGACGTTATAACGTATTACGTTATATGGGACGACGTTATAACGTATTACGTTATATGGTTTGACGTTATAACGTATTACGTTATATGGTATGACGTTATACCGTATTACGTTATATGGAACGACGTTATACCGTATTACGTTATATGGGACGACGTTATAACGTATTACGTTATATGGAACGACGTTATACAGTATTACGTTATATGGGATGACGTTATAACGTATTACGTTATATGGGATGACATTATAACGTATTACGTTATATGGGATGACATTATAACGTATTACGTTATTGGGACGACGTTATAACGTTTTACGTTATATGGAACGACGTTATACCGTTTTACATTATATGGGATGACGTAATAACGTATTACGTAATATGGCATGACGTTATCACATAATACGTTATATGGTATGACGCCATAACGTAAATAGGTTATATGCTATGACGGTATACCGTATTACGTTGTATGGGATGTCGTTATAACGTATTACGTTATATGGGATGACGTTATAACGTATTACGTTATATGGGACGACGTTATAACGTATTACGTTATATGGAACGATGTTATACCGTATTACGTTATATGGGATGACGTAATAACGTATTACGTAATATGGGATGACGTTATCACATAATACGTTATATGGTATGACGTCATAATGTAAATAGGTTATATGGTATGACGGTAAACCGTATTACGTTATAAGGGATGACGTTATAACGTATTTCGTTATATGGGATGACGTTATAACGTATTACGTTATATGGGACGACGTTATAACGTATTACGTTATATGGGATGACGCTATAACGAAATGGGTTATATGGTATGACGTTATAACGTAATAGGTTATATGGTATGACGTTTTACGGTATTATGTTATATTGGATGACGTTATAACGTATTACGTTATATGGGATGACGTTATAACGTACTACGTTATATGGGATGACGTTATAGAGTATTTCGATATATGGGAGGACGTTATAACGTATTACGTTATATGGTATGACGTCATAACGTAAATAGGTTATATGGTATGACGGTATACCGTATTACGTTGTATGGGATGACGTTATAACGTATTACGTTATATGGGTTGACGTTATAACGTATTACGTTATATGGGATGACGTAATAACGTATTGCGTTATGTGGGATGACGTTATAACGTATTACGTTATATGGGACGACGATATAACGTATTACGTTATATGGAACGACGTTATACCGTATTACGTTATATGAGAAGACGTAATAACGTATTACGTATTATGGGATGACGTTATCACATAATACGTTATATGGTATGACGTCATAACGTAAATAGGTTATATGGTATGACGGTATACCGTATTACGTTGTATGGGAAGACGTTATAACGTATTACGTTATATGGGTTGACGTTATAACGTATTACGTTATATGGTATGACGTTATACCGTATTACGTTATATGGAACGACGTTATACCGTATTACGTTATATGGGACGACGTTATAACGTATTACGTTATATGGAACGACGTTATACAGTATTACGTTATATGGGATGACGTTATAACGTATTACGTTATATGGGATGACATTATAACGTATTACGTTATTGGGACGACGTTATAACGTATTACGTTATATGGAACGACGTTATACCGTATTACGTTATATGGGATGACGTAATAACGTATTACGTAATATGGGATGACGTTATCACATAATACGTTATATGGTATGACGTCATAATGTAAATAGGTTATATGGTATGACGGTATACCGTATTACGTTATAAGGGATGACGTTATAACGTATTACGTTATATGGGATGACGTTATAACGTATTACGTTATATGGGACGACGTTATAACGTATTACGTTATATGGGATGACGCTATAACGAAATGGGTTATATGGTATGACGTTATAACGTAATAGGTTATATGGTATGACGTTATACGGTATTATGTTATATTGGATGACGTTATAACGTATTACGTTATATGGGATGACGTTATAACGTACTACGTTATATGGGATGACGTTATAACGTATTTCGATATATGGTAGGACGTTATAACGTATTACGTTATATGGTATGACGTTATAACGTATTACGTTGTATGGGATGACGCTATCACGTAATACGCTATATGGTATGCCGTTATAACGTAATACGTTATATGGTATGACGTCATAACGTAAATAGGTTATATGGTATGACGTTATACCGTATTACGTTATATGGGATGACGTTATAACGTATTACGTTATATGGGATGACGTTATAGCGTATTACGTTATATGGGACGACGTTATAACGTATTACGTTATATGGGATGACGCTATAACGAAATGGGTTATATGGTATGACGTTATAACGTAATAGGTTATATGGTATGACGTTATACGGTATTATGTTATATTGGATGACGTTATAACGTATTACGTTATATGGGATGACGTTATAACGTACTACGTTATATGGGATGACGTTATAACGTATTTCGATATATGGGAGGACGTTATAACGTATTACGTTATATGGTATGACGTTATAACGTATTACGTTGTATGGGATGACGCTATCACGTAATACGCTATATGGTATGCCATTATAACGTAATACGTTATATGGTATGACGTCATAATGTAAATAGGTTATATGGTATGACGGAATACCGTATTACGTTATATGGGATGACGTTATCACGTAATGCGCTATATGGTATGACGTTATAACATAAATAGGTTATATGGTATGACGTTATAACGTAATAGGTTATATGGTATGACGTTATACCCTATTACGTTATATGGGATGACGTTATAACGTATTACGTTATATGGGATGACGTAGTAACGTATTACGTTAAATGGGATGACGTTGTAACGTATTACGTTATATGGGATGACGTTATAACGTATTACGTTATATGGGACGACGTTATAACGTATTACGTTATATGGGACGACGTTATAACGTATTACGTTATATGGGATGACGTTATCACGTAATACGCTATATGGTATGACGTTATAACGTAAATAGGATATATGGTATGACGTTATAACGTAATAGGTTATATGGTATGACGTTATACGCTATTACGTTATATGGGATGACGTTATAACGTATTACGTTATATGGGACGACGTTATAACGTATTACGTTATATGGAACGACGTTATACCGTATTACGTTATATGGTATGACGTTATAACGTATTACGTTGTATGGGATGACGCTATCACGTAATACGCTATATGGTATGCCGTTATAACGTAATACGTTATATTGTATGACGTTATAACGTAAATAGGTTATATGGAATGACGTTATACCGTATTACGTTATATGGGAAGACGTTATAACGTATTACGTTATATGGGACGACGTTATAACGTATTACGTTATATGGGATGACGCTATAACGAAATGGGTTATATGGTATGACGTTATAACGTAATAGGTTATATGGTATGACGTTATACGGTATTATGTTACATTGGATGACGTTATAACGAAATGGGTTATATGGTATGACGTTATAACGTAATAGGTTATATGGTATGACGTTATACGGTATTATGTTATATTGGATGACGTTATAACGTATTACGTTATATGGGATGACGTTATAACGTACTACGTTATATGGGATGACGTTATAACGTATTTCGATATATGGGAGGACGTTATAACGTATTACGTTATATGGTATGACGTTATCACATAATAGGTTATATGGTATGACGTTATACGCTATTGCGTTATATGGGATGACGTTATGACGTATTACGTT
Organism: Bombus vancouverensis nearcticus; assembly: GCF_051014615.1. Taxonomy (NCBI): domain Eukaryota; kingdom Metazoa; phylum Arthropoda; class Insecta; order Hymenoptera; family Apidae; genus Bombus; species Bombus vancouverensis. The sequence continues at coordinate 350,069 of NW_027468916.1, read as the reverse complement.
ATATGGGATGACGTTGTAACGTATTACGTTAAATGGGATGACGTTATCACGTAATACGCTATATGGTATGACGTTAAAACGTAAATAGGTTATATGGTATGACGTTATAACGTAATAGGTTATATGGTATGACGTTATACCCTATTACGTTATATGGGTTGACGTTATAACGTATTACGTTATATGGGATGACGTAATAACGTATTGCGTTATATGGGATGACGTTATAACGTATTACGTTATATGGGACGACGATATAACGTATTACGTTATATGGAACGACGTTATACCGTATTACGTTATATGAGAAGACGTAATAACGTATTACGTATTATGGGATGACGTTATCACATAATACGTTATATTTTATGACGTCATAACGTAAATAGGTTATATGGTATGACGGTATACCGTATTACGTTGTATGGGATGACGTCATAACGTATTACGTTATATGGTTTGACGTTATAACGTATTACGTTATATGGTATGACGTTATACCGTATTACGTTATATGGAACGACGTTATACCGTATTACGTTATATGGGACGACGTTATAACGTATTACGTTATATGGAACGACGTTATACAGTATTACGTTATATGCGATGACGTTATAACGTATTACGTTATATGGGATGACATTATAACGTATTACGTTATTGGGACGACGTTATAACGTATTACGTTATATGCAACGACGTTATACCGTTTTACATCATATGGGATGACGTAATAACGTATTACGTAATATGGCATGACGTTATCACATAATACGTTATATGGTATGACGCCATAACGTAAATAGGTTATATGCTATGACGGTATACCGTATTACGTTGTATGGGATGTCGTTATAACGTATTACGTTATATGGGATGACGTTATAACGTATTACGTTATATGGGACGACGTTGTAACGTATTACGTTATATGGAACGACGTTATACCGTATTACGTTATATGGGATGACGTAATAACGTATTACGTAATATGGGATGACGTTATCACATAATACGTTATATGGTATGACGTCATAATGTAAATAGGTTATATGGTATGACGGTATACCGTATTACGTTATAAGGGATGACGTTATAACGTATTACGTTATATGGGATGACGTTATAACGAAATGGGTTATATGGTATGACGTTATAACGTAATAGGTTATATGGTATGACGTTATACGGTATTATATTATATTGGATGACGTTATAACGTATTACGTTATATGGGATGACGTTATAACGTACTACGTTATATGGGATGACGTTATAACGTATTTCGATATATGGGAGGACGTTATAACGTATTACGTTATATGGTATGACGTTATAACGTATTACGTTGTATGGGATGACGCTATCACGTAATACGCTATATGGTATGCCGTTATAACGTAATACGTTATATGGTATGACGTCATAACGTAAATAGGTTATATGGTATGACGTTATACCGTATTACGTTATATGGGATGACGTTATAACGTATTACGTTATATGGGATGACGTTATAGCGTATTACGTTATATGGGACGACGTTATAACGTATTACGTTATATGGGATGACGCTATAACGAAATGGGTTATATGGTATGACGTTATAACGTAATAGGTTATATGGTATGACGTTATACGGTATTATGTTATATTGGATGGCGTTATAACGTATTACGTTATATCGGATGACGCTATAACGAAATGGGTTATATGGTATGACGTTATAACGTAATAGGTTATATGGTATGACGTTATACGGTATTATGTTATATTGGATGACGTTATAACGTATTACGTTATATGGGATGACGTTATAACGTACTACGTTATATGGGATGACGTTATAACGTATTTCGATATATGGGAGGACGTTATAACGTATTACGTTATATGGTATGACGTTATAACGTATTACGTTGTATGGGATGACGCTATCACGTAATACGCTATATGGTATGCCATTATAACGTAATACGTTATATGGTATGACGTCATAATGTAAATAGGTTATATGGTATGACGGAATACCGTATTACGTTATATGGGATGACGTTATCACGTAATGCGCTATATGGTATGACGTTATAACGTAAATAGGTTATATGGTATGACGTTATAACGTAATAGGTTATATGGTATGACGTTATACGCTATTACGTTATATGGGATGACGTTATCACGTAATGCGCTATATGGTATGACGTTATAACATAAATAGGTTATATGGTATGACGTTATAACGTAATAGGTTATATGGTATGACGTTATACGGTATTATGTTATATTGGATGACGTTATAACGTATTACGTTATATGGGATGACGTTATCACGTAATGCGCTATATGGTATGACGTTATAACGTAAATAGGTTATATGGTATGACGTTATAACGTAATAGGTTATATGGTATGACGTTATACGCTATTACGTTATATGGGATGACGTTATAACGTATTACGTTATATGGGACGACGTTATAACGTATTACGTTATATGGGACGACGTTATAACGTATTACGTTATATGGGATGACGTTATCACGTAATACGCTATATGGTATGACGTTATAACGTAAATAGGATATATGGTATGACGTTATAACGTAATAGGTTATATGGTATGACGTTATACGCTATTACGTTATATGGGATGACGTTATAACGTATTACGTTATATGGGATGACGTTGTAACGTATTACGTTAAATGGGACGACGTTATAACGTATTACGTTATATGGGATGACGTAATAACGTATTGCGTTATATGGGATGACGTTATAACGTATTACGTTATATGGGACGACGTTATAACGTATTACGTTATATGGAACGACGTCATAACGTAATAGGTTATATGGTATGACGTTATACCGTATTACGTTGTATGGGACGACGTTATCACGTAATACGTTATATGGTATGACGTTATAACGTAAATAGGTTATATGGTATGACGTTATAACGTATTACGTTATATGGGATTACGTTATAACGTATTACGTTATATGGGATGACGTTGTAACGTATTACGTTAAATGGGATGACGTTGTAACGTATTACGTTAAATGGGACGACGTTATAACGTATTTCGTTAAATGGGACGACGTTATAACGTATTACGTTATATGGGATGACGTAATAACGTATTACGTTATATGGGATGACGTTATCACGTAATACGTTATATGGTATGACGTTATAACGTAAATAGGTTATATGGTATGACGTTATAACGTATTACGTTATATGGGATTACGTTATAACGTATTACGTTATATGGGATGACGTTATAACGTATTACGTTATATGGGACGACGTTATAACGTATTACGTTATATGGAACGACGTTATACCGTATTACGTTATATGAGATTACGTAATAACGTATTACGTATTATGGGATGACGTTATCACATAATACGTTATATGGTATGACGTCATAACGTAAATAGGTTATATGGTATGACGGTATACCGTATTACGTTGTATGGGATGACGTTATAACGTATTACGTTATATGGGATGACGTTATAACGTATTACGTTATATGGGACGACGATATAACGTATTACGTTATATGGAACGACGTTATACCGTATTACGTTATATGGGATGACGTTGTAACGTATTACGTTAAATGGGATGACGTTGTAACGTATTACGTTAAATGGGACGACGTTATAACGTATTACGTTATATGGGATGACGTAATAACGTATTACGTTATATGGGAAGACGTTATCACGTAATACGTTATATGGTATGACGTTATAACGGAAATAGGTTATATGGTATGACGTAATACCGTATTACGTTATATGGGATGACGTTATAACGTAATACGTTATATGGGATGACGTTATAACGTATTACGTTATATGGGACGACGTTATAACGTATTACGTTATATGGAACGACGTTATACCGTATTACGTTATATGGGATGACGTAATAACGTATTACGTAATATGGGATGACGTTATCACATAATACGTTATATGGTATTACGTTATAACGTAAATAGGTTATATGGTATGACGTTATACCATATTACGTTATATGGGATGACGTTATAACGTATTACGTTATATGGGACGACGTTATAACGTATTACGTTATATGGGACGACGTTATCACGTAATACGCTATATGGTATGACGTTAAAACGTAAATAGGTTATATGGTATGACGTTATAACGTATTACGTTATATGGGATGACGTTATAACGTATTACGTTATATGGGACGACGTTATAACGTATTACGTTATCTGGGATGACGTTATCACGTAATACGCTATATGGTATGACGTTAAAACGTATTACGTTATATGGAATTACGTCATAACGTATTACGTTATATGGGATGACGTTATAACGTATTACGTTATATGGGACGACGTTATAACGTATTACGTTATATGGGACGACGTTATACAGTATTACGTTATATGGGATGACGTTATAACGTATTACGTTATATGGGACGACGTTATAACGTATTACGTTATATGGGACGACGTTATAACGTATTACGTTATATGGAACGACGTTATACCGTATTACGTGATATGGGATGTCGTAATAACGTATTACGTAATATGGGATGACGTTATCACATAATACGTTATATGGTATGACGTCATAATGTAAATAGGTTATATGGTATGACGGTATACCGTATTACGTTATATGGGATGACGTTATAACGTATTACGTTATATGGGATGACGTTATAACGTATTACGTTATATGGAACGACGTTATAACGTATTACGTTATATGGGATGACGTTATCACGTAATACGCTATATGGTATGACGTTAAAACGTAAATAGGTTATATGGTATGACGTTATAACGTATTACGTTATATGGGATGACGTTATAACGTATTACGTTATATGGGACGACGTTATAACGTATTACGTTATCTGGGATGACGTTATCACGTAATACGCTATATGGTATGACGTTAAAACGTATTACGTTATATGGAATTACGTTATAACGTATTACGTTATATGGGATGACGTTATAACGTATTACGTTATATGGGACGACGTTATAACGTATTACGTTATATGGGACGACGTTATACAGTATTACGTTATATGGGATGACGTTATAACGTATTACGTTATATGGGACGACGTTATAACGTATTACGTTATATGGAACGACGTTATACAGTATTACGTTATATGGGATGACGTTATCACATAATACGTTATATGGTATGACGTCATAATGTAAATAGGTTATATGGTATGACGTTATATGGTATTATGTTATATTGGATGACATAATAACGTATTACGTTACATGGGATGACGTTATAACGTATTTCGATATATGGGAGGACGTTATAACGTATTACGTTATATGCTATGACATTATAACGTATTACGTTATATGGTATGACGTTATAACGTACATAGGTTATATGGTATGACGTTATACCGTATTACGTTATATGGGATGACGTTATAACGTATTACGTTATATGGGATGACGTTATAACGTATTACGTTATATGGGATGACGTTATAACGTATTACGTTATATGGGACGACGTTATACCGTATTACTTTATATGAGATGACGTAATAACGTATTACGATATATGGGATGACGTTGTAACGTATTACGTTAAATGGGACGACGTTATAACGTATTACGTTATATGGGATGACGTAATAACGTATTGCGTTATATGGGATGACGTTATCACATAATACGTTATATGGTATGACGTCATAACGTAATAGGTTATATGGTATGACGTTATACCGTATTACGTTGTATGGGACGACGTTATCACGTAATACGTTATATGGTATGACGTTATAACGTAAATAGGTTATATGGTATGACGTTATAACGTATTACGTTATATGGGATTACGTTATAACGTATTACGTTATATGGGATGACGTTATAACGTATTACGTTATATGGGACGACGTTATAACGTATTACGTTATATGGAACGACGTTATACCGTATTACGTTATATGAGATGACGTAATAACGTATTACGTATTATGGGATGACGTTATCACATAATACGTTATATGGTATGACGTCATAACGTAAATAGGTTATATGGTATGACTGTATACCGTATTACGTTGTATGGGATGACGATATAACGTATTACGTTATATGGGATGACGTTGTAACGTATTACGTTAAATGGGATGACGTTGTAACGTATTACGTTAAATGGGACGACGTTATAACGTATTTCGTTAAATGGGACGACGTTATAACGTATTACGTTATATGGGATGACGTAATAACGTATTACGTTATATGGGGTGACGTTATCACGTAATACGTTATATGGTATGACGTCATAACGTAAATAGGTTATATGGTATGACTGTATACCGTATTACGTTGTATGGGATGACGATATAACGTATTACGTTATATGGGATGACGTTGTAACGTATTACGTTAAATGGGATGACGTTGTAACGTATTACGTTAAATGGGACGACGTTATAACGTATTACGTTATATGGGATGACGTAATAACGTATTGCGTTATATGGGATGACGTTATCACATAATACGTTATATGGTATGACGTCATAACGTAATAGGTTATATGGTATGACGTTATACCGTATTACGTTATATGGGATGACGTTATAACGTATTACGTTATATGGGACGACGTTATAACGTATTACGTTATATGGAACGACGTTATACCGTATTACGTTATATGAGATGACGTAATAACGTATTACGTATTATGGGATGACGTTATCACATAATACGTTATATGGTATGACGTCATAACGTAAATAGGTTATATGGTATGACTGTATACCGTATTACGTTGTATGGGATGACGATATAACGTATTACGTTATATGGGATGACGTTGTAACGTATTACGTGAAATGGGATGACGTTGTAACGTATTACGTTAAATGGGACGACGTTATAACGTATTTCGTTAAATGGGACGACGTTATAACGTATTACGTTATATGGGATGACGTAATAACGTATTACGTTATATGGGATGACGTTATCACGTAATACGTTATATGGTATGACGTCATAACGTAAATAGGTTATATGGTATGACTGTATACCGTATTACGTTGTATGGGATGACGATATAACGTATTACGTTATATGGGATGACGTTGTAACGTATTACGTTAAATGGGATGACGTTGTAACGTATTACGTTAAATGGGACGACGTTATAACGTATTACGTTGTATGGGATGACGCTATCACGTAATACGCTATATGGTATGCCGTTATAACGTAATACGTTATATTGTATGACGTTATAACGTAAATAGGTTATATGGTATGACGTTATACCGTATTACGTTATATGGGAAGACGTTATAACGTATTACGTTATATGGGACGACGTTATAACGTATTACGTTATATGGGATGACGCTATAACGAAATGGGTTATATGGTATGACGTTATAACGTAATAGGTTATATGGTATGACGTTATACGGTATTATGTTACATTGGATGACGTTATAACGAAATGGGTTACATGGTATGACGTTATAACGTAATAGGTTATATGGTATGACGTTATACGGTATTATGTTATATTGGATGACGTTATAACGTATTACGTTATATGGGATGACGTTATAACGTACTACGTTATATGGGATGACGTTATAACGTATTTCGATATATGGGAGGACGTTATAACGTATTACGTTATATGGTATGACGTTATCACATAATAGGTTATATGGTATGACGTTATACGCTATTACGTTATATGGGATGACGTTATGACGTATTACGTTATATGGGATGACGTTGTAACGTATTACGTTAAATGGGATGACGTTATCACGTAATACGCTATATGGTATGACGTTAAAACGTAAATAGGTTATATGGTATGACGTTATAACGTAATAGGTTATATGGTATGACGTTATACCCTATTACGTTATATGGGTTGACGTTATAACGTATTACGTTATATGGGATGACGTAATAACGTATTGCGTTATATGGGATGACGTTATAACGTATTACGTTATATGGGACGACGATATAACGTATTACGTTATATGGAACGACGTTATACCGTATTACGTTATATGAGAAGACGTAATAACGTATTACGTATTATGGGATGACGTTATCACATAATACGTTATATTTTATGACGTCATAACGTAAATAGGTTATATGGTATGACGGTATACCGTATTACGTTGCATGGGATGACGTCATAACGTATTACGTTATATGGTTTGACGTTATAACGTATTACGTTATATGGTATGACGTTATACCGTATTACGTTATATGGAACGACGTTATACCGTATTACGTTATATGGGACGACGTTATAACGTATTACGTTATATGGAACGACGTTATACAGTATTACGTTATATGGGATGACGTTATAACGTATTACGTTATATGGGATGACATTATAACGTATTACGTTATTGGGACGACGTTATAACGTATTACGTTATATGGAACGACGTTATACCGTTTTACATTATATGGGATGACGTAATAACGTATTACGTAATATGGCATGACGTTATCACATAATACGTTATATGGTATGACGCCATAACGTAAATAGGTTATATGCTATGACGGTATACCGTATTACGTTGTATGGGATGTCGTTATAACGTATTACGTTATATGGGATGACGTTATAACGTATTACGTTATATGGGACGACGTTATAACGTATTACGTTATATGGAACGACGTTATACCGTATTACGTTATATGGGATGACGTAATAACGTATTACGTAATATGGGATGACGTTATCACATAATACGTTATATGGTATGACGTCATAATGTAAATAGGTTATATGGTATGACGGTATACCGTATTACGTTATAAGGGATGACGTTATAACGTATTACGTTATATGGGATGACGTTATAACGAAATGGGTTATATGGTATGACGTTATAACGTAATAGGTTATATGGTATGACGTTATACGGTATTATGTTATATTGGATGACGTTATAACGTATTACGTTATATGGGATGCCGTTATAACGTACTACGTTATATGGGATGACGTTATAACGTATTTCGATATATGGGAGGACGTTATAACGTATTACGTTATATGGTATGACGTTATAACGTATTACGTTGTATGGGATGACGCTATCACGTAATACGCTATATGGTATGCCGTTATAACGTAAATAGGTTATATGGTATGACGTTATAACGTATTACGTTATATGGGATGACGTTATAACGTATTACGTTATATGGGACGACGTTATAACGTATTACGTTATCTGGGATGACGTTATCACGTAATACGCTATATGGTATGACGTTAAAACGTATTACGTTATATGGAATTACGTTATAACGTATTACGTTATATGGGATGACGTTATAACGTATTACGTTATATGGGACGACGTTATAACGTATTACGTTATATGGGACGACGTTATACAGTATTACGTTATATGGGATGACGTTATAACGTATTACGTTATATGGGACGACGTTATAACGTATTACGTTATATGGAACGACGTTATACAGTATTACGTTATATGGGATGACGTTATCACATAATACGTTATATGGTATGACGTCATAATGTAAATAGGTTATATGGTATGACGTTATATGGTATTATGTTATATTGGATGACATAATAACGTATTACGTTACATGGGATGACGTTATAACGTATTTCGATATATGGGAGGACGTTATAACGTATTACGTTATATGCTATGACATTATAACGTATTACGTTATATGGTATGACGTTATAACGTACATAGGTTATATGGTATGACGTTATACCGTATTACGTTATATGGGATGACGTTATAACGTATTACGTTATATGGGATGACGTTATAACGTATTACGTTATATGGGATGACGTTATAACGTATTACGTTATATGGGACGACGTTATACCGTATTACTTTATATGAGATGACGTAATAACGTATTACGATATATGGGATGACGTTGTAACGTATTACGTTATATGGGATTACGTTATAACGTATTACGTTATATGGGATGACGTTATAACGTATTACGTTATATGGGACGACGTTATAACGTATTACGTTATATGGAACGACGTTATACCGTATTACGTTATATGAGATGACGTAATAACGTATTACGTATTATGGGATGACGTTATCACATAATACGTTATATGGTATGACGTCATAACGTAAATAGGTTATATGGTATGACTGTATACCGTATTACGTTGTATGGGATGACGATATAACGTATTACGTTATATGGGATGACGTTGTAACGTATTACGTTAAATGGGATGACGTTGTAACGTATTACGTTAAATGGGACGACGTTATAACGTATTTCGTTAAATGGGACGACGTTATAACGTATTACGTTATATGGGATGACGTAATAACGTATTACGTTATATGGGGTGACGTTATCACGTAATACGTTATATGGTATGACGTCATAACGTAAATAGGTTATATGGTATGACTGTATACCGTATTACGTTGTATGGGATGACGATATAACGTATTACGTTATATGGGATGACGTTGTAACGTATTACGTTAAATGGGATGACGTTGTAACGTATTACGTTAAATGGGACGACGTTATAACGTATTACGTTATATGGGATAACGTAATAACGTATTGCGTTATATGGGATGACGTTATCACATAATACGTTATATGGTATGACGTCATAACGTAATAGGTTATATGGTATGACGTTATACCGTATTACGTTGTATGGGACGACGTTATCACGTAATACGTTATATGGTATGACGTTATAACGTAAATAGGATATATGGTATGACGTTATAACGTAATAGGTTATATGGTATGACGTTATACGCTATTACGTTATATGGGATGACGTTATAACGTATTACGTTATATGGGACGACGTTATAACGTATTACGTTATATGGAACGACGTTATACCGTATTACGTTATATGGTATGACGTTATAACGTATTACGTTGTATGGGATGACGCTATCACGTAATACGCTATATGGTATGCCGTTATAACGTAATACGTTATATTGTATGACGTTATAACGTAAATAGGTTATATGGTATGACGTTATACCGTATTACGTTATATGGGATGACGTTATAACGTACTACGTTATATGGGATGACGTTATAACGTATTTCGATATATGGGAGGACGTTATAACGTATTACGTTATATGGTATGACGTTATCACGTAATACGCTATATGGTATGACGTTAAAACGTAAATAGGTTATATGGTATGACGTTATAACGTATTACGTTATATGGGATGACGTTATAACGTATTACGTTATATGGGACGACGTTATAACGTATTACGTTATCTGGGATGACGTTATCACGTAATACGCTATATGGTATGACGTTAAAACGTATTACGTTATATGGAATTACGTTATAACGTATTACGTTATATGGGATGACGTTATAACGTATTACGTTATATGGGACGACGTTATAACGTATTACGTTATATGGGACGACGTTATACAGTATTACGTTATATGGGATGACGTTATAACGTATTACGTTATATGGGACGACGTTATAACGTATTACGTTATATGGAACGACGTTATACAGTATTACGTTATATGGGATGACGTTATCACATAATACGTTATATGGTATGACGTCATAATGTAAATAGGTTATATGGTATGACGTTATACGGTATTATGTTATATTGGATGACATAATAACGTATTACGTTACATGGTATGACGTTATAACGTATTACGTTATATGGGATGACGTTATAACGTATTACGTTATATGGGACGACGTTATAACGTATTACGTTATCTGGGATGACGTTATCACGTAATACGCTATATGGTATGACGTTAAAACGTATTACGTTATATGGAATTACGTTATAACGTATTACGTTATATGGGATGACGTTATAACGTATTACGTTATATGGGACGACGTTATAACGTATTACGTTATATGGGAGGACGTTATAACGTATTACGTTATATGCTATGACATTATAACGTATTACGTTATATGGTATGACGTTATAACGTACATAGGTTATATGGTATGACGTTATACCGTATTACGTTATATGGGATGACGTTATAACGTATTACGTTATATGGGATGACGTTATAACGTATTACGTTATATGGGATGACGTTATAACGTATTACGTTATATGGGACGACGTTATACCGTATTACTTTATATGAGATGACGTAATAACGTATTACGTTATATGGGATGACGTTGTAACGTATTACGTTAAATGGGACGACGTTATAACGTATTACGTTATATGGGATGACGTAATAACGTATTGCGTTATATGGGATGACGTTATCACATAATACGTTATATGGTATGACGTCATAACGTAATAGGTTATATGGTATGACGTTATACCGTATTACGTTGTATGGGACGACGTTATCACGTAATACGTTATATGGTATGACGTTATAACGTAAATAGGTTATATGGTATGACGTTATAACGTATTACGTTATATGGGATTACGTTATAACGTATTACGTTATATGGGATGACGTTATAACGTATTACGTTATATGGGACGACGTTATAACGTATTACGTTATATGGAACGACGTTATACCGTATTACGTTATATGAGATGACGTAATAACGTATTACGTATTATGGGATGACGTTATCACATAATACGTTATATGGTATGACGTCATAACGTAAATAGGTTATATGGTATGACTGTATACCGTATTACGTTGTATGGGATGACGATATAACGTATTACGTTATATGGGATGACGTTGTAACGTATTACGTTAAATGGGATGACGTTGTAACGTATTACGTTAAATGGGACGACGTTATAACGTATTTCGTTAAATGGGACGACGTTATAACGTATTACGTTATATGGGATGACGTAATAACGTATTACGTTATATGGGATGACGTTATCACGTAATACGTTATATGGTATGACGTCATAACGTAAATAGGTTATATGGTATGACTGTATACCGTATTACGTTGTATGGGATGACGATATAACGTATTACGTTATATGGGATGACGTTGTAACGTATTACGTTAAATGGGATGACGTTGTAACGTATTACGTTAAATGGGACGACGTTATAACGTATTACGTTGTATGGGATGACGCTATCACGTAATACGCTATATGGTATGCCGTTATAACGTAATACGTTATATTGTATGACGTTATAACGTAAATAGGTTATATGGTATGACGTTATACCGTATTACGTTATATGGGAAGACGTTATAACGTATTACGTTATATGGGACGACGTTATAACGTATTACGTTATATGGGATGACGCTATAACGAAATGGGTTATATGGTATGACGTTATAACGTAATAGGTTATATGGTATGACGTTATACGGTATTATGTTACATTGGATGACGTTATAACGAAATGGGTTACATGGTATGACGTTATAACGTAATAGGTTATATGGTATGACGTTATACGGTATTATGTTATATTGGATGACGTTATAACGTATTACGTTATATGGGATGACGTTATAACGTACTACGTTATATGGGATGACGTTATAACGTATTTCGATATATGGGAGGACGTTATAACGTATTACGTTATATGGTATGACGTTATCACATAATAGGTTATATGGTATGACGTTATACGCTATTACGTTATATGGGATGACGTTATGACGTATTACGTTATATGGGATGACGTTGTAACGTATTACGTTAAATGGGATGACGTTATCACGTAATACGCTATATGGTATGACGTTAAAACGTAAATAGGTTATATGGTATGACGTTATAACGTAATAGGTTATATGGTATGACGTTATACCCTATTACGTTATATGGGTTGACGTTATAACGTATTACGTTATATGGGATGACGTAATAACGTATTGCGTTATATGGGATGACGTTATAACGTATTACGTTATATGGGACGACGATATAACGTATTACGTTATATGGAACGACGTTATACCGTATTACGTTATATGAGAAGACGTAATAACGTATTACGTATTATGGGATGACGTTATCACATAATACGTTATATTTTATGACGTCATAACGTAAATAGGTTATATGGTATGACGGTATACCGTATTACGTTGTATGGGATGACGTCATAACGTATTACGTTATATGGTTTGACGTTATAACGTATAACGTTATATGGTATGACGTTATACCGTATTACGTTATATGGAACGACGTTATACCGTATTACGTTATATGGGACGACGTTATAACGTATTACGTTATATGGAACGACGTTATACAGTATTACGTTATATGGGATGACGTTATAACGTATTACGTTATATGGGATGACATTATAACGTATTACGTTATTGGGACGACGTTATAACGTATTACGTTATATGGAACGACGTTATACCGTTTTACATTATATGGGATGACGTAATAACGTATTACGTAATATGGCATGACGTTATCACATAATACGTTATATGGTATGACGCCATAACGTAAATAGGTTATATGCTATGACGGTATACCGTATTACGTTGTATGGGATGTCGTTATAACGTATTACGTTATATGGGATGACGTTATAACGTATTACGTTATATGGGACGACGTTATAACGTATTACGTTATATGGAACGACGTTATACCGTATTACGTTATATGGGATGACGTAATAACGTATTACGTAATATGGGATGACGTTATCACATAATACGTTATATGGTATGACGTCATAATGTAAATAGGTTATATGGTATGACGGTATACCGTATTACGTTATAAGGGATGACGTTATAACGTATTACGTTATATGGGATGACGTTATAACGAAATGGGTTATATGGTATGACGTTATAACGTAATAGGTTATATGGTATGACGTTATACGGTATTATGTTATATTGGATGACGTTATAACGTATTACGTTATATGGGATGCCGTTATAACGTACTACGTTATATGGGATGACGTTATAACGTATTTCGATATATGGGAGGACGTTATAACGTATTACGTTATATGGTATGACGTTATAACGTATTACGTTGTATGGGATGACGCTATCACGTAATACGCTATATGGTATGCCGTTATAACGTAATACGTTATATGGTATGACGTCATAACGTAAATAGGTTATATGGTATGACGTTATACCGTATTACGTTATATGGGATGACGTTATAACGTATTACGTTATATGGGATGACGTTATAGCGTATTACGTTATATGGGACGACGTTATAACGTATTACGTTATATGGGATGACGCTATAACGAAATGGGTTATATGGTATGACGTTATAACGTAATAGGTTATATGGTATGACGTTATACGGTATTATGTTATATTGGATGACGTTATAACGTATTACGTTATATGGGATGACGCTATAACGAAATGGGTTATATGGTATGACGTTATAACGTAATAGGTTATATGGTATGACGTTATACGGTATTATGTTATATTGGATGACGTTATAACGTATTACGTTATATGGGATGACGTTATAACGTACTACGTTATATGGGATGACGTTATAACGTATTTCGATATATGGGAGGACGTTATAACGTATTACGTTATATGGTATGACGTTATAACGTATTACGTTGTATGGGATGACGCTATCACGTAATACGCTATATGGTATGCCATTATAACGTAATACGTTATATGGTATGACGTCATAATGTAAATAGGTTATATGGTATGACGGAATACCGTATTACGTTATATGGGATGACGTTATCACGTAATGCGCTATATGGTATGACGTTATAACGTAAATAGTTTATATGGTATGACGTTATAACGTAATAGGTTATATGGTATGACGTTATACGCTATTACGTTATATGGGATGACGTTATAACGTATTACGTTATATGGGATGACGTTGTAACGTATTACGTTAAATGGGATGACGTTATCACGTAATACGCTATATGGTATGACGTAAAAACGTAAATAGGTTATATGGTATGACGTTATAACGTAATAGGTTATATGGTATGACGTTATACCCTATTACGTTATATGGGATGACGTTATTACGTATTACGTTATATGGGATGACGTAGTAACGTATTACGTTAAATGGGATGACGTTGTAACGTATTACGTTATATGGGATGACGTTATAACGTATTACGTTATATGGGACGACGTTATAACGTATTACGTTATATGGTTTGACGTTATAACGTATTACGTTATATGGTATGACGTTATACCGTATTACGTTATATGGAACGACGTTATACCGTATTACGTTATATGGGACGACGTTATAACGTATTACGTTATATGGAACGACGTTATACAGTATTACGTTATATGGGATGACGTTATAACGTATTACGTTATATGGGATGACATTATAACGTATTACGTTATTGGGACGACGTTATAACGTATTACGTTATATGGAACGACGTTATACCGTTTTACATTATATGGGATGACGTAATAACGTATTACGTAATATGGCATGACGTTATCACATAATACGTTATATGGTATGACGCCATAACGTAAATAGGTTATATGCTATGACGGTATACCGTATTACGTTGTATGGGATGTCGTTATAACGTATTACGTTATATGGGATGACGTTATAACGTATTACGTTATATGGGACGACGTTATAACGTATTACGTTATATGGAACGACGTTATACCGTATTACGTTATATGGGATGACGTAATAACGTATTACGTAATATGGGATGACGTTATCACATAATACGTTATATGGTATGACGTCATAATGTAAATAGGTTATATGGTATGACGGTATACCGTATTACGTTATAAGGGATGACGTTATAACGTATTACGTTATATGGGATGACGTTATAACGAAATGGGTTATATGGTATGACGTTATAACGTAATAGGTTATATGGTATGACGTTATACGGTATTATATTATATTGGATGACGTTATAACGTATTACGTTATATGGGATGACGTTATAACGTACTACGTTATATGGGATGACGTTATAACGTATTTCGATATATGGGAGGACGTTATAACGTATTACGTTATATGGTATGACGTTATAACGTATTACGTTGTATGGGATGACGCTATCACGTAATACGCTATATGGTATGCCGTTATAACGTAATACGTTATATGGTATGACGTCATAACGTAAATAGGTTATATGGTATGACGTTATACCGTATTACGTTATATGGGATGACGTTATAACGTATTACGTTATATGGGATGACGTTATAGCGTATTACGTTATATGGGACGACGTTATAACGTATTACGTTATATGGGATGACGCTATAACGAAATGGGTTATATGGTATGACGTTATAACGTAATAGGTTATATGGTATGACGTTATACGGTATTATGTTATATTGGATGGCGTTATAACGTATTATGTTATATCGGATGACGCTATAACGAAATGGGTTATATGGTATGACGTTATAACGTAATAGGTTATATGGTATGACGTTATACGGTATTATGTTATATTGGATGACGTTATAACGTATTACGTTATATGGGATGACGTTATAACGTACTACGTTATATGGGATGACGCTATAACGAAATGGGTTATATGGTATGACGTTATAACGTAATAGGTTATATGGTATGACGGAATACCGTATTACGTTATATGGGATGACGTTATCACGTAATGCGCTATATGGTATGACGTTATAACGTAAATAGGTTATATGGTATGACGTTATAACGTAATAGGTTATATGGTATGACGTTATACGCTATTACGTTATATGGGATGACGTTATCACGTAATGCGCTATATGGTATGACGTTATAACGTAAATAGGTTATATGGTATGACGTTATAACGTAATAGGTTATATGGTATGACGTTATACGGTATTATGTTATATTGGATGACGTTATAACGTATTACGTTATATGGGATGACGTTATCACGTATTACGTTATATGGGATGACGTTATCACGTAATACGCTATATGGTATGACGTTATAACGTAAATAGGATATATGGTATGACGTTATAACGTAATAGGTTATATGGTATGACGTTATACGCTATTACGTTATATGGGATGACGTTATAACGTATTACGTTATATGGGATGACGTTATAACGTATTACGTTATATGGGACGACGTTATAACGTATTACGTTATATGGGACGACGTTATAACGTATTACGTTATATGGGATGACGTTATCACGTAATACGCTATATGGTATGACGTTATAACGTAAATAGGATATATGGTATGACGTTATAACGTAATAGGTTATATGGTATGACGTTATACGCTATTACGTTATATGGGATGACGTTATAACGTATTACGTTATATGGGATGACGTTGTAACGTATTACGTTAAATGGGACGACGTTATAACGTATTACGTTATATGGGATGACGTAATAACGTATTGCGTTATATGGGATGACGTTATAACGTATTACGTTATATGGGACGACGTTATAACGTATTACGTTATATGGAACGACGTCATAACGTAATAGGTTATATGGTATGACGTTATACCGTATTACGTTGTATGGGACGACGTTATCACGTAATACGTTATATGGTATGACGTTATAACGTAAATAGGTTATATGGTATGACGTTATAACGTATTACGTTATATGGGATTACGTTATAACGTATTACGTTATATGGGATGACGTTGTAACGTATTACGTTAAATGGGCTGACGTTGTAACGTATTACGTTAAATGGGACGACGTTATAACGTATTTCGTTAAATGGGACGACGTTATAACGTATTACGTTATATGGGATGACGTAATAACGTATTACGTTATATGGGATGACGTTATCACGTAATACGTTATATGGTATGACGTTATAACGTAAATAGGTTATATGGTATGACGTTATAACGTATTACGTTATATGGGATTACGTTATAACGTATTACGTTATATGGGATGACGTTATAACGTATTACGTTATATGGGACGACGTTATAACGTATTACGTTATATGGAACGACGTTATACCGTATTACGTTATATGAGATGACGTAATAACGTATTACGTATTATGGGATGACGTTATCACATAATACGTTATATGGTATGACGTCATAACGTAAATAGGTTATATGGTATGACGGTATACCGTATTACGTTGTATGGGATGACGTTATAACGTATTACGTTATATGGGATGACGTTATAACGTATTACGTTATATGGGACGACGATATAACGTATTACGTTATATGGAACGACGTTATACCGTATTACGTTATATGGGATGACGTTGTAACGTATTACGTTAAATGGGATGACGTTGTAACGTATTACGTTAAATGGGACGACGTTATAACGTATTACGTTATATGGGATGACGTAATAACGTATTACGTTATATGGGAAGACGTTATCACGTAATACGTTATATGGTATGACGTTATAACGGAAATAGGTTATATGGTATGACGTAATACCGTATTACGTTATATGGGATGACGTTATAACGTAATACGTTATATGGGATGACGTTATAACGTATTACGTTATATGGGACGACGTTATAACGTATTACGTTATATGGAACGACGTTATACCGTATTACGTTATATGGGATGACGTAATAACGTATTACGTAATATGGGATGACGTTATCACATAATACGTTATATGGTATGACGTTATAACGTAAATAGGTTATATGGTATGACGTTATACCATATTACGTTATATGGGATGACGTTATAACGTATTACGTTATATGGGACGACGTTATAACGTATTACGTTATATGGGACGACGTTATAACGTATTACGTTATATGGAACGACGTTATACCGTATTACGTGATATGGGATGTCGTAATAACGTATTACGTAATATGGGATGACGTTATCACATAATACGTTATATGGTATGACGTCATAATGTAAATAGGTTATATGGTATGACGGTATACCGTATTACGTTATATGGGATGACGTTATAACGTATTACGTTATATGGGATGACGTTATAACGTATTACGTTATATGGAACGACGTTATAACGTATTACGTTATATGGGATGACGTTATCACGTAATACGCTATATGGTATGACGTTAAACCGTAAATAGGTTATATGGTATGACGTTATAACGTATTACGTTATATGGGATGACGTTATAACGTATTACGTTATATGGGACGACGTTATAACGTATTACGTTATCTGGGATGACGTTATCACGTAATACGCTATATGGTATGACGTTAAAACGTATTACGTTATATGGAATTACGTTATAACGTATTACGTTATATGGGATGACGTTATAACGTATTACGTTATATGGGACGACGTTATAACGTATTACGTTATATGGGACGACGTTATACAGTATTACGTTATATGGGATGACGTTATAACGTATTACGTTATATGGGACGACGATATAACGTATTACGTTATATGGAACGACGTTATACAGTATTACGTTATATGGGATGACGTTATCACATAATACGTTATATGGTATGACGTCATAATGTAAATAGGTTATATGGTATGACGTTATACGGTATTATGTTATATTGGATGACATAATAACGTATTACGTTACATGGGATGACGTTATAACGTATTACGTTATATGGGACGACGTTATAACGTATTACGTTATATGGAACGACATTATAACGTATTACGTTATATGGTATGACGTTATAACGTACATAGGTTATATGGTATGACGTTATACCGTATTACGTTATATGGTATGACGTCATAACGTAATAGGTTATATGGTATGACGTTATACCGTATTACGTTGTATGGGACGACGTTATCACGTAATACGTTATATGGTATGACGTTATAACGTAAATAGGTTATATGGTATGACGTTATAACGTATTACGTTATATGGGATTACGTTCTAACGTATTACGTTATATGGGATGACGTTATAACGTATTACGTTATATGGGACGACGTTATAACGTATTACGTTATATGGAACGACGTTATACCGTATTACGTTATATGAGATGACGTAATAACGTATTACGTATTATGGGATGACGTTATCACATAATACGTTATATGGTATGACGTCATAACGTAAATAGGTTATATGGTATGACTGTATACCGTATTACGTTGTATGGGATGACGATATAACGTATTACGTTATATGGGATGACGTTGTAACGTATTACGTTAAATGGGATGACGTTGTAACGTATTACGTTAAATGGGACGACGTTATAACGTATTTCGTTAAATGGGACGACGTTATAACGTATTACGATATATGGGATGACGTAATAACGTATTACGTTATATGGGATGACGTTATCACGTAATACGTTATATGGTATGACGTTATAACGTAAATAGGTTATATGGTATGACGTTATAACGTATTACGTTATATGGGATTACGTTATAACGTATTACGTTATATGGGATGACGTTATAACGTATTACGTTATATGGGACGACGTTATAACGTATTACGTTATATGGAACGACGTTATACCGTATTACGTTATATGAGATGACGTAATAACGTATTACGTATTATGGGATGACGTTATCACATAATACGTTATATGGTATGACGTCATAACGTAAATAGGTTATATGGTATGACGGTATACCGTATTACGTTGTATGGGATGACGTTATAACGTATTACGTTATATGGGATGACGTTATAACTTATTACGTTATATGGGACGACGATATAACGTATTACGTTATATGGAACGACGTTATACCGTATTACGTTATATGGGATGACGTTGTAACGTATTACGTTAAATGGGATGACGTTGTAACGTATTACGTTAAATGGGACGACGTTATAACGTATTACGTTATATGGGATGACGTAATAACGTATTACGTTATATGGGAAGACGTTATCACGTAATACGTTATATGGTATGACGTTATAACGGAAATAGGTTATATGGTATGACGTAATACCGTATTACGTTATATGGGATGACGTTATAACGTAATACGTTATATGGGATGACGTTATAACGTATTACGTTATATGGGACGACGTTATAACGTATTACGTTATATGGAACGACGTTATACCGTATTACGTTATATGGGATGACGTAATAACGTATTACGTAATATGGGATGACGTTATCACATAATACGTTATATGGTATGACGCTATAACGTAAATAGGTTATATGGTATGACGTTATACCATATTACGTTATATGGGATGACGTTATAACGTATTACGTTATATGGGACGACGTTATAACGTATTACGTTATATGGGACGACGTTATAACGTATTACGTTATATGGAACGACGTTATACCGTATTACGTGATATGGGATGTCGTAATAACGTATTACGTAATATGGGATGACGTTATCACATAATACGTTATATGGTATGACGTCATAATGTAAATAGGTTATATGGTATGACGGTATACCGTATTACGTTATATGGGATGACGTTATAACGTATTACGTTATATGGGATGACGTTATAACGTATTACGTTACATGGAACGACGTTATAACGTATTACGTTATATGGGATGACGTTATCACGTAATACGCTATATGGTATGACGTTAAAACGTAAATAGGTTATATGGTATGACGTTATAACGTATTACGTTATATGGGATGACGTTATAACGTATTACGTTATATGGGACGACGTTATAACGTATTACGTTATCTGGGATGACGTTATCACGTAATACGCTATATGGTATGACGTTAAAACGTATTACGTTATATGGAATTACGTTATAACGTATTACGTTATATGGGATGACGTTATAACGTATTACGTTATATGGGACGACGTTATAACGTATTACGTTATATGGGACGACGTTATACAGTATTACGTTATATGGGATGACGTTATAACGTATTACGTTATATGGGACGACGTTATAACGTATTACGTTATATGGAACGACGTTATACAGTATTACGTTATATGGGATGACGTTATCACATAATACGTTATATGGTATGACGTCATAATGTAAATAGGTTATATGGTATGACGTTATACGGTATTATGTTATATTGGATGACGTTATAACGTATTACGTTATATGGGATGACGTTATAACGTATTTCGATATATGGGAGGACGTTATAACGTATTACGTTATATGCTATGACATTATAACGTATTACGTTATATGGTATGACGTTATAACGTACATAGGTTATATGGTATGACGTTATACCGTATTACGTTATATGGGATGACGTAATAACGTATTACGTTATATGGGATGACGTTATAACGTATTACGTTATATGGGACGACGTTATAACGTATTACGTTATATGGAACGACGTTATACCGTATTACGTTATATGGGATGACGTAATAACGTATTACGTAATATGGGATGACGTTATCACATAACACGTTATATGGTATGACGTCATAATAAATAGGTTATATGGTATGACGGTATACCGTATTACGTTATATGGGATGATGTTATAACGTATAACGTTATATGGGATGACGTTATAACGTATTACGTTATATGGGACGACGTTGTAACGTATTACGTTATATGGGATGACGTTATAACGTAATACGCTATATGGTATGACGTTATAACGTAAATAGGTTATATGGTATGACGTTATAACGTAATAGGTTGTATGGTATGACGTTATACGCTATTACGTTATATGGGATGACGTTATAACGTATTACGTTATATGCGACGACGTTGTAACGTATTACGTTAAATGGGATGACGTTGTAACGTATTACGTTAAATGGGACGGCGTTATAACGTATTACGTTATATGGGATGACGTAATAACGTATTACGTTAGATGGGATGACGTTATCACGTAATGCGTTATATGGTATGACGTTATAACGTAAATAGGTTATATGGTATGACGTTATACCGTATTACGTTATATGGGATTACGTTATAACGTATTACGTTATATGGGACGACGTTATAACGTATTACGTTATATGGTATGACGGTATACCGTATTACGTTATATGGGATGACGTTATAACGTATTACGTTATATGGGATGACGTTATAACGTATTACGTTACATGGAACGACGTTATAACGTATTACGTTATATGGTATGACGGTATACCGTATTACGTTATATGGGATGACGTTATAACGTATTACGTTATATGGGATGACGTTATAACGTATTACGTTACATGGAACGACGTTATAACGTATTACGTTATATGGGATGACGTTATCACGTAATACGCTATATGGTATGACGTTAAAACGTAAATAGGTTATATGGTATGACGTTATAACGTATTACGTTATATGGGATGACGTTATAACGTATTACGTTATATGGGATGACGTTATAAGGTATTACGTTATATGGGACGACGTTATAACGTATTACGTTATATGGGATGACGCTATAACGAAATGGGTTATATGGTATGACGTTATAATGTAATAGGTTATATGGTATGACGTTATATGGTATTATCTCATATTGGATGACGTTATAACGTATTACGTTATATGGGATGACGTTATAACGTATTTCGATATATGGGAGGACGTTATAACGTATTACGTCATATGGTATGACGTTATAACGTATTACGTTATATGGGATGACGTTATCACGTAATACGCTATATGGTATGCCGTTATAACGTAATACGTTATATGGTATGACGTTATAACGTACATAGCTTATATGGTATGACGTTATACCGTATTACGTTATATGGGATGACGTTATAACGTATTACGTTATATGGGATGACGTTATAACGTATTGCGTTATATGGGATGACGTTATAACGTATTACGTTATATGGAACGACGTTATACCGTATTACGTTATATGGGATGACGTAATAACGTATTACGTAATATGGAATGACGTTATCACATAACACGTTATATGGTATGACGTCATAATGTAAATAGGTTATATGGTATGAGGGTATACCGTATTACGTTATATGGGATGATGTTATAACGTATAACGTTATATGGGATGACGTTATAACGTATTACGTTATATGGGACGACGTTATAACGTATTACGTTATATGGGATGACGTTATCACGTAATACGCTATATGGTATGACGTTATAACGTAAATAGGTTATATGGTATGACGTTATAACGTAATAGGTTATATGGTATGACGTTATACGCTATTACGTTATATGGGATGACGTTATAACGTATTACGTTATATGCGATGACGTTGTAACGTATTACGTTAAATGGGATGACGTTGTAACGTATTACGTTAAATGGGACGGCGTTATAACGTATTACGTTATATGGGATGACGTTATCACGTAATACGCTATATGGTATGCCGTTATAACGTAATACGTTATATGGTATGACGTTATAACGTACATAGCTTATATGGTATGACGTTATACCGTATTACGTTATATGGGATGACGTTATAACGTATTACGTTAGATGGGATGACGTTATCACGTAATGCGTTATATGGTATGACGTTATAACGTAAATAGGTTATATGGTATGACGTTATACCGTATTACGTTATATGGGATTACGTTATAACGTATTACGTTATGTGGGATGACGTTATAACGTATTACGTTATATGGGACCACGTTATAACGTGTTACGTTATATGGAACGACGTTATAACGTAAATAGGTTATATGGTATGACGTTATACCGTATTACGTTATATGGGATGACGTTATAACGTATTACGTTATATGGGATGACGTTATAACGTATTACGTTATATGGGACGACGTTATAACGTATTACGTTATATGGAACGACGTTATACCGTATTACGTTATATGGGATGTCGTAATAACGTATTACGTAATATGGGATGACGTTATCACATAATACGTTATATGGTATGACGTCATAATGTAAATAGGTTATATGGTATGACTGTATACCGTATTACGTTATATGGGATGACGTTATAACGTATTACGTTATATGGGATGACGTTATAACGTATTACGTTATATGGGATGACGTTATAACGTATTACGTTATATGGGATTACGTTATCACGTAATACGCTACATGGTATGACGTTAAAACGTAAATAGGTTATATGATATGACGTTATAAAGTATTACGTTATATGGGATGACGTTATAACGTATTACGTTATATGGGACGACGTTATAACGTATTACGTTATATGGGACGACGTTATACCGTATTACGTTATATGGGATGACGTTATCACGTAATACGCTATATGGTATGACGTTAAAACGTAAATAGGTTATATGGTATGACGTTATAACGTAATAGGTTATATGGTATGACGTTATACCCTATTACGTTATATGGGATGACGTTATAACGTATTAAGTTATATGGGATGACGTTGTAACGTATTACGTTAAATGGGATGATGTTGTAACGTATTACGTTATATGGTATGGCGTTATAACGTAAATAGGTTATATGGTATGACGTTATACCGTATTACGTTATATGGTATGACGTTATAACGTAAATAGGTTATATGGTATGACGTTATACCGTATTACGTTATATGGGATGACGTTATAACGTATTACGTTATATGGAATGACGTTATAACGTATTACGTTATATGGGACGACGTTATAACGTATTACGTTATATGGAACGACGTTATACAGGATTACGTTATATGGGATGACGTTATAACGTATTACGTTATATGGGATGACATTATAACGTATTACGGTATTGGGACGACGTTATAACGTATTACGTTATATGGAACGACGTTATACCGTTTTACATTATATGGGATGACGTAATAACGTATTACGTAATATGGGATGACGTTATCACATAATACGTTATATGGAATAACGCCATAACGTAAATATGTTATATGCTATGACGGTATACCGTATTACGTTGTATGGGATGACGTTATAACGTATTACGTTATATGGGTTGACGTTATAACGTATTACGTTATATGGTATGACGTTATAAAGTATGACGTTATATGGGATGACGTTACAACGTATTACGTTATATGGGATGACATTATCACATAATACGTTATATGGTATGACGTCATAATGTAAATAGGTTATATGGTATGACGGTATACCGTATTACGTTATAAGGGATGACGTTATAACGTATTACGTTATATGGGATGACGTTATAACGTATTACGTTATATGGGACGACGTTATAACGTATTACGTTTTATGGGATGACGCTATAACGAAATGGGTTATATGGTATGACGTTATAACGTAATAGGATATATGGTATGACGTTATACGGTATTATGTTATATTGGATGACGTTATAACGTATTACGTTATATGGGATAACGTTATCACGTATTACGTTATATGGGATGACGTTATAACGTATTTCGATATATGGGAGGACGTCATAACGTATTACGTTATATGGTATGACGTCATAATGTAAATAGGTTATATGGTATGACGGTATACCGTATTACGTTATATGGGATGACGTTATACCGTATTACGTTATATGGAACGACATTATACCGTATTACGTTATATGAGATGACGTAATAACGTATTACGTAATATGGGATGACGTTATCACATAATACGTTATATGGTATGACGTCATAACGTAAATAGGTTATATGGTAAGATGGTATACCGTATTACGTTGTATGGGATGACGTTATAACGTATTACGTTGTATGGGATGACGTTATAACGTATTACGTTATATGGGATGACGTTGTAACGTATTTCGTTAAATAGGATGACGCTGTAACGTATTACGTTAAATGGGACGACGTTATAACGTTTTACGTTATATGGGATGACGTAATAACGTATTACGTTATATGGGATGACGTTATCACGTAATACGTTATATGGTATGACGTTATAACGTAAATAGGTTATATGGTATGACGTTATACTGTATTACGTTATATGGGATAACGTTATAACGTATTACGTTATATGGGATGACGTTATAACGTATTACGTTATATGGGACGACGTTATAACGTCTTACGTTATATGGAACGACGTTATACCGTATTACGTTATATGAGATGACGTAATAACGTATTACGTAATATGGGATGACGTTATCACATAATACGTTATATGGTATGACGTCATAACGTGAATAGGTTATATGGTAAGACGGTATACCGTATTACGTTGTATGGGATGTCGTTATAACGTATTACGTTATATGGGATGACGTTATAACGTATTACGTTTTATGTGACGACGTTATAACGTATTACGTCATATGGGATGACGTAATAACGTATTACGTTATATGGGATGACGTTATCACGTAATACGTTATATGGTATGACGTTATAACGTAAATAGGTTATATGGTATGACGTTATACCGTATTACGTTATATGGGATGACGTTATAACGTATTACGTTATATGGGATGACGTTATAACGTATTACGTTATATGGGACGACGTTATAACGTATTACGTTATATGGAACGACGTTATACCGTATTACGTTATATGGGAGAACGTTATAACGTATTACGTTATATGGGACGACGTTATAACGTATTACGTTATATGGGATGATGTTGTAACGTATTACGTTATATGGGACGACGTTATAACGTATTACGTTATATGGAACGACGTTATACCGTATTACGTTATATGGGAGAACGTTATAACGTATTACGTTATATGGGACGACGTTATAACGTATTACGTTATATGGGATGATGTTGTAACGTATTACGTTATATGGGACGACGTTATAACGTATTACGTTATATGGGATGACGTAGTAACGTATTACGTTATATGGGATGACGTTATCACTTAATACGTTATATGGTATGACGTTATAACGTATTACGTTATATGGGATGACGTTATAACGTATTACGTTATATGGAACGACGTTATACCGTATTACGTTATATGGGATGACGTTATAACGTATTACGTTATATGGGACGACGTTATAACGTATTACGTTATATGGAACGACGTTATAACGTAAATAGGTTATATAGTATGACGTTATACCGTATTACGTTATATGGGATGACGTTATAACGTATTACGTTATATGGGATGACGTTATAACGTATTACGTTATATGGGACGACGTTATAACGTATTACGTTATATGGAACGACGTTATAACGTAAATAGGTTATATAGTATGACGTTATACCGTATTACGTTATAAGGGATGACGTTATAACGTATTACGTTATATGGGATGACGTTATAACGTATTACGTTATATGGGATGACGTTATAACGTATTACGTTATATGGGATGACGTTATCACGTAATACGCTATATGGTATGACGTTAAGACGTAAATAGGTTATATGATATGACGTTATAACGTAATAGGTTATATGGTATGACGTTATACCGCATTACGTTATATGGAATTACGTTATAACGTATTACGTCATATGGGATGACGTTATAACGTATTACGTTATATGGGATGACGTTATCACTTAATACGTTATATGGTATGACGTTATAACGTATTACGTTATATGGTATGACGTTATAACGTATTACGTAATATGGGATGACGTTATCACATAATACGTTATATGGTATGACGTCATAACGTAAATAGGTTATATGGTAAGACGGTATACCGTATTACGTTGTATGGGATGTCGTTATAACGTATTACGTTATATGGGATGACGTTATAACGTATTACGTTTTATGTGACGACGTTATTACGTATTACGTTGTATGGAACGACGTTATACCGTATTACGTTATATGGGATGACGTTGTAACGTATTACGTTAATTGGGATGACGTTGTAACGTATTACGTTAAATGGGACGACGTTATAACGTATTACGTCATATGGGATGACGTAATAACGTATTACGTTATATGGGATGACGTTATCACGTAATACGTTATATGGTATGACGTTATAACGTAAATAGGTTATATGGTATGACGTTATACCGTATTACGTTATATGGGATGACGTTTTAACGTATTACGTTATATGGGATGACGTTATAACGTATTACGTTATATGGGACGACGTTATAACGTATTACGTTATATGGAACGACGTTATACCGTATTACGTTATATGGGAGAACGTTATAACGTATTACGTTATATGGGACGACGTTATAACGTATTACGTTATATGGGATGATGTTGTAACGTATTACGTTATATGGGACGACGTTATAACGTATTACGTTATATGGGATGACGTAGTAACGTATTACGTTATATGGGATGACGTTATCACTTAATACGTTATATGGTATGACGTTATAACGTATTACGTTATATGGGATGACGTTATAACGTATTACGTTATATGGAACGACGTTATACCGTATTACGTTATATGGGATGACGTTATAACGTATTACGTTATATGGGACGACGTTATAACGTATTACGTTATATGGAACGACGTTATAACGTAAATAGGTTATATAGTATGACGTTATACCGTATTAAGTTATATGGGATGACGTTATAACGTATTACGTTATATGGGATGACGTTATAACGTATTACGTTATATGGGACGACGTTATAACGTATTACGTTATATGGAACGACGTTATAACGTAAATAGGTTATATAGTATGACGTTATACCGTATTACGTTATAAGGGATGACGTTATAACGTATTACGTTATATGGGATGACGTTATAACGTATTACGTTATATGGGATGACGTTATAACGTATTACGTTATATGGGATGACGTTATCAAGTAATACGCTATATGGTATGACGTTAAGACGTAAATAGGTTATATGATATGACGTTATAACGTAATAGGTTATATGGTATGACGTTATACCGTATTACGTTATATGGAATTACGTTATAACGTATTACGTTATATGGGATGACGTTATAACGTATTACGTTATATGGGATGACATTATCACTTAATACGTTATATGGTATGACGTTATAACGTATTACGTTATATGGGATGACGTTATAACGTATTACGTTATATGGAACGACGTTATACCGTATTACGTTATATGGGATGACGTTATAACGTATTACGTTATATGGGATGACGTTATCACGTAATACGCTATATGGTATGACGTTAAGACGTAAATAGGTTATATGATATGACGTTATAACGTAATAGGTTATATGGTATGACGTTATACCGTATTACGTTATATGGAATTACGTTATAACGTATTACGTTATATGGGATGACGTTATAACGTATTACGTTATATGGGATGACGTTATCACTTAATACGTTATATGGTATGACGTTATAACGTATTACGTTATATGGGATTACGTTATAACGTATTACGTTATATGGAACGACGTTATACCGTATTACGTTATATGGGATGACGTTATAACGTATTACGTTATATGGGACGACGTTATAACGTATTACGTTATATGGAACGACGTTATAACGTAAATAGGTTATATAGTATGACGTTATACCGTATTACGTTATATGGGATGACGTTATAACGTATTACGTTATATGGGATGACGTTATAACGTATTACGTTATATGGGACGACGTTATAACGTATTACGTTATATGGAACGACGTTATAACGTAAATAGGTTATATAGTATGACGTTATACCGTATTACGTTATAAGGGATGACGTTATAACGTATTACGTTATATGGGATGACGTTATAACATATTACGTTATATGGGATGACGTTATAACGTATTACGTTATATGGGATGACGTTATCACGTAATACGCTATATGGTATGACGTTAAAACGTAATAGGTTATATGGTATGACGTTATACCGTATTACGTTATATGGAATTACGTTATAACGTATTACGTTATATGGGATGACGTTATAACGTATTACGTTATATGGAACGACGTTATACCGTATTACGTTATATGGGATGACGTTATAACGTATTACGTTATATGGGATGACGTAATAACATATTACGTTATATGGAATGACGTTATAACGTAAATAGGTTATATAGTATGACGGTATACCGTATTACGTTATATGGAACGACGTTATACCGTATTACGTTATATGGGATGACGCTATAACGTATTACGTTATATGGGATGACGTTATCACGTAATACGCTATATGGTATGACGTTAAAACGTAATAGGTTATATGGAACGACGTTATAACGTAAATAGGTTATATAGTATGACGTTATACCGTATTACGTTATAAGGGATGACGTTATAACGTATTACGTTATATGGGATGACGTTATAACGTATTACGTTATATGGGATGACGTTATAACGTATTACGTTATATGGGATGACGTTATCACGTAATACGCTATATGGTATGACGTTAAAACGTAATAGGTTATATGGTATGACGTTATACCGTATTACGTTATATGGAATTACGTTATAACGTATTACGTTATATGGGATGACGTTATAACGTATTACGTTATATGGAACGACGTTATACCGTATTACGTTATATGGGATGACGTTATAACGTATTACGTTATATGGGATGACGTAATAACATATTACGTTATATGGGATGACGTTATAACGTAAATAGGTTATATAGTATGACGGTATACCGTATTACGTTATAAGGGATGACGTTATAACGTATTACGTTATATGGGACGACGTTATAACGTATTACGTTATATGGAACGACGTTATACCGTATTACGTGATATGGGATGTCGTAATAACGTATTACGTAATATGGGATGACGTTATCACATAATACGTTATATGGTATGACGTTATAAAGTAAATAAGTTATATGGTATGACGTTATACCGTATTACGTTATATGGGATTACGTTATAACGTATTACGTTATATGGGATGACGTTATAACGTATTACGTTATATGGGATGACGTTATCACGTAATACGTTATATGGTATGACGTTATAACGTAAATAAGTTATATGGTATGACGTTATACCGTATTACGTTATATGGGATTACGTTATAACGTATTACGTTATATGGGATGACGTTATAACGTATTACGTTATATGGGACGACGTTATAACGTATTACGTTATATGGAACGACGTTATAACGTAAATAGGTTATATAGTATGACGGTATACCGTATTACGTTATAAGGGATGACGTTATAACGTATTACGTTATATGGGACGACGTTATAACGTATTACGTTATATGGGATGACGTTATCACGTAATACGCTATATGGTATGACGTTAAAACGTAAATAGGTTATATGGTATGACGTTATAACATAATAGGTTATATGGTATGACGTTATACCCTATTACGTTATATGGGATGACGTTATAACGTATCACGTTATATGGGATGACGTTGTAACGTATTACGTTAAATGGGATGACGCTGTAACGTATTACGTTAAATGGGATGATGTTGCAACGTATTACGTTATATGGGACGACGTTATCACTTAATACGTTATATGGTATGACGTTATAACGTATTACGTTATATGGGATGACGTTATAACGTATTTCGTTATATGGCAGTACGTTATCACATAATACGTTATATGGTATGACGTCATAATGTAAATAGGTTATATGGTATGACGGTATACCGTATTACGTTATATGGGATGACGTTATACCGTATTACGTTATATGGAACGACGTTATACCGTATTACGTTATATGAGATGACGTAATAACGTATTACGTAATATGGGATGACGTTATCACATAATACGTTATATGGTATGACTTCATAACGTAAATAGGTTATATGGTAAGATGGTATACCGTATTACGTTGTATGGGATGACGTTATAACGTATTACGTTATATGGGATGACGTTATAACGTATTACGTTATATGGGATGACGTTGTAACGTATTACGTTAAATAGGATGACGTTGTAACGTATTACGTTAAATGGGACGACGTTATAACGTTTTACGTTATATGAGATGACGTAATAACGTATTACGTTATATGGGATGACGTTATCACGTAATACGTTATATGGTATGACGTTATAACGTAAATAGGTTATATGGTATGACGTTATACCGTATTACGTTATATGGGATAACGTTATAACGTATTACGTTATATGGGATGACGTTATAACGTATTACGTTATATGGGACGACGTTATAACGTATTACGTTATATGGAACGACGTTATACCGTATTACGTTATATGGGAGAACGTTATAACGTATTACGTTATATGGGACGACGTTATAACGTATTACGTTATATGGGACGACGTTATAACGTATTACGTTATATGGGATGATGTTGTAACGTATTACGTTATATGGGACGACGTTATAACGTATTACGTTATATGGGATGACGTAGTAACGTATTACGTTATATGGGATGACGTTATCACTTAATACGTTATATGGTATGACGTTATAACGTATTACGTTATATGGGATGACGTTATAACGTATTACGTTATATGGAACGACGTTATACCGTATTACGTTATATGGGATGACGTTATAACGTATTACGTTATATGGGATGACGTTATAACATATTACGTTATATGGTATGACGTTTTAACGTATTACGTTGTATGGGAGAACGTTATAACGTATTACGTTATATTTAATGACGTTATAACGTATTACGTCATATGGGATGACGTTGTCACGTATTACGTCAAATGGGACGGCGTTATAACGTATTACATTATATGGGATGACGTAATAACGTATTACGTTATATGGGATGACGTTATCACGTAATACGTTATATGGTATGACGTCATAACGTAAATAGGTTATATGCTATGACGGTATACCGTATTCCGTTATATGGGATGACGTTATAACGTATTACGTTATATGGGATGACGTTATCACGTAATACGCTATATGGTATGACGTTATAACGTAATAGGTTATATGGTATGACGTTATACCCTATTACGTTATATGGGATGACGTTATAACGTATTACGTTATATGGGATGACGTTGTAACGTATTACGTTAAATGGGATGACGTTGTAACGTATTACGTTAAATGGGACGACGTTATAGCGTATTACGTTATATGGGATGACGTAATAACGTATTACGTTATATGGGATGACGTTATCACGTAATACGCTATATGGTATGACGTTATAACGTAATAGGTTATATGGTATGACGTTATACCCTATTACGTTATATGGGATGACGTTATAACGTATTACGTTATATGGGATGACGTTGTAACGTATTACGTTAAATGGGATGACGTTGTAACGTATTACGTTAAATGGGATGACGTTGTAACGTATTTCGTTATATGGGATGACGTTATAACGTATTACGTTATATGGGATGACGTTATCACATAATACGTTATATGGTATGACGTCATAATGTAAATAGGTTATATGGTATGACGGTATACCGTATTACGTTATATGGGATGACGTTATAACGTATTACGTTATATGGGATGACGTTGTAACGTATTACGTTAAATGGGATGACGTTGTAACGTATTACGTTAAATGGGATGACGTTGTAACGTATTTCGTTATATGGGATGACGTAATAACGTATTACGTTAAATGGGATGACGTTGTAACGTATTTCGTTATATGGGATGACGTAATAACGTATTACGTTATATGGGATGACGTTATCACATAATACGTTATATGGTATGACGTCATAATGTAAATAGGTTATATGGTATGACGGTATACCGTATTACGTTATATGGGATGACGTTATAACGTATTACGTTATTTGGGATGACGTTGTAACGTATTACGTTAAATGGGATGACGTTGTAACGTATTACGTTAAATGGGACGACGTTATACCGTATTACGTTATATGGGATGACGTTATAACGTATTACGTTATATGGGATGACGTTGTAACGTATGACGTTAAATGGGATGGCGTTGTAACGTATTACGTTAAATGGGACGACGTTATAACGTATCACGATATATGGGATGACGTAATAACGTATTACGTAATATGCGATGACGTTATCACATAATACGTTATATGGTATGACGTCATAACGTAAATAGGTTATATGCTATGACGGTATACCGTATTTCGTTATATGGGATGACGTTATAACGTATTACGTTATATGGGATGACGTTATAACGTATTACGTTATATGGGACGACGTTATAACGTATTACGTTATATGGAACGACGTTATACCGTATTACGTTATATGGGATGACGTTATAACGTATTACGTTATATGGCATGACGTTATAACGTATTTCGTTATATGGGAGGACGTTATAACGCATTACGTTATATGATATGACGTTTTAACGTATTACGTTATATGGGAGAACGTTATAACGTATTACGTTATATGGGACGACGTTATAACGTATTACGTTATATGAGATGATGTTATAACGTATTACGTTATATGGGACGACGTTATAACGTTTTACGTTATATGAGATGACGTAATAACGTATTACGTTATATGGGATGACGTTATCACGTAATACGTTATATGGTATGACGTTATAACGTAAATAGGTTATATGGTATGACGTTATACCGTATTACGTTATATGGGATAACGTTATAACGTATTACGTTATATGGGATGACGTTATAACGTATTACGTTATATGGGACGACGTTATAACGTATTACGTTATATGGAACGACGTTATACCGTATTACGTTATATGGGAGAACGTTATAACGTATTACGTTATATGGGACGACGTTATAACGTATTACGTTATATGGGATGACGTAGTAACGTATTACGTTATATGGGATGACGTTATCACTTAATACGTTATATGGTATGACGTTATAACGTATTACGTTATATGGGATGACGTTATAACGTATTACGTTTTATGGAACGACGTTATACCGTATTACGTTATATGGGATGACGTTATAACGTATTACGTTATATGGGATGACGTTATAACATATTACGTTATATGGTATGACGTTTTAACGTATTACGTTGTATGGGAGAACGTTATAACGTATTACGTTATATT
This sequence comes from Bombus vancouverensis nearcticus, assembly GCF_051014615.1. NCBI lineage: Eukaryota > Metazoa > Arthropoda > Insecta > Hymenoptera > Apidae > Bombus > Bombus vancouverensis. Next base: position 312,955 of record NW_027468916.1, on the reverse strand, counting down.
TAATGACGTTATAACGTATTACGTCATATGGGATGACGTTGTCACGTATTACGTCAAATGGGACGGCGTTATAACGTATTACATTATATGGGATGACGTAATAACGTATTACGTTATATGGGATGACGTTATCACGTAATACGTTATATGGTATGACGTCATAACGTAAATAGGTTATATGCTATGACGGTATACCGTATTCCGTTATATGGGATGACGTTATAACGTATTACGTTATATGGGATGACGTTATCACGTAATACGCTATATGGTATGACGTTATAACGTAATAGGTTATATGGTATGACGTTATACCCTATTACGTTATATGGGATGACGTTATAACGTATTACGTTATATGGGATGACGTTGTAACGTATTACGTTAAATGGGATGACGTTGTAACGTATTACGTTAAATGGGACGACGTTATAGCGTATTACGTTATATGGGATGACGTAATAACGTATTACGTTATATGGGATGACGTTATCACGTAATACGCTATATGGTATGACGTTATAACGTAATAGGTTATATGGTATGACGTTATACCCTATTACGTTATATGGGATGACGTTATAACGTATTACGTTATATGGGATGACGTTGTAACGTATTACGTTAAATGGGATGACGTTGTAACGTATTACGTTAAATGGGATGACGTTGTAACGTATTTCGTTATATGGGATGACGTTATAACGTATTACGTTATATGGGATGACGTTATCACATAATACGTTATATGGTATGACGTCATAATGTAAATAGGTTATATGGTATGACGGTATACCGTATTACGTTATATGGGATGACGTTATAACGTATTACGTTATATGGGATGACGTTGTAACGTATTACGTTAAATGGGATGACGTTGTAACGTATTACGTTAAATGGGATGACGTTGTAACGTATTTCGTTATATGGGATGACGTAATAACGTATTACGTTAAATGGGATGACGTTGTAACGTATTTCGTTATATGGGATGACGTAATAACGTATTACGTTATATGGGATGACGTTATCACATAATACGTTATATGGTATGACGTCATAATGTAAATAGGTTATATGGTATGACGGTATACCGTATTACGTTATATGGGATGACGTTATAACGTATTACGTTATTTGGGATGACGTTGTAACGTATTACGTTAAATGGGATGACGTTGTAACGTATTACGTTAAATGGGACGACGTTATACCGTATTACGTTATATGGGATGACGTTATAACGTATTACGTTATATGGGATGACGTTGTAACGTATGACGTTAAATGGGATGGCGTTGTAACGTATTACGTTAAATGGGACGACGTTATAACGTATCACGATATATGGGATGACGTAATAACGTATTACGTAATATGCGATGACGTTATCACATAATACGTTATATGGTATGACGTCATAACGTAAATAGGTTATATGCTATGACGGTATACCGTATTTCGTTATATGGGATGACGTTATAACGTATTACGTTATATGGGATGACGTTATAACGTATTACGTTATATGGGACGACGTTATAACGTATTACGTTATATGGAACGACGTTATACCGTATTACGTTATATGGGATGACGTTATAACGTATTACGTTATATGGCATGACGTTATAACGTATTTCGTTATATGGGAGGACGTTATAACGCATTACGTTATATGATATGACGTTTTAACGTATTACGTTATATGGGAGAACGTTATAACGTATTACGTTATATGGGACGACGTTATAACGTATTACGTTATATGAGATGATGTTATAACGTATTACGTTATATGGGACGACGTTATAACGTTTTACGTTATATGAGATGACGTAATAACGTATTACGTTATATGGGATGACGTTATCACGTAATACGTTATATGGTATGACGTTATAACGTAAATAGGTTATATGGTATGACGTTATACCGTATTACGTTATATGGGATAACGTTATAACGTATTACGTTATATGGGATGACGTTATAACGTATTACGTTATATGGGACGACGTTATAACGTATTACGTTATATGGAACGACGTTATACCGTATTACGTTATATGGGAGAACGTTATAACGTATTACGTTATATGGGACGACGTTATAACGTATTACGTTATATGGGATGACGTAGTAACGTATTACGTTATATGGGATGACGTTATCACTTAATACGTTATATGGTATGACGTTATAACGTATTACGTTATATGGGATGACGTTATAACGTATTACGTTTTATGGAACGACGTTATACCGTATTACGTTATATGGGATGACGTTATAACGTATTACGTTATATGGGATGACGTTATAACATATTACGTTATATGGTATGACGTTTTAACGTATTACGTTGTATGGGAGAACGTTATAACGTATTACGTTATATTTAATGACGTTATAACGTATTACGTCATATGGGATGACGTTGTCACGTATTACGTCAAATGGGACGGCGTTATAACGTATTACATTATATGGGATGACGTAATAACGTATTACGTTATATGGGATGACGTTATCACGTAATACGTTATATGGTATGACGTCATAACGTAAATAGGTTATATGCTATGACGGTATACCGTATTCCGTTATATGGGATGACGTTATAACGTATTACGTTATATGGGATGACGTTATCACGTAATACGCTATATGGTATGACGTTATAACGTAATAGGTTATATGGTATGACGTTATACCCTATTACGTTATATGGGATGACGTTATAACGTATTACGTTATATGGGATGACGTTGTAACGTATTACGTTAAATGGGATGACGTTGTAACGTATTACGTTAAATGGGACGACGTTATAGCGTATTACGTTATATGGGATGACGTAATAACGTATTACGTTATATGGGATGACGTTATCACGTAATACGCTATATGGTATGACGTTATAACGTATTACGTTAAATGGGACGACGTTATAACGTATTACGTTATATGGGATGACGTTGTAACGTATTACGTTAAATGGGATGACGTTGTAACGTATTACGTTAAATGGGATGACGTTGTAACGTATTTCGTTATATGGGATGACGGAATAACGTATTACGTTAAATGGGATGACGTTGTAACGTATTTCGTTATATGGGATGACGTAATAACGTATTACGTTATATGGGATGACGTTATCACATAATACGTTATATGGTATGACGTCATAATGTAAATAGGTTATATGGTATGACGGTATACCGTATTACGTTATATGGGATGACGTTATAACGTATTACGTTATTTGGGATGACGTTGTAACGTATTACGTTAAATGGGATGACGTTGTAACGTATTACGTTAAATGGGACGACGTTATACCGTATTACGTTATATGGGATGACGTTATAACGTATTACGTTATATGGGATGACGTTGTAACGTATGACGTTAAATGGGATGGCGTTGTAACGTATTACGTTAAATGGGACGACGTTATAACGTATCACGATATATGGGATGACGTAATAACGTATTACGTAATATGCGATGACGTTATCACATAATACGTTATATGGTATGACGTCATAACGTAAATAGGTTATATGCTATGACGGTATACCGTATTTCGTTATATGGGATGACGTTATAACGTATTACGTTATATGGGATGACGTTATAACGTATTACGTTATATGGGACGACGTTATAACGTATTACGTTATATGGAACGACGTTATACCGTATTACGTTATATGGGATGACGTTATAACGTATTACGTTATATGGGATGACGTTGTAACGTATTACGTTAAATGGGATGACGTTGTAACGTATTACGTTAAATGGGATGACGTTGTAACGTATTTCGTTATATGGGATGACGTTATAACGTATTACGTTATATGGGATGACGTTATCACATAATACGTTATATGGTATGACGTCATAATGTAAATAGGTTATATGGTATGACGGTATACCGTATTACGTTATATGGGATGACGTTATAACGTATTACGTTATATGGGATGACGTTGTAACGTATTACGTTAAATGGGATGACGTTGTAACGTATTACGTTAAATGGGATGACGTTGTAACGTATTTCGTTATATGGGATGACGTAATAACGTATTACGTTAAATGGGATGACGTTGTAACGTATTTCGTTATATGGGATGACGTAATAACGTATTACGTTATATGGGATGACGTTATCACATAATACGTTATATGGTATGACGTCATAATGTAAATAGGTTATATGGTATGACGGTATACCGTATTACGTTATATGGGATGACGTTATAACGTATTACGTTATTTGGGATGACGTTGTAACGTATTACGTTAAATGGGATGACGTTGTAACGTATTACGTTAAATGGGACGACGTTATACCGTATTACGTTATATGGGATGACGTTATAACGTATTACGTTATATGGGATGACGTTGTAACGTATGACGTTAAATGGGATGGCGTTGTAACGTATTACGTTAAATGGGACGACGTTATAACGTATCACGATATATGGGATGACGTAATAACGTATTACGTAATATGCGATGACGTTATCACATAATACGTTATATGGTATGACGTCATAACGTAAATAGGTTATATGCTATGACGGTATACCGTATTTCGTTATATGGGATGACGTTATAACGTATTACGTTATATGGGATGACGTTATAACGTATTACGTTATATGGGACGACGTTATAACGTATTACGTTATATGGAACGACGTTATACCGTATTACGTTATATGGGATGACGTTATAACGTATTACGTTATATGGCATGACGTTATAACGTATTTCGTTATATGGGAGGACGTTATAACGCATTACGTTATATGATATGACGTTTTAACGTATTACGTTATATGGGAGAACGTTATAACGTATTACGTTATATGGGACGACGTTATAACGTATTACGTTATATGAGATGATGTTATAACGTATTACGTTATATGGGACGACGTTATAACGTTTTACGTTATATGAGATGACGTAATAACGTATTACGTTATATGGGATGACGTTATCACGTAATACGTTATATGGTATGACGTTATAACGTAAATAGGTTATATGGTATGACGTTATACCGTATTACGTTATATGGGATAACGTTATAACGTATTACGTTATATGGGATGACGTTATAACGTATTACGTTATATGGGACGACGTTATAACGTATTACGTTATATGGAACGACGTTATACCGTATTACGTTATATGGGAGAACGTTATAACGTATTACGTTATATGGGACGAAATATAACGTATTACGTTATATGGGATGACGTAGTAACGTATTACGTTATATGGGATGACGTTATCACTTAATACGTTATATGGTATGACGTTATAACGTATTACGTTATATGGGATGACGTTATAACGTATTACGTTTTATGGAACGACGTTATACCGTATTACGTTATATGGGATGACGTTATAACGTATTACGTTATATGGGATGACGTTATAACATATTACGTTATATGGTATGACGTTTTAACGTATTACGTTGTATGGGAGAACGTTATAACGTATTACGTTATATTTAATGACGTTATAACGTATTACGTCATATGGGATGACGTTGTCACGTATTACGTCAAATGGGACGGCGTTATAACGTATTACATTATATGGGATGACGTAATAACGTATTACGTTATATGGGATGACGTTATCACGTAATACGTTATATGGTATGACGTCATAACGTAAATAGGTTATATGCTATGACGGTATACCGTATTCCGTTATATGGGATGACGTTATAACGTATTACGTTATATGGGATGACGTTATCACGTAATACGCTATATGGTATGACGTTATAACGTAATAGGTTATATGGTATGACGTTATACCCTATTACGTTATATGGGATGACGTTATAACGTATTACGTTATATGGGATGACGTTGTAACGTATTACGTTAAATGGGATGACGTTGTAACGTATTACGTTAAATGGGACGACGTTATAGCGTATTACGTTATATGGGATGACGTAATAACGTATTACGTTATATGGGATGACGTTATCACGTAATACGCTATATGGTATGACGTTATAACGTATTACGTTAAATGGGACGACGTTATAACGTATTACGTTATATGGGATGACGTTGTAACGTATTACGTTAAATGGGATGACGTTGTAACGTATTACGTTAAATGGGATGACGTTGTAACGTATTTCGTTATATGGGATGACGTAATAACGTATTACGTTAAATGGGATGACGTTGTAACGTATTTCGTTATATGGGATGACGTAATAACGTATTACGTTATATGGGATGACGTTATCACATAATACGTTATATGGTATGACGTCATAATGTAAATAGGTTATATGGTATGACGGTATACCGTATTACGTTATATGGGATGACGTTATAACGTATTACGTTATTTGGGATGACGTTGTAACGTATTACGTTAAATGGGATGACGTTGTAACGTATTACGTTAAATGGGACGACGTTATACCGTATTACGTTATATGGGATGACGTTATAACGTATTACGTTATATGGGATGACGTTGTAACGTATGACGTTAAATGGGATGGCGTTGTAACGTATTACGTTAAATGGGACGACGTTATAACGTATCACGATATATGGGATGACGTAATAACGTATTACGTAATATGCGATGACGTTATCACATAATACGTTATATGGTATGACGTCATAACGTAAATAGGTTATATGCTATGACGGTATACCGTATTTCGTTATATGGGATGACGTTATAACGTATTACGTTATATGGGATGACGTTATAACGTATTACGTTATATGGGACGACGTTATAACGTATTACGTTATATGGAACGACGTTATACCGTATTACGTTATATGGGATGACGTTATAACGTATTACGTTATATGGCATGACGTTATAACGTATTTCGTTATATGGGAGGACGTTATAACGCATTACGTTATATGATATGACGTTTTAACGTATTACGTTATATGGGATGACGTAATAACGTATTACGTTATATGGGATGACGTTATCACATAATACGTTATATGGTATGACGTCATAATGTAAATAGGTTATATGGTATGACGGTATACCGTATTACGTTATATGGGATGACGTTATAACGTATTACGTTATATGGGATGACGTTGTAACGTATGACGTTAAATGGGATGGCGTTGTAACGTATTACGTTAAATGGGACGACGTTATAACCTATCACGATATATGGGATGACGTAATAACGTATTACGTAATATGCGATGACGTTATCACATAATACGTTATATGGTATGACGTCATAACGTAAATAGGTTATATGCTATGACGGTATACCGTATTTCGTTATATGGGATGACGTTATAACGTATTACGTTATATGGGATGACGTTATAACGTATTACGTTATATGGGACGACGTTATAACGTATTACGTTATATGGAACGACGTTATACCGTATTACGTTATATGGGATGACGTTATAACGTATTACGTTATATGGCATGACGTTATAACGTATTACGTTTTATGGGATGACGTTATAACGTATTACGTTATATGGAACGACGTTATACCGTATTACGTTATATGGGATGACGTTATAACGTATTACGTTATATGGGATGACGTTATAACGTATTACGTTATATGGTATGACGTTTTAACGTATTACGTTGCATGGGAGAACGTTATAACGTATTACGTTATATTTAATGACGTTATAACGTATTACGTTATATGGTATGACGTTTTAACGTATTACGTTGCATGGGAGAACGTTATAACGTATTACGTTATATTTAATGACGTTATAACGTATTACGTTATATGGGATGACGTTGTCACGTATTACGTCAAATGGGACGGCGTTATAACGTATTACATTATATGGGATGACGTAATAACGTATTACGTTATATGGGATGACGTTATCACGTAATACGTTATATGGTATGACGTCATAACGTAAATAGGTTATATGGTATGACGTATTACGTATGGTTATAACGTATTACGTTATATGGGACGGCGTTATAACGTATTACGTTATATGGAACGACGTTATACCGTATTACGTTATATGGGATGACGTTGTAACGTATTACGTTATATTGGATGACGTTATAACGTATTTCGTTATATGGGAGGACGTTATAACGTATTACGTTATATGGTATGACGTTTTAACGTATTACGTTATATGGGACGACGTTATAACCTATTACGTTATATGGGATGATGTTGTAACGTATTACGTTATATGGGATGACGTTATCACTTAATACGTTATATGGTATGACGTTATAACGTATTACGTTATATGGGATGACGTTATAACGTATTTCGTTAAATGGGACGACGTTATAACGTATCACGATATATGGGATGACGTAATAACGTATTACGTAATATGGGATGACGTTATCACATAATACGTAATATGGTATGACGTCATAACGTAAATAGGTTATATGCTATGACGGTATACCGTATTTCGTTATATGGGATGACGTTATAACGTATTACGTTATATGGGATGACGCTATAACGTATTACGTTATATGGGACGACGTTATAACGTATTACGTTATATGGAACGACGTTATACCGTATTACGTTATATGGGATGACGTTATAACGTATTACGTTATATGGTATGACGTTTTAACGTATTACGTTGTATGGGAGAACGTTATAACGTATTACGTTATATTTAATGACGTTATAACGTATTACGTCATATGGGATGACGTTGTCACGTATTACGTCAAATGGGACGGCGTTATAACGTAATACATTATATGGGATGACGTAATAACGTATTACGTTATATGGGATGACGTTATCACGTAATACGTTATATGGTATGACGTCATAACGTAAATAGGTTATATGCTATGACGGTATACCGTATTTCGTTATATGGGATGACGTTATAACGTATTACGTTATATGGGATGACGTTATCACGTAATACGCTATATGGTATGACGTTATAACGTAATAGGTTATATGGTATGACGTTATACCCTATTACGTTATATGGGATGACGTTATAACGTATTACGTTATATGGGATGACGTTGTAACGTATTACGTTAAATGGGATGACGTTGTAACGTATTACGTTAAATGGGACGACGTTATAGCGTATTACGTTATATGGGATGACGTAATAACGTATTACGTTATATGGGATGACGTTATCACGTAATACGCTATATGGTATGACGTTATAACGTATTACGTTAAATGGGACGACGTTATAACGTATTACGTTATATGGGATGACGTTGTAACGTATTACGTTAAATGGGATGACGTTGTAACGTATTACGTTAAATGGGATGACGTTGTAACGTATTTCGTTATATGGGATGACGTAATAACGTATTACGTTAAATGGGATGACGTTGTAACGTATTTCGTTATATGGGATGACGTAATAACGTATTACGTTATATGGGATGACGTTATCACATAATACGTTATATGGTATGACGTCATAATGTAAATAGGTTATATGGTATGACGGTATACCGTATTACGTTATATGGGATGACGTTATAACGTATTACGTTATTTGGGATGACGTTGTAACGTATTACGTTTAGGGATGACGTTGTAACGTATTACGTTAAATGGGACGACGTTATACCGTATTACGTTATATGGGATGACGTTATAACGTATTACGTTATATGGGATGACGTTGTAACGTATGACGTTAAATGGGATGGCGTTGTAACGTATTACGTTAAATGGGACGACGTTATAACCTATCACGATATATGGGATGACGTAATAACGTATTACGTAATATGCGATGACGTTATCACATAATACGTTATATGGTATGACGTCATAACGTAAATAGGTTATATGCTATGACGGTATACCGTATTTCGTTATATGGGATGACGTTATAACGTATTACGTTATATGGGATGACGTTATAACGTATTACGTTATATGGGACGACGTTATAACGTATTACGTTATACGGAACGACGTTATACCGTATTACGTTATATGGGATGACGTTATAACGTATTACGTTATATGGCATGACGTTATAACGTATTTCGTTATATGGGAGGACGTTATAACGCATTACGTTATATGATATGACGTTTTAACGTATTACGTTATATGGGAGAACGTTATAACGTATTACGTTATATGGGACGACGTTATAACGTATTACGTTATATGAGATGATGTTGTAACGTATTACGTTATATGGGACGACGTTATAACGTATTACGTTATATGGGATGACGTAGTAACGTATTACGTTATATGGGATGACCTTATCACTTAATACGTTATATGGTATGACGTTATAACGTATTACGTTTTATGGGATGACGTTATAACGTATTACGTTATATGGAACGACGTTATACCGTATTACGTTATATGGGATGACGTTATAACGTATTACGTTATATGGGATGACGTTATAACGTATTACGTTATATGGTATGACGTTTTAACGTATTACGTTGCATGGGAGAACGTTATAACGTATTACGTTATATTTAATGACGTTATAACGTATTACGTTATATGGGATGACGTTGTCACGTATTACGTCAAATGGGACGGCGTTATAACGTATTACATTATATGGGATGACGTAATAACGTATTACGTTATATGGGATGACGTTATCACGTAATACGTTATATGGTATGACGTCATAACGTAAATAGGTTATATGGTATGACGTATTACGTATGGTTATAACGTATTACGTTATATGGGACGGCGTTATAACGTATTACGTTATATGGAACGACGTTATACCGTATTACGTTATATGGGATGACGTTGTAACGTATTACGTTATATTGGATGACGTTATAACGTATTTCGTTATATGGGATGACGTTATCACGTAATACGCTATATGGTATGACGTTATAACGTAATAGGTTATATGGTATGACGTTATACCCTATTACGTTATATGGGATGACGTTATAACGTATTACGTTATATGGGATGACGTTGTAACGTATTACGTTAAATGGGATGACGTTGTAACGTATTACGTTAAATGGGACGACGTTATAGCGTATTACGTTATATGGGATGACGTAATAACGTATTACGTTATATGGGATGACGTTATCACGTAATACGCTATATGGTATGACGTTATAACGTAATAGGTTATATGGTATGACGTTATACCCTATTACGTTATATGGGATGACGTTATAACGTATTACGTTATATGGGATGACGTTGTAACGTATTACGTTAAATGGGATGACGTTGTAACGTATTACGTTAAATGGGATGACGTTGTAACGTATTTCGTTATATGGGATGACGTTATAACGTATTACGTTATATGGGATGACGTTATCACATAATACGTTATATGGTATGACGTCATAATGTAAATAGGTTATATGGTATGACGGTATACCGTATTACGTTATATGGGATGACGTTATAACGTATTACGTTATATGGGATGACGTTGTAACGTATTACGTTAAATGGGATGACGTTGTAACGTATTACGTTAAATGGGATGACGTTGTAACGTATTTCGTTATATGGGATGACGTAATAACGTATTACGTTAAATGGGATGACGTTGTAACGTATTTCGTTATATGGGATGACGTAATAACGTATTACGTTATATGGGATGACGTTATCACATAATACGTTATATGGTATGACGTCATAATGTAAATAGGTTATATGGTATGACGGTATACCGTATTACGTTATATGGGATGACGTTATAACGTATTACGTTATTTGGGATGACGTTGTAACGTATTACGTTAAATGGGATGACGTTGTAACGTATTACGTTAAATGGGACGACGTTATACCGTATTACGTTATATGGGATGACGTTATAACGTATTACGTTATATGGGATGACGTTGTAACGTATGACGTTAAATGGGATGGCGTTGTAACGTATTACGTTAAATGGGACGACGTTATAACGTATCACGATATATGGGATGACGTAATAACGTATTACGTAATATGCGATGACGTTATCACATAATACGTTATATGGTATGACGTCATAACGTAAATAGGTTATATGCTATGACGGTATACCGTATTTCGTTATATGGGATGACGTTATAACGTATTACGTTATATGGGATGACGTTATAACGTATTACGTTATATGGGACGACGTTATAACGTATTACGTTATATGGAACGACGTTATACCGTATTACGTTATATGGGATGACGTTATAACGTATTACGTTATATGGCATGACGTTATAACGTATTTCGTTATATGGGAGGACGTTATAACGCATTACGTTATATGATATGACGTTTTAACGTATTACGTTATATGGGAGAACGTTATAACGTATTACGTTATATGGGACGACGTTATAACGTATTACGTTATATGAGATGATGTTATAACGTATTACGTTATATGGGACGACGTTATAACGTTTTACGTTATATGAGATGACGTAATAACGTATTACGTTATATGGGATGACGTTATCACGTAATACGTTATATGGTATGACGTTATAACGTAAATAGGTTATATGGTATGACGTTATACCGTATTACGTTATATGGGATAACGTTATAACGTATTACGTTATATGGGATGACGTTATAACGTATTACGTTATATGGGACGACGTTATAACGTATTACGTTATATGGAACGACGTTATACCGTATTACGTTATATGGGAGAACGTTATAACGTATTACGTTATATGGGACGACGTTATAACGTATTACGTTATATGGGACGACGTTATAACGTATTACGTTATATGGGATGATGTTGTAACGTATTACGTTATATGGGACGACGTTATAACGTATTACGTTATATGGGATGACGTAGTAACGTATTACGTTATATGGGATGACGTTATCACTTAATACGTTATATGGTATGACGTTATAACGTATTACGTTATATGGGATGACGTTATAACGTATTACGTTTTATGGAACGACGTTATACCGTATTACGTTATATGGGATGACGTTATAACGTATTACGTTATATGGGATGACGTTATAACATATTACGTTATATGGTATGACGTTTTAACGTATTACGTTGTATGGGAGAACGTTATAACGTATTACGTTATATTTAATGACGTTATAACGTATTACGTCATATGGGATGACGTTGTCACGTATTACGTCAAATGGGACGGCGTTATAACGTATTACATTATATGGGATGACGTAATAACGTATTACGTTATATGGGATGACGTTATCACGTAATACGTTATATGGTATGACGTCATAACGTAAATAGGTTATATGCTATGACGGTATACCGTATTCCGTTATATGGGATGACGTTATAACGTATTACGTTATATGGGATGACGTTATCACGTAATACGCTATATGGTATGACGTTATAACGTAATAGGTTATATGGTATGACGTTATACCCTATTACGTTATATGGGATGACGTTATAACGTATTACGTTATATGGGATGACGTTGTAACGTATTACGTTAAATGGGATGACGTTGTAACGTATTACGTTAAATGGGACGACGTTATAGCGTATTACGTTATATGGGATGACGTAATAACGTATTACGTTATATGGGATGACGTTATCACGTAATACGCTATATGGTATGACGTTATAACGTATTACGTTAAATGGGACGACGTTATAACGTATTACGTTATATGGGATGACGTTGTAACGTATTACGTTAAATGGGATGACGTTGTAACGTATTACGTTAAATGGGATGACGTTGTAACGTATTTCGTTATATGGGATGACGTAATAACGTATTACGTTAAATGGGATGACGTTGTAACGTATTTCGTTATATGGGATGACGTAATAACGTATTACGTTATATGGGATGACGTTATCACATAATACGTTATATGGTATGACGTCATAATGTAAATAGGTTATATGGTATGACGGTATACCGTATTACGTTATATGGGATGACGTTATAACGTATTACGTTATTTGGGATGACGTTGTAACGTATTACGTTAAATGGGATGACGTTGTAACGTATTACGTTAAATGGGACGACGTTATACCGTATTACGTTATATGGGATGACGTTATAACGTATTACGTTATATGGGATGACGTTGTAACGTATGACGTTAAATGGGATGGCGTTGTAACGTATTACGTTAAATGGGACGACGTTATAACGTATCACGATATATGGGATGACGTAATAACGTATTACGTAATATGCGATGACGTTATCACGTAATACGTTATATGGTATGACGTCATAACGTAAATAGGTTATATGCTATGACGGTATACCGTATTTCGTTATATGGGATGACGTTATAACGTATTACGTTATATGGGATGACGTTATAACGTATTACGTTATATGGGACGACGTTATAACGTATTACGTTATATGGAACGACGTTATACCGTATTACGTTATATGGGATGACGTTATAACGTATTACGTTATATGGCATGACGTTATAACGTATTTCGTTATATGGGAGGACGTTATAACGCATTACGTTATATGATATGACGTTTTAACGTATTACGTTATATGGGAGAACGTTATAACGTATTACGTTATATGGGACGACGTTATAACGTATTACGTTATATGAGATGATGTTGTAACGTATTACGTTATATGGGACGACGTTATAACGTATTACGTTATATGGGATGACGTAGTAACGTATTACGTTATATGGGATGACCTTATCACTTAATACGTTATATGGTATGACGTTATAACGTATTACGTTTTATGGGATGACGTTATAACGTATTACGTTATATGGAACGACGTTATACCGTATTACGTTATATGGGATGACGTTATAACGTATTACGTTATATGGGATGACGTTATAACGTATTACGTTATATGGTATGACGTTTTAACGTATTACGTTGCATGGGAGAACGTTATAACGTATTACGTTATATTTAATGACGTTATAACGTATTACGTTATATGGGATGACGTTGTCACGTATTACGTCAAATGGGACGGCGTTATAACGTATTACATTATATGGGATGACGTAATAACGTATTACGTTATATGGGATGACGTTATCACGTAATACGTTATATGGTATGACGTCATAACGTAAATAGGTTATATGGTATGACGTATTACGTATGGTTATAACGTATTACGTTATATGGGACGGCGTTATAACGTATTACGTTATATGGAACGACGTTATACCGTATTACGTTATATGGGATGACGTTGTAACGTATTACGTTATATTGGATGACGTTATAACGTATTTCGTTATATGGGAGGACGTTATAACGTATTACGTTATATGGTATGACGTTTTAACGTATTACGTTATATGGGACGACGTTATAACCTATTACGTTATATGGGATGATGTTGTAACGTATTACGTTATATGGGATGACGTTATCACTTAATACGTTATATGGTATGACGTTATAACGTATTACGTTATATGGGATGACGTTATAACGTATTTCGTTAAATGGGACGACGTTATAACGTATCACGATATATGGGATGACGTAATAACGTATTACGTAATATGGGATGACGTTATCACATAATACGTTATATGGTATGACGTCATAACGTAAATAGGTTATATGCTATGACGGTATACCGTATTTCGTTATATGGGATGACGTTATAACGTATTACGTTATATGGGATGACGCTATAACGTATTACGTTATATGGGACGACGTTATAACGTATTACGTTATATGGAACGACGTTATACCGTATTACGTTATATGGGATGACGTTATAACGTATTACGTTATATGGTATGACGTTTTAACGTATTACGTTGTATGGGAGAACGTTATAACGTATTACGTTATATTTAATGACGTTATAACGTATTACGTCATATGGGATGACGTTGTCACGTATTACGTCAAATGGGACGGCGTTATAACGTAATACATTATATGGGATGACGTAATAACGTATTACGTTATATGGGATGACGTTATCACGTAATACGTTATATGGTATGACGTCATAACGTAAATAGGTTATATGCTATGACGGTATACCGTATTTCGTTATATGGGATGACGTTATAACGTATTACGTTATATGGGATGACGTTATCACGTAATACGCTATATGGTATGACGTTATAACGTAATAGGTTATATGGTAAGACGTTATACCCTATTACGTTATATGGGATGACGTTATAACGTATTACGTTATATGGGATGACGTTGTAACGTATTACGTTAAATGGGATGACGTTGTAACGTATTACGTTAAATGGGACGACGTTATAGCGTATTACGTTATATGGGATGACGTAATAACGTATTACGTTATATAGGATGACGTTATCACGTAATACGCTATATGGTATGACGTTATAACGTATTACGTTAAATGGGACGACGTTATAACGTATTACGTTATATGGGATGACGTTGTAACGTATTACGTTAAATGGGATGACGTTGTAACGTATTACGTTAAATGGGATGACGTTGTAACGTATTTCGTTATATGGGATGACGTAATAACGTATTACGTTAAATGGGATGACGTTGTAACGTATTTCGTTATATGGGATGACGTAATAACGTATTACGTTATATGGGATGACGTTATCACATAATACGTTATATGGTATGACGTCATAATGTAAATAGGTTATATGGTATGACGGTATACCGTATTACGTTATATGGGATGACGTTATAACGTATTACGTTATTTGGGATGACGTTGTAACGTATTACGTTAAATGGGATGACGTTGTAACGTATTACGTTAAATGGGACGACGTTATACCGTATTACGTTATATGGGATGACGTTATAACGTATTACGTTATATGGGATGACGTTGTAACGTATGACGTTAAATGGGATGGCGTTGTAACGTATTACGTTAAATGGGACGACGTTATAACCTATCACGATATATGGGATGACGTAATAACGTATTACGTAATATGCGATGACGTTATCACATAATACGTTATATGGTATGACGTCATAACGTAAATAGGTTATATGCTATGACGGTATACCGTATTTCGTTATATGGGATGACGTTATAACGTATTACGTTATATGGGATGACGTTATAACGTATTACGTTATATGGGACGACGTTATAACGTATTACGTTATATGGAACGACGTTATACCGTATTACGTTATATGGGATGACGTTATAACGTATTACGTTATATGGCATGACGTTATAACGTATTTCGTTATATGGGAGGACGTTATAACGCATTACGTTATATGATATGACGTTTTAACGTATTACGTTATATGGGAGAACGTTATAACGTATTACGTTATATGGGACGACGTTATAACATATTACGTTATATGAGATGATGTTGTAACGTATTACGTTATATGGGACGACGTTATAACGTATTACGTTATATGGGATGACGTAGTAACGTATTACGTTATATGGGATGACCTTATCACTTAATACGTTATATGGTATGACGTTATAACGTATTACGTTTTATGGGATGACGTTATAACGTATTACGTTATATGGAACGACGTTATACCGTATTACGTTATATGGGATGACGTTATAACGTATTACGTTATATGGGATGACGTTATAACGTATTACGTTATATGGTATGACGTTTTAACGTATTACGTTGCATGGGAGAACGTTATAACGTATTACGTTATATTTAATGACGTTATAACGTATTACGTTATATGGTATGACGTTTTAACGTATTACGTTGCATGGGAGAACGTTATAACGTATTACGTTATATTTAATGACGTTATAACGTATTACGTTATATGGGATGACGTTGTCACGTATTACGTCAAATGGGACGGCGTTATAACGTATTACATTATATGGGATGACGTAATAACGTATTACGTTATATGGGATGACGTTATCACGTAATACGTTATATGGTATGACGTCATAACGTAAATAGGTTATATGGTATGACGTATTACGTATGGTTATAACGTATTACGTTATATGGGACGGCGTTATAACGTATTACGTTATATGGAACGACGTTATACCGTATTACGTTATATGGGATGACGTTGTAACGTATTACGTTATATTGGATGACGTTATAACGTATTTCGTTATATGGGAGGACGTTACAACGTATTACGTTATATGGTATGACGTTTTAACGTATTACGTTATATGGGACGACGTTATAACCTATTACGTTATATGGGATGATGTTGTAACGTATTACGTTATATGGGATGACGTTATCACTTAATACGTTATATGGTATGACGTTATAACGTATTACGTTATATGGGATGACGTTATAACGTATTTCGTTAAATGGGACGACGTTATAACGTATCACGATATATGGGATGACGTAATAACGTATTACGTAATATGGGATGACGTTATCACATAATACGTAATATGGTATGACGTCATAACGTAAATAGGTTATATGCTATGACGGTATACCGTATTTCGTTATATGGGATGACGTTATAACGTATTACGTTATATGGGATGACGCTATAACGTATTACGTTATATGGGACGACGTTATAACGTATTACGTTATATGGAACGACGTTATACCGTATTACGTTATATGGGATGACGTTATAACGTATTACGTTATATGGTATGACGTTTTAACGTATTACGTTGTATGGGAGAACGTTATAACGTATTACGTTATATTTAATGACGTTATAACGTATTACGTCATATGGGATGACGTTGTCACGTATTACGTCAAATGGGACGGCGTTATAACGTAATACATTATATGGGATGACGTAATAACGTATTACGTTATATGGGATGACGTTATCACGTAATACGTTATATGGTATGACGTCATAACGTAAATAGGTTATATGCTATGACGGTATACCGTATTTCGTTATATGGGATGACGTTATAACGTATTACGTTATATGGGATGACGTTATCACGTAATACGCTATATGGTATGACGTTATAACGTAATAGGTTATATGGTATGACGTTATACCCTATTACGTTATATGGGATGACGTTATAACGTATTACGTTATATGGGATGACGTTGTAACGTATTACGTTAAATGGGATGACGTTGTAACGTAATACGTTAAATGGGACGACGTTATAGCGTATTACGTTATATGGGATGACGTAATAACGTATTACGTTATATGGGATGACGTTATCACGTAATACGCTATATGGTATGACGTTATAACGTATTACGTTAAATGGGACGACGTTATAACGTATTACGTTATATGGGATGACGTTGTAACGTATTACGTTAAATGGGATGACGTTGTAACGTATTACGTTAAATGGGATGACGTTGTAACGTATTTCGTTATATGGGATGACGTAATAACGTATTACGTTAAATGGGATGACGTTGTAACGTATTTCGTTATATGGGATGACGTAATAACGTATTACGTTATATGGGATGACGTTATCACATAATACGTTATATGGTATGACGTCATAATGTAAATAGGTTATATGGTATGACGGTATACCGTATTACGTTATATGGGATGACGTTATAACGTATTACGTTATTTGGGATGACGTTGTAACGTATTACGTTAAATGGGATGACGTTGTAACGTATTACGTTAAATGGGACGACGTTATACCGTATTACGTTATATGGGATGACGTTATAACGTATTACGTTATATGGGATGACGTTGTAACGTATGACGTTAAATGGGATGGCGTTGTAACGTATTACGTTAAATGGGACGACGTTATAACCTATCACGATATATGGGATGACGTAATAACGTATTACGTAATATGCGATGACGTTATCACATAATACGTTATATGGTATGACGTCATAACGTAAATAGGTTATATGCTATGACGGTATACCGTATTTCGTTATATGGGATGACGTTATAACGTATTACGTTATATGGGATGACGTTATAACGTATTACGTTATATGGGACGACGTTATAACGATTTACGTTATACGGAACGACGTTATACCGTATTACGTTATATGGGATGACGTTATAACGTATTACGTTATATGGCATGACGTTATAACGTATTTCGTTATATGGGAGGACGTTATAACGCATTACGTTATATGATATGACGTTTTAACGTATTACGTTATATGGGAGAACGTTATAACGTATTACGTTATATGGGACGACGTTATAACGTATTACGTTATATGAGATGATGTTGTAACGTATTACGTTATATGGGACGACGTTATAACGTATTACGTTATATGGGATGACGTAGTAACGTATTACGTTATATGGGATGACCTTATCACTTAATACGTTATATGGTATGACGTTATAACGTATTACGTTTTATGGGATGACGTTATAACGTATTACGTTATATGGAACGACGTTATACCGTATTAAGTTATATGGGATGACGTTATAACGTATTACGTTATATGGGATGACGTTATAACGTATTACGTTATATGGTATGACGTTTTAACGTATTACGTTGCATGGGAGAACGTTATAACGTATTACGTTATATTTAATGACGTTATAACGTATTACGTTATATGGGATGACGTTGTCACGTATTACGTCAAATGGGACGGCGTTATAACGTATTACATTATATGGGATGACGTAATAACGTATTACGTTATATGGGATGACGTTATCACGTAATACGTTATATGGTATGACGTCATAACGTAAATAGGTTATATGGTATGACGTATTACGTATGGTTATAACGTATTACGTTATATGGGACGGCGTTATAACGTATTACGTTATATGGAACGACGTTATACCGTATTACGTTATATGGGATGACGTTGTAACGTATTACGTTATATTGGATGACGTTATAACGTATTTCGTTATATGGGAGGACGTTATAACGTATTACGTTATATGGTATGACGTTTTAACGTATTACGTTATATGGGACGACGTTATAACCTATTACGTTATATGGGATGATGTTGTAACGTATTACGTTATATGGGATGACGTTATCACTTAATACGTTATATGGTATGACGTTATAACGTATTACGTTATATGGGATGACGTTATAACGTATTTCGTTAAATGGGACGACGTTATAACGTATCACGATATATGGGATGACGTAATAACGTATTACGTAATATGGGATGACGTTATCACATAATACGTTATATGGTATGACGTCATAACGTAAATAGGTTATATGCTATGACGGTATACCGTATTTCGTTATATGGGATGACGTTATAACGTATTACGTTATATGGGATGACGTTATAACGTATTACGTTATATGGGACGACGTTATAACGTATTACGTTATATGGAACGACGTTATACCGTATTACGTTATATGGGATGACGTTATAACGTATTACGTTATATGGCATGACGTTATAACGTATTTCGTTATATGGGAGGACGTTATAACGCATTACGTTATATGATATGACGTTTTAACGTATTACGTTATATGGGAGAACGTTATAACGTATTACGTTATATGGGACGACGTTATAACGTATTACGTTATATGGGATGATGTTGTAACGTATTACGTTATATGGGACGACGTTATAACGTATTACGTTATATGGGATGACGTAGTAACGTATTACGTTATATGGGATGACGTTATCACTTAATACGTTATATGGTATGACGTTATAACGTATTACGTTATATGGGATGACGTTATAACGTATTACGTTATATGGAACGACGTTAAACCGTATTACGTTATATGGGATGACGTTATAACGTATTACGTTATATGGGATGACGTTATAACGTATTACGTTATATGGTATGACGTTTTAACGTATTACGTTGTATGGGAGAACGTTATAACGTATTACGTTATATTTAATGACGTTATAACGTATTACGTTATATGGGATGACGTTGTCACGTATTACGTCAAATGGGACGGCGTTATAACGTATTACATTATATGGGATGACGTAATAACGTATTACGTTATATGAGATGACGTTATCACGTAATACGATATATGGTATGACGTCATAACGTAAATAGGTTATATGGTATGACGTATTACGTATGGTTATAACGTATTACGTTATATGAGACGACGTTATAACCTATTACGTTATATGGGATGATGTTGTAACGTATTACGTTATATGGGATGACGTTATCACTTAATACGTTATATGGTATGACGTTATAACGTATTACGTTATATGGGATGACGTTATAACGTATTTCGTTAAATCGGACGACGCTATAACGTATCACGATATATGGGATGACGTAATAACGTATTACGTAATATGGGATGACGTTATCACATAATACGTTATATGGTATGACGTCATAACGTAAATAGGTTATATGCTATGACGGTATACCGTATTTCGTTATATGGGATGACGTTATAACGTATTACGTTATATGGGATGACGTTATAACGTATTACGTTGTATGGGAGAACGTTATAACGTATTACGTTATATTTAATGACGTTAAAACGTATTACGTTATATGGGAGGACGTTATAACGCAGTACGTTATATGATATGACGTTTTAACGTATTACGTTATATGGGAGAACGTTATAACGTATTACGTTATATGGGACGACGTTATAACGTATTACGTTATATGAGATGATGTTGTAACGTATTACGTTATATGGGACGACGTTATAACGTATTACGTTATATGGGATGACGTAGTAACGTATTACGTTATATGGGATGACCTTATCACTTAATACGTTATATGGTATGACGTTATAACGTATTACGTTTTATGGGATGACGTTATAACGTATTACGTTATATGGAACGACGTTATACCGTATTACGTTATATGGGATGACGTTATAACGTATTACGTTATATGGGATGACGTTATAACGTATTACGTTATATGGTATGACGTTTTAACGTATTACGTTGCATGGGAGAACGTTATAACGTATTACGTTATATTTAATGACGTTATAACGTATTACGTTATATGGGATGACGTTGTCACGTATTACGTCAAATGGGACGGCGTTATAACGTATTACATTATATGGGATGACGTAATAACGTATTACGTTATATGGGATGACGTTATCACGTAATACGTTATATGGTATGACGTCATAACGTAAATAGGTTATATGGTATGACGTATTACGTATGGTTATAACGTATTACGTTATATGGGACGGCGTTATAACGTATTACGTTATATGGAACGACGTTATACCGTATTACGTTATATGGGATGACGTTGTAACGTATTACGTTATATTGGATGACGTTATAACGTATTTCGTTATATGGGAGGACGTTATAACGTATTACGTTATATGGTATGACGTTTTAACGTATTACGTTATATGGGACGACGTTATAACCTATTACGTTATATGGGATGATGTTGTAACGTATTACGTTATATGGGATGACGTTATCACTTAATACGTTATATGGTATGACGTTATAACGTATTACGTTATATGGGATGACGTTATAACGTATTTCGTTAAATGGGACGACGTTATAACGTATCACGATATATGGGATGACGTAATAACGTATTACGTAATATGGGATGACGTTATCACATAATACGTTATATGGTATGACGTCATAACGTAAATAGGTTATATGCTATGACGGTATACCGTATTTCGTTATATGGGATGACGTTATAACGTATTACGTTATATGGGATGACGTTATAACGTATTACGTTATATGGGACGACGTTATAACGTATTACGTTATATGGAACGACGTTATACCGTATTACGTTATATGGGATGACGTTATAACGTATTACGTTATATGGCATGACGTTATAACGTATTTCGTTATATGGGAGGACGTTATAACGCATTACGTTATATGATATGACGTTTTAACGTATTACGTTATATGGGAGAACGTTATAACGTATTACGTTATATGGGACGACGTTATAACGTATTACGTTATATGGGATGATGTTGTAACGTATTACGTTATATGGGACGACGTTATAACGTATTACGTTATATGGGATGACGTAGTAACGTATTACGTTATATGGGATGACGTTATCACTTAATACGTTATATGGTATGACGTTATAACGTATTACGTTATATGGGATGACGTTATAACGTATTACGTTATATGGAACGACGTTAAACCGTATTACGTTATATGGGATGACGTTATAACGTATTACGTTATATGGGATGACGTTATAACGTATTACGTTATATGGTATGACGTTTTAACGTATTACGTTGTATGGGAGAACGTTATAACGTATTACGTTATATTTAATGACGTTATAACGTATTACGTTATATGGGATGACGTTGTCACGTATTACGTCAAATGGGACGGCGTTATAACGTATTACATTATATGGGATGACGTAATAACGTATTACGTTATATGAGATGACGTTATCACGTAATACGTTATATGGTATGACGTCATAACGTAAATAGGTTATATGGTATGACGTATTACGTATGGTTATAACGTATTACGTTATATGGGACGACGTTATAACCTATTACGTTATATGGGATGATGTTGTAACGTATTACGTTATATGGGATGACGTTATCACTTAATACGTTATATGGTATGACGTTATAACGTATTACGTTATATGGGATGACGTTATAACGTATTTCGTTAAATCGGACGACGCTATAACGTATCACGATATATGGGATGACGTAATAACGTATTACGTAATATGGGATGACGTTATCACATAATACGTTATATGGTATGACGTCATAACGTAAATAGGTTATATGCTATGACGGTATACCGTA
This sequence comes from Bombus vancouverensis nearcticus, assembly GCF_051014615.1. Classification (NCBI taxonomy): domain Eukaryota; kingdom Metazoa; phylum Arthropoda; class Insecta; order Hymenoptera; family Apidae; genus Bombus; species Bombus vancouverensis. The sequence continues at coordinate 288,106 of NW_027468916.1, read as the reverse complement.
TTTCGTTATATGGGATGACGTTATAACGTATTACGTTATATGGGATGACGTTATAACGTATTACGTTGTATGGGAGAACGTTATAACGTATTACGTTATATTTAATGACGTTAAAACGTATTACGTTATATGGGATGACGTTGTCACGTATTACGTCAAATGGGATGACGTTATAACGTATTACGTTATATGGTATGACGTTTTAACGTATTACGTTGTATGGGAGAACGTTATAACGTATTACGTTATATTTAATGACGTTAAAACGTATTACGTTATATGGGATGACGTTGTCACGTATTACGTCAAATGGGACGGCGTTATAACGTATTACATTATATGGGATGACGTAATAACGTATTACGTTATATGGGATGACGTTATAACGTATTACGTTATATGGTATGACGTTTTAACGTATTACGTTGTATGGGAGAACGTTATAACGTATTACGTTATATTTAATTACGTTAAAACGTATTACGTTATATGGGATGACGTTGTCACGTATTACGTCAAATGGGACGGCGTTATAACGTATTACATTATATCGGATGACGTAATAACGTATTACGTTATATGGGATGACGTTATCACGTAATACGTTATATGGTATGACGTCATAACGTAAATAGGTTATATGGTATGACGTATTACGTATGGTTATAACGTATTACGTTATATGGGACGGCGTTATAACGTATTACGTTATATGGAACGACGTTATACCGTATTACGTTATATGGGATGACGTTGTAACGTATTACGTTATATTGGATGACGTTATAACGTATTTCGTTATATGGGAGGACGTTATAACGTATTACGTTATATGGTATGACGTTTTAACGTATTACGTTATATGGGACGACGTTATAACCTATTACGTTATATGGGATGATGTTGTAACGTATTACGTTATATGGGATGACGTTATCACTTAATACGTTATATGGTATGACGTTATAACGTATTACGTTATATGGGATGACGTTATAACGTATTTCGTTATATGGGAGTACGTTATCACATAATACGTTATATGGTATGACGTCATAATGTAAATAGGTTATATGGTATGACGGTATACCGTATTACGTTATATGGGATGACGTTATAACGTATTACGTTATATGGGTTGACGTTGTAACGTATTACGTAAAATGGAATGACGTTGTAACGTATTACGTTAAATGGGACGACGTTATAGCGTATTACGTTATATGGGATGACGTTGTAACGTTTTACGTTATATGGGATGACGTTATAACGTATTACGTTATATGGGATGACGTTATAACGTATTTCGTTATATGGGAGTACGTTATCACATAATACGTTATATGGTATGACGTCATAATGTAAATAGGTTATATGGTATGACGGTATACCGTATTACGTGATATGGGATGACGTTATAACGTATTACGTTATATGGGATGATGTTGTAACGTATTACGTTATATGGGACGACGTTATAACTTATTTCGTTATATGGGAGGACGTTATAACGTATTGCGTTATATGGTATGACGTTTTAATGTATTACGTTATATGGGACGACGTTATAACGTATTACGTTATATGGGATGATGTTGTAACGTATTACGTTATATGGGACGACGTTATAACGTATTACGTTATATGGGATGATGTTGCAACGTATTACGTTATATGGGACGACGTTATCACTTAATACGTTATATGGTATGACGTTATAACGTATTACGTTATATGGGATGACGTTATAACGTATTTCGTTATATGGGAGTACGTTATCACATAATACGTTATATGGTATGACGTCATAATGTAAATAGGTTATATGGTATGACGGTATACCGTATTACGTTATATGGGATGACGTTATAACGTATTTCGTTATATGGGAGTACGTTATCACATAATACGTTATATGGTGTGACGTCATAATGTAAATAGGTTATATGGTATGACGGTATACCGTATTACGTTATATGGGATGACGTTATAACGTATTACGTTATATGGGATGACGTTGTAACGTATTACGTTAAATGGGATGACGTTGTAACGTATTACGTTAAATGGGACGACGTTATAACGTATCACGATATATGGGATGACGTAATAACGTATTACGTAATATGGGATGACGTTATCACATAATACGTTATATGGTATGACGTTATAATGTAAATAGGTTATATGGTATGACGGTATACCGTATTACGTTATATGGGATGGCGTTATAACGTATTACGTTATATGGGACGACGTTGTAACGTATTACGTTAAATGGGACGACGTTATAACGAATTACGTTATATAGAACGACGTTATACCGTATTACGTTATATGGGATGACGTTGTAACGTATTACGTTAAATGGGATGACGTTGTAACGTATTACGTTAAATGGGACGACGTTATAACGTATTACGTTATATGGGATGACGTAATAACGTATTACGTTATATGGGATGACGTTATCACGTAATACGCTATATGGTATGACGTTATAACGTAATAGGTTATATGGTATGACGTTATACCCTATTACGTTATATGGGTTGACGTTATAACGTATTACGTTATACGGGATGACGTTGTAACATATTACGTTAAATGGGAAGACGTTGTAACGTATTACGTTAAATGGGACGACGTTATAACGTATTTCGTTATATGGGATGACGTAATAACGTATTACGTTATATGGGATGACGTTATCACGTAATACGTTATATGGTATGACGTTATAACGTAAATAGGTCATATGGTATGACGTTATACCGTCTTATGTTATATGGGATTACGTTATAACGTATTACGTTATATCCGATGACGTTATAACGTATTACGTTATATGGGACGACGTTATAACGTATTACGTTATATGGTATGACGTTTTAACGTATTACGTTATATGGGAGTACGTTATAACATATTACGTTATATGGGACGACGTTATAACGTATTACGTTACATGGGAGGACGTTATAACGCATTACGTTATATGGTATGACGTTTTAACGTATTACGTTATATGGGAGAACGTTATAACGTATTACGTTATATGGAACGACGTTATACCGTATTACGTTATATGTAATGACGTAATAACGTATTACGTAATATGGGATTACGTTATCACATAATACGTTATATGGCATGACGTCATAACGTAAATAGGTTATATGCTATGACGGTATACCGTATTTCGTTATATGGGATGACGTTATAACGTATTACGTTATATGGGATGGCGTTATAACGTATTACGTTATATGGGATAACGTAATAACGTATTACGTTATATGGGATGACGTTATCACGTAATACGCTATATGGTATGACGTTATAACGTATTACGTTATATGGTATGACGTTTTAACGTATTACGTTATATGGGACGACGTTATAACCTATTACGTTATATGGGATGATGTTGTAACGTATTACGTTATATGGGATGACGTTATAATGTAAATAGGTTATATGGTATGACGGTATACCGTATTACGTTATATGGGATGGCGTTATAACGTATTACGTTATATGGGATGACGTAATAACGTATTACTTTATATCGGATGACGTTATCACGTAATACGCTATATGGTATGACGTTATAACGTAATAGGTTATATGGAATGACGTTATACCCTATTACGTTATATGGGTTGACGTTATAACGTATTACGTTATATGGGATGACGCTGTAACGTATTACGTTAAATGGGATGACGTTGTAACGTATTACGTTAAATGGGACGAAGTTATACCGTATTACGTTATATGAGATGACGTAATAACGTATTACGTAATATGGGATGACGTTATCACATAATACGTTATATGGCATGACGTCATAACGTAAATAGGTTATATGCTATGACGGTATACCGTATTTCGTTATATGGGATGACGTTATAACGTATTACGTTATATGGGATGACGTTATAACGTATTACGTTATATGGGACGACGTTATAACGTATTACGTTATATGGGAGAACGTTATAACTTATTACGTTATATTTAATGACGTTATAACGTATTACGTTATATGGGATGACGTTGTCACGTATTACGTCAAATGGGACGGCGTTATAACGTATTACATTATATGGGATGACGTAATAACGTATTACGTTATATGGGATGACGTTATCACGTAATACGTTATATGGTATGACGTCATAACGTAAATAGGTTATATGGTATGACGTATTACGTATGGTTATAACGTATTACGTTATATGGGACGACGTTATAACGTATAACGTTATATGGAACGACGTTATACCGTATTACGTTATATGGGATGACGTTGTAACGTATTACGTTATATGGGACGACGTTATATATGGGATGACGTAGTAACGTATTACGTTATATGGGATGTCGTTATCACTTAATACGTTATATGGTATGACGTCATAACGTATTTAGGTTATATGGTATGACGGTATACCGTATTACGTTGTATGGGATGACGTTATAACGTATTACGTTATATGGGATGACGTTATAACGTATTACGTTATATGGGACGACGTTATAACGTATTACGTTATACGGGATGACGTTATAACGTATTACTTTATATGGGATGATGCTGCAACGTATTACGTTATATGGGATGACGTTATAACGTATTACGTTATATGGGATGTCGTTGTAACGTATTACGTTATATGGGACGACGTTATAACGTATTACGTTATATGGAACGACGTTATACCGTATTACGTTATATGGGATGACGTAATAACGTATTACGTAATATGGCATGACGTTATATGGTATGACGGTATACCGTATTACGTTGTATGGGATGACGTTATAACGTATTACGTTATATGGCATGACGTTATAACGTATTACGTTATATGGGACGACGTTATAACGTATTACGTTATACGGGATGACGTTATCACGTAATACGCTATAGGGTATGACATTATAACGTAAATAGTTTATATGGTATGACGGTATACCGTATTACGTTATATGGGATGACGTTATAACGTATTACGTTATATGGAATGACGTTGTGACGTATTTCGTTATATGGGAGGACGTTATAACGTATTACGTTATATGGTATTACGTTATAACGTATTACGTTATATGGGACGACTTTATAACGTAGAAGAAGAAATGGTGAAAATCAAGAAGATCAAAACAGAACAAGAAGCGTGGAAATACATAAATAAATACAGAAGAAGAAGAGAGAATATAGATGAAGATTTTATGAAATAAGCGAGGAAGAGTGGAAAAATCATTTTATGGAAATTTTAGAAGGAACAGAGCACAAAGAGGGCAGGAAAAAAGAGGAGCATCGAGCAGAAGAGAAAATAATGGAGGAGAGAGAAGATAATATATAGAGAAGGAAGAGGTGATATACAAACTAAGAAACTTGAAGGAGAAGAAAGCAATGGGGGAAGGCGGGTTAGAAAATGAAGTATGGAAGTATGCACCGAAGGAAGTGGGTGAAGCGTTATGGGCTCTGTTAAGGAAAATATGGAATGGGGTGGGGATACCAGAAGATTGGAAAAAAGGAGCAAATATGTCCGATATATAAAAAGAGGGACAAGAGAGCAGGGAAGGGTTACAGAAAAGTAACATTAATGGATACAGCATACAAGATCTGTGCAGGGATACTGCACGAACGACTGGAGGCAGAGATTGAAAACAAACTGAAAGAGAGCCAATTCGGATTCAGAAAAGAAAGACGCGGTATTTGTGATAAACCATATCATAGACAAACAGTTGAGTAGAGAAAAAGAAAAACTACATGCCTGCTTTGCGGACTTAAAAGCGGCGTTCGACAGGCTAAACAGAAAGAAATTGGAGGAGAAAATGAGAAAAATGGGGATTAACGAAATCTTGCCCAGAAGGATTAAAGAGATATACGCAGAAACAAAGAATGTGGTAAGAATCAAGAATAACAACACAAAAGAATTTTGGACAGTGAGGGGAGTCAGACAAGGATGCCCGTTAAGCCCTACGTTATTTAACATCTACGTGGCGGGGCTGGAAGAAGAATTAAGGAAAGGACAAGTCAGGGGGGGGGCATAGTGGTAGGAGAAAGAAAGGTATGGTCATTGACATATGCAGACGATATTGTGCTGATGGCTGATAGAGAGGAGAAGCTAAAGGAAATGCTAAAGAGATTCGAAATATTTTTAAAGGAAACCGAATTGGAACTGAGCACGAAAAAAGCCAAGAGTGTAGTTTTCGAAAAAAACGAAAGAACAAGAGGAGACAAAGAAAATGGAAATGGGGAGAACGAGAATTAGAAGAAGTGGACGAGATAAGATACCTAGGGTACATACTACTGAAAGAACGGTAGTAATGAGAAACACATAGAAGACAGGAAAAAGAGAGCAAGAATAGCAATGAAGAAAACATGGAGCGTGGAAGAAAAAATTTCCAAACAGGACAACAAGAGGAGAATGAAGATGTTTGGAACGCTGGTAGAGAACGTGGCGCTGTTTGGAGCATAGGTATGAGGCTGGAACATGGAAGAAAGGCTGGATAGAATACAAAGAAGATATGTGAAATGGAGCTTAGGTTTAGATATGACAACACCGAATTATATATCGATGGAAGAATGTAAGCTAACAGAAATCAAAGAAAAAGTATTAGGAAGAGCAGCAAGGTATGAAGGGAAAGCCATAGAGTCAAAAAAGGAACTAGTAAAGAAGTGCATAAAGGAAAGAGAGAGAAACTGGGGAAATGGCCAATAACGGAAAAGAGCAAGAAAGAGAAAGAAGGGACTAGAAAGGATGAGAAATGGAGGGACACAGATGGAAGTAAGAGAAGAGCAAGAAAAGATGACACTAGACCAAATTATAGAAGAAAGGAGAAAGAGAGAAGCAGAAGAGAGGGGGGAAAGGATAAGGGAATCAAAATATGACAAACATTATAGAAAAATCGCCAAAGAAGAGTTAGCAAAATACTTAGAAGGGAGGATGAAGTGGAAGGACAGAAAAATATTAGCAAGATTCAGATGTGGAAACGAGACTAAATCAAGGGAATACTGGAAAGAAGAGGGAGAAAAAAGATGCAACCTATGTAAAAAGAAAGAAGAAGACCTGAGACACGTAATAGAAGAATGAGAAATAACAGGAGAACCAAGGGACACAGAAAATAATAATAATAATAATAATAATGATAATGATAATGATAATGATAATGATGATGATAATAATAATAATAATAATAATAATAATAATAATAATAATGATGATGATGATGATGATAATGATAATGGTAATAATAATGATAATAGTTATCCTTACTCATCCTCAATTATTAACAAATCACACACCCATACATTCTAATTAAAACGTTAAAAACCTTCCTTATTTTATTTTGTTTTTTTTTTATTATGGGTAATAGCACAGAAATCCCCATGCTATAGTAATTAGCAAATGATACAAAAATGTAAGTATTTGTAGAAACAAATAAGAACGTTTAATAAAGGAAAAATGAAAAAGAAAATGATAGATACTTCTACCTCTCGGAGGGATCAAGCAAAAGGACCAAACGCATCGAGATCTACAGTAAGACACGGTAAACCGGCCTATCCTGTTCAATATCCATGTTTAGTGTCCTATTATAAATGTATGGCATGAACAAGAACGGCAATCAAAATAATAAATCAGCAATAGCATTCGTAAATGATATGTTAATAAACAATAAAACAAGAAACAATAAACCGTGACAAATAAAAATCCAGCTGCAAGACCTAGTCAAGAAAGTAGAAAATTACGCTTTCCAACACGGAAGCTAAGAATCTACACCCATAAATGTGAAACAATCTCGTTCAGTCCATATATTTCAAAAACTTCAAAAGCAAAGTACGGCGTGAGAATAAATTCGAAAATATTCTTCCATACAACAGAAAATATCAACGGAAAATTTTCCGATGCAAACAAAGTTAGATGCTTCGGAGTCCATCTAAACTTCGGGTTAAATCACAACGACAACATAAAGACACAGTTATAGAAAGCAGATAAATTCTTCTTATACCTCATAAGACTACCTTACTCGAAAGATTCGCACAGATCAATAAAACTTCACTGCTACAAAACACTAATTAGACCAACCATTCTAATGTATGGTCGTTAAATCTGTTTCAATGTAAGTGTCAACGCCACGGAAAAATTAAGAATCATTGAAAGAAAATACATCACAGCATGTTTAGGAATATATAGATTGCCAGAATTGAAATTTAGCAAATACAGCAAATCACAAGCTATACGAAGAGCCCAAATTAATCCATATCGATTCTTCATTCTTAAATTAGTCAGACCACTGGTCAAAGATACACAAAATAATCACAAACTTCATCGTCGCCCACAATCTATAGTCAAACCCGTTATACCATAAACACGTTCAAAAAACAGGTTATTTCCCCCCGGAATCCTTCACCTGTTTAGATAGCGTGAAATTAATCCAAAACAATAATAACTTAGCATTATTCTATCACTACAGCAGAAACGTAATAATAAAAAATACTGTACGATAGCGACATAGACCATAAGGATAGCAATATAAGACTTATGTATAAATTGTCAACCGTAGATTTAAGTAAGACACTCAAAGACAATAAAGATAAAAATAAATAAGACAATAAAGATAAATAACCACCGTAGAAAATTAAATTATAGCAATAAGAAAACCGTATGTTTAGTTAGTAAATGAACCAAAGATTGTAAGCAAAGATCACAAAAGAACAATGCAAATGTCACGTAAACTTGAGGGTTAGACGATAAAATAAAATAGCTGAGTCGTAACACAACTATTAATTTTGTTTTCATTAATCTTTATTATGAATTCAGCAATCACAATGAAATACACACTGAATTAACACACACAAATCACAATTCACTCCAATCACCTTATGTAAAACCTAGTTACACTGATACGTTAAGTACGCGACTGTTATAAGAATAGAGACCGGTAAAGATATGTTGACTATTCTAAGGATACGGAATAAGTGAAGTTTTACTGACGATACTGTGTCTGGGGAAAGCTAGGGATGGGTGTGTCTAAGGACACGGGACTATCGGACTTGTTGATGATAATTTTGGTTAAGGAAGTGAGGGTAGTAGACATCTTTCTCCGATTGGATAATAAGACGGTTGGTGGACCAGGAAGGGTTTTAGCCGCCCTCGTGAGAAAGTTGCTAACGCAACATAGCAGACGCGAGGAAAACCTACTTTCCCTGTTAACCCGTAGTAAACAATAAACGTAAAAGGAAATCTAAGACAAGAGATACTCGCTTGGCCTGAAGGACCTTAACTATGAAAATTCCAAGACCCCTGGTGGGTACTTAGGACTACTGAGGGCACGCGCCAAGGATGTGCAGACATCTGGGCGCCATCCTGCCCGCGGTGTGTGGCCTGGTCTCTGATGTGAATTGACGTTATACAAACACAGTTAAATTAAGAAAATGTTCCCTGCGATTGTGTAATCATATATACGTAATTATATATCTCATACGTTTATTCTCTTTCTTTCCCCTCCTAAAATGTCAGCGATCCATAATACAATATCGGGCCTCCCTATACTAGTTTGTAAGTTCATAGTCTAAGGAATGGTTACATTGTAAGTCAATAAATGGTAGTATGAAGTGCAACGTTTATGTGAGCACCTATACTAGGCGTACATTACGCAAACATTAAAAACTTCCCACAAGCTGAGACCCTCAACTCATAAATCAAATTCTTTTTATTTTTGATTCATTGTAGTAAATGAAATCATTTACCAACATATTTGTCACACTTTTCTCATTCAGATAAGACCAAGCACGATATAATTTGGAGCATATTTGCTTACCGAGTAAATGATAATTAAATACATATCAATAAGTAAATCTAACATCACAAATATATTAGTAAAAGTTTAATTTTGGAAAAGTTAGAAATAAAAAAGTTTTACTTTTGATTCAGCACATAGATACATTGTCTCCGCGCTATCTGCCACTGGACCATATTACACCACCACAAAATATCCCGAAGTTCTTGTTGGACTCAACGGGTATAACATCGCATATACTTTGCATATTTACTGCATAGGCCTCCGCAGTTTATTTAATTTTTTATAATCATTGTAACAAAAGTTAGTGTTATAATTTCATTTTATTGCAGCATAAGTCCAGTTTTTGTGTGTGCAATAAAATATTGTTATACTACTATCACCAGGAACGATGTGTAAAAGTACACTTACAAGAAAAGATAAAAATTTATTTCACAGTTATACTTAAATGTGGCATAAAGAGTAATATGTGAAAGAAAATTTCAGAAACATTGATTTCCAGAATTATTTCATTACTTTCCACATACAGTTGTCAATATCCACAGTTGGCTGAATCCCACATGTAGAGTGTAATAAAAGAAGAACAAGACAATACGATAAAATGTTGTAAGAAACAAGAAATTCTAACAGTGAAATAAATAAAAAAACAGAAAAAGATAAAACAGATAATAGGAAACTACAACGGAACAAAGAAAGCTCAAGAAAGTAGACAGTTACAACTAAAATGGCAGAAGAAAGAAACACAAGAGGAAAATTAGAAAAACACATCATAAACAGCAAAATGGCAACAAAAGACAAAGAATAGATAACAACAAGTATAAACAAAGGAAATATAGTTGTGAACACAGGGAATAAAGGCATGAAATTTGAAATCCTGAAAAAGATACATATGTTTAGGGAAATGAGAAATTTTTTTTTTTTTTTTTTTTATTTATTTGTTGAAATTACAATCAATTCTCGCGTTGAGAAGAAATGAGAAATATGAAAGACAAATTAAAGGAGATAAGAAAGGCAAATAATATATTTAGTTACACCTAATACAAGATGTTAAGCTAGAGAAAAATAACAGGAGATAAGGAAATAAAATGGATAGAAAAAAGAAGAAAACTTGAAACTACAAGATAAGATAGATGAACTCGAAGGGATGACGATAAATTAAAAGTGATAAACGAAGCGGAATATATTCAAGAGATAAAAACAAAACACCATTAAAAGCTGTAACAGTTATACTTTCAGACCAGAAGAATAAGATGAGAGTATAAGTAAATGAAAAGATATGGAACATTCAAGGACATTAGATATAGCATTGCAAAGAAAGGACAAGATCATACATGATCTATCACAAACGCTATCATACTTTGAGAAAAATATATTTTTTATCTTTCTTAAAATCCTTTTTAAGAAGGAAAAATGATTTGAAACAAGAACAAAAGAAACTTTCAATCATTTTTCTTGCCTTAAATCGCAGTGTAAAAATAAAGATGAAAATTTGGGGAAATTAGGATTACATCAACATGGATTTTAGCAACAGGTTTGGAACCATGCAGGATCTTAATCCTACTACAGAATTTATCATCAATACTTTTGCGACATAAATTCCTGAAGATGGATTTCTAATATCTTCATTGGAATTTTGTAAATTTCTACCAGAATAAAATATCCAAAATTAAAGCTAGTGGTTTGTTGAATGACTTGACATATCTCATAGCTGTGTATCCTTATATTCTAGAATGAAGCTGATAAAAAATAAACAGTGTTCAATGTTATAGCGGATTGTAAAGACAATACAATGAACGAGCATACCTTGTTGTCGCGAATTGAAACGTTGCTCGTCACCGTGTGTGTCTGATTTGACGTGCAAGACATTTCCTTGCGGAAGTTGACCCTCTAGTTGTTGGCGCGAGGTTCGCCGCTAACGGTTGCTGCGATGCTGATGATGATGTGATCATGTGGCACTGTATGATTTACTGCTGTATCTCTGTTCACTTGATCGTCCAATGCTCGTGATCCGGCTCGAAGGACCAAATGTTACGACCGTTCGCGTAGAGACGCGATCGCGAGGGAAACGTGTGACCGGGAGACGTAAATTTTTGCTACGATTATGATAATCGACGCCGCGAATTAGTCGTTCCCCTGTTTCGTTTAGAATAACAGAGATAGTTCAAATGATTTTAACTTTGAATTAACACGGTTAATATAAACGTGCATATTTAACGATATTTAAAGTTATAATGAATACGTCACAAATGATTTAACGATGATACAATTAGTTTGTTACAGTAATTTGACCCGATTTTATGATATTTCTCGATGTATTCGTTAAACTAAGCGACTTTGATTTTATTCGTCTGAACCTTTCGATGCATCCCGTTTGAATTCTCATTTGCCACTGACTGCCCTTCCATTTTGTCCTTTGTCTTCTCTGAGATACGACCCCCACTACGCTCGGATCACGCCGCCGTTCGCGCCTATGATCACGTATACCAGCTTCTTTATGCGGATAAAATAACGCACCGAAGGCGAATAGATGTTTCTGGAACTCGCTGCTTGACGACAACTATGCGTTTATCGCTACTTTGTGTATATCTCGACGGTCATGTAAGACGATCTGTTTGCGACGGTTAGGAACACGGCCTATAGTAAGCCTTGGGGCGTAATAAACGGAGAGAATAGAATAATCTACAGGATTATCAACGGTGAAGTATATAAATATACTAACGACTCAGAAAACATAATTGAAGCGAGTTGCTTAGATATGAAATTATTGTTAATAACTAAAAGAATAATAGTACAAGTTAGATTAGCAGAGAGACAAACGTGATTGTGCAGTGAGTCTAGGAAACAGGATAAAATATAAAACAAATAAAAATGGAATATGCAATACGTCCTATCCAAGAAGATTGGATACCAACTAATGCATAATAAAAGAATGTCCGCAATATTTGGAATTAAGAACAAAATTCTTGAAATAAACAACCACCATCTTTATGAACAGAGAAAATTGATTATTGAGACTAAAGAATTTTATTAAGAAACAACATGACGCTCAGAGCATAATAACTGAAGTTATAATAACCCTAAAATTAATTTTAATAAAAATTTAATAAAAAATTTTAATTCATATCAATATGTAGTATATTTAAGAATTTATGAGTTATAATAAATTTAATTTTTTAATAATTATATTTTAATATTAATTTGAAAGAGGATTCAAAAGTAAAATTAATAAATTAATTAATTTGAAAATAGTTTTGAAAAGTGTACAAATTGCCCGTCAATTTCATTTGTGGAATAAGTCGTAACATAGTAAAAATATTGGAAAATGTTTTTAGATAAAAAATTAGTTTTTATAATATTTCATTTTTAATGAAAATTATTTAAATTGAATTTTTTTTTAAATAATAAATTTAATATTTTAGTTTAAAATTTATTAAATTATATTTTTGTAAAGTTGTATAATAAATAATTGTTAAAGTAATAATTTATGAAATAATATAATGATTTATAGATTGAGTAATGTGAATGAAATTTTAAAGAATTAAATAAGTAAAATAAATTTTGTACCTTTTGTATCAGGGTTAATTAATATAATTTAATAATTTTATTATTCTCGAAAGAAAAAGAGTTAAATATATAATTATGTTTTTGTTGAATAAAAAATTATAATATATATTTAGAAATTAAATGTTAATCGATTATTTTTATATCTAGTTTTTTTTTAAACGAATTTAATTTATATATAAAAAATATAAAAAATTTATTTTATAATTTTTTTTATTTTTATATAAAAAATTTATGGGATAATCTATAAATTTAAATATATAATTAAATTATTATTATTATTTAAAAATTTATATTATAATTATATTGATTCAGTAATAATTTTTATTAATAAATACTTAATAATTTAATGATTTTATTTTAAAAATTTAAGAAATTTATATAAAATTGAATAATATATATATATTTATTAAAAAAAAATAATTTATAATTTATTTAAATTAAGTATAATGATTATATTAGTAATATTTTATGTTTAAAATTTTTATTTTTTAATAAATTCTGAAATATATATATATATATATAAGGAATTAGGCAAATTAAATATATTCACCTGTTTATCAAAAACATGGCTTATTGATTTTAATTTTAAGTCTATCTGCCCAATGATTTAATTATTTAATGGCTGCAGTATAATTGACTGTACAAAGGTAGCATAATCAATTGTTTTTTAATTAAAAACTAGAATGAAAGAGTTAATGAGATATATACTGTCTCATATATATATAATTAATTTAAATTTTTAGTAAAAATGCTAAAATATTTTTATGGGACGATAAGACCCTATAGAATTTTATATTTATATTTAGATTATATTTATTTTTAAATATAAATATTTAATTGGGAGGATTGTTAAATTTATAGAACTTTATTTTAAATATAAACTTTAATTTAAGAATAATTAATGATCTTGTATTATAAATTAAAAGAATAAATTACCTTAGGGATAACAGCGTAATATCTTTTTAAAGATCATATTAATAAAGATGATTGCGACCTCGATGTTGAATTAAGATAAATTTTAAATGCAGAAGTTTAATAATTAAGTCTGTTCGACTTTTAAAATCTTACATGATTTGAGTTCAAATCGACGTGAGTCAGATTGGTTTCTATCTATAAAAATAAATAAATTATTTGTACGAAAGGACTATAATTTTTAATTAAATTATATTTTAAATGTTAATTAATAATTTTTATTATATTAGCAAATTTAGTGCATTAAATTTAGAATTTAAATAAATTATAATAAAATTATAATATATAATAATTTTTTTTTTTAATATTTTATTTATAATATTAATAATTTTGATTAGAGTAGCTTTTTTAACTTTATTTGAACGTAAAATATTAGGATATATTCAATTACGAAAAGGTCCAAATAAATTAATAATTAAAGGTTTATTTCAACCTTTTAGAGATGCTTTAAAATTGTTATTAAAAGAATTTTTTTTTTTTAATTTTAATAATTTATATTTATATAGACCAATAATTATATTTTTTTTATCATTAATATTATGATTAATTTATCCTTGAATTTATTCTTTTTTTTTTATTGATTATAGAATTATTTTTTTAATATTAATTTTGAGTTTAATAGTTTATCCTATTATGATTATTGGTTGAGTATCTTTATGTAATTATTCAATTTTAGGTTCATTACGTTCTGTTTCTCAAATAATTTCATTTGAAATTTTATTATTTTTAATTTTTTTTTATTAATAATTTTAATTGAAAATTATTCTTTTTTTATATTTTTAAAATTTCAATATAATGTATATTTTTTTTTTATATATCCTTTATATATTATTTTTATTATAAGATCGTTAATTGATTTAAATCGAGTTCCATTTGATTTGATTGAAGGTGAATCAGAATTAGTTTCTGGATTTAATGTTGAATATTATAGAAGATTATTTGTATTAATTTTTTTATCTGAATATTTAAATGTTATATTTATAAGATTATTATTAACAATAATGTTTTTTGGATTAAATTGATGATCATTTAGTTTTATTTTAGTTTATTTATTTCATTTAATTTTATTAATTATAATTCGTGGTGTATTACCTCGTATTCGATATGATAAATTAATAATAATATGTTGGGTTGAATTATTAGTGTTAATTTTAATATATTTAATATTAATTTATTTAATAAAAGAATTTATTGTTTTGATAGTATTTTAATTTGTATTTAAAAAAATATTTAATTTTTAATAAAATTTTTTTATAATAAATTATAATTAATTTTAAATTAATTTTATTAATTTAAGAATTATAAAAATTTATATGTATATATATATAGATTAAGTTTTTAATTATTATATTTAAATATATAAAAGTTTGTTTATATAAATTTAATTAATTAAAAAATTAATTTTTATTAAATTTATATATATATATAAATAAATTATTTAATATTTATTTATTGATTTCTAATTAATATTATTAATTTAAAAATTAATATTATTTTAAAAATTATATTTAAATATGTGTGTGTGTGTATTTTATATATATTTAAATATGTGTGTATATTAATAAATTTGTATGTATTTATATAAATATATTAATATTATTAGTAAGTTTGTGTTTATATATATATATAT
The DNA here is from genome assembly GCF_051014615.1 of Bombus vancouverensis nearcticus. Taxonomy (NCBI): domain Eukaryota; kingdom Metazoa; phylum Arthropoda; class Insecta; order Hymenoptera; family Apidae; genus Bombus; species Bombus vancouverensis. The sequence goes on along the minus strand of NW_027468916.1, from coordinate 272,121 downwards.
ATGTCGGAGATGAAAGAACACCGGAGTCTGTAACTGAACAATTGTAGTTATTCAATCCGATTGTAATTGTTCGAGAGTTGTGATAATGAGCTTGGGCTCGAGGCGACAGTCAGTCGCCGAACGTGGCCGCGGTCACGGGATGAACGCTTTGCCTAGCAAAGGTATGGAGTAATTCTATAGCTCTCCTTAAAGGAAATATTCGTGGCGACACGCGACAGTAAACATTCCAACGGTTTCTGTCCCGTGGCCCGCCACACGCAGACCCTATTCTTCGAGTAAGATGATTGCCAGATGTCGATGCGTCTCCGCAGTACATGCTCGGCTAGCCCGAGGGCCCGTTATAAATCTTAAGGTTTAGTTAACTAAAGTCCTTCAAACAGACAAACAGTCTTTGTCCCAACTACGGGAAGATAGGGGAGACATATTTTTCAACGAGCGCGGTCTCCCACTAGCAACTTTCCCTCGAGAGCGGCTAGCATCTTTTTCTAACCACCGATATGGAGATTGACCAATTAGCAGCAACGTCAATTTCCCTTACTTTCTGAACGAAGGCTTTTCTCGACGAATCCGATGATCTCGTATCCTTAGACACACCCCATTATAGTTTTCCTCTGTGGCATCATCGGGACGGGAAAGGCATTCTTGTTCGCGATCTCACTGATGAAAGGAGTAACCCTTTACGACCAGTGAATATCACGCATCCGACTTAGATTTTGTGAGTACGTTCATCTATCATCCCGTCGACCGCGGATTCGTTATTGAACCTAGGATCATTGTCATTAGTTTCTCGAGTGCCTAACTACCACGGTTACTTGTCCGGCTCTATAATAATCGTATTTGCACTAGTCAATGTCTTCTCTATTGCATAACGACAACGTGTAACCCAAACGAAGATTCGTTTCACGCCCCTAACCCTAATTCTAATGTCCGCTCCGACATATATAAATATAAATAAGTAAATTTGTGTGTGTATTTAAATATATTAAATATATATATATAAATTTATGTGTACTTAAATTTTAAAATATTTATATATATATATTTGTAGATATATGTATATAAATTAAATTTTTTATTTTTTATGTTTAATTTATTTATAGGTTTCATTAAATAAATTATAAATTTATTAGATAAATTTAAAATTAAAAAAAAATGTAAATATAATTAATTTTGATTTAAATTAAATAAATTGTTTATGTTTAATAATTATAATAATTTAACTATATAATTAAATTTTAGTTTATAATTAGATAATTGTTTATTTAAAGTTAATGGAAAATTTTATTTCTATAATATGATTTCAAGTCATATACTTATTCAAGTTCATTAACTAATTATTTTTTTTTAATAATATATCTCAAATATTATTTATAAAAAATGATAAAATTAAATATATAAAATATAATGATGTAAATAATATATTTAAATTTGTATATGGATATTCAATTATTTGTTTTCCTAATCAAGTAAGTATAATAATCGTTAAGAATCAGCCGATGTTATTTGCAAATTGTCAGTTGTTGTTATCTGTTTAATAAACATTATTGGTTAAATATCACCTAGTGTACTTCAGTACCTATTACACCATTCCACCTCATATTCAAGAGATAAAAACAAAACACCATTAAAAGCTGTAACAGTTATACCTTCAGACCAGAAGAATAAGATGAGAGTATAAGTAAATGAAAAGATATGGAACATTTAAGGACACTAGATATAGCATTGCAAAGAAAGGACAAGATCATACATGATCTATCACAAACGCTATCATACTTTGAGAAAAATATATTTTTTATCTTTCTTAAAATCCTTTTAAGAAGGAAAAATGATTTGAAACAAGAACAAAAGAAACTTTCAATCATTTTTCTTGCCTTAAATCGCAGTGTAAAAATAAAGATGAAAAAAATATTATAGCGGATTGTAAAGACAATACTATGAACGAGCATACCTTGTTGTCGCGAATTGAAACGTTGCTCGTCACCGTGTGTGTCTGATTTGACGTGCAAGACATTTCCTTGCGGAAGTTGACCCTCTAGTTGTTGGCGCGAGGTTCGCCGCTAACGGTTGCTGCGATGCTGATGATGATGTGATCATGTGGCACTGTATGATTTACTGCTGTATCTCTGTTCACTTGATCGTCCAATGCTCGTGATCCGGCTCGAAGGACCAAATGTTACGACCGTTCGCGTAGAGACGCGATCGCGAGGGAAACGTGTGACCGGGAGACGTAAATTTTTGCTACGATTATGATAATCGACGCCGCGAATTAGTCGTTCCCCTGTTTCGTTTAGAATAACAGAGATAGTTCAAATGATTTTAACTTTGAATTAACACGGTTAATATAAACGTGCATATTTAACGATATTTAAAGTTATAATGAATACGTCACAAATGATTTAACGATGATACAATTAGTTTGTTACAGTAATTTGACCCGATTTTATGATATTTCTCGATGTATTCGTTAAACTAAGCGACTTTGATTTTATTCGTCTGAACCTTTCGATGCATCCCGTTTGAATTCTCATTTGCCACTGACTGCCCTTCCATTTTGTCCTTTGTCTTCTCTGAGATACGACCCCCACTACGCTCGGATCACGCCGCCGTTCGCGCCTATGATCACGTATACCAGCTTCTTTATGCGGATAAAATAACGCACCGAAGGCGAATAGATGTTTCTGGAACTCGCTGCTTGACGACAACTATGCGTTTATCGCTACTTTGTGTATATCTCGACGGTCATGTAAGACGATCTGTTTGCGACGGTTAGGAACACGGCCTATAGTAAGCCTTGGGGCGTAATAAACGGAGAGAATAGAATAATCTACAGGATTATCAACGGTGAAGTATATAAATATACTAACGACTCAGAAAACATAATTGAAGCGAGTTGCTTAGATATGAAATTATTGTTAATAACTAAAAGAATAATAGTACAAGTTAGATTAGCAGAGAGACAAACGTGATTGTGCAGTGAGTCTAGGAAACAGGATAAAATATAAAACAAATAAAAATGGAATATGCAATACGTCCTATCCAAGAAGATTGGATACCAACTAATGCATAATAAAAGAATGTCCGCAATATTTGGAATTAAGAACAAAATTCTTGAAATAAACAACCACCATCTTTATGAACAGAGAAAATTGATTATTGAGACTAAAGAATTTTATTAAGAAACAACATGACGCTCAGAGCATAATAACTGAAGTTATAATAACCTGAGCACAACTCAAAAACTTAGCTATGACCCTTTTGTAATAACTAACAAACAAACATTTCAAACTTAATTAATTATAAACAAGCTACAGATAATTTGAAGTTGGATATGAACAAGCTTAATAACAAAATTAAATAAATAGAATTTTTCTTATTTAAATGCGACAGTTCGTATTACAAAACAAATTTTGTTCAGGAATAAGGTTTTCTGAAAATTTCCAGCGAAAATTTTTGCAGTTTCCTAAAGGAATTATAACCTATGAGATAAATGAAATAAAAATACAAAAACCAACTGATATTAAAAGAAGAATGATTATTTTACAAGATAATATGAAACGGTGTAAGGGATTACATATGTAACATATTGTCCCGATGTACACATATCTGCGAAGCTACTTACTACCCTGTATATTCCAGAAACTTCTTAGTTTGCCCCAGCCTTAGCAATTTGAAACTATTTTATTAAAATTAAGAATTTTCCACATTAGATCGAACGCACTTCTAATAGGTACCAAACAGTATATATATATATATAGCAAGATTTTACATATCTCTAAATTATTCACAGAAAATTAATACGGCACATAATTAGACTTCGGATTGTAAATATTAAGAATAAATAACCGATACAGTCTCACAAAAATAGAAGGATAAAGATAGAGATAAGGGATCAAAAACAACAGTTATTTTTCAAATTTGTATGAAAAGCCCTTAAGAAAATAAGTTCCTCCTTAAATTGAAAACAGTTATATGTATAGAAATCAAACTTGCGATAAAAGTAAAAAAGATAGAAAATAAGAAAATTGTATTTGTTTTTATGACTCACTTTTACATGTAGTATAATTTCCACCGCTATTTTATCATAGAACGCTATTTTCAAACGCGAATTGTTCCAACTCGATAGTCCCTTGCTTTACTGTAAACGGAAAATTCTTTCGTGTTCTCAACCAAATTTATCAAATTCCAGCAATGACACATGCTATGTGATTGTCAGTAGAACATGGAGAAATGTTTCCAGTAAAGTTTCGAGCGACTTATCGGCGATTTTCAGGAGACACGACGCGACGATATCGCGTGTACAGTGCTTCTATCGGTGTTGATGCGCTTTAATACATAGTGCAAGAGAACACTAATAAGATTTCCCAGTGGGCCTGTAAATCCTTATAGATCACTCAAAAATATATCATATTGTTTGTTTCAACTACTAGCAATTTAAAACGTCGTCTACATATATTTAGAAAGTTAGCAAAGACATATATTTGTTCCTGAGCATGATTTCTATCAGTTGAGCGTTGTAGCAAAATGTCCGATACAATTTAATGTTGAATTTGTCTTTTTTTTAGGCTAGCTTGATTGGATTACAGGTAGATTTAAACGATCCGTGTGTTGCATCTCCAAGGCATCTTCGACTCATCGATACGCAGTGATACCCGGCAAACTTCTAGTTTGGACAAGCGACGTTGCTTGCAGGCAGTTTATATACATGTTTTGGCATGTGTTGTCGGCAGGCAATGTCTACAGACGCCTGTAGTCTGCCCGTACGCGCCTTAAGTTTCACTGACAGACATTGTCCGCCGATTACTACGACATCTGTCTGTGGACAATAGGCCGTCAGTGTGGAGTTATCTTTACCCGAATAATTTAAGAAATATAAAATAAACTTCAACGAAAAGTTGCTAGCTTCGATATCTTACTAATACAATGTTATCGAAATTGAATAAACCTCGTTACTGTATTTAAAAGGAAATTGCATTTATATTTCAAGTTTATAGAGACAACAACAACAACCAAACAAAGAATCGCAACGAAGAAATAAACGGATACAACAAACAGAACACTGGATCGAAGATAGAACAATAAACAAGATAGAACCAAGAAAACAACAGTAACGAAGAACCGGGGCGCAGAAAAAAGCACGAAGCGTGCGAGCTGGAGAGGAAAACTGTGACCGTCGGTGCAAGCGGTAAGCCTACAAAATGGTTGCCGAGCAGGAATAATCGGCTGGAGAGCCAACCTGCTGGGACCGAGCTATATGGTGGCAGGTATCGCGTGGCGCCAGCTAAGCGAGCTGCCGCCCGAAAGGGTAGGTTTAACTTGTCCAATGATCCGCAAGGAGAGGGCAAGTCGCGCGCCGACCATCTATGCGCGCCATTCCCAAGTCGAACGCGAACATCTAAATGCGAAGCCAGTATGCGTTTTTACTGCAGGTATGGCGCGGTCGACCAAAAGGTCGGGCCCTCAAACGCACACATTACTTGTACAATTCGAGTGCTGCAGATACGGAAAAGTAATTTATAATTTATCGTAATTTATCGTAATGCGAATTTTGGCGCGTCGTCATAAATAGATTTTTATTTAAAACGAAATTGTTAAATATCCTTTTGTATCAATTCACATAACGTTAATAAATCAATATTAGACATATTACTCATAAATTGTACATATCTTTGTGCATATACGCATAGTTTTCGTGCATATCTCAATATTTGTATATTTTATGTGTATAACTTTCATATGCTTTTCGCAAATTTTACATTCATAAACATCTGCAATCTACACGTTACGTTTTTCGTTGTATTTACAAGTACGGACATTAGATATTCTATTACATTCTTTTATTATAATCTTTTGATATATTTATAGTTGTTTAATTATTAGGTCATCCCATAAGTTCGTGCCGTTTTTCGAGAGGTTATATATGTTAAGATCGTTTACATACCTTTCAGTTTCATGAAAAAATGTAATCCCCCTCTCGTTGTACAACTTCTTCCCATTTTTCTGGTAGGTTCCGTCTCGATAAAAGTTCTCTTGTTTTTCTTTAAAATAATTTTCTATGCTATTTTTGAGAGTGTCAATATTTTCAAATTTTTTAGCTACTAAAAAGTGTTGTAATGCTCTGAACAGGTGGTAATCAGATAAGGCAATGTCTGGGGAATATGGGGGATGTGGTAAAATTTTTCAATTAAATTCAGACAATTTTTTTGTAACGCTTTTCGCGACATGCGGTTTAGCATTGTCGTGATGGAAGATAACGCTGTTCCTATTCACTAAACCTGGCCGTTTTTCAGCTAGTGCTTCCCTTAATTTTTCTAACTGAGCGCAATATTTGTCTGAATTAATGGTATCACCACTAGATAAAAGTTCAAAATAGAGTATTCCTTTATAATCCCACCATACACACAAAAGAACTTTACGTGGATGTAACCCTGGTTTTGCACAGCGTTCAGGTGGCTGATTTCGTTGGGATCAGCTACGTTTCCGTTCAGGGTTTTCGCAAAGTATCCACTTTTCATCACCAGTTACCAGGGGCGTTTAAGGAATGGTTCACGTTTATTACGTGCAATTAATGACATGCACGCTGTCGTTCGTTCAAGACGGTTCCGTTCCGTAAGTCCATGGGGCACCCAAACGTTCAACTTTGACACCATCCCCATTTTTTTAAACACCTATGAATTGTTGTCTTAGGTATTTTCAGGACATTTGACATCTCTTGAACTGTCAAACTTGGTGATTTTTCAACAAGATCCCGAATTTTATCTCCGTCTGTCTGAGGAGGACGCCCGGAGCGTACCTCCTCTTCTAAACAGAAATTCCCAGCTCTAAAACGTTGGAACCACTTCCTACAGGTGCGAGATGAAAGCGCATTTTCTCCGTAAACAGCACATATGTTTTTCCTGGCAATTGTGACCGAACTTTCTTTCCGAAATTCATATAGATGTCGAAAATGGATACGCATTTCACTCGTGATTTTTTACTGTTAGAAGTCACTGTGTTCACTATATTACGATCTTATGCCCACGAAGATCTACTCTAGCCTGTTCTCGATCAGCTAAGCTCAAGTGCATTGGTCCCTTATCGCCGTATGTTTAGAAATCGACACATGAAATATATACACAAAAACTTATGGGATCACCTAATATGTAAACGATTTTGAACTATTTAATTTAATAAAGACCTTAGATCGACGGATTTTAACTGCTGTCACATAATCGTTAATTCATTACTTTTCCTCCAACTGTCACGAATTTTCACAAAGTGTGTATTTCGGATCGTTAATCTCATACGGATGTAAACTTCATTTTCTTAATAATCTTGGTCAATCATGTATCACATTTTCTATAAAATCTATAAGATCAGCAAGTGCTCTAATACTTGTGAACAATCATATATCTTAATTCGTGCCTTTTGTATTAATACAGAAGCTTCATGCGAGAAAGAATTTTCGATATAAATGTTCTCAATGTTGTAAATCGAGTTCTGCCAGAGCAACCGAGCCAAACGGACGTGTAAAACAGTGCTTCAGAAAAAGTGCGGCAAGTGGGGAAGAGAAAGTTACGAACGGCAACGCCCATAGCTAAATGGTGGAAACTCGTGTCTTCTACTAAGAAGACTACAAGCAAAACTAAAATGAAAAAGCACATCCCACCGATAAAAATAATTAACAAAGACGAACAATACTACATAAATAAAACAACAAACATATCAAAACCAAGCCAACCAATAAACGAAGAACAGGAATGCTCAGCTACAAACGAAGTTGATATGGAAACAATACCAAACAATGAAGAGAATATTACCAATAACGAATTAACCCAACAGGATGAAAGCTGGAAGGTGGCAAGTTGTAACAAGAAACGAAAAATAACAGGAAATTCAGATACAGAAAAGCAGCGATGGCTGCAAGAATTACCATTAAGAAACTCCTTCAGCTCACTTACGGAAGAAATAGACGACCCAACAACCAAAAACACAACTAAATCAACGCAAACTACAAAACCACCACCAATATTTGTCGACGCCCAGATAATAGACCCGCTTATTGATCGACTAAACGATATAGTTGGGAAGGAAAACTACACAATAAAACAAACAAAATTAGAACAAGTAAAAATTCAAATAAACACCCCAGAAAATTATAGGAAAGTGATAAAAGAATTAAAAGAAAAAACGCTGTGTACCACACATACCAGCTGAAAACGGAAAGGAGCTACGAAATAGTTATAAGAGGACTACATTCAAAAACTAACACAAAAAAAATTAAGTGACGAATTAGCAAAAATTGGTCACCAAACAAGAGCAATAAACAATATGACAAGATACGATACGAAGCATTTAACAACACACTGTCCATACGTAGGGAAAATAAATGATGTAAAATGTTACAACTGTAATGGAAACCACCCAGCCAGCTATAAAGGATGCGAAATCAGAAAACAATCACAACGTAAACAGTTTCCACCACTTGGCAATAGATCAATCAATAACTACCAACCACAACAAAGTATAACGGATAATTAAGCAACATTGAAAGCACAAAATGAACCAAAAGCTATAAACGGAAACACCGATCCCCAAGGAAACCGCAGCTACGCGCAAGTAACCCAAAACATTAGACAAACAACGCCCACAAACAAACAGAATCAAAGCAACAACACCGAAGACGATACAGAAATCAAAGAAATGCTCAGACAATCCATTAAAGGTACAGAGATATTAAGAAAAATGGTAAGTGAGAAAAACACAATACTAAGGCAACAAGTACAACAAACAACAGTCATGTTACAACTACTCACAAACTTGCTAAGTAAAAAATAAAAATGGACATGCTTAAAATAGCAGCCTGGAACTCTAACGGACTACAACAAAGGGCCCTAGAAACTAAAACATTCCTGTATAATAATAATATCGACATACTACTCGTATCGGAAACACACTTCACTATAAAAAGTTACATAAAAATACCGTACTACACAATATATGATACCAAGCATCCTTCAGGAAAATCACACGGAGGGACCGCAGTAATAATAAGAAACGACATTTAAACACCACTAACACAGCCAAGCTAGTAAGGAATATATACAAGCAACCACCGTTACTGTACAAACTAGCAGCAACCATTTACAGTTGTCAGCAGTATATGTACCACCGCGACACAAAATGACATCACAAACGTGGGAAGAGTACTTTCAACACTTAGGTGACAAGTATATCGCAACGGGAGACTACAATGCAAACCACACGCTATGGGGATCAAGAATTACCACACCTCGAGGTAGAACCCTGGAAAAATACATTAACAACAACCTCAATATATTATCCACAGGAAGACATACTGGCCGACAGACCTAAGCAAAATACCTGGCCTACTCGATTTTGCAGTTACAAAGGGACTAAACGCAAATAAACTAAAAATAACACCCAGCCTCATTGCATACAGCCCAATTGCTTACAGAAACAAATTAATACTTTATAGCAATCCAGGGACACTATGCAACAGAAAAACCAAATGGCAAATTTTTAAAGAAATAATCGAGAGCAAAACCAGTTGCAGCATCCCATTGGAAACACCCGAACACGTCGAACAGGCAGTAACACCATTGACAGAAACTATCCAAGAAGCATCATGGACAACCACTATACCTGAACCAACCAACAGACAAACAAAAATAATTCCATCAGACATACTTGAAAAAATTAGAGAAAAAAGAAAAGCGAAAGCAAAATGGCAAAAACATAGAACACGAGAAAACAAAAATCACCTAAACAAACTTGCAAAGGAAATAAAAAACAAAATAAAAGTGCACAACAATAACAAATTCACAAAATTCATAGAGTCACTCTCTGCTCACGAGAACTCCAACTACTCCCTATGGAAAGCCACGAAAAAAAAAGAAACCAATAAAACTAGTCCCAGCAATCAGGACGGCAGACAACACATGGGCAAGAAGCAACGAAGAGCAAGCTGAAGAATCTTCCAACCACCTTTGAAACACATTTATACCACATAATATCAACAACAGCAACCCCAAATGTCATACGGACGAGGACGCGTTTACCACTAGTACCTCAACTGACAACCACTATACCATACCTAAAACAACAGCACAAGAAATTAGAAACATAATCGAGAAAACAAAAAACAATAAAGCACCACGAATCGATCTAATCAATGGTAAAATCTTGAAAAACCTTCCGCCAAAAGCGATAACACTAATGACAATAATATTCAATGCAATACTAAGAATCCAATACTTTCCTAAACTGTGGAAACTAGCACAGGACATAATGTTACCCAAACCAGGCAAAGAACCACACCAAACTGCATCTTACAGACCAATATCACTACTTCCTGTGTTTTCCAAAATACTAGAGGAAATAATATGCAACCGCATAAAACCAATAATATAGAAGGAAAAATTAATACCAGATCACCAATTTCGATTCAGAAACATACACTCCACTATAGAGCAAATGCACAGGCTCATTAAAGAAATAATACTAGCATTAGAAAACAAACAATACTGCACAGCCCTCTCTATGGACATAGATAAAGCATTTGACAAAATAAACCACGAAAGCCTACTACAAACAATCAGGAAACAATTTCCGGAGCAAATATACCAATTAATAAAATCTTACTTAAGCAGCAGAACCTTCGTAATAAAAATCAAGGACACATACTCTGAAGTTAAAGACATCAAGGCAGGGGTTCCGCGAGGAAGCGTCTTAGGATCAATACTATACACAAAACATACCAACAACTACCAATAGCAAAATACTGACACTCACGGACGACACAGCTGTACTAGTCAGGCACACTAACCCAGAAACAGCAGTCAAATTACTACAAGAACATATCACAAAAATAGAAAAGTGGCTGCAAGATAAACAAATAAAAGCAAACCCCGATAAATGCAACCATATTACACTCACACTGCGAAAACAGACACCGGCACGCACATACCGCAAACAAGGCAAGTCAAATACCTAGGACTAAACCACCTAGAAACACAACTCACATGGAAACAGCATACTAAATCAATAATAGACAAAATACAGACAACAAGGAGGCAAATGCATTGGCTAACAAGTCGAAAATCCAAATTAAGCATAGAAAATAAATTAAAAATATACAAAACGATCATAAAACCCATCTGGACGTACGGAATACCACTATGGGGGGCAGCGGCAATGAGCCATATAAACAAAATAGAGACAGTACAAGCTAAAATTCTTAGAACAATAGTAAACGCCCCATGGTACGTTAGAAACGAAGGCATACGGAAGGACCTGGGAATACCAATGGTCAAAGAGAAAATTAGCAGACACGCAGAAAAATACAAAGAAAAAATAGGAACACAGCCAAACTGGCTAGCTGCGGAAACGATCAACACCTCAAACATGGATAGAAGGCTGAAAGGGAAATACCCAGCAGACCTCACAAAGGACACAATCAAACAAACACGAAGATGGTATCCCACTGGGGGTAGCTACCTACATAATAATCTAACAGCTAAAAAATTCTACCAAATGTCCAAACTGGACAAATTGTGAATCTAATCTATAAAATAAAAAAAACCTGTGATCTGAGTTTAGATCTCAGTTTAGAGTGATACATCTCCTAAAAGGATTAAGAGATTTTTTAACAAATTCCCAAAATAACAGTGAATTTTAGAACAAAGATAATGGAAATACATAAACATCTTGTTAATAACGACGTGGGTATACTGATAGGAACTAATATCTGCAGAATATATGAATGTCTTAAACATAAGGTAATGCTAAAAAACGTTCTCTTTGTCCAACGACCTCTTGATTCCTATACAACCTCTCCTGGTTATCTTGCGCACGCGTAACATTCACGTACCGTTACATGCATTGCCATTCCATACTTTTCGTATCCTTTTTATACTGTTACTTGAATATAGAATTATATAAAAAATACAAGAGCACAAAGATATAGAAAATATAAAAATATAAAAATAAAAGTTTACAAAACTGTCAAAATTACAGAAAATCAGATTAAACATTAGTACCTATATTCTACATTCTTTTTGTATTACATATACATTTTTTACATTATAAATGTCGGGTTTACATTAGAATTAGGGTTAGGGGCGTGAAACGAATCTTCATTTGGATTACACATTGTCGTTGTGCAATAGGGAAGACATTGACTAGTGCAACTGCGATTATTATAGAATCGGACAAGTAACCGTGGTAATTAGATACTCGAGAAACTAATGACAATGATCCTAAGTGCAATAACGAAACCGCGGTCAACGGGATAGTAGATGTACGGGCTCACAAAATCTAAGTCGGACTCTTTAATAAAACGCGTAATATTCACTGGTCGTATGGGGTTACTCTTTTCGTCGATGAGATCGCAAGAAAGAATGAATTTCCGTCCCGATGATGCCACAGAGAAAAACTATGATGGGGTGTGTCTAAGGACACGAGATCATCGGATTCGTCGAGAAAAGCCTTCGTTCAGAAAGTAAGGGAAATTGGCGTTGCTGCTAATTGGTCAATCTCCATATCGGTGGTTAGAAAAAGATGCTGGCCGCCCTCGAGGGAATGTTGCTAGTTGGAGACGCCGTTCGTTGAAAAATAGGTCTCCCCTATTTTCCCGTAGTTGGGACAAAGACTGTTTATCTGTTTGAAGGACTTTAGTTGACTAAATCTTAAGATTTATAACGGGCCCTCGGGCTAGCCGAACATGTACTGCGGAGACGCATCGACATCTGGCAATCATCTTACTCGAAGAATAGGGTCTGCGTGTGGCGAGCCAGGGGACAGAAACCGTTGGAATGTTTACTGTCGCGTGCCGCCACAAATATTTCTTTTAAGGAGAGCTATAGAATTACTCCATACCTTTGTTAGACAAAGCGTTCATCCCCTGATCGCAGCTACGTTCGGCGACTGGCTGTCGCCTCGAGCCCAAGCTCATTATTACAAATCTCGAACAAATACAATCGGATTAAAAGACGACAATTGTTTAATTATGCCTATGATAGAATCTAGATTACGGTGTTAAGGGATTTTCCTGAAGTTCCAAAGGGAAGGCACCGATGTTCTTTTATCTCCGACATATATATGAACCAAAATAGAACATATAAGATATATTTTATATCACATGTTTCATGCCCCACTCTTTTCTTAATCATCACATTTTATGTCAGACATTTTCCTTTCATAATTTCCTCAGACTTTTCTTCTGAACCTCTACCAAGCTGCATATCACTTTTTACTTTCCTCTTTTTCTCCCCCCCCCCCCCCGACGTACTGCTTAACCTCGTTCTTGTCTAACACTTTTACCGACACGCGCATTTCCTTTTGTTGTAAGCTTCCTCTAAGAACGGGTATTTCGAAAACGCTCGTTTATTATTTGTAACATTTTCCTCTCAAGCAAACGGCGATTCGAAAATCGTTTCCCATACAGACTCTGATTCAGTGAATGTAGCTTGTACGTTAACATAACACAATGTTTACATGATACTCGCATTCCGTCGCATTTCTGTGAAAAATTACATGCTACAACACAAAATAAGCTGTCATTCGAAATTATATATATAATTTCGGTTAATAATAATACCCGGTTATATTGGGTAAATGTTTATATAGACCTTTCTCCTCGTTTTAGTGTGGTGAATTGGGCTCCGTACTTCCCATATTATCTGAATCACTTTATATGTCTATATAAGATGATTTTTAATACAAACATCAACGTCAATGATTTCACTATGTACGTGAATGATTTTGATACAGTTTCTTGATACAGATGTACATAAAGTCATTGATTTAAATATATTGTAGTATCGTAAACTATTATAATTAGTTTATTAATAATAAATTGATTAAACAGATGTTAATTAAACAGAAAACAATGATTATTTAACATGAACTAATCGCAAAAACGTATTATAATTAAGACAACTAGATAATTAATTAACAACTCTCGTCAACACAGATTCAACTCTCTCTTCACAACGCTAACAACACTATCTCAACAACGCAACCCGCACTCTCTGGCCTCTCAATTCATATTGCTGTTAATTCGTTTATCGTCCCTTAGCAACCCCCTGTCTTTTGTCTTAACCTTATATCTTTTGTTTTAGCCGCACCACGCACATGCTCAGCAACCGCTTGTTTATAATTCGCACGCCCCCCCCCCCCTCTCGCTAGACCCTTCGTCCACGATACTACACTCTGCCGTACTGGTAATCACATCTGCCCTCAGATGTGCTCATCTTCGCTAGTTCACTCGCGTCGTTGACTACGACAGTGTCACGTAATTTTTGGGGTTGATTGGTGAAAATAAAATAGCTGAGTCGTAACACAACTATTAACTTTGTTTTAATTAAACTTTATTATTAATTCAGCAATCACAATGTAACACACACTGAATTAACATAAATCACAACTCACTCCAATCACGTTATGTAAGATTTAGTTACAACAATACGTTAAGTACGCGATTGTTATAAGGATAGAGACCGGTATAGATACATTGACTATTCTAAGGATACAGAATAAGTGAGTTTTTCTGGCGATACTATGTCTGAGAAAGGTTAGACCGACATATACATATTTTACAAATTTTATTATATTATTATCCATATAAAAATTCGTGGTATAATAATCATTATTTTTAAGTATTAACACGTTGACTGCCACGACACCTGTATTCGGGTGTCAGCAAAGTTTCTGACCAGGCCGCGTAACCCATATTCGGATGTCGCTTATTTGACTACTTGCGAAGGATCGTCGTAGGTATTTGAAAAGATATTCCATAATAATAAAACTGTTGAATTGTTATAAAATAGAAATACGAAAATGGTTTATTAAAAAATTATTTAGAATGTAAAACCTTAAAGCATTCTATACGTAGCTGAGGTTGGTCGGGACAATTTGGTCAATAAGTTGTTGTTTTCTTCAAATTCTTTTGTGTCATTGTTCGGTCCACCCGACGTCTTTTATTTGCATAACATAGATAGTTTGCATGCGCGTCTAATGCTTCTTCCGGAATAATTTTTGCGAATGGCGATATTATGCTGACTCCGTCGAAGACAAGGATTTTTTGTATTTTCAGACAACCTTAATAATTTTGCAACTAATAATTGTCTAAATATTCTAATATTTATATTTTTCCTTGTTGCAATTTTCTAAACCGTCAAAGCGTTTACAACAGAAATTCTCAGAAGGAATTGAATGCCAAGTTTTCTGTACCATTTGATTCCTTTTCTAATTGTGGTGGCATAAGAAACCATTTGGTCGGAATAATCTATACCACACTTTCCTTCATTATATTCAACGATAGATAGTGGTTTTAATGTTGCGAACAAATGAAACGAAAGATCATTCTTGAGATCACCACTTGAGCAACTCGTATTACTAAAACATCGATGGGGAGCACCTAGCAGAAAACGCTCGGTACTGCTGTACGCGTGGCCTGACAGAGATTTCTTTGAAAACACGCGTGACAGTCAACGCGTTAAAACCGTTATTAGATATTTATTTAATCAGTCTAAAATTTGTAGTACAATCATGAAAAGCTAACAATAGAATCACGTCTAGACTTCACAAGCATGCCGCAAAATAACAGTGTCATATGTATTTATACAGCATTAGTCTGTTGTCGTCAGATTCACAGTGTCGCGGAATCAGTTATCGTCTGAGTTGAGTCGTCTTTCGGATACGTGATACACATTAAATAGACATTTACTAAAACAATTCTTTTGCCCACCAAGCATTAATTGGTAATATCTGATGAGTGAAGAACATAATTTGATTATTAGAAGGTTGATTTCTGAAATTTCTATAAATTTCTATAAAATGAAAAAATATTCAACTACGTACTAGCTTTGTATGAATAATTTTAACCTAAAAATTTGTTCTGTACTAAAATAGCGGTGGAAATTATACTACATGTAAAAGTGAGTCATAAAAACAAATACAATTTTCTTATTTTCTATCTTTTTTACTTTTATCGCAAGTTTGATTTCTATACATATAACTGTTTTCAATTTAAGGAGGAACTTATTTTCTTAAGGGCTTTTCATACAAATTTGAAAAATAACTGTTGTTTTTGATCCCTTATCTCTATCTTTATCCTTCTATTTTTGTGAGACTGTATCGGTTATTTATTCTTAATATTTACAATCCGAAGTCTAATTATGTGCCGTATTAATTTTCTGTGAATAATTTAGAGATATGTAAAATCTTGCTATATATATATATATACTGTTTGGTACCTATTAGAAGTGCGTTCGATCTAATGTGGAAAATTCTTAATTTTAATAAAATAGTTTCAAATTGCTAAGGCTGGGGCAAACTAAGAAGTTTCTGGAATATACAGGGTAGTAAGTAGCTTCGCAGATATGTGTACATCGGGACAATATGTTACATATGTAATCCCTTACACCGTTTCATATTATCTTGTAAAATAATCATTCTTCTTTTAATATCAGTTGGTTTTTGTATTTTTATTTCATTTATCTCATAGGTTATAATTCCTTTAGGAAACTGCAAAAATTTTCGCTGGAAATTTTCAGAAAACCTTATTCCTGAACAAAATTTGTTTTGTAATACGAACTGTCGCATTTAAATAAGAAAAATTCTATTTATTTAATTTTGTTATTAAGCTTGTTCATATCCAACTTCAAATTATCTGTAGCTTGTTTATAATTAATTAAGTTTGAAATGTTTGTTTGTTAGTTATTACAAAAGGGTCATAGCTAAGTTTTTGAGTTGTGCTCAGGTTATTATAACTTCAGTTATTATGCTCTGAGCGTCATGTTGTTTCTTAATAAAATTCTTTAGTCTCAATAATCAATTTTCTCTGTTCATAAAGATGGTGGTTGTTTATTTCAAGAATTTTGTTCTTAATTCCAAATATTGCGGACATTCTTTTATTATGCATTAGTTGGTATCCAATCTTCTTGGATAGGACGTATTGCATATTCCATTTTTATTTGTTTTATATTTTATCCTGTTTCCTAGACTCACTGCACAATCACGTTTGTCTCTCTGCTAATCTAACTTGTACTATTATTCTTTTAGTTATTAACAATAATTTCATATCTAAGCAACTCGCTTCAATTATGTTTTCTGAGTCGTTAGTATATTTATATACTTCACCGTTGATAATCCTGTAGATTATTCTATTCTCTCCGTTTATTACGCCCCAAGGCTTACTATAGGCCGTGTTCCTAACCGTCGCAAACAGATCGTCTTACATGACCGTCGAGATATACACAAAGTAGCGATAAACGCATAGTTGTCGTCAAGCAGCGAGTTCCAGAAACATCTATTCGCCTTCGGTGCGTTATTTTATCCGCATAAAGAAGCTGGTATACGTGATCATAGGCGCGAACGGCGGCGTGATCCGAGCGTAGTGGGGGTCGTATCTCAGAGAAGACAAAGGACAAAATGGAAGGGCAGTCAGTGGCAAATGAGAATTCAAACGGGATGCATCGAAAGGTTCAGACGAATAAAATCAAAGTCGCTTAGTTTAACGAATACATCGAGAAATATCATAAAATCGGGTCAAATTACTGTAACAAACTAATTGTATCATCGTTAAATCATTTGTGACGTATTCATTATAACTTTAAATATCGTTAAATATGCACGTTTATATTAACCGTGTTAATTCAAAGTTAAAATCATTTGAACTATCTCTGTTATTCTAAACGAAACAGGGGAACGACTAATTCGCGGCGTCGATTATCATAATCGTAGCAAAAATTTACGTCTCCCGGTCACACGTTTCCCTCGCGATCGCGTCTCTACGCGAACGGTCGTAACATTTGGTCCTTCGAGCCGGATCACGAGCATTGGACGATCAAGTGAACAGAGATACAGCAGTAAATCATACAGTGCCACATGATCACATCATCATCAGCATCGCAGCAACCGTTAGCGGCGAACCTCGCGCCAACAACTAGAGGGTCAACTTCCGCAAGGAAATGTCTTGCACGTCAAATCAGACACACACGGTGACGAGCAACGTTTCAATTCGCGACAACAAGGTATGCTCGTTCATTGTATTGTCTTTACAATCCGCTATAACATTGAACACTGTTTATTTTTTATCAGCTTCATTCTAGAATATAAGGATACACAGCTATGAGATATGTCAAGTCATTCAACAAACCACTAGCTTTAATTTTGGATATTTTATTCTGGTAGAAATTTACAAAATTCCAATGAAGATATTAGAAATCCATCTTCAGGAATTTATGTCGCAAAAGTATTGATGATAAATTCTGTAGTAGGATTAAGATCCTGCATGGTTCCAAACCTGTTGCTAAAATCCATGTTGATGTAATCCTAATTTCCCCAAATTTTCATCTTTATTTTTACACTGCGATTTAAGGCAAGAAAAATGATTGAAAGTTTCTTTTGTTCTTGTTTCAAATCATTTTTCCTTCTTAAAAAGGATTTTAAGAAAGATAAAAAATATATTTTTCTCAAAGTATGATAGCGTTTGTGATAGATCATGTATGATCTTGTCCTTTCTTTGCAATGCTATATCTAATGTCCTTGAATGTTCCATATCTTTTCATTTACTTATACTCTCATCTTATTCTTCTGGTCTGAAAGTATAACTGTTACAGCTTTTAATGGTGTTTTGTTTTTATCTCTTGAATATATTCCGCTTCGTTTATCACTTTTAATTTATCGTCATCCCTTCGAGTTCATCTATCTTATCTTGTAGTTTCAAGTTTTCTTCTTTTTTCTATCCATTTTATTTCCTTATCTCCTGTTATTTTTCTCTAGCTTAACATCTTGTATTAGGTGTAACTAAATATATTATTTGCCTTTCTTATCTCCTTTAATTTGTCTTTCATATTTCTCATTTCTTCTCAACGCGAGAATTGATTGTAATTTCAACAAATAAATAAAAAAAAAAAAAAAAAAAATTTCTCATTTCCCTAAACATATGTATCTTTTTCAGGATTTCAAATTTCATGCCTTTATTCCCTGTGTTCACAACTATATTTCCTTTGTTTATACTTGTTGTTATCTATTCTTTGTCTTTTGTTGCCATTTTGCTGTTTATGATGTGTTTTTCTAATTTTCCTCTTGTGTTTCTTTCTTCTGCCATTTTAGTTGTAACTGTCTACTTTCTTGAGCTTTCTTTGTTCCGTTGTAGTTTCCTATTATCTGTTTTATCTTTTTCTGTTTTTTTATTTATTTCACTGTTAGAATTTCTTGTTTCTTACAACATTTTATCGTATTGTCTTGTTCTTCTTTTATTACACTCTACATGTGGGATTCAGCCAACTGTGGATATTGACAACTGTATGTGGAAAGTAATGAAATAATTCTGGAAATCAATGTTTCTGAAATTTTCTTTCACATATTACTCTTTATGCCACATTTAAGTATAACTGTGAAATAAATTTTTATCTTTTCTTGTAAGTGTACTTTTACACATCGTTCCTGGTGATAGTAGTATAACAATATTTTATTGCACACACAAAAACTGGACTTATGCTGCAATAAAATGAAATTATAACACTAACTTTTGTTACAATGATTATAAAAAATTAAATAAACTGCGGAGGCCTATGCAGTAAATATGCAAAGTATATGCGATGTTATACCCGTTGAGTCCAACAAGAACTTCGGGATATTTTGTGGTGGTGTAATATGGTCCAGTGGCAGATAGCGCGGAGACAATGTATCTATGTGCTGAATCAAAAGTAAAACTTTTTTATTTCTAACTTTTCCAAAATTAAACTTTTACTAATATATTTGTGATGTTAGATTTACTTATTGATATGTATTTAATTATCATTTACTCGGTAAGCAAATATGCTCCAAATTATATCGTGCTTGGTCTTATCTGAATGAGAAAAGTGTGACAAATATGTTGGTAAATGATTTCATTTACTACAATGAATCAAAAATAAAAAGAATTTGATTTATGAGTTGAGGGTCTCAGCTTGTGGGAAGTTTTTAATGTTTGCGTAATGTACGCCTAGTATAGGTGCTCACATAAACGTTGCACTTCATACTACCATTTATTGACTTACAATGTAACCATTCCTTAGACTATGAACTTACAAACTAGTATAGGGAGGCCCGATATTGTATTATGGATCGCTGACATTTTAGGAGGGGAAAGAAAGAGAATAAACGTATGAGATATATAATTACGTATATATGATTACACAATCGCAGGGAACATTTTCTTAATTTAACTGTGTTTGTATAACGTCAATTCACATCAGAGACCAGGCCACACACCGCGGGCAGGATGGCGCCCAGATGTCTGCACATCCTTGGCGCGTGCCCTCAGTAGTCCTAAGTACCCACCAGGGGTCTTGGAATTTTCATAGTTAAGGTCCTTCAGGCCAAGCGAGTATCTCTTGTCTTAGATTTCCTTTTACGTTTATTGTTTACTACGGGTTAACAGGGAAAGTAGGTTTTCCTCGCGTCTGCTATGTTGCGTTAGCAACTTTCTCACGAGGGCGGCTAAAACCCTTCCTGGTCCACCAACCGTCTTATTATCCAATCGGAGAAAGATGTCTACTACCCTCACTTCCTTAACCAAAATTATCATCAACAAGTCCGATAGTCCCGTGTCCTTAGACACACCCATCCCTAGCTTTCCCCAGACACAGTATCGTCAGTAAAACTTCACTTATTCCGTATCCTTAGAATAGTCAACATATCTTTACCGGTCTCTATTCTTATAACAGTCGCGTACTTAACGTATCAGTGTAACTAGGTTTTACATAAGGTGATTGGAGTGAATTGTGATTTGTGTGTGTTAATTCAGTGTGTATTTCATTGTGATTGCTGAATTCATAATAAAGATTAATGAAAACAAAATTAATAGTTGTGTTACGACTCAGCTATTTTATTTTATCGTCTAACCCTCAAGTTTACGTGACATTTGCATTGTTCTTTTGTGATCTTTGCTTACAATCTTTGGTTCATTTACTAACTAAACATACGGTTTTCTTATTGCTATAATTTAATTTTCTACGGTGGTTATTTATCTTTATTGTCTTATTTATTTTTATCTTTATTGTCTTTGAGTGTCTTACTTAAATCTACGGTTGACAATTTATACATAAGTCTTATATTGCTATCCTTATGGTCTATGTCGCTATCGTACAGTATTTTTTATTATTACGTTTCTGCTGTAGTGATAGAATAATGCTAAGTTATTATTGTTTTGGATTAATTTCACGCTATCTAAACAGGTGAAGGATTCCGGGGGGAAATAACCTGTTTTTTGAACGTGTTTATGGTATAACGGGTTTGACTATAGATTGTGGGCGACGATGAAGTTTGTGATTATTTTGTGTATCTTTGACCAGTGGTCTGACTAATTTAAGAATGAAGAATCGATATGGATTAATTTGGGCTCTTCGTATAGCTTGTGATTTGCTGTATTTGCTAAATTTCAATTCTGGCAATCTATATATTCCTAAACATGCTGTGATGTATTTTCTTTCAATGATTCTTAATTTTTCCGTGGCGTTGACACTTACATTGAAACAGATTTAACGACCATACATTAGAATGGTTGGTCTAATTAGTGTTTTGTAGCAGTGAAGTTTTATTGATCTGTGCGAATCTTTCGAGTAAGGTAGTCTTATGAGGTATAAGAAGAATTTATCTGCTTTCTATAACTGTGTCTTTATGTTGTCGTTGTGATTTAACCCGAAGTTTAGATGGACTCCGAAGCATCTAACTTTGTTTGCATCGGAAAATTTTCCGTTGATATTTTCTGTTGTATGGAAGAATATTTTCGAATTTATTCTCACGCCGTACTTTGCTTTTGAAGTTTTTGAAATATATGGACTGAACGAGATTGTTTCACATTTATGGGTGTAGATTCTTAGCTTCCGTGTTGGAAAGCGTAATTTTCTACTTTCTTGACTAGGTCTTGCAGCTGGGTTTTTATTTGTCACGGTTTATTGTTTCTTGTTTTATTGTTTATTAACATATCATTTACGAATGCTATTGCTGATTTATTATTTTGATTGCCGTTCTTGTTCATGCCATACATTTATAATAGGACACTAAACATGGATATTGAACAGGATAGGCCGGTTTACCGTGTCTTACTGTAGATCTCGATGCGTTTGGTCCTTTTGCTTGATCCCTCTGAGAGGTAGAAGTATCTATCATTTTCTTTTTAATTTTTCCTTTATTAAACGTTCTTATTTGTTTCTACAAATACTTACATTTTTGTATCATTTGCTAATTACTATAGCATGGGGATTTCTGTGCTATTACCCATAATAAAAAAAAAACAAAATAAAATAAGGAAGGTTTTTAACGTTTTAATTAGAATGTATGGGTGTGTGATTTGTTAATAATTGAGGATGAGTAAGGATAACTATTATCATTATTATTACCATTATCATTATTATTATTATTATTATTATTATTATTATTATTATTATTATTATTATTATTATTATTATTATTATTATTATTATTATTATTATTATCATTATCATTATCATTATCATTATCATTATCATTATCATTATCATCATCATCATCATTATTATTATTATTATTATTATTATTATTTTCTGTGTCCCTTGGTTCTCCTGTTATTTCTCATTCTTCTATTACGTGTCTCAGGTCTTCTTCTTTCTTTTTACATAGCTTGCATCTTTTTTCTCCCTCTTCTTTCCAGTATTCCCTTGATTTAGTCTCGTTTCCACATCTGAATCTTGCTAATATTTTTCTGTCCTTCCACTTCATCCTCCCTTCTAAGTATTTTGCTAACTCTTCTTTGACGATTTTTCTATAATGTTTGTCATATTTTGATTCCCTTATCCTTTCCCCCCTCTCTTCTGCTTCTCTCTTTCTCCTTTCTTCTATAATTTGGTCTAGTGTCATCTTTTCTTGCTCTTCTCTTACTTCCATCTGTGTCCCTCCATTTCTCATCCTTTCTAGTCCCTTCTTTCTCTTTCTTGCTCTTTTCCGTTATTGGCCATTTCCCCAGTTTCTCTCTCTTTCCTTTATGCACTTCTTTACTAGTTCCTTTTTTGACTCTATGGCTTTCCCTTCATACCTTGCTGCTCTTCCTAATACTTTTTCTTTGATTTCTGTTAGCTTACATTCTTCCATCGATATATAATTCGGTGTTGTCATATCTAAACCTAAGCTCCATTTCACATATCTTCTTTGTATTCTATCCAGCCTTTCTTCCATGTTCCAGCCTCATACCTATGCTCCAAACAGCGCCACGTTCTCTACCAGCGTTCCAAACATCTTCATTCTCCTCTTGTTGTCCTGTTTGGAAATTTTTTCTTCCACGCTCCATGTTTTCTTCATTGCTATTCTTGCTCTCTTTTTCCTGTCTTCTATGTGTTTCTCATCACTACCGTTTTTTTCAGTAGTATGTACCCTAGGTATCTTATCTCGTCCACTTCTTCTAATTCTCGTTCTCCCCATTTCCATTTTCTTTGTCTCCTCTTGTTCTTTCGTTTTTTTCGAAAACTACACTCTTGGCCTTTTTCGTGCTCAGTTCCAATTCGGTTTCCTTTAAAAATATTTCGAATCTCTTTAGCATTTCCTTTAGCTTCTCCTCTCTATCAGCCATCAGCACAATATCGTCTGCATATGTCAATGACCATACCTTTCTTTCTCCTACCACTATGCCCCCCCCCGACTTGTCCTTTCCTTAATTCTTCTTCCAGCCCCGCCACGTAGATGTTAAATAACGTAGGGCTCAACGGGCATCCTTGTCTGACTCCCCTCACTGTCCAAAATTCTTTTGTGTTGTTATTCTTGATTCTTACCACATTCTTTGTTTCTGCGTATATCTCTTTAATCCTTCTGGGCAAGTTTTCGTTAATCCCCATTTTTCTCATTTTCTCCTCCAATTTCTTTCTGTTTAGCCTGTCGAACGCCGCTTTTAAGTCCGCAAAGCAGGCATGTAGTTTTTCTTTTTCTCTACTCAACTGTTTGTCTATGATATGGTTTATCACAAATACCGCGTCTTTCTTTTCTGAATCCGAATTGGCTCTCTTTCAGTTTGTTTTCAATCTCTGCCTCCAGTCGTTCGTGCAGTATCCCTGCACAGATCTTGTATGCTGTATCCATTAATGTTACTTTTCTGTAACCCTTCCCTGCTCTCTTGTCCCTCTTTTTATATATCGGACATATTTGCTCCTTTTTTCCAATCTTCTGGTATCCCCACCCCATTCCATATTTTCCTTAACAGAGCCCATAACGCTTCACCCACTTCCTTCGGTGCATACTTCTCCTTCAAGTTTCTTAGTTTCTATATCACCTCTTCCTTCTCTATATATTATCTTCTCTCTCCTCCATTATTTTCTCTTCTGCTCGATGCTCCTCTTTTTTCCTGCCCTCTTTGTGCTCTGTTCCTTCTAAAATTTCCATAAAATGATTTTTCCACTCTTCCTCGCTTATTTCATAAAATCTTCATCTATATTCTCTCTTCTTCTTCTGTATTTATTTATGTATTTCCACGCTTCTTGTTCTGTTTTGATCTTCTTGATTTTCACCATTTCTTCTTCTTCGTATCTTTCCTTTCTTTGTTTGCACCTCTATTTGAATGCCTTTTTTCCTCCATAAGAGCTTCTCTACTGTATTTTCCTTTCATAAACTTTGTCACCTTCCTTCTCATCTCTCTTTTCCTCTCTTTCTATTCCTTATCTTTACTTTCTTCTTTTGCATTGCTTCGTTTATCTTCTTGTTGATTTCTGTCCACATTTCCGCTACTGTTCTTCCGTTGCAGGTCCAGTCTTTACATTCGTCCAAGTATTTTTCCACACTTTTGTTTGTCCATTCCCTCTTCTCCTTCTCTTCTTCTTCCTTTTCCTCATTTTCTTTGTAATTCCGTCCCCCCCCCTATTTCTATTTCTAACGGCATGTGGCCTGACTCTGTTCTTTTTCCTATTTTCATGTAAATTATTTCTTCTGTCGCCTCCTGATTGCCAATCACATAGTCTATTACTGAGTTTCCTCTCTCGCCAATATAGGTCCGCTCCTCTCCTTCTTTATCGCTGCCATTGATTATCTTTAGCAGTGTTCTTCCTTCCATGTTTATTGTCTTGTCTTTTGATCGTCTGTTTTTTTCTTTCCCTACGTCCTCGTTTATCGACCCTCCCTCTTCTCCCGTTCATGCGTTCCAGTCTCCGCCGATGATCACCACTTCCTCTTCTCTTCCGTCTACTCTTTCCTCTATTTTTTTCCATGTCCCTTATGTATCTTGATTATAAACCATCATTATCCTATACGTCTTGTAATTGTATATTATTTTTCTTCCAACTATATTATCACTAATTCCTTTATATCCTATTTCTCTTAGGTTTTTATTTATACCCGTTGTTATTCTTCCCTTTGCTCTTCCTTTTTTCCTTACTGTCATTGCTGCCCTGCATTTCCAGTCGAATTCTTTGGGTAGTCTATATTTTAACTTTTCTCTTTTGTCCTTACTTATTAGCCCTGCTACATTTCAGAAGCACGTTTTCATCCCCATTGTAGTCCCCCCTCCTGTTCCTCTTTTTTCATTTTCCTTGCCCTCTCTTTCTTTCTTCCTCCAGCCTCTCTCCGTTTTCGTTCCACCTGTACCATTTGTTCTCTATTGTTAGTTTCTTGTATCCTGTCCTTACATATTCGCCTTGTTCCATTCTTTCTCTGGCTACCCTTCTTATGTGTTGCTTCCCATCCCTTTCTTTTTTTGTCAGATCATCGTCCATGTATACACCCTTTTCCCATTTGCTTTTCTCCTTCATTATCCTTATTTTTTCCTCCATTGATTTCATCGTTGCCACTATTATTGTGTTCTTGCCCCCCCCCCACCCCACCTTCATCATATGTGCTTTTTCTACTTCTGCCCCTATCCTCATTTTTTCGTTTATGAACTCCTTTACTGTCTCTTCATTGCTTCCTTCGTTCCAGTCCACTCCCTTGATTACTATGTTTCTTCTTCTTTCCTCTCTCTCTCTGTCCTGTCCTGATCCTCTCCAATTCTTCTGATTCTACCCAATAATTCTTTCTTTTCCCATTCCCACTCTCCTTTCTCTCTGTCTGTCTCTCTTTCCCTTCTTTCCCTTCTTTCCCTTCCCTCTTTCATTTCTCTCTTCAGCTCCTCCACTTGCTTTTCCAATACATATATCGGATCACGATTCGAATTTTGGGCGCGCGACGACTCTTCATGTGGACTAGCCATCGTTTCACAAAGCCGAGATTTTATTTACACGTATATACAGGTCTATCACTAAGCTTAACAAATAATAGGTACAACTAGTAATAAGTCTAACAAACACTAAGCCTAATGAATAATACGATCTACGAATAATTAAATTAAATAATACTATTAGCAATGTTTGAGTTCAAACGAATCCACGGTCACCGGGATAACTCCTTACTAAGCGAAACTAACTTAGACGCAAATGCGATCGTCGAAAATGCTCGATGTATCACTCTCCAAGGCAATCGCAAGAATGCCAGCCTCGTGGAGATTTTTCTCCCTGTACGATTGCATTTTGTTTTCTATACCCGTTTGGAAGCATCGAGAAGGTTCCAAACGCCGTTGCTAGGCACACTCGTTGGAAGCATCGAGAAAGTTCCTAACGCCGTTGCTAGGCAGTTTCTGCCTGGAGTTTTGATTACTAATACAATGTATGTCCCATTGCCGAGGCAACATCACACGTGGCTAGGCCCGCTCTCGAGGCCGCATGCCGCCACAACCACATTTCTCGGAAAACACATACAACCACTCCAGACCTCCGTTAGATAAAACATCCATCCCGTGACCGTGGCTACGTTCAGCGACCGATTGTCACCTCGAACCCAATCTCGTTTATTACAAATCTTAAGCAATTACAACTATAATAAAATCTAGGCTAAGGTACTAGAGGATGTTCCCAAAATTTCCAAGGAAAGGCTTCGGCTTTCCTTTCATCTCCGACATATATATATATATATATTTTTTATACATTTGTAGTTGCGCACAAAATTTATTAAAGAAAAGTGTTAACAATGTGTTTTCATGATTTGTTTCTCGCGCCTGACTTCCATTAATCCCTAATATTCCTGTCGCCATGACGCGTATAAATCCAACATGGCTGCTCATAAATGTCATCAGTAAAGTTTTAGTGGCGGGTCTTTAGTTTTGTTTGATATCGAAGTAAATTTTCGTCTGTCGCTCGTTTTTCCTTATTCTACCGCAATCAGAACATTTATTTATTAACATTATTTTAAAGTGACAGTAGTATATCTCGTGTGAATATACGTATATATATATGTTTATGTTGTGTGTTACTTCAGTATAGCTAATGTTTTGTAATTCTTTGATCGCGTTATTTATTGTTTCGAGTAGTTTATTTTATAGAGCATTCGATAATATAAACATATGCACTCACACGTACATATATATGTCGGGTTAACATTAAGATTTAAGGCGCGCAACGATTCTTCGTTTGAATTAGCCATTGTTTTACAAAACAGAGAATATATTTACACGAATAAACAAGGTTTTACAAATATTATGAATAATGAATTTTTATAAATGATATGATTGATTAACAAATGATAAATTAAATTATTAATTAGATTAAAGAATAATAAGTTTTATCGAACAATAAAAGAAACGAATAATATATCTTACGATTTACTAATTTAACGAATAATGAAAATTAACGATTGATAAATTTACAAATATTGAATTTAATTTACGCTATAAACAATGATCCGGGGTTCAAACGAATCCACGGTCAACGGGAAAACTTTAAACAATTTTATAACACAAAAAAAATACGTTTGCCGAATCACTCGGAAAAATTACTCGATGTATCACTTTCCAAGGCGATCACACGAATGCCTCTCTGAATAAAATCTTTTTCGTAATCCGACTGCATTTTGTTTGTTATATTCTCGCTGGAAACATCGAGAAGGTTCCAATCGTTGTTGCTAGGCAATATCTGTCAGAAGTTTGTTATATACTCCTTGGAAACATCGAGAAAGATCCAAACGCCGTTGCTAGGCAGTTTCTGTCTGGAGATTGATTCCTCATACAACGTGTGTCCCATTATATCGACATCTCTAAAGTACAATTCTATGTGATTTCTAGGGAGAACAATACAACCGATCCACACCTTCGTCAGGCAAAACGTTTATCCCGTGACCGTGGCTACGTTCAGCGACCAGTTGTCACCTCGAACCCACTTTCGCTTTTCACAAATGTCAAACAATTACAGATGACAATTACTTAATTACAGTTATGATAAGATCTGGGCTAAAGCATTAAAAGGCTTCCTCAAAATTGCATAGGGAAGGCTCCGGTTTTCATTTCATCTCCGACATATATATATGTATATACGTATTTATATGCCTATTTCTCTTGCCCGTATAGTGTTCATACGAAATGAAATGTTAATTATTTGTTTTATATTAATTTCTTTTAATAAGATAGAACACGCACACGCACACGTATATATGTATATATTTCTGGCAAAGTGATTTTCATTCAGATTCTTTAGTGATATAGTGTTGTGTATTTGAGGTTATGTGTCAATCATTTGATTTCATATATACATATATATCTTGTATTGTGACAACATAGTATTGAAGGTTTTGTTTCTAGATTATTGTGCGTTTAATATGTGTTTACATAATTGTGTTTGATGATAGAATTTCTGTATGCAATTCCTCGAATCGTTGCGGTGTTAATTATTTTGAGCGTTTGGGCTATCGACAGGTTGTCGCTTAGTCCCAAGTGTTGCGTTGTGTGTTCTATTTCTTTTGTAGATTATTAATAGTAGTTTTAGTTTAGAAAAATAGATTATTTATATGTTTATATAGAGACATGCATGTTTCATAATCAAATTCTTATTTTATAATGTTTTACCGGCAAGTAGGCTAGTTTTAAATATGTATCTTAGATTGTAGAATGCACATAGATTAGTAGTAGTTTAGAATATAGATTTTTATATGTTTGTATAGAGACATGCATGTTTCGTAGCGTAGTTCTTATTTTATAACTCTTTACCGGAACGTAGGCTAGTTTTAAGTATGTATCTTAGATTGTTGATTTGAATCAATAATGTAGAAAGAGCATACATTAATATAATTTATATATGTATATATACAGACATGCATGTTTCGTAATGTAGTTCTTAATTTATAATTCTTTACCGGAACGTAGGCTAGTTTCAAGTATGTATCTGTTTAATAGAATGCGCACACATATATATATGTTTCTGACAATGTAACTTTTATTTCTTTAATAATACATTATTGTATGTTTTATGTATTCGTTTGATTAATAAGTCTTAACTTCGTATATACTTATATTTCATAAATTGTGTTACGTCGCGGAACACTCTACCTAGCCGAGGTCACACACCGCGGGCAATGTGGCAACCAGCAGATGTCTTCGGATACTCGCAGCGTATCCTCCATAGTTTCAAGGACCTTCCATAAATCTCATAGATTTCCTAGGAAAGGTCCTTCAAACAAAACAAACATCTGGTTCGGAAGAATTTCCAAAGACTATTGTCTACCACGGCTTAACTAAGGAAAGTTGGTTTTTCGCACGTACGCTGCAATTGTCCTCCCACTAACTACTTTTTCTCGAGGGCGGTTAAGATCCTTCGTTTAACCAATTAGAAACGAAGCCTATTCCCTCACTCTCCTAAATAACATCGGCACCAACAAATCCGATGGTCCCGTGCGCTAGACACACCCATCCTTAGCTTTCCTCCGACACATCATCGTCTCCCAGTACAGTACTGATTTTACATCCTTCGAACGGTCAACATCCTTCCACCGGGTATACACACCCGCAGATCAGTCACTCGCTCATCTCGTACATACGCATCAGCGTAACTGTCTTCGTTATAAGTTGTTGGAATAAACGGTGAAATATAACTTACTACTGTGTCATATTCATTTAACCACCTCTGTTATCTTAATCGAAACAGGGGAACGACTACTTCGCGGCGTCGATTCACCGAATCGTAGCGAGAATTTACGCCTCTCCCTGACGCGTTTTCCTCGAACGGTCGTAACAAATCGATAATATTGTATTTGTTGCATAGTATTATAAGCATTAACTCTAGTATTTACTAGTTCATTACATGTCTAGCATATATGTTTATATTTATATGTAACTCTCCAAGTTGATTGATTAAAATATATTTATATATACATGTATATCTGGTGTTTCAATTATTTCCCCTTTTGTAGTTATTCTTATTTCCCGGTTTATTTGTTTGATTCGTAACTCGTTCAATCCGTTAGCTGGTTTCATTTATTATTTTTTTTTATACTGATTGGATTTATTAGTTGCCCTCGCCTTGTTAATCCTTCCTTTAGTTTCGTAGCGCCGTGTGTTCGTTTGTGCATTCAAATCTTTATTCGCGCGTTTTGCATGGGATAGTTTTCTTGTTCTCGTTACGGCGCGTGCGGAGCGCGGGACGTGACACCCCCGCCCTTGGAGTTCAAATTTCCAAAGGGAATTTGACTGATGGTGTCTCTGAGTTCGCTCAAGGCGGATGTAGATGGCGTTGGTTGTTGAGTGACTACCGGTGTTATCGATATCCCTTGAGGTTGTGCTGTTTGATCATCGATATTTCGTTTTCTTTTGAGGTATAGTAGCAGGTGGGTAACTGAGCCGCATATTGCTCCTAATAGGGCGATTCCACATCCCTAAGTTTCACGTAACTGGTATCCATGTATGGCTATATCTATTATCGTCTTGATTAGTTTAAATATTACAAGTATTCCAAATATTGCTGCACTGACGGTTCCAAATTCCATGAAACCAATCCATAAGCTTGATATGGTATTTTTTGCTATTGTCGTTAATGTGTTTTCGTCCATCATTCCCAGAATGTTTACTGTTCCAGGGACGATTGTTTTTCCTGTTGCTCCTCTGGCCAATGTGTTCAAAACTGCAGATTTTTCTGCCGGGAACATGACGTGGTCCCGAAGTGCATCAAGGTCCTTTTGGGTGTATATTCCGCTCGTGGCCAACGACGATGGTGCTGAATATTGCCACGTTTGACGTACATCCGGGCGGAATTCCTGTGGTGCAATTGTTTCCATGGGTTTTGGTACGAATTTGTGCCAGAGTCCGTCGATATTGTATAGTGTAGGTAATACCGCGCTACATTCTCTGTGGTTTCCGTGTTGCGTTAGAATGTGTGTTTTTGGCGTTAAAAATGCGGTGCGATTCCCTTGCCAAACGGGTAGCTCCGAGTAACATTCTGTTGTATGTCGTACCTTTACTTGTACCGGAATGCATTTGACTATGTGGACTGCTTCTCCTGCGATCAGGGCCATGTGTCCTGGGGTTTTGGTTATGGTATATGCAAATTCATCGGGCAGTAAGATTGCTAAGCTTAAAGCATTCTCTATTAGTTTCTTCTGCGTGGTACATCTTTGTGTCAATATATCATGGTACAATGTTGTCATTTGTCGTTTAATATGTTTCTCTACGTAAATGAATTTTGAGTTGACGTATGCGAATATGTCCAAGTTTTCGACTGCTGTCTTTCTTTTGGAGATGAACGTATTTCCTCTTGTTGTTTCTAACAGGAACAATTTGGGATGTTCGGTGGATAGTAGGGTATATCCACACAGTGGCTGTTCTCCGGTTTTAGTCAGTGCAAATGTTACTTCCTGCGTTGTTAGTGCGTAAACTGGTTGTGCTGATTCTCTGTTGGTTTTTATTTCTTGGATCTTTGTAGCAATTCCTTCATATAGCACATCGTACTGATCAAATTTGCATGGTGAGGGTGGTTGTGGTTGCCAATAAGTGTATCCGTCTTCAGCGTCTAGACAGTTTCCTTCGCTAAAGGTACATACCGTTCCTGATTTCAGTAGAATTTTGTTCGCCTCGATCCGTACTGGCACGACTGCTGATTTTAAACTTATCCTCATTGTTGCTTGTACGACGACCTTTTCCCAGCTCCCGTATGGGTCTACATACTGTGTTCCCTGGCAGCTGCTGTCGTCTGTTAGCTTGCCGGCTAGGACAAGCGACCTTGTTTCTGTTGCATTATCCTTTAGGCCAACTATAAGGTTTTGTGGTCCGAGTGAAAACGTGCCGTCTTGGTGCATCCTTGCGCATTGTTGGGCGGTTGTTTCATGGAGGTATTCGGCGAATCCGTTATGCACTGCCGACGTGTGAGAGTGCATGCCACAGTAATATACAATTCGAGTTATTTGCACCTTGCATTGCCTTACGTTGGTAAATTCAAATTCTGAGAGTTGAAGTAATTGTATATAAATATCTTGGGTTTCAGTCAATGTAGGCTGTATGCTGCAGTCCCCGATGGAGTTTAGAGAGATAGTGGTAACATTGAGGTGGTTGCCATTGCAGTCATATCCTACCAGGCCGTGTGTTATTTTGATGAGGGTGAGTACGACGACTAGGCAGTTCATCTTCCTATCAACAATTTATTAAATCGTTTCTTACTCTCGGGTTTATTAGAAATAAGAATAACTTTTTATTATTATTATTAATATATAAAAAAAAAGTTTATATGTTTTTTTTGTGTTGTTTTTTTTTTTATTATTATTATTATTTTTTTTTATTACAATTATAGCTTGTCTTTGAATATATATATATATATATATATATATATATATATATATATATATATATGTGCGTGCAATGGTAAATATGACGACTTATTTTACGAGTCACTTAGATTATCAATAGATATCGCCTACTTTACAACATGCGTGTATGTATATATTGTTAAACATTAGGTGAAAGTTATATGCATAGTTATAAATGTCATTTGTTTACAGGTGGATAGCAAAAGTATTTGGTTTCGTGAGTGGCGTACAGGTGCTTTACAGTTCTACGGTACGGATTGCTATTCCTTGGACTAAAAAAAAAAATTCTTTCGATGTCTGTCAGATTTTTGTAAACGAACATGCATGGAAGGATTTTCTGCAGAGATTCAAAATGCTCTCTGGATTCCTCGTGAAACGTCTGGACAACATCTACATGTTCTTCCATCCGTCGTTCAGAGAATGGTTGATGAATTCGCCATCAGTTCTATACACACATACAAAAATAGTTAATATATATATTATATATTTTTTTTTCTTTTTTTTTTTATATATATATATGTTTCATTCGGACCTGTTCCTTGTATGAATACTGTATCTCTGTATATAATATAATATATATAATATGTTATGATTATGTTAGTTGTTATTTATTATATGTATTTTCCTTAACTCTCTCCCCTTTTTTTTTGTTGTTGTTTTTTTTTTTATTAGTACCTAACATTACTATTACGATGCTGTATTACATTCTATTGGCTATTATTTGGATGTGAGCGCGACGAATTTTTCAACATGGCCGCTCGCGTGTATCTTTGGTATGGCGTTGGTTTAATGTCAACAGTAGCGTGTCGTTGAAATAGTTAATTAATTGTTAATCACTATAATTTTACTTAGTAATGTTTTTGTAATATTGTTTTGTGTTTCATGATATTGTGTGTGTCAATACCGTGTGCTACCTTAATGTGATAGCATGGATTGTATTGTTATCGAATTTCGATAGTCATTGTTTTGATTATACGTGACTTGCATTTATATAAGTCTTGTTTAATTTAGTTAATGTTTTTTGTGTATTGTGTTACCAGATATTTTGTGTAGCGTAACTTTATTCTTTTGCACCGAGTTCAGTCATGTTGTTAATATTTAGTTAGTCTATCTTGATTAATTTCTAACCTACTTCTGTGTTTATTGACCTTTCTCATTCTTTTCTATTAATTTATTATTCCTTGTACTTGCTATTTGCTATTATTTTGTGTATGATATGAATTAGTTTCTTTATTAGTGATTAAAATCTATTTGTTAGATTAACATTGTCTGTAATTCTTCAGATTCTACTCTTTCGATGCTGCATCACTTACCTAGATCATTCCCACAACATCATCCGATTCTTCGATAAGCCTTGGATACTTACTACGGTTGTCTTCAATCGTCTTATATCTGTGGCTATAAAGGTACTGTTTAATTCATTTAATTTAATATGTGTATAATGCATTGTGTGTGCGACCGCTATTGTGCATTACAAAATCCACTTCTACATGTTAGATATAATAATATAACAATGCTACGTAGATTAATACATAATAAAATATCCTTTTACTTTCAATTAATCTATCTTAATTATTTTCTAACCACTTTCTATATTTATCAGCTATTTTATTTCTTCTTGTTAATCTGCGAAATCCATGCATGTACACTTCCTTGTATGGTGATTGATTGTTCACGAGGTAAGTTGCACTTTCACTGTTTTCGTTATTCGTTGAACTAGCTCGTTTCCCATTCAAACAGTAATTGGAGCACTTGTAATAAGCTTCTTTTCTTTTGAGGTTTCCGCCATCTGTGTTGTTCGATGAACAGTGCAATGCTTCCACAGTATTGTTATAACATTTAGTACTGTTGTATTTTGCATTAAGGCAATTGAAGTTAATTAGTTCATTTATTTTTCAGCTGGCTGTTGTACATGGTGTTTCGCAAACAGAGATCCATAACCTATTTTGCACGTAAACCTTCTCGTATGATGATTACTTGTTCACAAGGTAACTTTCACTTTCACTCTTTTAATTTTATTGAATCAACACGTTGTATATTCAAACAATAATTGGAGTACACATGATAATTTTCCTTTTTTTTTCTTTTTTAGGTTTTCCCTATCTGTATTATTCCACGAACAGTGTCACACTTCCTTTTGATTTATCCACAATATAGTTATAACACTTAGTAACCTCGTATTTTGCACTGAGACAATTGAGACTAATTTATTCATTTATTTTAGGTAGCTGTCGTACATTATGTTCCACGAACAACGATCCATAACCTATACTTGCACGTACACTTTCTTGTATGTTGATCACTTGTTCACAAGGTAACTTTCACTTTCACTAGTTAATTGTTCATTGAGTTAACACGTTTTATATTTAAGCAATAATTGAAACACATATAATAATTTTCCCTTTTTCCTTTTAGGTGTTCGATATCTGTATTATTCGACAAACAGCACTACAACATACACTACTGCACTACGTTGCCCACTGAAATCACTTTATTCATTGTTTATTTCGATTATGCGCTAGTTTTAGCTTGTTTAAGTGCACTGTTCGCGGAATCCCTTTTACTTCAATCTTGACGTTTTGGTTCTGCAGGATTTCTAGCACTTTATATGGTCCAGTATATTGATCGGAGAATTTTCCTTTACTGGGTTCTTTTAGTAAATATATCGAATCTCCTACTTTAAAATCCTGCGGGTTGATTCGTCGGTCGTAATATTCTTTTGATCTTAGTTTGGATTTTATTAAATTTTCTCTTGCCATTCGTTGTACGGTGTTAATTTTATCGAACAGGTCTTCGAGATATTCTGCGTATGTTGGTTCCATGTTCTCTTCGATTATTACTTCACCAGTAGGTTCTCTGGCTAAATGTCCAAAAACTAATTCGTGCGGGGAGAATTTCGTTCCTTCGTGTACAGAGGTATTATAAGAAAACATAGCTAATTCTACCCATTCGTCCCAATTTCTGGAATTTTCAATGTATAATTTGAGATATTCAATCAGTACGTGGTGAGATCTTTCGATTGAACCGTTACTTTGTGGATGATATGCCGTCGTGGTGTATTGTTTGATGCGGAATCTCTTTGCTACTTTCTTCATTAGTGAGGATGTAAAGTTCGTTCCTTGATCAGTGAGAATAGCTCTCGGTGATCCGAAACGACAAATAAATCGCTTTACAAAAGCGTCCGCTATCTCGGCTGAACAGATTCCTCCTAGTGGAATCCCAATTGAGTATTTTGTTAATAAATCTTGGATGGTTAATATATATTCATTTCCCTTTTGAGTTTTTGGTAATGGTCCTACAATATCCATACTAATTTTATCGAATGCTTTACCTGGTGTGTCTGTAAGTACCATTGGTTGTTTTGCTTTTATTCTTGTGAGTTTCTTTAATTGACATTCCTTACATGTTCTTACGTAATCTTGAATTTCCTTTTTCATATTTTCCCAATAGTAGTGTTGTCGTATTCTTTGATAAGTTTTGGTAATTCCTTTGTGCCCTGCTACGCTTGATTCATGTTTTTCTCGTATTATGTTGTTCCGCGCTTCCACAGGTGGAGTAATTACTTCTCCAGTGCAAATGGTGATGGATAAGGTTTTTTCCATAAATATTTCCTTTAATTTTCTGATTGTATATCGCCAGGGTATTTCCTCCAAGTTTCCTTTGCTAATGCTAAACGAAGTTAACTGTTTTTCATTTACTACGTCTAATAGAGATCTTAGCGAGTTTAATAAATTGTCTGGTGTTATTGGAATATTTCTATTTTCCTTTATCGGTAGGGATACAATGTATTTTCCGGAATCGTAATTCAATCTTGCTTTTTCTAACATTAAATCTTCATAACGAGGCAATTTTCCCGTTTCCTTCATTTCTAAGGCTCCTTTATCTATCGGTTTGCCGTGTATATCTATAAATACTACTTTATGGTCACTTACTCTTGCAATTGAGTCTCGGGTTTCCGAAATTTTTAGTTCCGCAATTATCGTAGGTCTCGTGTCCTTTTCTTGTTGTTGAATTAGTTCTGGAACTACAGTGGAGGTTTCTTTTTCGCTTGTCGTGTCCGTGTCTTCCTTTTCTCGATTGGTTATTTCTCTGTCTGTACTTACATTGATTTCTGTTAGTGCTTGGTCTAAATATTTTATGGGGGTTTCTTCTATTGTAAAATGTTTTCGGGTAAAACCCTTTCCTTGGTTTTTGGAATCACTGGGTTGAGGCAAGACGCGTGGTTTGGCTTCGAATACGGGAGAGTCTTCCGTTGACGTGTCTATTTCGAATCTTTTTGGGACAGGATAGCGAATCGGTGAGACTTCCTCTCTCTTTCTGATTGGTAAACATACTTCTGGAAGGTTCCTGCGTCTGCGTTTACGTTCGCTCTGCCTTCTTTGTATACAATATCAAATTCAAAGTCCGATAATTTTAATTTCCATTTCCAAATTCTGGAAGTAGGATCTTTGATAGAATGCATCCACACTAAAGGTTTATGATCGGTTACGATGGTAAACTTTCTTCCGTAAAGATACGGTCGGAAGTGCATTGCGCTGTAAACAATTGCCAGCCACTCCTTTTCTATGGTAGTGTCACGTCGATTCGGGGTAATTTCACGTTCCGCACGCAAGGTGAGAAATTCGTACTTAAATTTTGATTGTTATTAGAAAATTTATTGAACACTGACACAGTAACAATACAGAATGGTCAAACAGCACAGAAAAGAATGTTCTTACAACGACTCGAGAGGTACTTTTTTATATCAAGGACCCGGCTCCTGTGGAGGGGCTATCGCTGGATGCCGGTCACATAGGGTTTCTATTACTGCTTAGCCATCATTTTGCTGACCAAGGTATGTGAGGCATAACCATCCTTTCGTTGCGTTCTCACGACCACCGTGACATTCCCCCCTCCTTAGCTTCGCTTTGCTCCGCTAAAGCGTAAGGCTCTGGTGGGGCTTCTAAGTTGAATGATCCCCTCATCTTCGTCTTCGGTGATATTTTGGAAGGTGACCGTCCTTGGTACTGTTGATGTTTGATCGATCCTGTTTACGCGAGCGGTAGGGCAGAGTATTTTGATACGTACATTTTTAGGAAATGATCGGCGTAGACATTCGAAAAGTTTA
Organism: Bombus vancouverensis nearcticus; assembly: GCF_051014615.1. Classification (NCBI taxonomy): domain Eukaryota; kingdom Metazoa; phylum Arthropoda; class Insecta; order Hymenoptera; family Apidae; genus Bombus; species Bombus vancouverensis. Next base: position 234,422 of record NW_027468916.1, on the reverse strand, counting down.
CATTTGTACATTACATATATTGTTCCTAGTCCTAGGGCTATGATTCCTAATATTTGTAGTGTGGATATGCCATATTCCTTCAATGAATTTATGCGTCGCTCAAATTGCAGGGTACTGATTTGTGTTTGTAATGTGTCGAGGTTGGCTTTATATTGGTTAAAATTGTGAGTTACTTTTGGAGCTGTTTCTAATATTTTCTCTAATATTGGAACATCTGTTTCTTCGAAGCTGTATATGCTATTCTTAAATTTGGTTTCGTAAGAGATATTTTTATGTGATCATCCTATTTTCATAATATTATGATCGTATGTGATTATGCACCCGGTTTTACTGCTAATTAAGCTTGGTTGTCTAATTTCTAGGATTTTATGTGTCTTACATAACACGTCGATTTGTACATTTTTCGCAGGAATAATAATATAATGGTTTTCCGTCTGCAAAGGTACGAACGTCAATTCTTCCAGCTTGAAGACAGCAGTCGGGCAAGTTTTGACCGTCTGTCGATTAGTAATTAATTCTGATCTGCATTCAGGTGAATTGATTCTATTGTGACTCGGTTGAGTTCTTTTACAAATGTGGATGATTGCCGTTCGTTTACAATATTTGTTTAAGTAGTGACTATCGACAAAGGTGTATTGTTCTGAGTCGGTTAGTATCAAATCAGTTTCTATTACAGGCGCAATGAATACAGAGTTTTGTTTGGAAGGTATCGGGTAAATTTTAGTTATTTTCCATTCATTGTTTTCCAAAAGCGGCACAGTTATTGTATATATAAGTTTGTTATCTCTTATCCATACCTTTAGTTTGCTTAGATCTAGAATTAGTTGAAAGTTTTGAACTGAAGGTTCGATATGGTTAGTCATAAAGTTTTGTCTCGTTATTTGGTCAAGTGTTTTTAAGAATTGTTGTGGGTTTATGATTCCTTGTTTCCCTAACATAACAGTGTTAAAAATTTCGTCGATGTTTATATGGAGTTCTGATATGGTAGATTCGGTTTGAATTAATAGGGAGACTAATATTTCGTTTTTTTCATTGTGGTTTTCAATCTTGTGTATATCGTTGGCTAAGTTTTCAAGTTGATTTGTTTTGGTATTGTCTAGCACGCGTTTGATGAGTGCGGTTTGGTTACTAAGAATTGTTTTTATTTTATTGTTGGAATCAAATAATGTATCGATGTTCTTGTTAATGAGTTCTAAATCGTTTTCGTCGAGAGTTCCGAATAAAGTTTTGGATACTGAGCCTATGACATTGAGCAATCCGCGTTTGCTTTTATAACGCAATAATAATTTGAGTTGCCTAGTCAGGTTTTGAAGATTTCTGTACTTAAATTTTAGGCTGCTTATTTCTGGTATGTAAGCGCAAGGTGGTTTACATTGACGGTCTATTAAATCTATTACGCGTTGTAATCTATTAACTTGGTCAATTGGATCGTTAAGGCCTACTATAAGGGTGATATCTATTTGTTCGTTGTACAGATAGCAATTGTCAATGTGTTCCAGGAATATGTTGGCGTAATTCAATGGTTTTACTTCTAGATCGCTTCTAATGTACTCGAGTGTTATGATGATCCATATTATGGTCTTCTTCCTGAAAGGTAGGGTTTTAGCCTGTTACCGTGGATTCTTTGCGTGTGACCGTTGGAATATTCGATAAGATAGGTGGGTGGATTGGATGAGAGGATTTCTGCAGGTCCTAGCCATTCGTGGTCTAGCTTGTTAGTTTTGTGATCGTTATGTACCCATACTTTATCTTTTACTCGGAATATCGTCTGTGTTTTAATAATTTTTCGCATTTGATCCCTCTGGTATCGCTTTTTGTTAGATTCGGTAACTCGTCTTGCTTTAGCTATATAGGCGTTGTGTCGATTTTTCCAGAGGTTAAACAATTGTTCTCTGGTTAGGCTAGGAGTGGTTGATATTGAGGATGGCATGTTAGCTTGTCGTCCAAATGTTAGTTCGAATGGGGTATGTCCGGTCGTCTCATGTACTGAAGTATTATATCCCATGCATATTAATTTTAAGTTTTCATCCCAGTCGTTCTGTCGGTCGGTCGTACAAGTTCGAATAAGGTCCTTTACTACGGCATGCGTTCGTTCAAGGGATCCGTTAGATTGTGGATGGAAAGAAGTGGTTTTTATGTGTCGGATTTTGAAAGCCCTTTCAAATGTGTCCATCAATTTACATACGAAATTTCGTCCCATGTCCGTCAGAATACTTTTTGGTGCGGAAAATATGTACACATAGTGATCCAAAAGTTCGTTAATGATTGAGTTGGCTGTTTGGTCTTTTAAGGGTATGAGGATGAGATATTTGGTTAATTGATCTTGGATAGACAGGATAAACTGATTGCCCCGTTTGGTTTTGGTGAGAGGTCCGAATATGTCCATTGCGATTTTGTCATTAGGATTAAGGGGTGTGTCAGTTATCATAGGTTGTTCCTTGGCCCTGATACGATTTAGCTTTTCTCGTTGGCAGGTTTCGCAGTTTTGTATGAATTCTGTAACGTCTTGTTCTAGGTTTGTCCAGTGATGGTGCTCTTGTATTCGTTTCACGGTGCGGTGTATACCTAAGTGTCCTACTAATTCGTTATGATTTTCGCGTAGTATCGTTTGTTTTTGTTCGTTATCGTAGTCTACTGGCGGATCTTGTCCAAATATTAATTTAATTTGAGGGAATCTAGTTGTTAGAAACGTTAGCATGAGTTGAATATTTACCTTTTCTAACGTGCTGAAGCTATTGTCGTTTATTCCTATTTGTAAGCGTCCGGTTCGGTGTTTAATAAAGTGTTTGGTTAATTGACGCAACCAATGCTGTTCGTTAAAGTCTCCCAGTTCGGTCTTTGTAATTTGTTTAAAGTGTGGTCTGTTAGGTTTTTGGGTTATCGGAGCTGGGGTGATATTGATTTTCCAGTCTATATACTCGTCATAATAGTCCGGGTTTTCTACATTGGGTTGGATTTCTTCATTAGTGATAGGATACAATCGGGATAGAGCATCTGCAGCTGTATTTTCTTTTCCTTTTTTGTATTCGATTTCATAATCGTACTCCTCGAGTCTCAAACGCCATCGCATGAGTCTCGATGAGGGGTCTTTAACATTCTTTAACCATTTCAAGGCTTGATGATCGCTTTGAATTTTAAATTTTCTACCAAGTAGGTATTGTCTTAGTCTTTTGATTGACCATACTATTGCTAATAACTCTTTCTCGGTTGTGGAATAATTCTTTTCAGGAGGGTTCAAAGTTCGGGATATATAACAGCATGGATGTCCGTCTTGGGAGAGTATTGCTCCTAACCCTTCGTTACTTGCGTCTGTTGTTAATGTGAATGTTTTGTCAAAGTCTGGATATTGTAGTACAGGGGCTTCGCAGAGTTTTTGTTTTAGTGTGTCAAATGCAAGTTGTTGTCTATCGGTCCAGTAGAATGGAGTGTCCTTTTTTGTGAGATCTGTCAATGGTTTTGCGATTTTAGAAAAATTACGTATAAATTTTCTATAGTATCCAACGAGTCCTAAGAATGACTTTATGTGGGTCGCGGTCTTTGGTGTTTTAAAGTCTTTCACGGCTTGAATCTTTTTGGGATTAGGTTTTACTCCTTCCTTTGTTACTACGTGTCCTAAGTATTCTAATTCCGGTTTCAAAAATTCGCATTTGTCCGGTTGTATTTTTAATCCTAAATTTTGTAGTCTGTCTAGTATAATGGCTAGATTTCGGTTATGTTCTTGGATGGTGCTCCCGAATATTATAATGTCATCCAGGTATACGAAACAGTTATTTCCTATTAACCCCCGTAGCGCAGTATCCATCATACGTTGAAACGTCGCCGGTGCGTTTTTAAGGCCGAAGGGCATGCGATTATAGTGGAAGTGACCTTGTGGGGTTGAGAATGCAGTATATTTTTTGGAATTTTGCTCCATAGGTATCTGGTGAAATCCTGACGAGAGGTCTAGGGCCGAGAAAAATTTAGCTTTGCCTAAGTGCTCGAGTATTTCGTCCGAATTTGGTAAAGGATACGCGTCTTGGTCTGTTTGCTCGTTTAATTTTCTAAAATCTATAACGATTCTCCATTTTTGTTTGCCTGATGCATCTAATTTTTTTGGAACTACCCAAATTGGTGCGTTATATGGACTGTCCGATGGTTCTATGATTTGTTTGTCTAACATGTCGTTGATTTGAGTCTCGATTTCCTTTTTATGACATTCGGGCGGTCTATAAGATTTGATGTTTATAGGTTTGTCTGTCTTGAGTGTGATTGTATGTTCTGTCAAGTTGGTACATGGTAATGAGTCTGTTTCCATATTAAAAACGTCTAAGTAATTGATGAGGATTTTCTCAAGGGGTTCTCGAAGTTCTGGATCAATATGTTTGGTACGTATTATTTGTGCGAATTTATTAATTTGGCTTAGTTTATCGGGTTTCTCTATTTCGTTTGTAATGTGACAGATTTGCTTACCAGTGTCGATGAAACATACTGTTGTGGGCTTTCCTTCGATGTATTGGGCTGAGATTAGAGTTTCGCCTGGTCTTATCTTGCTATCGGTTTCCTGGAATGGTAATATAATTTCGTCTAAGGTTAGTTTATTGTTAGTGACGCTGTATTGATACTTTGTAAGGAATGGGAGTCCGATTATTCCATCTTCGATTAGGGGAAAGTTGTTAGGGACTACGTAGAATTGATGATTTTTCTTGAGCATGGTTAAATTGCAAATTTTGTTAGTGGTATGTTTGTCACTTCCCATTAGGAAGGTTTTTGGGTTAGAAGTTTGGACGTTTAGTGAGGCTTTTTCTTTTATAAGGTTGATTCCTGCTCCGGTATCGATGAGGAATCTGGCTCTTCCTCCGTCTCTTCGTTGCAGTACGATTGATAGTAATCTTCCGGTGGTGGTGCAGTTAACTCGAGGTAAGCTTCCTCTGGGTTCTCCGTTGTTTGGTTTACTCGAGGTGGAATCTTTCCTTGGCTGGCGAATGGAAAATTTCGAGAGTAGCATTTTTCGGCTGTGTGTCCAATTCGTAAACACTTTGGACACTTCGGTTTCATGCGGTTGTCTAATGGTCGGCTAGGTAGCTGAGCAAAAGTTTGTGGCTGTGAATCGGTAGTAGTTCGCTTGGATACTAATGTAATGTTGTGAGATTGATTCTTTGGGCGGTTGGCAACACGATTTGCATCTCGTAACCATTGTTCTCTATCAGCTGCTAGTTGTTGGGCAAGGTTCAGGTTCTTTGGATCGCTAGATACCACCATCTGTCCTATCTCGTATCGTAAGTTGAGCAAATATGTTTTAAGTGCTTCGCGTTCTTCAATATCTATAGCTACGCGTCGTTCTGTTGGTGTGCGGTTTTCGTTTTGGACTGCATAATTTAATTCGTTTAGCTGTTGTCGGAATCTGGAGTTAAAAGATTGTACACTTTCTGTTGCCCCTTGTTTTAAATTCTTTAATTTGTCCCTACAGTTGCTAATAGTTGTTGGTGTTAATACGTGTTGTCTTAAGCATGAATATAAGTCTTCGAACGAGTTGATTTTTAGATATCGTATGTTTCGTTTCGCGTTGTCGGTAATCTTTTCGATCAGTATGAGATCTAATAATAGCTCTCTGTCACTTGCCTTGCACCTAGCTTTTTTTTGTGTTGTTTTTTTTTTATTATTATTATTTTTTTTTTTATTACAATTATAGCTTGTCTTTGAATATATATATATATATATATATATATATATGTGCGTGCAATGGTAAATATGACGACTTATTTTACGAGTCACTTAGATTATCAATAGATATCGCCTACTTTACAACATGCGTGTATGTATATATTGTTAAACATTAGGTGAAAGTTATATGCACAGTTATAAATGTCATTTGTTTACAGGTGGATAGCGAAAGTATTTGGTTTCGTGAGTGGCGTACAGGTGCTTTACAGTTCTATGGTACGGATTGCTATTCCTTGGAATAAAAAAAAAATTCTTTCGATGTCTGTCAGATTTTTGTAAACGAACATGCATGGAAGGATTTTCTGCAGAGATTCAAAATGCTCTCTGGATTCCTCGTGAAACGTCTGGACAACATCTACATGTTCTTCCATCCGTCGTTCAGAGAATGGTTGATGAATTCGCCATCAGTTCTATACACACATACAAAAATAGTTAATATATATATTATATATTTTTTTTTCTTTTTTTTTTTATATATATATATGTTTCATTCGGACCTGTTCCTTGTATGAATACTGTATCTCTGTATATAATATAATATATATAATATGTTATGATTATGTTAGTTGTTATTTATTATATGTATTTTCCTTAACTCTCTCCCCTTTTTTTTGTTGTTGTTTTTTTTTTTATTAGTACCTAACATTACTATTATGATGCTGTATTACATTCTATTGGCTATTATTTGGATGTGAGCGCGACGAATTTTTCAACATGGCCGCTCGCGTGTATCTTTGGTATGGCGTTGGTTTAATGTCAACAGTAGCGTGTCGTTGAAATAGTTAATTAATTGTTAATCACTATAATTTTACTTAGTAATGTTTTTGTAATATTGTTTTGTGTTTCATGATATTGTGTGTGTCAATACCGTGTGCTACCTTAATGTGATAGCATGGATTGTATTGTTATCGAATTTCGATAGTCATTGTTTTGATTATACGTGACTTGCATTTATATAAGTCTTGTTTAATTTAGTTAATGTTTTTTGTGTATTGTGTTACCAGATATTTTGTGTAGCGTAACTTTATTCTTTTGCACCGAGTTCAGTCATGTTGTTAATATTTAGTTAGTCTATCTTGATTAATTTCTAACCTATTCCTGTGTTTATTAACCTTTCTTATTTTCCCTATTAATTTATTATTGCATGTACTTGCTATTTGCTATTATTTTGTGTATGATATGAATTGGTTTGGAAAATTTCGAGAGTAGCATTTTTCGGCTGTGTGTCCAATTCGTAAACACTTTGGACACTTCGGTTTCATGCGGTTGTCTAATGGTCGGCTAGGTAGCTGAGCAAAAGTTTATGGCTGTGAATCGGTAGTAGTTCGCTTGGATACTAATGTAATGTTGTGAGATTGATTCTTTGGGCGGTTGGCAACACGATTTGCATCTCGTAACCATTGTTCTCTATCAGCTGCTAGTTGTTGGGCAAGGTTCAGGTTCTTTGGATCGCTAGATACCACCATCTGTCCTATCTCGTATCGTAAGTTGAGCAAATATGTTTTAAGTGCTTCGCGTTCTTCAATATCTATAGCTACGCGTCGTTCTGTTGGTGTGCGGTTTTCGTTTTGGACTGCATAATTTAATTCGTTTAGCTGTTGTCGGAATCTGGAGTTAAAAGATTGTACACTTTCTGTTGCCCCTTGTTTTAAATTGTTTAATTTGTCCCTACAGTTGCTAATAGTTGTTGGTGTTAATACGTGTTGTCTTAAGCATGAATATAAGTCTTCGAACGAGTTGATTTTTAGATATCGTATGTTTCGTTTCGCGTTGTCGGTAATCTTTTCGATCAGTATGAGATCTAATAATAGCTCTCTGTCACTTGCCTTGCACCTAGCTCTTGCTTTGCGGACCGATAAGATGAAATCTTCAACGCCTACGTCATCTTGACCACGTAGTGTCTCGACAGTTCGTATGGCCTTATCTGCCTCGAGCCCTCGATCTTCGTTGTAGTTGTTTATTGGTTTAATCGCGGCGCGGCTAGATGCGGCTCGTGGTCTTTGTGACGTGTTCGGTCCGTCAGTTTCGTCATCCGTTACGTTATCAGCAGCGGTTTCTAAATGGGCGTTTATTTGCGACTGGTCAGTCTCGGTGTCGTATTTTATTTCCATGGTTTTTGCAAGATCGCGTATTTCTTTAGAGCGATTTCTATCGCTAGTTTCCGCAAATTCTTTTATGTTTTTAATGTTTTGATCGGTGCTGTTTCTAAAGCTTCTAAACTCGTGAGTTAGGCTTTCAAATTGTTCAATCAGGGTAGCGATTAGTTCGTTTTGTTTAGCGGTACTCTTGTCAGTTTCTATTACTGCTTAGCCATCATTTTGCTGACCAAGGTATGTGAGGCATAACCATCCTTTCGTTGCGTTCTCACGACCACCGTGACAGTAGAGTAGTTTTGTTCGGCGGAATTTAATAGTCTTGAGGCATACGCAATCGGCAAATCCTTTCCGATTGGCCCTTGACTCAGTACACCGCTTATTGCATATCCTGATGCGTCTGTGGTAAGGTTAAAAGGTTTAGAAAAGTCTGGATATTGTAGAATGGGTTTCGTCATTAACGCTGTTTTTAAATTATTGAATGCATCTTCTTGATTTTCCGTCCATTTGAAGGGAGTATCTTTCTTTAATAGTTGTGTCAATGGTTTCGCGACCTTGGAGAAATCGGGTATAAATCTTCTGTAATATCCTGCTAGTCCCAGAAATTGTTTGATATTTTTCGCCTTCTTTGGTCGTGGAAATTTTGATACGGCTTCGACCTTTTTTGGATCGGGTTTCACGCCATCCTCACTAATTATATGTCCCAAATAATTCACCTCATGCCGTAAAAATTCACACTTATCGGGTTGTAATCGTAATTTGGCTGTCCTCGGTCTTTCCATTAATTTATTAAATTTAATTTCGTGTTCCTGGAGAGATCTGGAATAAATCACTATGTCATCCAGATAGACGAATAGTTCTATTCCTTGCAGACCCGATAATACCGAGTTCATTAAACGTTGAAATGTTGCTGGGGCATTTTTTAATCCAAAGGGCATTCTTTTGAATTGAAAATGTCCGTATGGTGTCGAAAATGCCGTTTTGTGGGCGTCCTCTTGCGACATACGGATCTGGTGAAAGCCTGATGCTAAGTCAAACGTGGAAAAATATTTTGCACTTCCTAATTGATCCAATATTTCTGTGATGTTGGGTAATGGGAAGGCATCGCCAATCGTTTTATCGTTCAATTTTCTATAATCGATAACTAATCTCCAGCGTTTATTTCCTTGCGAATCGGGTTTTTTTGGGCACAATCCATAACGGGGAGTTATATGGAGATATTGATGGTTCCACTACGTCCGTATCTAGCAATTCTTGAATCTGTCGATTTATCTCTTCTCGATGTATTGGCGGATATCGATACTGTTTGGTATTAATTGGTATATTATCTGTGGTAATTATTCTATGTTGCAGAACTTCAGTTGCCTCCAATGTATCTCTTGGAATATGAAATCTATCTTGATTGTTACGAATCAATTTTTTTTACATTTTCCTTTTCTTCTTCGTTCAAGTGTTCGAGTCGTAGTAACTCATTTATTTTTTCGTATCTACTTTCCTTCGATTTTAAAACTGTATTACACGCTGTCCTAGGAAGCGGGGAGGGATTTTCAAATTCCTTAATTACCATCGTCGGTGTTGTAAATTCGTAATCTCTTGAAGTAGTATTTATTACTCTTATATAGCCTTTTCCTTTATGATTCCTCACAACTGCATTTCCGAAATAGATTCCCTTGCTCGGCTCGATTCTTGGAATAAATCCCTCTTTTATCTCTGGATTAGCGATATTAATTGAACACGTTATTGAACTTCGCTTCGGTATAATTATTTTCTCCTTAGTGTCGAAGGGAATATAAATATTTCCCCATTTGATATGTTTTTCTTCATAATCTAAACGAGCTTTACAACCTGCAAAAAATTCGGATCCTAAGATTCCGTCTTGATCGATTAGTAATGAATCATCGACTACGTGAAAAATAACCGGATGGCCCGCGACCTGTATTACCGTCTGCCCTAGGGAGACCAGGCTCGTTGCCGTAATTCCTCGCACTTCAATTGATTCTTTCTCGTCGATGATGGCTGAATCGGGTAAAGCAGGTTTCTTGATAATATTGATTTCCGATCCAGAGTCTAACAATAAACTCGTCTTGGTTTTTAGATTTGGGGAAACTATTCGTGCAGTTGGGGTCGTTGGAGAATCGTTAAATTTTACTGAAATAATTCGGAGAGGTCGCCTTCCGAATCTGAATTCAACTCTTGATGATTTTCCTTCGCCGGTTGCTTGTGCTTCGCTCTTTCCCTTTTGTCTTGAGATTCTGGATTCTCTGTCTGTGGCCTTGTTTGGTTGTGGGATGACTCCCCCACAGTATTTAGTGGCTGTTCGTTCGATCTTATAGTCGGCATTGCGTTCGCTCCGTCTCTCGTTATGGGTGGTGGAGTTGATCTCGCGTGGGTGGCTGCCCTCGTCCTGTTTGTTGCCGTCGGCGCCGGTCGCCTGATTGCCGCTTGTACTCTCGGGCGATTCGGCGTATCGTTCCCTCGTGGCTCGCCCCATTCTCCCGAAGGACGTGTTTGGTTTCCCGACGGTCTCGAAGCGTAGGGTACGATTAATCCGGCGTCTACTCGGGCTTTAAATTTGTAACAGTCCTTCACTAAATGTCCGGGTTTTTTTACAATAGTTACACATGATATTTTGTCTATTAGTATTCGGAAAATTCTGCGATGGAGGTACTGATCTTCGATCTTGGCGGTTGTTTCTGATATTGTTATTAGTGTTCGAGGGACATGCGTTATCGCGTCTGTAATAGTTCGAGGGTGTCGGTCGATGGGGTCGCGTTCTGTCGGTTATTTGTCTCAATTCGTGTGTTGCTTTAACGGCTTGACGATACGCATCTTCTAAAGTATGGTACCCTGCTATTTTTACTCGAAAAGTGTTAACAATGTGTTTTCATGATTTGTTTCTCGTGCCTGACTTCCATTAATCCCTAATATTCCTGTCGCCATGACGCGTATAAATCCAACATGGCTGCTCATAAATGTCATCAGTAAAGTTTTAGTGGCGGGTCTTTAGTTTTGTTTGATATCGAAGTAAATTTTCGTCTGTCGCTCGTTTTTCCTTATTCTACCGCAATCAGAACATTTATTTATTAACATTATTTTAAAGTGACAGTAGTATATCTCGTGTGAATATACGTATATATATATGTTTATGTTGTGTGTTACTTCAGTATAGCTAATGTTTTGTAATTCTTTGATCGCGTTATTTATTGTTTCGAGTAGTTTATTTTATAGAGCATTCGATAATATAAAACATATGCACTCACACGTACATATATATATATGTATATACGTATTTATATGCCTATTTCTCTTGCCCGTATAGTGTTCATACGAAATGAAATGTTAATTATTTGTTTTATATTAATTTCTTTTAATAAGATAGAACACGCACACGTATATATGTATATATTTCTGGCAAAGTGATTTTCATTCAGATTCTTTAGTGATATAGTGTTGTGTATTTGAGGTTATGTGTCAATCATTTGATTTCATATATACATATATATCTTGTATTATGACAACATAGTATTGAAGGTTTTGTTTCTAGATTATTGTGCGTTTAATGTGTGTTTACATAATTGTGTTTGATGATAGAATTTCTGTATGCAATTCCTCGAATCGTTGCGGTGTTAATTATTTTGAGCGTTTGAGCTATCGACAGGTTGTCGCTTAGTCCCAAGTGTTGCGTTGTGTGTTCTATTTCTTTTGTAGATTATTAATAGTAGTTTTAGTTTAGAAAAATAGATTATTTATATGTTTATATAGAGACATGCATGTTTCATAATCAAATTCTTATTTTATAATGTTTTACCGGCATGTAGGCTAGTTTTAAATATGTATCTTAGATTGTAGAATGCACATAGATTAGTAGTAGTTTAGAATATAGATTTTTATATGTTTGTATAGAGACATGCATGTTTCGTAGCGTAGTTCTTATTTTATAACTCTTTACCGGAACGTAGGCTAGTTTTAAGTATGTATCTTAGATTGTTGATTTGAATCAATAATGTAGAAAGAGCATACATTAATATAATTTATATATGTATATATACAGACATGCATGTTTCGTAACGTAGTTCTTATTTTATAATTCTTTACCGGAACGTAGGCTAGTTTCAAGTATGTATCTGTTTAATAGAATGCGCACACATATATATATGTTTCTGACAATGTAACTTTTATTTCTTTAATAATACAATATTGTATGTTTTATGTATTCGTTTGATTATTAAGTCTTAACTTCGTATATACTTATATTTCATAAATTGATAATATTGTATTTGTTGCATAGTATTATAAGCATTAACTCTAGTATTTACTAGTTCATTACATGTCTAGCATATATGTTTATATTTATATGTAACTCTCCAAGTTGATTGATTAAAATATATTTATATATACATGCATATCTGGTGTTTCAATTATTTCCCCTTTTGTAGTTATTCTTATTTCCCGGTTTATTTGTTTGGTTCGTAACTCGTTCAATCCGTTAGCTGGTTTCATTTATTATTTTTTTTTATACTGATTGGATTTATTAGTTGCCCTCGCCTTGTTAATCCTTCCTTTAGTTTCGTAGCGCCCGCTCTCGAGGCCGCATGCCGCCACAATCTCACTTCTCGGAAAACCCATACAACTACTCCAGACCTCCGTTAGGCAAAACGCTTATCTCGTGAGCGTGGCTACGTTCGGCGACCAATTGTCACCTCGAACCCAATCTCGCTATCACAAATTTTAAACAATTACAGCTATAATAAAATCTAGACTAAAGTACTAGAGGATATTCCCAAAATTTCCAAGGAAAGGCTTCGGCTTTCCTTTCATCTCCGACATATATATTATTTCTGGCATATATATTTCGGGTTCACATTATGATTAGGGTTAGGTGCGTGTAACGAATCTTCATTTGTATTAGCCATTGTTGTTATGTAACAGAGAAGATATTTACTAGTACAAATATGATTATTACAGAATTTGACAAGTAGCCGTAGTAATTAGATACTCGAGATGCTAATGACAATAATCCTACGTTCAATAACGAATCCGCGGTCAGCGGAATAACAAAATGCGCTTCCTTCCAAAGTCCAAGTTGTACTCAACTTGCTTGTCTACGGTACAAGTATTACTAAACTAACTTTTTGTTAAAACGTAGAATATTCACCAAGCGTAAAGACACTATGTAACTCGCTACTGAGACATCACGAGAGAGAATGACTTTCCGTCAGGGTGATGCTGCAGAGGAAAACTGTGATGGGGTGTGTCTAAGGACACGAGGTCATCGGATTCGTCGAGAAAAGCCCTTGTTCGGAAAGTGAGGGAAATTGACGTTGCTGTCAATTGGTCAATTTCCATGTTGGTATCGAGAAAAGGATGCTAGCCGCCCTTGAGGGAAGGTTGCTAGTGGGAAGCGTCGTTCGTGAAAAAAATACATTTCCCCTATCTTCACGTAGTTGGGACAAAAACTGTTTGTCTGTTTGAAGGACTTTAGTAAACTGAATCTTAAAATTTATAACGGGTTCTCAAGCTTGCTGAACATGTACTGTGGAGATGCATCGACATCTGGTAATCATCTTAGCCGGAGAATAGGGTCTGCGTGTGGCGAGCCACGGGACAGAAACCGTTGGAATGTTTACTGTCGAGTGCCGCTACAATTATTTCTTTTAAGGAGAGCTATAGAATTTCTCTATACCTCTGTTAGAGAAAGCGTTCATCCCTTGACCGCGGCTACATTCGGCGACTGATTGTCGCCTCGAGCCCAAATTCATTATCACAAATCTCGAACAAATACAATCGGATTGAATAACGACAATTGCTTAATTGCGGCTATAGTAGAATCTAGATTAATGTGTTAAGGGGTTTTCCCAAATTCCAAAGGGAAGGCTTCGGTGTCCTTTTATCTCCGACATATACATATAAATGTGATATAAATTATATCGTGTTTGGCCTCATTTTAATCAGAAAAATCTCACAAAAAAGTCAGTAAAAATTTAATTAAAAAAAATTAAACATAAGGTTTAACCATTGACTGATGGATAATTAGTATTCTTTCATGGACGATTGAATTCGGATCATTTTACACTACTCAACCGTCGAACTTAGTGGCGTGTTAAAGGGAACACTAGGGCCCCTGTAGGTTGATTTCCCCCCAGTAACGGGAATGACGACCGATTAATTGCGATCAATCATACAGAAAATATAACGAATTGATTATAAAAATAGTATGCTAATAAATAATTGATATTGTTTTACGAAAAGAATAACTGTTAGCATTTTATGCAAGCGTTGGATGAAAAAGGCCGACATTGTTTGACCGATATGTATCTTATTAAGCCGACTCTCACACCTTTTCCTGTTTCGCTTGCGCTGTCTTCTCTAAGTAATTCACTACTGTACAAAACTCTACTGTAATTCATCGCCAAGGAGACACGATTTTCGAACAACTATGAAGACAATACGTGTATGTGACTTTACGTATAAATGTTCGTGAAGATGAACGATGTGCATACGTCCACCTAAATGTATGAAATTTTACTCAGGTGGCTACACCTTTTAGGCCAAACGGTGTTCCATTGAATTCATAGTGAAAACGGGTTGTAGAAAAAACAGCTGGACGTCTCTGTTTCGAAGAAAAGTTGTGCCATTGTAGATTTTGGACTCGTGCTTGAAAGATTATCTCATCAGGTTATTTATATCACATAACTTGTGCTGTTTGGTTGGTTGGTTGGTTGGTTGGTTGGTTGGTAGACAAGTAATATGAACTTTATGCGCATAATTAATTTATGGTGTTACTGGTTTATTTAATCAACTATGTTATATCCGTTGTTTTCTATGATATCCGTTGCGTTATCATAGAAAGAGACTGGATTTGATTAGGAAAAGAAAACCAAGCTGTTTATGTTTCTTCCATCCAAAATCTTTTACAACGACCAGAACGTACAGCAATTAGTATGGTTTCACCTTCTTTGTCTTTTTAACGTGAAAGTAAATATTCACTTAAACCACGAATGACATAATGGATTAGACGTATGTAATGAATATTCGGTATCGAGTTTGCTATATGTTAACAAATTTATTACATCGTCATCCGTGGAATAAAAATTGGAATAAATATAAATAGCCGTTTTGTGCAAACGGCGGCCATAGAGTGTGGAAAGTAAAAACTACTGCAGGAATCAGTGTAATAGATGCATAGATAATTGGTGCGTTAAATCTATTGTGCAGTTCATGAATTATAGCGCACAGTACTAGTGTATAATGTACATGAAATTACACTTACGTGCTAGACAACAATTTATAAGTAGTACGTGATTCAGCAATAGTCTATTGACTTTCAAACAAGCGTACTTGAATGTATAACGAATAACCACGACATTGACATACGCTGTAATACTAAAAGTATATTTTTAACACGATGTACATGACCATAAATTATTAAGAAAAGTAGGAAGAATTGGAAAAAATTAAAAAAAGCCAACACCACACGGAGTTCCCAAGCGGTCACCCATCTAAGTACTATCCGTGCCCTACGTTGCTTAACTTTCGTGATCGGACGAGAACGAGTGCACTCAACGTGGTATGAGAGTTGGCTGAAGTGAGTAATTTTGTTACTTGCTCTTAATATTCAGGAAAAAAGAAGTGGTCAGTTGACTGTAGACTTCCGAGCAGGACGGACCTCTCAGTACGCGCGTCAAAGTAGACAAACATTCGTTAAAGTAGAAGGAATAAGTGACAAAAAGTGAAAAATATTGCATTGACATCATCTCTATAAATACAAATAAGAATAAAAATAAAATAAAATAAAATAAGACAAAATAAAATTGTATAAAAAGATAGAAGTTACCGATAATGAAGCCAAAAGCAACGAAACGGAACCCACCGTGGACCCGATAAAAAAAGCCATCAAGAGAAAAATAATCACACAAAAAACAGCCAAAAAAATCAAGAATAGTTTAAGACTTTCCGCTCAAAAGACGCGGAAACTCAACCCACAACCAAACCTGGTTGCCAGGACGAAAAGACTAGTAAACATCCTAGGAAACACAGTTATAGATTATCACTCCAGCCAAGAAGAAAAGGCTAAAGAAATGAAAAACATGAAGCCCGTAAGAGCTACCTCGCCTCCAGCAATCATAACAAAAAACAGATTCAGTATACTACAATCTGAACCAGAGCCTCATCCACAACCGGGACCATCAAACTACTCTACTTCGAGCTCAACGCTAGAACAAATAAAAAAGAAAAACGAAACATTACGAGGCAAAATAGGAAAACACAGTCCCACCATACCACCAAAACAATCAACACTGCAGGGGCGACAGACCCCATCGTACAACCCAGGAGGCCCAGCGCCACCAGCATCGCCAAGGGGGGACCGAGCACCGGACGGACGCCCCACCAGATACACCGCAGAGGGGCGTACGAACGCCCCATCCACTACAAGGGATAACAAACCGCCGCCTATCAACATAACGCTACAAGACCCAAAGGACACGGTAACGCTCATAGAGAAAGTAGCGGGCATCAATCAGTTCCAGGCTGAGATTAGAGTTTCGCCTGGTCTTATCTTGCTATCGGTTTCCTGGAATGGTAATATAATTTCGTCTAAGGTTAGTTTATTGTTAGTGACGCTGTATTGATACTTTGTAAGGAATGGGAGTCCGATTATTCCATCTTCGATTAGGGGAAAGTTGTTAGGGACTACGTAGAATTGATGATTTTTCTTGAGCATGGTTAAATTGCAAATTTTGTTAGTGGTATGTTTGTCACTTCCCATTAGGAAGGTTTTTGGGTTAGAAGTTTGGACGTTTAGTGAGGCTTTTTCTTTTATAAGGTTGATTCCTGCTCCGGTATCGATGAGGAATCTGGCTCTTCCTCCGTCTCTTCGTTGCAGTACGATTGATAGTAATCTTCCGGTGGTGGTGCAGTTAACTCGAGGTAAGCTTCCTCTGGGTTCTCCGTTGTTTGGTTTACTCGAGGTGGAATCTTTCCTTGGCTGGCGAATGGAAAATTTCGAGAGTAGCATTTTTCGGCTGTGTGTCCAATTCGTAAACACTTTGGACACTTCGGTTTCATGCGGTTGTCTAATGGTCGGCTAGGTAGCTGAGCAAAAGTTTGTGGCTGTGAATCGGTAGTAGTTCGCTTGGATACTAATGTAATGTTGTGAGATTGATTCTTTGGGCGGTTGGCAACACGATTTGCATCTCGTAACCATTGTTCTCTATCAGCTGCTAGTTGTTGGGCAAGGTTCAGGTTCTTTGGATCGCTAGATACCACCATCTGTCCTATCTCGTATCGTCCAGCAATCATAACAAAAAACAGATTTAGTATACTACAATCTGAACCAGAGTGTTACGCCGGGCGACCCTCTGCCTGGCCCAGGTCACTCACCGCGGGCCAGACGGACACCAGATGTCCGCTCTTCCGTACGGCGTACCCTCGATAGCCTTAAGTATCTTCCATAAATCTCAGGAATTTCCTAGTAGAGGTCCTTCAAACCAAACAAACGTCTGTTTCCGAAGAATTTCTAAAGACTCTTGTCTACCACGGCTTGACAAGGGAAAGTTAGTTTTTCTCACCTATTGTTACGACCGTTCGCGGAGAGACGCGGTCGCGAGGAAAACGCGTCAGCGAGAGGCGTAAATTCTCGCTACGATTCGGTGAATCGACGCCGCGAAGTAGTCTGATCTGCGGGTGTGTCTACCCGCTCGAAGGATGTTGACCGTTCGAAGGATGTGAAATCAGTACCGTCTTGGGAGACGATGATGTGTCGGAGGAAAGCTAAGGATGGGTGTGTCTAGCGCACGGGACCATCGGATTTGTTGGTGCCGATGTTGTTTAGGAGAGTGAGGGAATAGGCTTCGTTTTTAATTGGTTAAACGAAGGGTCTTAACCGCCCTCGAGAGAAATTGGTTAGTGGGAGGAAAGTTGCAGCGTGCGTGAGAATACCACGGCTTAACTAAGGAAAGTTGGTTTTTCTACCAGAGACAGAGAAACACCATACATACTTGTTAAAAGGTTTAGACAATAGTTACACCGAAACAGAAATACTCACAGACCTACAAGCCTTGCAAATAGACGACGTAAAATTCACAAAAGTCACACGATTCACGACAAAAAGATCAAGGGAGAACAATATATTGCTCCCAATTTACATAATACAAGTATCCCCCGACAGTAATATAAGTAACTTGTTAAAAGTTAACCATTTTAACTACTTCAGAATAAAATGGGAAAAAATAATTTTAAAAAATGATGATATAACTCAATGCCACAAATGCCAGCGATTAGGTCACACAGCACAAAACTGTAACCTAAACTACCGCTGTGTTAGATGCACTGAGCCCCATGGTCCAGGCGACTGCAAAATAAAAAGAGAAAACACAGTAACCAAAGACAAAATATTCTGCGTTAACTGCAAAAACTACGGACACCCCGCGTCATACAAATGTTGCCCCAAACTCGTAGAGCTTCGTAAAAAGCTAGCCGATAAAATCAAGAAAGACAAAGAAACAAAGATAAAACGAATTGCCCAAATACGCCGTAAATACGTCCCAGAACTAAAGCTCTCTGACGTAGTGAAACAACAAACAAAATTAAATCAAACAATCGAAAACACATAACAATTAACAAACTTAGATCCGCGCTCAAGCCAAAGCTCAATTACAATCGATAACTCCCCCCATCTAAACATTATAAACGTTATCGAAGACTTTAAAAAAGCTATTCTCCAAGCGTTAAAAGAACAACAAATGCAATTAAATGAAATAAAAAATACACTATCAACGCACGAAGAAAGGTTCGACGCCATCTTCAGCACTTTCAATAGTACAGATGACGAATAACCAAAATCCACTAAACCAACAATTACAGCAAAAAACACGTAAATTTAACCTAAAGCATCTGAAAATAAATACAATAAATGCTAACTCTTTAATTTCAAACCAAAAAAGATACAGTATGCTAACCCTAATAAATAAAGAAGCCCCCGATATGGTACTCATCTCAGAAACAAAACTAAACAAAAGACACAATGTACACTTCAAAAACTACTCCATGATAAGACACGACAGACCGAACGCCAGTCAAGGAGGAGGAACAGCGATCCTCATAAAAAACCCTATAAAATACAAAACAATTCTTATTGATAACAATATTGAGAAACAATGATCATAAAAATAAAAATAAGCAATAAGGAAAATTTATTCATCACTGCAGCCTACGCAACCTACGAAAACCAGAAAGACTTTAACTACGAATTCAATAATCTTTTCGAACTCTTACAGCTCAACAAACCGGAAAACTACTATATAATAGCAGGAGACCTTAAGGCAAAGCATACAAGCTGGAAAAACGAAATAAACAACACGAGAGGCAACTTCATTAGAAACTGGCTAGACAATAAAAGCATCCACTACAAAACAAACTTATACAGCTCCGAGCTACCCTCTTACCCAAAAGGAGGCTCATACCTGGACATATGCCTAGCAGATGCGCGACTAAAATTCCAAAACCTACGTCCAAATAACACTCTCAATACCTTAGCCTATGACAGTGACCATAACGCCCTAGTATTTCACATAAACAAAAATACATCTGACTTCCTAACACTCGAAACTCAGACCGAGACACCCAGGTACAATTACAAAAAGACAGACTGGAAAAAGTTCCAAAACATACTTGAACAAAACTGCGACCTAAAGATCTACAACAACGTCAACCTAACAAATAGACAAATCGACTCATTCATAGACGAAATAGAAAAACATACACAAATCGCTCTCCAAAAATCCGTGCCAATCATAAAACAAAAAAATTCATGCGAGCCCTATATCAACAATAAAATAAAAGATCTACACCGAGATAAAAGCTACATACTCTCTAAAATAAACAATATAAAATTTAACTATTCTTACGACAAAAGAGAAGAATTAGAATTCCTAAAGTACCTACTACACAGAATAAAAGCGCAATTGAAACAAGAATTCGCAAATTCTATAAACCATTACTGGACAAACAAAATAAAAAACATCTCCAAAAACGACTCAGCAAACATGTTCCCACAAATAAATCAAATCTTTAGAGCAAAAGAACAAAACCCCATCCCACCTCTCAAATTGCCCCCAGAAAATGCCTCCCTCATCCAAGAAGCAGGTATAACGATATACAACACCATCAAAGACACCGAGGGTAACTTCATAATATCTAAAACAATAGAAAAACTAGACATTATCGGCACCCACTTTTCCAAAATACACACGCAAAACGAACACATGGGCCGAGAACAACTAAACAGAATTATCATCGTCGAAACAAACAAACTCAAAAATGAATTGGAACAAGACAACACGCTAAACAAAACAGTCTGCACATTCCCAAACGAAAACACCGCAGACAACCCCAAACAACCAGATCCAGAAATAAACTACTTCACAAATTACAATCAACTAAACACAATCCTCTCCAAACTAAACAACAAAAAATCCTCCGGCTTCGACGGCATCCCAAACATCTTACTCAAGCGCCTACCGAACAAAATAAAATGGTACTACACAGTACTCTTCAACAATGCTCTAAACAACACATACTTCCCCAGAAAATGGAAAAAAGCCAAACTGATAGCTATAACAAAAAAGGATAAAGACGGCTCATCGCCCGCAAACCTACGACCCATAAGTCTCCTCCCCAACATAAGCAAAGTATTTGAAATAATCATAAACAACCCCCTAACCTCCTTCTGCACAAAAAATAACATAATCCCAGAGAATCAATTCGGCTTCCGACACAAACACTCCACAATCCACGCAATAAACAAACTCACGTTGGACATCTGCTGGGCTCTAAACGCAAAAGAACGAGTAGCCGCCTGCTTAATAGACCTCGAAAAAGCCTTCGACACAGTCTGGATCCCAGGTCTCATATACAAATTGATCAAAAAAAAGTTCCCTAAACACCTGATTAAAATAGTCTGGGACATGATCACAAACAGAACATTCGCAATGACAGAAGGTTCACACTCATCAAGCAAAGAATTCTCCATAAAAAACGGTCTACAACAAGGTACAGTAAATTCCCCGTTACTTTTCAGTATTTACAACAGCGACTTACTAAACCTCTTTGAGCTCAATACATCCATCCATAAACGCTCCATAGCCTTCGCAGACGACCTAATCATCTACGTAACAGGCCGCAAAACCAAAACTATAAAAACGGAACTCCAAGAACTCTTTGAGAAAATAAACGACTATTACCACGCATGGAAACTAAAAATCAACATAAGTAAATGCGAAACCATACTGTTTAGGCCCAAGTCAAGTGAAATCGGCCCAATAGAAAGAGAACACTGCAAAAAATTTCAGATAAGAGAAAAAACAGACAAAGGGGCCCTCATACCACACAAAAATTGCGTAAAATACTTAGGGGTAAACATAGATTACAAATTAAACTACAAGCAGCACACCGAAATTCAACTTACCAAGGCCAATAAAGCATTTTGGAAAATGAAAAAACTATTCCACTCCAAACATCTCGACAGCAAAGTAAAAATTCTATGCTATCAAGCACTAATCAGACCGATCATAACCTACGGCTGCCCAATCTGGTACAACATATCAGCCTCCCAAATGGAAAAAATTCGCATATTCGAAAGAAAATGCATCAGAGCTTGTCTGAGCACTTACAGATCCGAACACAGCGGATTCAAAAAATACGTAAAAAACAAAATAATATACGACCTAGCCAACGTTCACCGCATAGACTGTCACATCCTAAAGCTAATACGAAACCACTTCGCGCAAGCGGCAAAGATAAAAGAAAATAGTTTAATCTTCAGCTGCTTATTTCCAAATGACACATATTACAAAAACACTCTGACAACAGGCTACATCCCGCCAGAAGCTTTCCCATACCTTTTTATTTATTTGTTGAAATTACAATCAATTCTCGCGTTGAGAATTTTCAGTAATTTTTCTGGCGTGGCGCAGTGACATGGCTGATTATTTACAATAAGTTAATACTTATTATAGATAGGTATAATTTATAAGTATTATAAGTAAGTGCAAATGCTTAATTTGGATAATTAAGAGAATCTAACGTTTAGGTCTAGCGGGTAGTGCCTCTTCAGCCTGCGAATCTGGTCCGTCGTATCGAGTAGTCCAGTGATTAGGGGGTTTCGGTGTTTGTTGATTCTTTTGTTATATCTGTCGCTATATTTTGCTATTTCCTCTTTGACGGTGGGTATCTTGAGGTCGCGGTGTATTGTTTCATTGATTACATACCAAGGTGCGTCAATTAGGGATCTTAGCGTTTTCGATTGAAAGCGTTGGAGTATTTCAATGTTGGAGTTACTTGTTGTTCCCCATAGTTGGATTCCGTAGGTCCAGACAGGTTTTATTACGGTCTTGTAGAGGGTAATTTTATTCTCTATGTTTAGTTTGGAGCGTCGGCCCGTGAGCCAATAGAGTTTTTTTAGTTTGTCCTTTAGTTGCTTCGTTTTATCTGAGATGTGTGTCTTCCACGTTAGTCTCCTGTCCAGGGTCATGCCCAGGTATCGGACTGTGTCCCTGCTAGGGATTGTTGCATCGTTGATGGTGACCTGGGGGCAGGTTTGTTTTCGGAGCGTGAAGGTTACATGTGAGGATTTCTTTTCGTTGACTTTGAAGCCCCATTTGTGAAACCACTTTTCCATGGAGTCGAGACTTCGCTGGAGAGTGGATGAGGCTATTACCGGGTCTGCGTGGGTAGCTAATAGCGCTGTGTCGTCTGCAAATGTCGCTATTGTTATATCGTTTGATATAGGTAGGTCGGCAGTGTAGATGGAGTACAGTAGGGGTCCGAGGACACTACCTTGGGGTATGCCGGCTTCTATTGGGAATGTTGCGGAAGTGGCGTCTAGGCATTTAACCATGAATTGTCTATTGGTTAGGTAAGATTTTAGGATGGAGTAGTAGGGGTGAGGTAGGATCTTTTTAATCTTGTATAGTAGCCCTTCATGCCATACTTTGTCGAATGCCTGTTGGATGTCTAGGAAAACCGCTGAGCAATATTTTTTCTTTTCGAGTGTTTGGCTGATCGTATGAGTTAAGCGGTGGATTTGCTCTACTGTAGAATGATGTTTTCGGAAGCCGAATTGGTGATCTGGGAGTGTTTTCAAGTTCTCTAGGATTGGAAGGAGTCGGTTCGTGAGCATCTTCTCGAATAGTTTGGACAGGGTAGGTAAAAGACTGATTGGGCGATAGGAGCAGGTTTCGTGTATCGGTTTACCGGGTTTAGGGATGAGGGTAATCAATGAGATTTTCCAGGCCTTAGGATAGTGTTCCAGGCGAAGGATAGCATTAAAAATCGATGTGATGAGTGCTATCCCTTTTGTGGGAAGTTCCTTGATTGCTTTATTGCTTATTAGGTCGTGTCCTGCTGCTTTCTTGGGGTTTAGGCGACTGATTGTTTCTATAGTCTCTGCAGAGGAGAAGGGTTCGATAGGAGGGGACATTTGGAAGGGGGTGTGCAGGTATTCGGTAACGTCCGCGGCGGCTTTGGGGGAATGGGGTTTGAATACTTTTGACAAGTGTTTAGCGAACAGGTCGGCTTTTTCTGTAGGGCTTCGCGCCCATCCACCTTGCGGGCGGCGGATCGGTGGGATTATTTGTGGGGGGCGTGTGAGTTTCCTGGAGGCCTTCCGTAGTGAGTAGTTGGCGTCGGCTGTGGGGGATAAGCTGGCGAGGTATTTATGGAAGCAGTCGTTTTTATAGATTTTTAAGGTTCTGGATAGCTTCCTAGTTGCGTTGTTAAGTTTGCGTTTGTCCTCCGGTGTTCTATGGGTCTGCCATACTCTTCTTAGTCTACGTTTTTCTGCTATTTTTTTTAGTATGTATTGGGGATATTCTTGTTTGCTGTTAGATGGCTTTGTCGGTGTGGAGAGGCGGATTGCGTTTATTATGCTCGTGTTTAAGTATTCCGTGGCTGCTTCGATATCTTCCTTTGTTTTTAGTGGGGTGAAGGCTGAGGTTGAGTGTGTAAAGACTTCTCTGAAGAGCTGCCAGTTGGTGTGTTGGTTGTGAATGGAGCCATTAGGTGTATTCTCGATGATTGTTGAGCTGACTGTTGCTATCACGGGAGAATGATCAGAGGAGAGATCAGCCGAGGAGTTGATCTGGACGTGTCTTGATGGGATATTTTTAGTTATGAAGAAGTCGAGAAGGTCGGGTATTTTGTTGGTGTCAGTGGGCCAGTATGTGGGTTCGTATGTGGTGAGGTAGTTGAGGTTGTTGTTTATTATGCTGTTTAAGAGGTTTTTGCCTCTTGCTGTAACCAGTCTGCTGCCCCATTGAATGTGCTTGGCGTTATAGTCTCCTCCAACTATGAATCTATTGCCCAGGGTGTCCAGGAAGTTATCAAAGTCTTCTTTGGCGATGGAGTGTCTGGGAGGGCAGTATACTGCTGAGGTGGTGATTGAGCCATGACAGTCTTCTATTGCTACGTTTGTTGCTTGTAGGTAGTCTTTCTGGAATGATGGAAGTTCGTAGTGCTTAATACTTGCTTTGATTATTATTCCGGTGCCACCGTGGGCCTTTCCGCTGGGGTGTTGGGTATGGTAGAATTCGTAACCATTTATTTTCAGGTAGCTCTTGTCGGTGAAGTGGGTTTCCGATACGAGCATTACGTCGATTTGCTGGTGTTTTAAGAAGAGTTCTAGTTCAAGTTTGTGTTGCGCTAGACCGTTGGCGTTCCAGAGTGCTATGCGCCTTGGTTTTATTTTGAGTCGGGGCGTGCTAATTTTTCCACGATGAGTGTTAGTAGCGATAGCAAGTGATTTATTTGCTCTGATTGTTTCTCTATTAGCTTTTCAAGCCTTGAGGAGTTGTCTGTGTTAGGTGGGTTGGGGTCACTGTTTTGGGGAAGGTTCCTTTGGCTGTTCGGGTTATTTTGGATGCCTTGTACTGCTTGGGCATAGGAGGTTGAGGTGGAGATGAATTTGGTAGGACTGGGTGCTTGGTTGGTTGAGGGGGTTGGGGTAGTCGTGAATTTCGGCGGGCTGGGTGTTTGGTTGGATACCTCTTTTGCTCTGAGCTTAGGGTACCTGTTCGTGTATAGTGTTTTATATGCTGGGCAGCCTTTGTAGTTGGCGGGGTGGTCCCCTTGGCAGTGGATGCATTTCGCTGGAGTTTCCGGTGATTTGGCGCACTGGTCAGTGGAGTGAGTGCCTGCGCATTTAACGCAGCGGAAAGTATGGTTGCAGTATTTCTGCGTATGACCGTACCTTTGGCACCTTTTGCATTGCACTATTTCTTTTTTCACAAGCGGTGGTTCGAATTTTACTATTGCGTTCATTAGGCGACTGATATTGTAGATTTCCTTATTGTTTGGCTTTTGTTTTATATCTATGAAAAATAAGGATAACGGGTCTTTCGAGACTCTATGCCTTATATTACTTACGTTGATGACTTCGTGGCCGAGTTTTGAGAGTTCGTATTTGAGTTCGTCTATGTCTGCTGAGTGGTGTATGTTTCGTAGGACCACCCGGAAAGGCCTTTCCTGTTTGAGTTGGTAGGTGTGGAAGTTGGCATTCATTGGCCCTACTCGCACCAGTTGCTATTAAGTGAAGTCTAATATGTCTATTCTGGCAGAAATTTTGGAAATCTTTACCCGTAAAACACCTTCCTTGGTCTGCTATTACCCGGCAGGGATTGCCGAATAAAAATATAGCGGACTTAAGTGCTATAATGGTATTAAAGGAATCTAATTTACGAGTATGATACAGGTATACAAATTTCGTGAAAGCATCAACTAAAACAATGATATACTCTTTCGAGTCACTCTTACCACTTAATTTACCCGTTATATCCATGTGTACCGTATGCCAGGGTATGCTGGTCTTAGGTATGGGATGTAGTTCAGCTTGTACTTTACCCGAACTAGCCTTCGAAACTCGACAAGCATGACAGTTCTCAACGAATTTGCGAACATATTTCGCCATTCCTTCAAACCAGTAATACTCGTATAGTTTCTCAAGCGTTTTATCCCAACCTAAGTGCATAATGGACTGATGCACATGATTAATGACGGACCACCTGAAACCCCTTGGGACAATGGGCAAGCAAAGAGTTCTACCTTTTCTCTGTATTTTCCGATGGAGTGTACCAGACCGTAATTCATACGTATTCGCAATATCTTCCGCGAGCTCTTCATTTTGCAACTTACGGACGATCTCAGAGATTTGTGGGTCGCGACGTTGTTCTGCTAACAACCAATCATCGGAGATTTCAGATAGATTGATTTCTTTCTCTACAATTTTGTTGATCGTACGGTGATCCAGATCTACGGGATTTCTCGAAAAGAAATCTACATGAGCCATTCGTTTGCCTTCCCGATACATAATGTCAAAGGTAAAAGTTTGCAGGTAAGCCCACCATCTGTAAACCCTGTCATTTAAATGTACCTTGTCACTGGATGCCTTCAGAGAATTACAATCAGTGACAACAAGAAATTCCCGACCGTGCAGATAGTGACGAAAATGCTTGATGGCGTTTACCACAGCCAGCGTTTCTAACTCATAAGAATGATATCTAGATTCCGCAGGGCTAGTCCGCTTGCTATAATACTCAACTAC
This sequence comes from Bombus vancouverensis nearcticus, assembly GCF_051014615.1. Classification (NCBI taxonomy): domain Eukaryota; kingdom Metazoa; phylum Arthropoda; class Insecta; order Hymenoptera; family Apidae; genus Bombus; species Bombus vancouverensis. Next base: position 208,034 of record NW_027468916.1, on the reverse strand, counting down.
TCTATTTTTACCTTCGACCCTATGCATTAGGATAGCCCCAAATCCTTCGGAACTAGCATCCGTATGTAGTTCTATTGGATATTTGGGGTCAAAAATCATTAGCACCGGCTCATTGGTCAGAATAGAAATTACTTTTTGCCTAATTTTTTCATGTTTATCCGTCCAATTTATGTTCTTGCTACCGGAAGTGAGAGCATACAAAGATTTCATTACCTGTGAGAATTTAGGAACAAATTTTCGAAAGTAAGAAGCTAAACCAATAAATTGCCGGAGCTGTGTAACAGTCGTTGGTGCGGGCAAAGAGCTCAAGGCTTGTACTTTACCTGGGTTTGGTCGGACTTCTCCGTTATGAATCACATAACCCAGATAAAGTACTGACGTCTTCAAGAAAGAACATTTAGAAAAGTTGAAAGAGAATCCGGCGTTTACGAGGGTATCTAGGACGGTGTTTAATCTTTCTAACGCCTGATCTATCGTATCGGCAATAATTAAAACATCATCCAAATAAACGACAACATATGAATAAGCAAGATCACCTAAGGCATTGAAAATGGCCCTCTGAAAAACAGACGGTGCATTCTTCAATCCAAACGGCATCGTCATGTATTCATATTGACCATCAGGAGTAACGAACGCGGTATATTCAGTCGAATTCGGGTGAATAGGAATTTGATGAAACCCGCTGGCCATATCCAGGCTTATAAAGTATTTCGCCCCTCTCAGTCTCGCGATCTGATCAGCTATGAGAGGAAGAGGGTACCGATCCGCGACGGTGTTTTTATTTAATGCTCGGTAATCTACACATAATCTATCTGAACCGTTCTTTTTTTTAACAAGTAATAAAGGGCTTGCGAATGGTGAATTACTCGGTCTTATGATTTTTGCTCGGATCAGTTCACCTATCCTCTCTCGAACTATTCCCCGCTCCTCCTCACTGAGTCTATAAGGACTTCGTTGCACGGTAACGTTGGGATCAATTAAACGAATTTCTAATTGACCCGTATTTACACGATTCCGCGGAAAACCCGTAATAAATGACTCTTTGTATTTCTCGAGAACAGAAATCAATCGATCTTTATCGTTACCAACTACATCAGTGTCGACCTCATTAATGTTGATCACATCTTCCGCGACTCTGCTACAAGCGTTAACTATTTTTGTCTTACAAATATCGACACTGTTTCGTGTAACATTCACGTCAAAACCTTGGCTCAAAATTTCACGACCAATCATGATATCGTATTTTAAGTAATTATCAGAAAGGGCATGAAAAGTTATCTCCAATGTAAAACCGTTAATACATACAGTGGATAAAATCTGAGATGTACTGTTAACACAAGTATTCCCTATGCCTCGCATTATTACTACATCAGTCGTTCGTTTGCCAGAAAATTTCGAAGCTACGGATTCTTTGATTAATGAGCATTCGGCTCCGGAATCGAAATAAAATGGGTACGACTCACCCAGATGACTTAATTTACCAGCTGGAGGCTCTACCACACAGGAGTCGACTCGACGTTCATTCTTGAAGCCGGATTTTCTGTTCTGCAGTTGTGGACAATCAGGTGCGATATGACCCTCCGCACGACACTTGAAGCAAACCACCTTGGACGATGAAGCTGGACGGTTTCTTTCCTGGTGTTGTGTATCCTTTGTATCCTTTGTATCCTTTGTATCCTTCCGCTGTTCACTACGCATCCTCTTGCGACACTCCGTTATTTTGTGTCCAAGAGTACCACAATAATGACACTTCACCCGGTAATGCGATAACTTGCGTCGTTTAACTTCAGGTTCCTCCGATGTATTTCCTAACAAAGTTGCCGGCAGATCGTTGTAAGGATAAGCTCTCATTTCTTCATAAAATTGTTCCTCCGTCTTGATATTATTTGCGAGCGTTAATCGATGAAAGCGTTGATCTTGTGAGTTTAGCATATAAAGAGTTAAGGCATTGAGTACTTCGGGCATCGTTAGATCTTGCATCTTTATCTGCAACATGGAACGGAGGCGACTACCGTAAGCTCCTAGAGTTTCGATCTCCGTCGGTCGTTCTCTGGACATCCTTATTAATGCCGTGGCGGCTGTCTCTCTGCCACCAAAACGCGAAAGGAATTGTTCCTTAAACGTTGGCCAGGAAAGTTTTCCACCGCGCACTATTTGTGAAAGCCAATGTGCAGCAGATCCCTTTAGGGCACGATTTAAAGCAGAAAGTAACACACTATCTTGCATCGGATAGTCTTTCAAAATCACATCTGTGTATGAGCACCACGCGAATGGATCAGCGCCCGTGCCTTCAGGATCAAAACGTGACAACGTTACATCCTTAGGTTCCATACTCGACTTTTGCTCCCTAGGCTGAGTCATCTGGTTCATGATTCTCATGAGTTGTTCCAAAGTGACACTTGGGCTTGATCCCACTTCTGATGTCGGGTTAACATTAGGATTTAAGGCGCGTAACGATTCTTCGTTTGAATTAGCCATTGTTTTACAAAACAGAGAGTATATTTACACGAATAAACAAGGTTTTACAAATATTATGAATAATGAATTTTTATAAATGATATGATTGATTAACAAATGATAAATTAAATTATTAATTAGATTAAAGAATAATAAGTTTTATCGAACAATAAAAGAAACGAATAATATATCTTACGATTTACTAATTTAACGAATAATGAAAATTAACGATTGATAAATTTACAAATATTGAATTTAATTTTACGCTATAAACAATGATCCGGGGTTCAAACGAATCCACGGTCAACGGGAAAACTTTAAACAATTTTATAACACAAAAAAAAATACGTTTGCTGAGTCACTCGGAAAAAATTACTCGATGTATCACTTTCCAAGGCGATCACACGAAGGCCTCTCTGCATAAAATCTTTTTCGTAATCCGACTGCATTTTGTTTGTTATATTCTCGCTGGAAACATCGAGAAGGTTCCAATCGTTGTTGCTAGGCAATATCTGTCAGAAGTTTGTTATATACTCCTTGGAAACATCGAGAAAGATCCAAACGCCGTTGCTAGGCAGTTTCTGTCTGGAGATTGATTCCTCATACAACGTGTGTCCCATTATATCGACATCTCTAAAGTACAATTCTATGTGATTTCTAGGGAGAACAATACAACCGATCCACACCTTCGTCAGGCAAAACGTTTATCCCGTGACCGTGGCTACGTTCAGCGACCAGTTGTCACCTCGAACCCACTTTCGCTTTTCACAAATGTCAAACAATTACAGATGACAATTACTTAATTACAGTTATGATAAGATCTGGGCTAAAGCATTTAAAGGCCTCCTCAAAATTGCATAGGGAAGGCTCCGGTTTTCATTTCATCTCCGACATATATATAAAAGGGGGGCAATATAAAAATAAAAAAATAATATATATAATAAATAATAACAAACGTAAATAACCTAACACTATCAGATTTAAAATATATTTTAATATATATATATATATATATATATATATATTTTAATATATATATATATATATATATATATATATATATATATATATATATATATATATATATATTGAACACAAAACAAAATATATCAAAAATTAATAACAATAAGGAACATCAAACAGCGAACCAACGAAATTGAAGCAGCTACACTAAATCAAAATCGAAACAAGGAGCTCCGGGATAAAGTTCGCTGAACTCACGCATACACCAATAGCGCACAACAGGGGAAATTCCCTTTCTCCCAGAAGCATGGTGACGAAGATGCGCCTCCAAAACCTCTTCGGGAATTTCATTCGCAAAACGAACTTTCACGCAACGATCAGTATCAACGATTTCAACCAGAGGGGGTTCCCCTCACAGGACTGATAGAAAACTAAGTTGAAATATGGAACTTACATTTTGTCACGTACGATTCCGAGAAGCCCAAAACTGCAACATCCCGATTCCCACGGAAGCGTACCCCCAGCGGACCACCACCCCGTGGGGGATGACATTATAAATAAGCATAGCAACATAGCGCAGCGTTCATTAGTTTGTTCATAAATCTTGCGATCGTTTGTTATTACGGCTCATCATTCTTTGCGCCCATTACTGCGTTTAGAATTTGTATAAGTATTTTTGCGTTTCGGGGTCTTTAGTTTTTCGGTAAAGAAAAAGGAGTCGCGATTAAATAAAAGAAAATTTTAAGTCCTCATTACGGTATTAATTCAGTTAGCGAGTTACTCAATTTGTATCGAAATAGCTTAATAAAGTAAAGGCTGGTAAAAACCCTATATTCGAGATTAAATAATAAACCCAACAAACCTCGTCGATCACCGAAACACCTGGAGTAATGGCACCCGATAGCACCTTTTCCTCAAGGTAAGAGAATTAATTTTAAAAACTTTCTTCTTCTCTGGTAATCTCGTTGTCCTCGAGAATTGAATTAAAAACCTCCTATCATCGATTTCATTCATTTTCGCGAACGGTTTTAAAGATAGAAACATTGCTTAAATTTTAAACAAAGGTGTTGTCCGTTGTGTCGGCTTTTTTCAGCTTTTTTTTTTGAACGGTGTTTTCAGCTACTGAAACATCCTCTGATCTTCGCATTCCTCCTCCCATTGTTGGTAAAATATTACCCGTCTTTGGGCAAGGCTTGCGAAATCACACGAGTTCCACGCAGAGAGGATCGTTAGAATCATCCTCGTTAATTAAACTCAAAAGGCAAGAAGATCGTGGCGACAGACTTCATCGTGGTAAATGAATTGAGTTTCGGTCCTAACGACAAACTACTACGGCGGAATTAAAAGAGAAGAAGAAGTCGAACGTAAAAATAAATTTATATAAAACAACGAACAATCTCATATTCCTATCTAATCCAGCAACGCTAAAATATAAATATCCAGCTAATAAAATATATATATATAATAACCTAAGCAATTCTACGTCAAAATAAAAATCCGTTCAACGAGGAAAAATATTCATTGTACCCAGCTTTAATCCTCTCCCGCGCTAGTATCCCTGCGCATAGCAAGTTAGCCGAAAAGTGAAATTCGTTTACCAGTTGCATTAAGCGTCAGTTAACGCTATCCTTTAAACGCAAAAGAAAATAATAAAAATAAAATATTTTGAAATAGTCTTTAGACTATTTCTGGTGGCAGCAACTACCGTATTAATTAATTACCTAAATCGGAATTAAATACACAATAATATCATTTCAACTTATTTCCCTTCAGATTACATACAAACTCAAACTATATAAAAAAAAAAATTTTTCAGTAAAATTTAAACTTAAGATTTGATCGATTTAAACAAACAAATTAATACGTAACATTTGGAGTAGTAAATTTTTGGTGGCAGCGGTGGGATCCGCTTCACGGAGGATTAAAGTTGGTTTAAACGATTTGACACGCTCCATAGTAGATTAAAGTTGTCACACTTGTTAATAAAATATATATTTAAAAAACAATGGCGACTGTAGTGGAATCGTTTGACGAAGAAATGGTTTTGACATTGTCGGAAAAGCTTAAAGCATGGGATGCGAACTTTCGCGATATGAGTGCAAAACTCGCCGAATTACAAAGCGGATTATTCGAACTTAAAACGAAACAGGAACCTCAAACACCCAAATCGCCGCCGACAGCACAACAGGAAACGGTCCAGACAGGTGGACATACCCAGCCAATTAAGCTAAAAGACGCGATCGAATCGGTGCCAGTGTTTGACGGATATCGACCATCGGTATTCCATTTTTTAAGAGCTTGTGAGCGCGCGCGAAATATGATTCCCAGATATCAAGAACCTCAATTGGTAAAATTGTTAGTAAATAAGCTTCGTGGACACGCGTTCCTCGCCATCGAAGACACGGAATTAATGAGTTTAAATGATTTCGGAAACAAATTAAAGGATCTATTCGGCCCAAAGAAATCTCTTAATGAATATAAGGGAGAATTAGGAACGATATTTCAACGACCCGGGGAAGATATATTAGATTATATGGATCGCGTTAGAAATCTTAGATTAGCAATAATGGACGGAGAAAGAGGCGACTACGGCATCATATCCCCCGACGTACAAGATACTATAGATTGGGAAACGAGAGAAGCTTTCGTTAAAGGACTTCCGAACGAGGTATATGTACGAGTAAAAATAGCAGGGTACCATACTTTAGAAGATGCGTATCGTCAAGCCGTTAAAGCAACACACGAATTGAGACAAATAACCGACAGAACGCGACCCCATCGACCGACACCCTCGAACTATTACAGACGCGATAACGCACGTCCCTCGAACACTAATAACAATATCAGAAACAACCGCCAAGATCGAAGATCAGTACCTCCATCGCAGAATTTTCCGAATACTAATAGACAAAATATCATGTGTAACTATTGTAAAAAAACCCGGACATTTAGTGAAGGACTGTTACAAATTTAAAGCCCGAGTAGACGCCGGATTAATCGTACCCTACGCTTCGAGACCGTCGGGAAACCAAACACGTCCTTCGGGAGAATGGGGCGAGCCACGAGGGAACGATACGCCGAATCGCCCGAGAGTACAAGCGGCAATCAGGCGACCGGCGCCGACGGCAACAAACAGGACGAGGGCAGCCACCCACGCGAGATCAACTCCACCACCCATAACGAGAGACGGAGCGAACGCAATGCCGACTATAAGATCGAACGAACAGCCACTAAATACTGTGGGGGAGTCATCCCACAACCAAACAAGGCCACAGACAGAGAATCCAGAATCTCAAGACAAAAGGGAAAGAGCGAAGCACAAGCAACCGGCGAAGGAAAATCATCAAGAGTTGAATTCAGATTCGGAAGGCGACCTCTCCGAATTATTTCAGTAAAATTTAACGATTCTCCAACGACCCCAACTGCACGAATAGTTTCCCCAAATCTAAAAACCAAGACGAGTTTATTGTTAGACTCTGGATCGGAAATCAATATTATCAAGAAACCTGCTTTACCCGATTCAGCCATCATCGACGAGAAAGAATCAATTGAAGTGCAAGGAATTACGGCAACGAGCCTGGTCTCCCTAGGGCAGACGGTAATACAGGTCGCGGGCCATCCGGTTATTTTTCACGTAGTCGATGATTCATTACTAATCGATCAAGACGGAATCTTAGGATCCGAATTTTTTGCAGGTTGTAAAGCTCGTTTAGATTATGAAGAAAAACATATCAAATGGGGAAATATTTATATTCCCTTCGACACTAAGGAGAAAATAATTATACCGAAGCGAAGTTCAATAACGTGTTCAATTAATATCGCTAATCCAGAGATAAAAGAGGGATTTATTCCAAGAATCGAGCCGAGCAAGGGAATCTATTTCGGAAATGCAGTTGTGAGGAATCATAAAGGAAAAGGCTATATAAGAGTAATAAATACTACTTCAAGAGATTACGAATTTACAACACCGACGATGGTAATTAAGGAATTTGAAAATCCCTCCCCGCTTCCTAGGACAGCGTGTAATACAGTTTTAAAATCGAAGGAAAGTAGATACGAAAAAATAAATGAGTTACTACGACTCGAACACTTGAATGAAGAAGAAAAGGAAAATGTAAAAAAATTGATTCGTAACAATCAAGATAGATTTCATATTCCAGGAGATACATTGGAGGCAACTGAAGTTCTGGAACATAGAATAATTACCACAGATAATATACCAATTAATACCAAACAGTATCGATATCCGCCAATACATCGAGAAGAGATAAATCGACAGATTCAAGAATTGCTAGATACGGACGTAGTGGAACCATCAATATCTCCATATAACTCCCCGTTATGGATTGTGCCCAAAAAACCCGATTCGCAAGGAAATAAACGCTGGAGATTAGTTATCGATTATAGAAAATTGAACGATAAAACGATTGGCGATGCCTTCCCATTACCCAACATCACAGAAATATTGGATCAATTAGGAAGTGCAAAATATTTTTCCACGTTTGACTTAGCATCAGGCTTTCACCAGATCCGTATGTCGCAAGAGGACGCCCACAAAACGGCATTTTCGACACCATACGGACATTTTCAATTCAAAAGAATGCCCTTTGGATTAAAAAATGCCCCAGCAACATTTCAACGTTTAATGAACTCGGTATTATCGGGTCTGCAAGGAATAGAACTATTCGTCTATCTGGATGACATAGTGATTTATTCCAGATCTCTCCAGGAACACGAAATTAAATTTAATAAATTAATGGAAAGACCGAGGACAGCCAAATTACGATTACAACCCGATAAGTGTGAATTTTTACGGCATGAGGTGAATTATTTGGGACATATAATTAGTGAGGATGGCGTGAAACCCGATCCAAAAAAGGTCGAAGCCGTATCAAAATTTCCACGACCAAAGAAGGCGAAAAATATCAAACAATTTCTGGGACTAGCAGGATATTACAGAAGATTTATACCCGATTTCTCCAAGGTCGCGAAACCATTGACACAACTATTAAAGAAAGATACTCCCTTCAAATGGACGGAAAATCAAGAAGATGCATTCAATAATTTAAAAACAGCGTTAATGACGAAACCCATTCTACAATATCCAGACTTTTCTAAACCTTTTAACCTTACCACAGACGCATCAGGATATGCAATAAGCGGTGTACTGAGTCAAGGGCCAATCGGAAAGGATTTGCCGATTGCGTATGCCTCAAGACTATTAAATTCCGCCGAACAAAACTACTCTACTGTCACGGTGGTCGTGAGAACGCAACGAAAGGATGGTTATGCCTCACATACCTTGGTCAGCAAAATGATGGCTAAGCAGTAATAGAAACTGACAAGAGTACCGCTAAACAAAACGAACTAATCGCTACCCTGATTGAACAATTTGAAAGCCTAACTCACGAGTTTAGAAGCTTTAGAAACAGCACCGATCAAAACATTAAAAACATAAAAGAATTTGCGGAAACTAGCGATAGAAATCGCTCTAAAGAAATACGCGATCTTGCAAAAACCATGGAAATAAAATACGACACCGAGACTGACCAGTCGCAAATAAACGCCCATTTAGAAACCGCTGCTGATAACGTAACGGATGACGAAACTGACGGACCGAACACGTCACAAAGACCACGAGCCGCATCTAGCCGCGCCGCGATTAAACCAATAAACAACTACAACGAAGATCGAGGGCTCGAGGCAGATAAGGCCATACGAACTGTCGAGACACTACGTGGTCAAGATGACGTAGGCGTTGAAGATTTCATCTTATCGGTCCGCAAAGCAAGAGCTAGGTGCAAGGCAAGTGACAGAGAGCTATTATTAGATCTCATACTGATCGAAAAGATTACCGACAACGCGAAACGAAACATACGATATCTAAAAATCAACTCGTTCGAAGACTTATATTCATGCTTAAGACAACACGTATTAACACCAACAACTATTAGCAACTGTAGGGACAAATTAAACAATTTAAAACAAGGGGCAACAGAAAGTGTACAATCTTTTAACTCCAGATTCCGACAACAGCTAAACGAATTAAATTATGCAGTCCAAAACGAAAACCGCACACCAACAGAACGACGCGTAGCTATAGATATTGAAGAACGCGAAGCACTTAAAACATATTTGCTCAACTTACGATACGAGATAGGACAGATGGTGGTATCTAGCGATCCAAAGAACCTGAACCTTGCCCAACAACTAGCAGCTGATAGAGAACAATGGTTACGAGATGCAAATCGTGTTGCCAACCGCCCAAAGAATCAATCTCACAACATTACATTAGTATCCAAGCGAACTACTACCGATTCACAGCCACAAACTTTTGCTCAGCTACCTAGCCGACCATTAGACAACCGCATGAAACCGAAGTGTCCAAAGTGTTTACGAATTGGACACACAGCCGAAAAATGCTACTCTCGAAATTTTCCATTCGCCAGCCAAGGAAAGATTCCACCTCGAGTAAACCAAACAACGGAGAACCCAGAGGAAGCTTACCTCGAGTTAACTGCACCACCACCGGAAGATTACTATCAATCGTACTGCAACGAAGAGACGGAGGAAGAGCCAGATTCCTCATCGATACCGGAGCAGGAATCAACCTTATAAAAGAAAAAGCCTCACTAAACGTCCAAACTTCTAACCCAAAAACCTTCCTAATGGGAAGTGACAAACATACCACTAACAAAATTTGCATTTAACCATGCTCAAGAAAAATCATCAATTCTACGTAGTCCCTAACTACTTTCCCCTAATCGAAGATGGAATAATCGGACTCCCATTCCTTACAAAGTATCAATACAGCGTCACTAACAATAAACTAACCTTAGACGAAATTATATTACCATTCCAGGAAACCGATAGCAAGATAAGACCAGGCGAAACTCTAATCTCAGCCCAATACATCGAAGGAAAGCCCACAACAGTATGTTTCATCGACACTGGTAAGCAAATCTGTCACATTACAAACGAAATAGAGAAACCCGATAAACTAAGCCAAATTAATAAATTCGCACAAATAATACGTACCAAACATATTGATCCAGAACTTCGAGAACCCCTTGAGAAAATCCTCATCAATTACTTAGACGTTTTTAATATGGAAACAGACTCATTACCATGTACCAACTTGACAGAACATACAATCACACTCAAGACAGACAAACCTATAAACATCAAATCTTATAGACCGCCCGAATGTCATAAAAAGGAAATCGAGACTCAAATCAACGACATGTTAGACAAACAAATCATAGAACCATCGGACAGTCCATATAACGCACCAATTTGGGTAGTTCCAAAAAAATTAGATGCATCAGGCAAACAAAAATGGAGAATCGTTATAGATTTTAGAAAATTAAACGAGTAAACAGACCAAGACGCGTATCCTTTACCAAATTCGGACGAAATACTCGAGCACTTAGGCAAAGCTAAATTTTTCTCGGCCCTAGACCTCTCGTCAGGATTTCACCAGATACCTATGGAGCAAAATTCCAAAAAATATACTGCATTCTCAACCCCACAAGGTCACTTCCACTATAATCGCATGCCCTTCGGCCTTAAAAACGCACCGGCGACGTTTCAACGTATGATGGATACCGCGCTACGGGGGTTAATAGGAAATAACTGTTTCGTATACCTGGATGACATTATAATATTCGGGAGCACCACCCAAGAACATAACCGAAATCTAGCCATTATACTAGACAGACTACAAAATTTAGGATTAAAAATACAACCGGACAAATGCGAATTTTTGAAACCGGAATTAGAATACTTAGGACACGTAGTAACAAAGGAAGGAGTAAAACCTAATCCCAAAAAGATTCAAGCCGTGAAAGACTTTAAAACACCAAAGACCGCGACCCACATAAAGTCATTCTTAGGACTCGTTGGATACTATAGAAAATTTATACGTAATTTTTCTAAAATCGCAAAACCATTGACAGATCTCACAAAAAAGGACACTCCATTCTACTGGACCGATAGACAACAACTTGCATTTGACACACTAAAACAAAAACTCTGCAAAGCCCCTGTACTACAATATCCAGACTTTGACAAAACATTCACATTAACAACAGACGCAAGTAACGAAGGGTTAGGAGCAATACTCTCCCAAGACGGACATCCATGCTGTTATATATCCCGAACTTTGAACCCTCCTGAAAAGAATTATTCCACAACCGAGAAAGAGTTATTAGCAATAGTATGGTCAATCAAAAGACTAAGACAATACCTACTTGGTAGAAAATTTAAAATTCAAAGCGATCATCAAGCCTTGAAATGGTTAAAGAATGTTAAAGACCCCTCATCGAGACTCATGCGATGGCGTTTGAGACTCGAGGAGTACGATTATGAAATCGAATACAAAAATGGAAAAGAAAATACAGCTGCAGATGCTCTATCCCGATTGTATCCTATCACTAATGAAGAAATCCAACCCAATGTAGAAAACCCGGACTATTATGACGAGTATATAGACTGGAAAATCAATATCACCCCAGCTCCGATAACCCAAAAACCTAACAGACCACACTTTAAACAAATTACAAAGACCGAACTGGGAGACTTTAACGAACAGCATTGGTTGCGTCAATTAACCAAACACTTTATTAAACACCGAACCGGACGCTTACAAATAGGAATAAACGACAATAGCTTCAGCACGTTAGAAAAGGTAAATATTCAACTCATGCTAACGTTTCTAACAACTAGATTCCCTCAAATTAAATTAATATTTGGACAAGATCCGCCAGTAGACTACGATAACGAACAAAAACAAACGATACTACGCGAAAATCATAACGAATTAGTAGGACACTTAGGTATACACCGCACCGTGAAACGAATATAAGAGCACCATCACTGGACAAACCTAGAACAAGACGTTACAGAATTCATACAAAACTGCGAAACCTGCCAACGAGAAAAGCTAAATCGTATCAGGGCCAAGGAACAACCTATGATAACTGACACACCCCTTAATCCTAATGACAAAATCGCAATGGACATATTCGGACCTCTCACCAAAACCAAACGGGGCAATCAGTTTATCCTGTCTATCCAAGATCAATTAACCAAATATCTCATCCTCATACCCTTAAAAGACCAAACAGCCAACTCAATCATTAACGAACTTTTGGATCACTATGTGTACATATTTTCCGCACCAAAAAGTATTCTGACGGACATGGGACGAAATTTCGTATGTAAATTGATGGACACATTTGAAAGGGCTTTCAAAATCCGACACATAAAAACCACTTCTTTCCATCCACAATCTAACGGATCCCTTGAACGAACGCATGCCGTAGTAAAGGACCTTATTCGAACTTGTACGACCGACCGACAGAACGACTGGGATGAAAACTTAAAATTAATATGCATGGGATATAATACTTCAGTACATGAGACAACCGGACATACCCCATTCGAACTAACATTTGGACGACAAGCTAACATGCCATCCTCAATATCAACCACTCCTAGCCTAACCAGAGAACAATTGTTTAACCTCTGGAAAAATCGACACAACGCCTATATAGCTAAAGCAAGACGAGTTACCGAATCTAACAAAAAGCGATACCAGAGGGATCAAATGCGAAAAATTATTAAAACACAGACGATATTCCGAGTAAAAGATAAAGTATGGGTACATAACGATCACAAAACTAACAAGCTAGACCACGAATGGCTAGGACCTGCAGAAATCCTCTCATCCAATCCACCCACCTATCTTATCGAATATTCCAACGGTCACACGCAAAGAATCCACGGTAACAGGCTAAAACCCTACCTTTCAGGAAGAAGACCATAATATGGATCATCATAACACTCGAGTACATTAGAAGCGATCTAGAAGTAAAACCATTGAATTACGCCAACATATTCCTGGAACACATTGACAATTGCTATCTGTACAACGAACAAATAGATATCACCCTTATAGTAGGCCTTAACGATCCAATTGACCAAGTTAATAGATTACAACGCGTAATAGATTTAATAGACCGTCAATGTAAACCACCTTGCGCTTACATACCAGAAATAAGCAGCCTAAAATTTAAGTACAGAAATCTTCAAAACCTGACTCGGCAACTCAAATTATTATTGCGTTATAAAAGCAAACGCGGATTGCTCAATGTCATAGGCTCAGTATCCAAAACTTTATTCGGAACTCTCGACGAAAACGATTTAGAACTCATTAACAAGAACATCGATACATTATTTGATTCCAACAATAAAATAAAAACAATTCTTAGTAACCAAACCGCACTCATCAAACGCGTGCTAGACAATACCAAAACAAATCAACTTGAAAACTTAGCCAACGATATACACAAGATTGAAAACCACAATGAAAAAAACGAAATATTAGTCTCCCTATTAATTCAAACCGAATCTACCATATCAGAACTCCATATAAACATCGACGAAATTTTTAACACTGTTATGTTAGGGAAACAAGGAATCATAAACCCACAAGTTATAGAACCCGAACAATTCTTAAAAACACTTGACCAAATAACGAGACAAAACTTTATGACTAACCATATCGAACCTTCAGTTCAAAACTTTCAACTAATTCTAGATCTAAACAAACTAAAGGTATGGATAAGAGATAACAAACTTATATATACAATAACTGTGCCGCTTTTGGAAAACAATGAATGGAAAATAACTAAAATTTACCCGATACCTTCCAAACAAAACTCTGTATTCATTGCGCCTGTAATAGAAACTGATTTGATACTAACCGACTCAGAACAATACACCTTTGTCGATAGTCACTACTTAAACAAATATTGTAAACGAACGGCAATCATCCACATTTGTAAAAGAACTCAACCGAGTCACAACAGAATCAATTCACCTGAATGCAGATCAGAATTAATTACTAATCGACAGACGGTCAAAACTTGCCCGACTGCTGTCTTCAAGCTGGAAGAATTGACGTTCGTACCTTTACAGACGGAAAACCATTATATTATTATTCCTGCGAAAAATGTACAAATCGACGTGTTATGTAAGACACATAAAATCCTAGAAATTAGACAACCAAGCTTAATTAGCAGTAAAACCGGGTGCATAATCACATACGATCATAATATTATGAAAATAGGAGGATCACATAAAAATATCTCTTACGAAACCAAATTTAAGAATAGCATATACAGCTTCGAAGAAACAGATGTTCCAATATTAGAGAAAATATTAGAAACAGCTCCAAAAGTAACTCACAATTTTAACCAATATAAAGCCAACCTCGACACATTACAAACACAAATCAGTACCCTGCAATTTGAGCGACGCATAAATTCATTGAAGAAATATGGCATATCCACACTACAAATATTAGGAATCATAGCCCTAGGACTAGGAACAATATATGTAATGTACAAATGTAAACTTTTCGAATGTCTACGCCGATCATTTCCTAAAAATGTACGTATCAAAATACTCTGCCCTACCGCTCGCGTAAACAGGATCGATCAAACATCAACAGTACCAAGGACGGTCACCTTCCAAAATATCACCGAAGACGAAGATGAGGGGATCATTCAACTTAGAAGCCCCACCAGAGCCTTACGCTTTAGCGGAGCAAAGCGAAGCTAAGGAGGGGGGAATGTCACGGTGGTCGTGAGAACGCAACGAAAGGATGGTTATGCCTCACATACCTTGGTCAGCAAAATGATGGCTAAGCAGTAATAGAAACCCTATGTGACCGGCATCCAGCGATAGCCCCTCCACAGGAGCCGGGTCCTTGATATAAAAAAGTACCTCTCGAGTCGTTGTAAGAACATTCTTTTCTGTGCTGTTTGACCATTCTGTATTGTTACTGTGTCAGTGTTCAATAAATTTTCTAATAACAATCAAAATTTAAGTACGAATTTCTCACCTTGCGTGCGGAACGTGAAATTACCCCGAATCGACGTGACACTACCATAGAAAAGGAGTGGCTGGCAATTGTTTACAGCGCAATGCACTTCCGACCGTATCTTTACGGAAGAAAGTTTACTATCGTAACCGATCATAAACCTTTAGTGTGGATGCATTCTATCAAAGATCCTACTTCCAGAATTTGGAAATGGAAATTAAAATTATCGGACTTTGAATTTGATATTGTATACAAAGAAGGCAGAGCGAACGTAAACGCAGACGCAGGAACCTTCCAGAAGTATGTTTACCAATCAGAAAGAGAGAGGAAGTCTCACCGATTCGCTATCCTGTCCCAAAAAGATTCGAAATAGACACGTCAACGGAAGACTCTCCCGTATTCGAAGCCAAACCACGCGTCTTGCCTCAACCCAGTGATTCCAAAAACCAAGGAAAGGGTTTTACCCGAAAACATTTTACAATAGAAGAAACCCCCATAAAATATTTAGACCAAGCACTAACAGAAATCAATGTAAGTACAGACAGAGAAATAACCAATCGAGAAAAGGAAGACACGGACACGACAAGCGAAAAAGAAACCTCCACTGTAGTTCCAGAACTAATTCAACAACAAGAAAAGGACACGAGACCTACGATAATTGCGGAACTAAAAATTTCGGAAACCCGAGACTCAATTGCAAGAGTAAGTGACCATAAAGTAGTATTTATAGATATACACGGCAAACCGATAGATAAAGGAGCCTTAGAAATGAAGGAAACGGGAAAATTGCCTCGTTATGAAGATTTAATGTTAGAAAAAGCAAGATTGAATTACGATTCCGGAAAATACATTGTATCCCTACCGATAAAGGAAAATAGAAATATTCCAATAACACCAGACAATTTATTAAACTCGCTAAGATCTCTATTAGACGTAGTAAATGAAAAACAGTTAACTTCGTTTAGCATTAGCAAAGGAAACTTGGAGGAAATACCCTGGCGATATACAATCAGAAAATTAAAGGGAATATTTATGGAAAAAACCTTATCCATCACCATTTGCACTGGAGAAGTAATTACTCCACCTGTGGAAGCGCGGAACAACATAATACGAGAAAAACATGAATCAAGCGTAGCAGGACACAAAGGAATTACCAAAACTTATCAAAGAATACGACAACACTACTATTGGGAAAATATGAAAAAGGAAATTCAAGATTACGTAAGAACATGTAAGGAATGTCAATTAAAGAAACTCACAAGAATAAAAGCAAAACAACCAATGGTACTTACAGACACACCGGGTAAAGCATTCGATAAAATTAGTATGGATATTGTAGGACCATTCACAAAAACTCAAAAGGGAAATGAATATATATTAACCATCCAAGATTTATTAACAAAATACTCAATTGGGATTCCACTAGGAGGAATCTGTTCAGCCGAGATAGCGGACGCTTTTGTAAAGCGATTTATTTGTCGTTTCGGATCACCGAGAGCTATTCTCACTGATCAAGGAACGAACTTTACATCCTCACTAATGAAGAAAGTAGCAAAGAGATTCCGCATCAAACAATACACCACGACGGCATATCATCCACAAAGTAACGGTTCAATCGAAAGATCTCACCACGTACTGATTGAATATCTCAAATTATACATTGAAAATTCCAGAAATTGGGACGAATGGGTAGAATTAGCTATGTTTTCTTATAATACCTCTGTACACGAAGGAACGAAATTCTCCCCGCACGAATTAGTTTTTGGACATTTAGCCAGAGAACCTACTGGTGAAGTAATAATCGAAGAGAACATGGAACCAACATACGCAGAATATCTCGAAGACCTGTTCGATAAAATTAACACCGTACAACGAATGGCAAGAGAAAATTTAATAAAATCCAAACTAAGATCAAAAGAATATTACGACCGACGAATCAACCCGCAGGATTTTAAAGTAGGAGATTCGATATATTTACTAAAAGAACCCAGTAAAGGAAAATTCTCCGATCAATATACTGGACCATATAAAGTGCTAGAAATCCTGCAGAACCAAAACGTCAAGATTGAAGTAAAAGGGATTCCGCGAACAGTGCACTTAAACAAGCTAAAACTAGCGCATAATCGAAATAAACAATGAATAAAGTGATTTCAGTGGGCAACGTAGTGCAGTAGTGTATGTTGTAGTGCTGTTTGTCGAATAATACAGATATCGAACACCTAAAAGGAAAAAGGGAAAATTATTATATGTGTTTCAATTATTGCTTAAATATAAAACGTGTTAACTCAATGAACAATTAACTAGTGAAAGTGAAAGTTACCTTGTGAACAAGTGATCAACATACAAGAAAGTGTACGTGCAAGTATAGGTTATGGATCGTTGTTCGTGGAACATAATGTACGACAGCTACCTAAAATAAATGAATAAATTAGTCTCAATTGTCTCAGTGCAAAATACGAGGTTACTAAGTGTTATAACTATATTGTGGATAAATCAAAAGGAAGTGTGACACTGTTCGTGGAATAATACAGATAGGGAAAACCTAAAAAAGAAAAAAAAAGGAAAATTATCATGTGTACTCCAATTACTGTTTGAATATACAACGTGTTGATTCAATAAAATTAAAAGAGTGAAAGTGAAAGTTACCTTGTGAACAAGTAATCATCATACGAGAAGGTTTACGTGCAAAATAGGTTATGGATCTCTGTTTGCGAAACACCATGTACAACAGCCAGCTGAAAAATAAATGAACTAATTAACTTCAATTGCCTTAATGCAAAATACAACAGTACTAAATGTTATAACAATACTGTGGAAGCATTGCACTGTTCATCGAACAACACAGATGGCGGAAACCTCAAAAGAAAAGAAGCTTATTACAAGTGCTCCAATTACTGTTTGAATGGGAAACGAGCTAGTTCAACGAATAACGAAAACAGTGAAAGTGCAACTTACCTCGTGAACAATCAATCACCATACAAGGAAGTGTACATGCATGGATTTCGCAGATTAACAAGAAGAAATAAAATAGCTGATAAATATAGAAAGTGGTTAGAAAATAATTAAGATAGATTAATTGAAAGTAAAAGGATATTTTATTATGTATTAATCTACGTAGCATTGTTATATTATTATATCTAACATGTAGAAGTGGATTTTGTAATGCACAATAGCGGTCGCACACACAATGCATTATACACATATTAAATTAAATGAATTAAACAGTACCTTTAGAGCCACAGATATAAGACGATTGAAGACAACCGTAGTAAGTATCCAAGGCTTATCGAAGAATCGGATGATGTTGTGGGAATGATCTAGGTAAGTGATGCAGCATCGAAAGAGTAGAATCTGAAGAATTACAGACAATGTTAATCTAACAAATAGATTTTAATCACTAATAAAGAAACTAATTCATATCATACACAAAATAATAGCAAATAGCAAGTACAAGCAATAATAAATTAATAGAAAAGAATGAGAAAGGTCAATAAACACAGAAGTAGGTTAGAAATTAATCAAGATAGACTAACTAAATATTAACAACATGACTGAACTCGGTGCAAAAGAATAAAGTTACGCTACACAAAATATCTGGTAACACAATACACAAAAAACATTAACTAAATTAAACAAGACTTATATAAATGCAAGTCACGTATAATCAAAACAATGACTATCGAAATTCGATAACAATACAATCCATGCTATCACATTAAGGTAGCACACGGTATTGACACACACAATATCATGAAACACAAAACAATATTACAAAAACATTACTAAGTAAAATTATAGTGATTAACAATTAATTAACTATTTCAACGACACGCTACTGTTGACATTAAACCAACGCCATACCAAAGATACACGCGAGCGGCCATGTTGAAAAATTCGTCGCGCTCACATCCAAATAATAGCCAATAGAATGTAATACAGCATCATAATAGTAATGTTAGGTACTAATAAAAAAAAAAAACAACAACAAAAAAAAAGGGGAGAGAGTTAAGGAAAATACATATAATAAATAACAACTAACATAATCATAACATATTATATATATTATATTATATACAGAGATACAGTATTCATACAAGGAACAGGTCCGAATGAAACATATATATATATAAAAAAAAAAAGAAAAAAAAATATATAATATATATATTAACTATTTTTGTATGTGTGTATAGAACTGATGGCGAATTCATCAACCATTCTCTGAACGACGGATGGAAGAACATGTAGATGTTGTCCAGACGTTTCACGAGGAATCCAGAGAGCATTTTGAATCTCTGCAGAAAATCCTTCCATGCATGTTCGTTTACAAAAATCTGACAGACATCGAAAGAATTTTTTTTTTTAGTCCAAGGAATAGCAATCCGTACCGTAGAACTGTAAAGCACCTGTACGCCACTCACGAAACCAAATACTTTTGCTATCCACCTGTAAACAAATGACATTTATAACTATGCATATAACTTTCACCTAATGTTTAACAATATATACATACACGCATGTTGTAAAGTAGGCGATATCTATTGATAATCTAAGTGACTCGTAAAATAAGTCGTCATATTTACCATTGCACGCACATATATATATATATATATATATATATATATATATATATATATATATATATTCAAAGACAAGCTATAATTGTAATAAAAAAAAATAATAATAATAATAAAAAAAAACAACACAAAAAAAAACATATAAACTTTTTTTTATATATTAATAATAATAATAAAAAGTTATTCTTATTTCTAATAAACCCGAGAGTAAGAAACGATTTAATAAATTGTTGATAGGAAGATGAACTGCCTAGTCATCGTACTCACCCTCATCAAAATAACACACGGCCTGGTAGGATATGACTGCAATGGCAACCACCTCAATGTTACCACTATCTCTCTAAACTCCATCGGGGACTGCAGCATACAGCCTACATTGACTGAAACCCAAGATATTTATATACAATTACTTCAACTCTCAGAATTTGAATTTACCAACGTAAGGCAATGCAAGGTGCAAATAACTCGAATTGTATATTACTGTGGCATGCACTCTCACACGTCGGCAGTGCATAACGGATTCGCCGAATACCTCCATGAAACAACCGCCCAACAATGCGCAAGGATGCACCAAGACGGCACGTTTTCACTCGGACCACAAAACCTTATAGTTGGCCTAAAGGATAATGCAACAGAAACAAGGTCGCTTGTCCTAGCCGGCAAGCTAACAGACGACAGCAGCTGCCAGGGAACACAGTATGTAGACCCATACGGGAGCTGGGAAAAGGTCGTCGTACAAGCAACAATGAGGATAAGTTTAAAATCAGCAGTCGTGCCAGTACGGATCGAGGCGAACAAAATTCTACTGAAATCAGGAACGGTATGTACCTTTAGCGAAGGAAACTGTCTAGACGCTGAAGACGGATACACTTATTGGCAACCACAACCACCCTCACCATGCAAATTTGATCAGTACGATGTGCTATATGAAGGAATTGCTACAAAGATCCAAGAAATAAAAACCAACAGAGAATCAGCACAACCAGTTTACGCACTAACAACGCAGGAAGTAACATTTGCACTGACTAAAACCGGAGAACAGCCACTGTGTGGATATACCCTACTATCCACCGAACATCCCAAATTGTTCCTGTTAGAAACAACAAGAGGAAATACGTTCATCTCCAAAAGAAAAACAGCAGTCGAAAACTTGGACATATTCGCATACGTCAACTCAAAATTCATTTACGTAGAGAAACATATTAAACGACAAATGACAACATTGTACCATGATATATTGACACAAAGATGTACCACGCAGAAGAAACTAATAGAGAATGCTTTAAGCTTAGCAATCTTACTGCCCGATGAATTTGCATATACCATAACCAAAACCCCAGGACACATGGCCCTGATCGCAGGAGAAGCAGTCCACATAGTCAAATGCATTCCGGTACAAGTAAAGGTACGACATACAACAGAATGTTACTCGGAGCTACCCGTTTGGCAAGGGAATCGCACCGCATTTTTAACGCCAAAAACACACATTCTAACGCAACACGGAAACCACAGAGAATGTAGCGCGGTATTACCTACACTATACAATATCGACGGACTCTGGCACAAATTCGTACCAAAACCCATGGAAACAATTGCACCACAGGAACTCCGCCCGGATGTACGTCAAACGTGGCAACATTCAGCACCATCGTCGTTGGCCACGAGCGGAATATACACCCAAAAGGACCTTGATGCACTTCGGGACCACGTCATGTTCCCGGCAGAAAAATCTGCAGTTTTGAACACATTGGCCAGAGGAGCAACAGGAAAAACAATCGTCCCTGGAACAGTAAACATTCTGGGAATGATGGTCGAAAACACATTAACGACAATAGCAAAAAATACCATATCAAGCTTATGGATTGGTTTTATGGAATTTGGAACCGTCAGTGCAGCAATATTTGGAATACTTGTAATATTTAAACTAATCAAGACGATAATAGATATAGCCATACATGGATACCAGTTACGTGAAACTTACGGATGTGGAATCGCCCTATTAGGAGCAATATGCGGCTCAGTTACCCACCTGCTACTATACCTCAAAAGAAAACGAAATATCGATGATCAAACAGCACAACCTCAAGGGAGGCCGGCATTCGTGCGATTGCCTTGGAGAGTGACACCTCGAGCATTTTCGTCAATCGTATTTTGCGCCTAAGATTATTTTTACGCTTAGTAAAGAGTTATCTCGTTGGCCGTGGATTCGTTTGAACCCAACAAACACATTGTTAATAGTGTACATTAAATACATTATTCGTAAATCATATTATTCATTAATCTTACTATTCGTTAAGCTTATTATTCATTAGACTTATTATCTGTTAAACTTAATTATTCGTATAATTTATTATTTATTAACTTCATTGTTCATCAAATTTATTATTCATTAGACTTAATTAATTTTTTAATTAAGCTTTGTGATAGTCTTGTATATACGCGTACATATTGTCACGTCCCGCGCTCCGCACGCGCCGTAACGAGAACAAGAAAACTATCCCATGCAAAACGCGCGAATAAAGATTTGAATGCACAAACGAACACACGGCGCTACGAAACTAAAGGAAGGATTAACAAGGCGAGGGCAACTAATAAATCCAATCAGTATAAAAAGAAATAATAAATGAAACCAGCCAACGGATTGAACGAGTTACGAACCAAACAAATAAACCGGGAAATAAGAATAACTACAAAAGGGGAAATAATTGAAACACCAGATATACATGTATATATAAATATATTTTAATCAATCAACTTGGAGAGTTACATATAAATATAAACATATATGCTAGACATGTAATGAACTAGTAAATACTAGAGTTAATGCTTATAATACTATGCAACAAATACAATATTATCGATTTGTTACGACCGTTCGCGGAGAGACGCGGTCGCGAGGAAAACGCGTCAGCGAGAGGCGTAAATTCTCGCTACGATTCGGTGAATCGACGCCGCGAAGTAGTCGTTTCCCTGTTTCGATTAAGATAACAGAGGTGGTTAAATGAATATGACACAGTAGTAAGTTATATTTCACCGTTTATTCCAACAACTTATAACGAAGACAGTTACGCTGATGCGTATGTACGAGATGAGCGAGTGACTGATCTGCGGGTGTGTATACCCGGTGGAAGGATGTTGACCGTTCGAAGGATGTAAAATCAGTACTGTACTGGGAGACGATGATGTGTCGGAGGAAAGTTAAGGATGGGTGTGTCTAGCGCACGGGACCATCGGATTTGTTGGTGCCGATGTTATTTAGGAGAGTGAGGGAATAGGCTTCGTTTCTAATTGGTTAAACGAAGGATCTTAACCGCCCTCGAGAGAAAGTGGTTAGTGGGAGGACAGTTGCAGCGTACGTGCGAAAAACCAACTTTCCTTAGTTAAGCCGTGGTAGACAATAGTCTTTGGAAATTCTTCCGAACCAGATGTTTGTTTTGTTTGAAGGACCTTTCCTAGGAAATCTATGAGATTTATGGAAGGTCCTTGAAACTATGGAGGATACGCTGCGAGTATCCGAAGACATCTGGTTGCCACATTGCCCGCGGTGTGTGGCCTCGGCTAGGTAGAGTGTTACGCCCGTGAGGCGTTGACGAAGAAGGAAGGAGGCGCACCGAAGCCATTTTTCTGGGACCATCCAAGGAGCACGAGGCAGGCAGAAGCCCCCGGGACGCAGGACTACCCTGGGAAAACACCGATGGATCTGATATTTCTTATAGTCGGGTGGCGGCTGGCCGGTGCCCGCGACACTAGCCAGTTCACCGATCCGGTGCGGAAATTTCGGAGAAGTTGGTGGCCCCCACGGAGTCCTGTGAGCATCCCGACGGATCTGATATTCTCTCATAGACGGATGGCAGCTGGCGGTGTCCGCGGCACCTGCCAGTGCGCCGATCCGGTGCGGAGAATTTTCGGAGAAGTTAGTGGGCCCCACGCCTGCCAGGACCACGTCGAACCAGGAAGAGGCGTCAGGGGACGGGGTCCCAGGATGACGCAGCAGGAGCGAGGCGCTGGGGGGCGTGGTTCCCCCCCAGCGGTCCAAGAAGAGCAGGACGCCTCCCTTCGACAAAGAAGGAGAGATAGACGCCCGGGGGCAACCGGAGTAATTCGGGAGAGATCCCGGGTGCATCTCGACTCAGGCGTCAGGACAGGCCACCGTGGAGGTTTTAGCCGGTAAGAATCCGGCACTACCCAGCGCCCTCTCCCCGGAGGGGCGCGGGTGCCTATGAAGGTTTCCTCCACGAAAAAAAAAAAAAAAAAAAAAAAAAAAAGGTAGAGTGTTACGCGACGTAACATACTCCCCCCGTCGAGAGGGTACCGATCAAAAGGAAATTTTGGGTCCTTGGGGAAAGGATCCTTGGAAATTTTGGGAACATCCTCTAGTACCTTAGCCTAGATTTTATTATAGTTGTAATTGCTTAAGATTTGTAATAAGCGAGATTGGCTTCGAGGTGACAATTGGTCGCCGAACGTAGCCACGGTCACGAGATAAACGTTTTGCCTAACGGAGGTCTGACGAGTGGTTGTATGGGTTTTCCGAGAAGTGTGAATGTGGCGGCATGCGGCCTCGAGAGCGGGCCTAGCCACGTGTGAGGTTACCTCGGAGGTGCCGATACAATGGGACATACATTGTATCAATAACCAAACTCCAAGCAGAAACTGCCTAGCAACGGCGTTCGGAACTTTCTCGATGCTTCTAACGAGTGCGTATCAAATTTCAGACGAGGCCGGCATTCGTGCGATTGCCTTGGAGAGTGACACCTCGAGCATTTTCGTCAATCGTATTTTGCGCCTAAGATTATTTTTACGCTTAGTAAAGAGTTATCTCGTTGGCTGTGGATTCGTTTGAACCCAACAAACACATTGTTAATAGTGTACATTAAATTCATTATTCGTAAATCATATTATTCATTAATCTTACTATTCGTTAAGCTTATTATTCATTAGACTTATTATCTGTTAAACTTAATTATTCGTATAATTTATTATTTATTAACTTCATTGTTCATCAAATTTATTATTCATTAGACTTAATTATTTGTTAAGCTTTGTGATAGTCTTGTATATACGCGTACATATAATCTCGGCTTTGTGAAACGATGGCTAGTCCACGCGAAGAGTTGTCACGCGCCCAAAATTCCGATTTTAACCCGACATATATTTTAAATAACCCAGAGCGGTCGGAGCCTATATCGTATCGATAAAGTTTGGACCCACGTAAAAATAAGTATAAAGCTCAGGAGTTTTGTCGTTTGGGTATTCAATTGTGTGTTCACTATCGTTACTACTCGCACTCCGCACTCGTAGTACAGATCGACAAATTTTTACAATTTGTTAATTTATCAACCACGGTTGATCATTTTACAATCCACAGGAAAATGATAACATGCTCGATATTCTAGCTCGTGTTTGAAGATACATAAAAAATATATATTTATACACTTCCTATACTACATATCTCATTGAGCATGTGAAAACTCGCTAGTAGAACGCTAGTAGTAGGTTATGAAAATACATCTAATTCATAAATATATTGTGAAAATTATGTAAAGAAATATAAATAGAAGATAAATTTGAGATAACAAAATGATAGCACGCGCCATACAAAATATATGTCGGGTTTACATTAGAATTAGGGTTAGGGGCGTGAAACGAATCTTCGTTTGGGTTACACGTTGTCGTTATGCAATGGAGAAGACATTGACTAGTGCAAATACGATTATTATAGAACCGGACAAGTAACCGCGGTAATTAGGTGCTCGAGAAACTAATGACAATGATCCTAGGTTCAATAACGAATCCGCGGTCGACGGGATGATAGATGAACGTACTCACAAAATCTAAGTCGGACGCGTAATATTCACTGGTCGTAAAGAGTTACTCCTTTCATCAATGAGATCGCGAGAAAGAATGTCTTTCCCGTCCCGATCATGCCACAGAGGAAAACTATAATGGGGTGTGTCTAAGGACACGAGATCATCGGAATCGTCGAGAAAAGCCTTCGTTCAGAAAGTAAGGGAAATTGGCGTTGCTGCTAATTGATCAATCTCCATATCGGTGGTTAGAAAAAGATGCTAGCCGCCCTCGAGGGAAAGTTGCTAGTGGGAGACGCCGCTCGTTGAAAAATATGTCTCCCCTATCTTCCCGTAGTTGGGACAAAGACTGTTTGTCTGTTTGAAGGACTTTAGTTAACTAAACCTTAAGATTTATAACGGGCCCTCGAGCTAGCCGAACATGTACTGCGGAGACGCATCGACATCTGGCAATCATCTTACTCGAAGAATAGGGTCTGCGTGTGGCGAGCTACGGGACAGAGACCGTTGGAATGTTTACTGTCGCGTGTCGCCAGGAATATTTCTTTTAAGGAGAGCTATAGAATTACTCCATACCTTTGTTAGACAAAGCGTTCATCCCGTGACCGCGGCTACGTTCGGCGACTGGCTGTCGCCTCGAGCCCAAGTTCATTATCACAACTCTCGAACAATTACAATCGGATTGAATAACTACAATTGTTTAATTACAGCTATAGTAGACTCTAGGTTACAATATTGCGGGATTATCAAAAATTCCAAAGGCTCCGGTGTTCTTTCATCTCCGACATATATAATTCGTGACATCCTTGTAAAATCTAGACATGATTCTTTTGTTAGTTTTTCGTAATTGTATCACAATTTTAAGATTAATTAAACGAATATTTATTAATGATTTTAACACCGAAAATAACGATTATTATACTGCGAATTTTTATATGAATACAGTATGTTAGAATATGTGAAATATAAGGTCCGGCCAAATAACATCAACAAACGAAAAACAGTTTTGTACGAAGAAAAACAAGAAGGACATAAAGAATAATACACTTTGTTTTCGAGAAAATTGATCTTGGAAATCTGTTTGAAACATGTAAATTTGGTTAGTCTCCGACTAAGTAGACGGAAGTTATTCTACCTGCAAAAATAAGAGAAAAATGTGGAATAAAATCTTTCCGTATGAAGCTTCATTTTCAAGAAAATCGAATTTCTTCGTGCTCGGTTGATAACACTGTTCGACACATATTTAATTTTGCAACCTTCAATAGGCGATTCTTGTAGACTTTTGCGAGCTACACTCGAATTTGCAAACCGTTTTTTCCTATAACTCACAATTTTTGAAAAAGTCAATTTTGAAGAAAATCGGAAATTTTCAACTTTGGAAATATTTTATCTCCTTATAGTAGCAGCTATTGAGTTACGGCTGAGACAAAAAAATTCTGTGGACTCTCCCGAATAAAATGATATGTATTGTTATTGCACTATGAACATTTAAACATGTTTAAATAATTATTAGAGCGAAAAAGCATCTCAGACGCAACATTTGTTCTTACATTTCTCAGTTTATTCAAAAAACTAAAGGTCTAGGAGAAAATGTAACTACAATACGCGATACAACAAACACTTCTGCTAAGGCAAGCATCATCTACCGTATTTCATTTGCGATATAAAAGCACAACTCACGATGGCTTGTTCGCCATTCGGTAGAACGGAACCGCTAAACGCACATAGCTCTACTTTCATCGAAAATATTAACATTATCAAGATTTTTAGATTTCTTATATCGCTACTTGGTATTGATGGTGGCACAACTAAAAAGAATTTCGAATTTGCTTTTATTGAATAGCAAATCTACATTATGCTTTTCTTTCTATCATATAAAACGGTAAATTTAAAATTCCGTCAGTTTTGCGCTACAGGACAAAATTATTAGGTATCACCCTGACCTTAGTTTTACGATAATAATTTCATATCTTCAGTTGTTTGCGACACTATAAGTGGAAGGTCATACTGCTTTCGCGAATAATGGTATATCTTGTGTTTAGTCAGTCTGATAATGTTATTGAAATGACTCGTTGAAATTCTCTTCGAAAATTTTAAAAAGCCTCTTCTCTAAAATTTACCTTTTTGCGAATTGCGATATATGTTTCTGCTTCATCGATTGAAAAATATTTACTGAAAAATATTCCGTCAATTTTGGAAGTTTATTTTCAAACTCTTCTTTCTCATTCATTTAAAAATTCCCTTTCTCGAGCTCTGCATTCGAATCTCTCCGACGCTTTGACATTTCACAAATAATAATTTGTGAATCATATACTTGTAAATAATAATTTGTCACGACAGTCGTAGTTTTCTGATAGTTGTGAGATAAGTACCGAGGATCATAATCCTTCTACCAGAAGGTTCATCGTCTTCTCTGCTCCGTGGCTGGTTCTTTCTAGAGCATCGTTAAGCCAGTTTGAGAATTTCTTGTGACATTTGCTCTCGAAAGTACACTGAAATTGTGCATCCATTTGAGAGTTTAAGTTAGAAAAATTTACCAAATGTCCAGCTGAACAAATTCTAAAGTACAAATTGAATATTAAAAAAAAAAAAAAAATTTGAGTGCAGCTTGAAAGCTTGTTATCACACAACACTCTCAGAATCGTCTATTTGAGATTCGCTCGTTCGTTTGTCCGTCTGTTCTACAGTTTGTTTCGAAATACAAGTGAGGTGAGATAACGACTGAACGAAAGGCTTTGTGCTCTTATATTTGCGTACAATTACATACAATTGGGTGTAGAGATAAAATACGGATAATGTTACGCCACGAGGCTTACCACAGGCTGTATTTTCTAACCGTCGCTCGCGGTCCTACAACGTCGCAGACGGATCGTCGCGGCTGCCCGGCAAACAAACATTGTAGTGGCAAGCGCATGGTTCATTAAGCAGGGCGACCTCCAGAAACATCGACTCGTGGCCGTTATTTTACCTCGCGTAAAAGAATGTGGCGTGATCCGAACGTAGTGGGGGTCGCCTTCCAGAAAAAACGAAAATAATCGAAGGGAGTTCAGTTCCTTCTGACGAGTCAAACGTGACACTTCGACAAATCTGACGAGCAAACGAATTTATCTAGAGATATCGCAAAGTCGAGTCAAATTTCTGTAACATCTTCATCATATTATTGTAAAATATATTGTTCTATGTTAACCTGTTAATACAGTGTTACATTCATTAAACCACCTCTGTTATCCTAAACGAAATAGGGGAACGACTATTTCGCGGCGTCGATTAACATCATCGTAGCAAGAATTTACGCCTCTCGCTGACGCGTTCTCCTAGCGGCCGCGTCTCTCCGCGAACGGTCGTAACAGATAAAGTAGGATAAACAGAGATAGTCGCCTCTCACTCTCCACTGGAGTTGTAGCATGGAACGCCGTAACAACTGAGAGTCTCCTCTCGAGCTCAAAGGTTAAGGGCACAGAGCTATCGGCGATGTCAATAGTTTTCAATAGAAGACAAGGGAGCTTAGTCAGCGAGTTTAAGCGAACGTCTCTTTTTACCTAGCAGTTAAATAATATTTCAATCTCCCGTAATACCCATTCGCTCTATCACACCTACATATATTATGAATAAAATATAAGAGTTAGGTTCACGTTAGGGCATCGATCCGGTAGCAACTGACGCATATGTCGCTTTATTTTTAATTAAGATGTGACGATATGACTTTATGATTTACAGTTTTGCCCTCCTTTTGAGATAACGGCTACTTTAGAATAAGACTAAACAAAAATACATAGATGTTTCGATGACAAACGATAGCGATATGAGTATTCAGCGCCTTAAAAATTAATTACGGCAGAGAATTTTTTAGATTAGAAACTAAAAGTAGAATATTAAAGTTTGTGTTTGTAAGATCAGAAAAGTATTACATTTTTCTGAATATTTCTTTTCATTATTTTCTATCATTTTTCATTCGTTATTTTGTTTTATATATTAAAATGAATACAATAAATAATACAAACAAACTTCCGAATAAATAAAAATATAAACCTATTTCACTCCACAATTCAAAACTTCTAAAGTGTACTTTATTTTCTACTCTAAAAAGCTTTTCAAGACATTCAGATATTCTTCAGATATTAGTTCCTATCAGTACATACACGTCGCTATTAACAAAATGTTTATGTATTTCCACTACCCTTGTTCTAAAATAGCTATTATTTTGAAAATTTGTAAAAAAATCTTTTAATCCTTTTAGGAGATGTATGGCTAAACTGAGATCGCAGGTGAAATTAAATTTTCGATGTTCTGTAAACTTTTGCTAGCACTAAAGATAGCAAACAACAATTCATGCCAAATAATTGTGGACGAAATAAATTCAAAATTAATTTCATACACAAGCAAAGCACGCGATTCACTGTTGATTTGAGAATCTTCTGCTCCTTCACTTAATTTTTCTAGTGCACCTTCATTAATCTCTAAAAAGCTGGCATTTTGCCACTGAAATTTTGAATTTGTATACAACTTACATATTGCACAAACTTTGCAAGTTTGTTCCTGAAGTTCGGCCATGGCAAATATCACTCAGGACCAGTTTACTGGATGATTGCACCGAATGAACCACTGGTCTCCAAAACGGTCTGACAATTATTATTACACTAGAAGTAATTTTTAGCATGATAAAGTAATATATATGCTTGTTACATGTTTCTTATTCAGGATAACATCTCAAATTTGATTTATTTCGCTTATTTCCTTTATTCGTAGAAAGTGCTTTGTATAAACAAATATTAATAACACTTATATCCACTAATTTGCAAAAATTCAGAACTGTGATTGATCGATATTCATCTTGCGTGGCATGTGACACAGAAATGTAAACTGTTCGTCTGAATACGCATATAACATACACACACGTTATAAAATATAATGTTTATATCAGTCAGTATCGTTTCATTACCAGTCAACTCACCAAAAATAGAATTTGTTTCTACTTTGTGCACTCTTCTGTTTGGATGATCACTTTCGATGAAACGCGGATGAAAATTTCGATGAATATCTCAAAATGAAAAGGAGTATATTCGGATTATGGATCGCAGTAGTTCTCACGGATGGTTCTCGACCGATCGGACTAGCTCTTTCGCTATTACGGGCGACTATAGTCGCCCTGCGTAAGACATCTCGTATTTTACATACAACGAGTATTGTACAAGCCTTCATTAGCAATAAAATGGTGAGACAAGAGGGCATTGTATATGTTGTCCTCTTTCCGCAATGAAAAATTTGTTGATACGAAACGTCTTTATCGCACGCAAAAAATGATTAAAAAACTGAAGTGTGTTATCAATTATAATCGATTGATGTGGAGCGAATCGCGATACCAGTGCCAGATTTGTGATGTTGTCCTGTGTGTAACACCATGTTTCGAAAAATACCACACGCAATTCCATTATTAAAAGCTATTCGTATCCATACAATTATATTATATTATATTATATTATTATATTCTATAATGTTATTTGTTCTCAAATTGTAATTAAAAGTGAGTATGTTAAGAAGTTATAAATACCCTGTTTTGATGAAAGCTTTTTTCTTCGAAAAACACCGTCAGAGCAGCTTGGTTTGCAGTGAGGCGTAAACGCGGTTGCTGATGTCACGTCGATTCGGGGTAATTTCACGTTCCGCACGTAAGGTGAGAGATTCGCACTTCAATTATGATCGTTATTACAAATTTTATTAGAAACTGACAGAGTAACGATACAGAATGTTTTAACAGAACAGAATAGAATGTCGAGTACTGACTTGGGAGGTATTTTTATATCAAGGGTTTGGTTCCTGTGGAGGGGTTATCGCTGGATGCCGGACACATAGAGATTCCGTTACTGCTTAGTTACTGCTTTGATGGCTAAGGTATGTGAGATATAATTATCCTTTCGCTGCATTCCCACGGTCACCGTGACATTCCCCCCTCCTTAGCTTCGCTTTGCTCCGCTAAAGCGTAAGGCTCTGATGGGGCTTCTAAGTTGAATGATACCCTCATCTTCGTCTTCGGTGATATTTCGGAAGGTGACCGTCCTTGGTACTGTTGATGTTTGATCGATCCCGTTTACACGAGCGGTAGGGCAGAGTATTTTGATACGTACATTTTTAGGAAGTGATCGGCGTAGATATTCGAATATTACATTTGTACATTACATATGTCGGGTTTACATTAGAATTAGGGTTAGGGGCGTGAAACGAATCTTCGTTTGGGTTACACGTTGTCGTTATGCAATAGAGAAGACATTGACTAGTGCAAATACGATTATTATAGAACCGGACAAGTAACCGTGGTAGAGTAGGTAATCGAGAAACTAATGACAATGATTCTAGGTTCAATAACGAATCCGCGGTCGACGGGATGATAGATGAACGTACTCACAAAATCTAAGTCGGACGCGTAATATTCACTGGTCGTAAAGGGTTACTCCTTTCATCAATGAGATCGCGAGCGAGAATGCCTTTCCCGTCCCGATGATGCCACAGAGGAAAACTATAATGGGGTGTGTCTAAGGACACGAGATCATCGGATTCGTCGAGAAAAGCCTTCGTTCAGAAAGTAAGGGAAATTGGCGTTGTTGCTAATTGGTCAATCTCCATATCGGTGGTTAGAAAAAGATGCTAGCCGCCCTTGAGGGAAAGTTGCTAGTGGGAGACGCCGCTCGTTGAAAAATAGGTCTCCCCTATTTTCCCGTAGTTGGGACAAAGACTGTTTGTCTGTTTGAAGGACTTTAGTTAGCTAAATCTTAAGATTTATAACGGGCCCTCGAGCTAGCTGAACATTACTGCGGAGACGCATCGACATCTGGCAATCATCTTACTCGAAGAATAGGGTCTGCGTGTGGCGAGCTACGGGACAGAGACCGTTGGAATGCTTACTGTCGAGTGTTACAACTATTTCCTTTTTAAGGAGAGCTATAGAATTATTCCATGCCTTTGTTAGACAAAGCGTTTATCCCGTGATCGCGGCTACGTTCGGCGACTGACTGTCGCCTCGAGCCCAAGCTCATTATCACAACCCTCGAACAATTACAATCGGATTGAATAACTACAATTGTTCAATTACAGCTATAGTAGACTCTAGGTTACAATATTGCGGGAATATCAAAAATTTCAAAGGCTCCGGTGTTCTTTCATCTCCGACACATATATTGTTCCTAATCCTAGGACTACGATTCCTAATATTTGTAGTGTGGATATGCCATATTCCTTCAGTGAATTTATGCGTCGCTCAAATTGAAGGGTACTGATTTGTGTTTGTAATGCATCGAGGTTGGCTTTATATCGATTAAAATCGTGAGTTACCTTTGGAGCTGTTTCTAATATTTTCTCTAATATTGGAACATCTGTTTCTTCGAAGCTGTATATACTATTCTTAAATTTGGTTTCGTAAGAGATATTTTTACGCGATCCTCCTATTTTCATGATATTATGATCGTATGTGATTATGCACCCGGTTTTACTGCTAATTAAGCTTGGTTGTCCAATTTCTAGGATTTTATGTGTCTTACATAACACGTCGATTTGTACATTTTTCGCAGGAATAATAATATAATGGTTTTCCTGTTTTGATGTCTAAGGTATATGAGATATAATTATCCTTTCGCTGCATTCCCACGGTCACCGTGACACTGACGACCTTTCTCGGACACCGTGCACTATTTTGGCACGGCGGCACGTTCAGTGGGATTGCCGCGCCGAAGAGGCCGTCCAAATGATCTTCCGGAAATGCTCGCGTTTATAACACGCTCGACTATTGAGCACACGATGGACATAGAAAATGAAATGCATTATTACAATTATTGGAAAGATGCCGTCAGAAATACTAATGTCCTGATTCTAAAACAGTCTCTTATGTTCGGAAGTATATGTCATAAAATTGCCTATGAAAATCCTCGCGTATTTATTCTTTTGGACGAAACGTAAATGAAACGACTTTTACAGCTTACAATTTTTTATGTACAGTAAAATGAGTAAAATTGAATATTTATATATTTGTCGGGTTATCATTAGGATTTAAGGCGCGTAATTTGGCTTCAGGTTCCCCCGATGAATTTCCTAACGAAGATGTCGGCTGATCGTTGTAAGGAAGAACTCTCATTTCATCATAAAATTGGTCCTCCGTCTTGATATTATTTGCGAGCGTTAGTCGTCGAAAGCGTTGATCTTGTGAGCTTAGCATATAAAGGGCAAAGGCATTGATTACTTCGGGCATCGTTAGATCTTGCAACTTCATCTGCAATATGTAACGGAGGCGACTACCATACGCTCCTGGGGTTTCGGTCTCCGACGGTCGTTCTCTGGATATCCTTATTAACGCCGAGGCGGCTGTCTCTCTGCCACCAAAACGCGAAAGGAATTGTTCCTTAAACGTTGGCCAGGAAAGCTTTCCACCGCGCACTATTTGTGAAAGCCAATGCGCAGCAGACCCCTTTAGGGCGCGATTTAGAGCGGAAAGTAACGCACTATCTTGTATCGGGTAGTCTTTCAAAATCACATCTGTATATGAGCACCACGCGGATGGATCAGCGCCCGTGCCTTCAGGGTCAAAACGTGGTAACGTTACATCCTTAGGTTCCGTACTCGGTCTTTGCTCCCTCGGCTGAGTTATCCGGTCCATGATTTTCATGAGTTGTTCCAAGGTGACACATGGGCTTGATCCCACTTCTGATATCGGGTTATCATTAGGATTTAAGGCGCGTAACGATTCTTCGTTTGAATTAGCCATTGTTTTACGAAACAGAGAATATATTTACGCGAATAAACAAGATTTTACAAAATATTATGAATAATGAGTTTAATAAATGATAAGATTAACAAACGATAAGTTTAACTAATAATTAGATTAAAGAATAATAAGTTTAACGAACAATAAGAGGAACGAATAATATGTCTTACGAATAATAAATTTAACGAATAATGAGATTAACGATTGATAGGTTTTACGAATAATGAATTTAATTAACGCTATTAACAATGTTCCGGGGTTCAAACGAATCCACGGTCAATGGGATAACTCTTTACTATGCGTAGAATAATTTTAAACACAAAAATACGATTGCTGAGACACTCGGTAAATTGCTCGATGTATCACTTTCCAAGGCGATCACACGAATGAATATCTGATGAAAATCTTTTTCGCTATACGACTGCATTTGTTTGTTATATGCTCGCTGGAGGCATCGAGAAGGTTCCAATCGTCGTTGCTAGGCAGTTTCTGTCAAAAGTTTGTTGTATACTCTTTGGAAACATCGAGAAAGATCCAAACGCCGTTACTAGGCAGTTTTTGTCTGGAGATTGATTCCTAATACAACGTGTGTCCCATTATATCGACATCTCTAAGGTACAATTCTATGTGATTTCTAGGGAGAACAATACAACCGATCCACACCTTCGTCAGGTAAAACGTTTATCCCGTGACCGTGGCTACGTTCGGCGACCAGTTGTCACCTCGAACCCACTTTCGCTTTCACAAATATCAAACAATTACAAATGACAATTGCTTAATTACAGTTATGATAAAATCTAGGCTAAAGCATTAGAAGGCTTCCTCAAAATTGCAAAAGGAAGGCTCCAGTTTTCCTTTCACCTCCGACATATTATTTTAGTGCAGTAGTGATAGTATAATTTTTGTCTATCACAAAATGTACATAAAAATTAATTTGGTAAATTTTTTATGTATTTAAGGATATAAAACATATATAAAATATATTCAAAGCGTACATAATGTAGATCAAGTTTCGCATATTTCTGCATATTTCTGCATATTTTTGCATATTTTTTTTATTTAAGTATAAATTAATATTTCAAAACATAAGTAAAGCTAATAATAAGTGAGTTATCGTGTGCCCATATCTTTCATAACAAAATAACTCTGATACATAGATACTTGTTGACACGTTTTCAAACTCTTCTGCTAGTTATATTTTTCTCACTTTTATACACCTTTTTACACTTCTATTAGTTACCATATATACTGCTGCGAATAATTATAAACCCTATATTCAAATTTTTTATGATACTAAAACAAAAGTTGAAAGGATCGTTTGTATAATTTTATATTATAATATAAAACAAATCTGAAGATAGAACAAACAAAAATTGTCTTCTTTCTGGAAAAAATTAAATTTTCTCTTAAAATTGTGTTTTTGGCTGTGAAACAATATAAATTCAATGTTAATTTTGTTATCCTTTTATTTAATATTTAGTGGATGTTCCCTTATTTTTTATTTCTTCTATGAATCTGTGAGGTACACTATGCACTTATTTATTTAAAAAACAGGAGAGGTATTATCCAAACAAATTATTGCTTTTTTTTAGAATTTAATGTATATATTAATTTACATTATGCTGCTTTTGTAACATTCGTGCTGCTTTTACGAGCCAATAATCATCTGGAAAATTGAAACCACTAGCTGTTCTTGCATACAATAAAGTGTAGTATAGATTATTCGAATTAAGTGGTTTCTTATGCCACTACAATCAGAAAAGCACTCAAACGGAAACTTGGCATTCAGCTTCTTTTGGGAATTACAGAAAAACGCTTTAACAGTTTATAAGACTACGACAAAGAAGAATACAAACATCAAAAAATTTAGAGAATTATTAGTTATGAAATTATTAAGGCTGACTGCTTATGTAATGAAATCTTCTATTTAACGTAGATATCATAATATTGTCATCCGAAAAAGTGCTTCTGGACTGTTGAAGTTATCTGATAGAGGAACGCATGGATAAATTTATAATAGAAATATATATTGAAGTAAGCTGAAGTAGAGGTATAGTATATGCTGATCCAGATCCTCACTCTAGCAGTGATACAGTATAATAAAATATAATAGGGAGCAGGTTGATACATTGACAGCAAAGGACATTACCAAAAAATTAACCTTGGTGTGTAACTCTAGCTGAAAGTTACAAGAAACAGCAATAAAGGTCTACTTATAGCTCTTTTGTTTCTAGACCTTGTGACCCAAAAACAACATTTATATTCAAGGACACAATAATATGGACCTCTCCTTTTCGTTAACTTTTTTGCTTCACTAAGTTCTATTTTCACCGTAACAGCGGTGTCCAGGTCACGAGTATACAAAAGAAAAAGATATAGATTTTTTCTAGAAGTAAATACTTCATCATGGACAAAACATTACATTGAAAATAATTTTTAAATAAACCATGTTTCTATATTACTTTTATAACAGTTTAATAGTCTTATTATTGTTGAGAATTGTGGATCTTAGTCGCCGAAATAAACGTATAGCAACACTCGCATTACACGTAGAAATGATATTAAAATAGTTTCATATTTATTTAATATGTGATTTACAAGATATTCGTAGATACACACTGAACGTGTCTCAGTACTCTTTTTGTCTCACCATCATTTTCTCCGTTCTTTTGTTCTACGAGACGCTGCGCACGCACATTCTCCCACACACACTCATACTCACATATATGTGTCACTATTACGCGGCTAATTTGTGTGTAACACACAAAATTACACATATCTCAAAAATTATATCCTGTGAAATATCCTTCCAAATAACTTTCCCACTAACTTATCTCGTAAGTACTTAAATAAGCGTTGTTCGGGATTTTGATGGTAGGGAACACGTCACTCGCATACGAAGAATTATCCACTAAACTGATAGCAATTGAGGCGAGTTTTGTCCGTATAAAAAGTATTGGTGGAGTAGATGGGATAAAGAATATTCTTTCAACCGACTAATGATTAGGAAAAAATGGGATCAGCATGGCGCAACAAATTCCGAGGAAAGCATGATGGCCGTATCAAGGGACGACAACACGACAATGCCAGTATTCGCCCTAAGTAGCCTCCTATCCACTCATAACAGCAAACGAAGTAATTCGTCATTCGACTTGCCGATATTTCTGACTCTGCCATTTATTTTCCGACTAGATTTAATACATTGTTACATTTCATTTTTGTTAGGGAAGTGATACATTTACACTGTACATGAGAGTGTGTGTGTAAGGGTTAGAGGGCGTCAAGGACTCAGTGGAGACAAAAGACTGTTGTCAGATGTTAGAAGAAAAACAATAGACAACGTTAGATCAGAAGGACGGTTTCAAGGTGGGACGACCGAAAGGTCAGAGTGTGCGAGTCGAAAAGTGTGTGTGTTGCGAGAGTCAGAGTTAATCGAGACACCGAAGTGTAGAGTCGGTTGGCAACCAGCGTGCGTGCAAGACGTTCTTAGAGAGGAATATAGATGTATAACTGTTGTATGGAAATATAGCCAATAATTTGTATTCCCAAATCCTCGAATTTCCTTAACATGGTAGCAGAGCGTGGTTACTAGTTTTGCAAGATATTTAGTGCGTGGTTACGATCTTGCGAGTGAGTTTTCAGTAAAGAAAAAAAAGCTTTCAGAAAAAAAAAAAAATATTTCGAGCACGTAGGAACGCTTGAGTAAGAAAAGAAAAAAAAGAAGAATCAATTAAAATGGAGAGATCGGAAATCATGATACCTATATTCGATGGTGAGGATTATGGAATGTGGAAGCAAAGAATCACGATGTTTCTCAAATATAAGGAATGCGAGGTTGTTACAACTAGAATGAAGAACGAAAGAGACGATGAAGACTGGGACAAAAAGGATTTGAAGGCGATTAATATAATTTATAGTGCAATATCGAACAGACAATTGGAGTATGTTAGGGAAGGAAAAACGGCGTATGATATAATAAAAAGGTTCGATGAAATGTACTTGAAAGAGTCGACGGCACTGCAGATCGTATGCAGAAGGAGATTGGAAAACATAAGACTGGAGAACTACAGTGATTCAGCATCATTCTTTAACGATTTCGAAAAATTAATCAATGAATTAAAAAGTGCGGGCGCACAAGTAAGTGAGAGGGAAATGCTGAATTACATGCTGAATACGTTACCCGAAGAATACAGCTACATAGCGGACATAATAGACGCATTGAAAGAAGAGAATCAAACGGTAGCGTATGTGAAAAATAAAATAGAGATAGCAGAGAAGAAAAATAAATCCAATCGAGGAGAAAGGCAAACCAACGCCTTTTCTGCAAAAAAGGAAGGATGCTTCAGATGTGGTAGATTAGGACACTTTGCGAGAGAGTGTCAAAATGGCGTCCAAGCGGGAAGCAGTAACGGCTATTGGCATGGGCCAACACGTGGTCGAAACAGAGGAAGAGGGAACAAAGGCAATACGAGCAGAGGACGTGGAAACTTTCATCGTCAATCAACAACCGGCACGGGCGAGCATGGAAACTCAAGAGCAGGCATATGGATAGCAACGGCGCACGCAGCAAACAGCAGTGAGACGAATGAAATAAGGAAGAACGAAATATTGTGGCTATTAGATAGCGGTTGTACCGATCACATAATTAATAATATAAATTATTTCGATAAATCTATCGACCTAAAAGAACCGGTAAATATATATTTAGGCGATAATAGACCGATAAAAGCGACAAAAGTTGGGAATGTTATAAGTTATTTTGAAGCATTCGGAAAACAAAATGAAATAAATATGAGGAAAGTATTTTACGCGAAAGAAATGTCCGCAAATTTGATTAGTTTAGGTAAACTAACAGACAATAAGAATACGGTTATTTCCAAAGGAAATATTGCGAAAATAATAGATGAGGATAATAAACTTACAGCTGTAGCGTTCAAAGAAAATGGGACATATAGAATAAAAAGTATATTGAAAGGGAAGAAGCACTTAGTAAACAGCGCCGAACGTAGTGGTATGAGTAAAAAGGAAAGATGGCATAGGATGCTAGGACACGTAAATTTTAAATATTTAGAGATTTTGGGTAAAGAGCAGCTAGTGACTGGCATACCGAATGAATTTGAAAAGGAATTTTTGAAATGTAGGGTGTGTATAGAAAGCAAAATGCATAACTTACCTTTCAAAAATAATCGAACTAAGGCTAGGGAAATAATGGAAATTATTCATACGGACGTATGTGGTCCCTTTAAGACCACCGGATTCAATGGAGAAAAATATTTCATTTCATTTATCGATGATTATAGTAAAATAGCTAGGATCTATTGTATAAAATCAAAAGATGAGGTCTTTGATTCTTTCGTACAGTTCGTAAATGAAGCCGAAAATTTAACGGGCAAGAGGTTAAAAATATTAAGATGCGATAATGGTAAAGAATATTTAAATAATCGAATTTATAAATTTGCTAGGGATAAAGGTATAAGAATAAATAATTGCCCAACATACGTACATGAATTAAACGGGACAGCGGAAAGGTATAATAGAACAGTGATGGACATGGCGCGTTGCTTGTTAGCGGAAGCGAAAGTACATAAAAGGTACTGGCCGGAAATAGTTTGTACAGCGGCATACTTGAAAAATCGAATATTAGCGAATACTATAGAAAGAAAGACACCTTTTGAAATATTCTTCGGAAGAAAACCAAGTGTTAAAAATCTACATCTATATGGAAGTAAAGTTTTTGTAAGAAGGCCAGAACGAAAAAGAGTTTCCAAATGGGACAAGAAGGCAGATATGGGAATTCTATTAGGATATAGTGAAGTAGGATACAGAGTCTTATTAGGTGGGAAAATAACAATAGCTAGACATGTAGAGGTCATAGAGACAGACACTAAATGTATCGGTTTTGAGGAAAATTCATCAGAGGCAGATAGAAATGATAGCGAAGATAACTATTCATTGGTTGGTATGGATAAGGAAGAGTTAGAAGGTAGGAAAGATGAAAATAATAGTAGTATTGAAAGCTCAAACACTCCTAGGAGATCTACACGTATTAAGAAAACTCCAGTAAGGTATCCAGAAAAGGAAAATATTTGCGAGATTCATGCAAATTATTGTAAAGTAGATATCCCTCGTACATTTGAGGAGGCGATTTGTTGCGAAAATAATGAAGTTTGGAAACAGGCTATGGATAAGGAAATAGAATGTCTCTATAAGAATAAAACTTGGAAATTGGTAGAAAGGGTAAAAGGCAAAGAAGTATTAGATGTAAAATGGGTTTACACGAAAAAATCAGAGGACAGGTATAAGGCTAGATTAGTGGTAAGGGGATTTCAACAAAGAAACGTAGCCGATGACATATATTCTCCAGTGGCGAGTAATCAGACCTTTAAGATATTGCTATCATATTGTTGTCAAAATGGATTAATAATTGAGCAAATGGATGTAGAAACTGCCTTTTTAAATGGTGAAGTAACCTCGGAGGTATATGTAAATCAACCAAAGGGATATGCGGACGGAACGAATAGAGTTTGTAAATTATCGAAAGCGCTTTATGGGTTAAAGGAAAGTCCGAGGGACTGGTATGAGTGTTTTGATAAGTATGTGACGAGATTAGGTTTTAAAAAGAACAATATAGAGCTGTGCCTATATACTTATGGAGAGGGAGAAAATGTTGTTTATTTGTTAATATACGTAGACGATTTGTTGATTTGTAGTAAAAACAAAGGGAAGATACAAAGTGTAAAAAAAAATTATTAACTGATAAATTTGAAATGAAAGATTTAGGTGAAGTAAAAGAATATCTTGGAATAAATATAGAGTATGATTATTTAAAAAATGAAATGAGATTAAGCCAAAAGAAATACATAGAATCATTAGCAAACAAATATAAATTACATAACAGCAAATTGTACTGTACACCTATGGAGACCAACTTAAAAATTGAAAAAGCTGAGATAAATAGAGAGGACATTGGATACAAGAATTTAATTGGCGCATTGCTGTATATTAGTGTAAATACCAGACCCGATATAAGTTATAGTGTGAATTATCTGAGTAGATTTCAAGATTGTTGTAACGAGACACATTTTAAATATGCCTTGCGAATATTGAAATATTTGTACCGGACTAGAGATTTAGGGCTACATTATAAAAGAAATGAAAAATGCGAAACGATAGATTGTTATGTGGACGCTGATTGGGCAGGAGATCATATAGATAGGAAATCGACTTCTGGGTATGTAATTAGATTGTATGGAAATGTAATTGGATGGAAGTCTAAAAAACAAAGGTGTGTGACAAAAGCCTCGACGTATGCAGAGTATGTAGCTCTATCGGAAGCGGTGAGCGAAGTAATGACTATCAGAGAACTAATGAAAATCTTCGATGTAAATGTAGACGATAACCCTGTAAAAATCTATGAGGATAACTCTGGAGTAATGAGTATAGCAAAATACGGAACTTTTACAAAAAATTCTAAACACATCGAAGTTCATTACCACTACGTTCACGGGTACATAAAGGAAAATAAGATAAACATAATAAAAGTAAGTACAGAAGAAAACACTGCGGATATTTTTACGAAGGCACTGTGTAGAGAGAAATTTGAAAGGTTTAGGTCATGGATGAATGTAAAATAAGAGAAATGTAAAGAAAGCGATAAATGTCAAATATTTTGTTAATTCGACAAGTATGTAAATAAAATTAAGTGTACAGTATAAATGTAAGGAGGCGTGTTAGGGAAGTGATACATTTACACTGTACATGAGAGTGTGTGTGTAAGGGTTAGAGGGCGTCAAGGACTCAGTGGAGACAAAAGACTGTTGCCAGATGTTAGAAGAATCCAGGCTAGTCGGTTGGCAACCAGCGTGCGTGCAAGACGTTCTTAGAGAGGAATATAGGTGTATAACTGTTGTATGGGAAATATAGTCAATAATTTGTATTCCCAAATCCTCGAATTTCCTTAACAGAGAGATAACAAAATCCAATTAAACTCAAACAACTGTTTGCACATTGCCTTCATTTTTAAGAAGAAATAATCTTCTAAGGTTAAATTGTTAAATCAGAAAATCCAACAAACGACTTCGGTTAAATATCTTGTACTGCATTTGAATCATAAGTTGGGCTGGAAAACATTAAACACCTAATGGTAATTACAATACTGCCCGAGTAGCCGAGCTAACTGGACGTGCAAAGTAGTGCTTCAGAAAAGTGCGGCAAGTGGGGAAGAGAAAGTTAAGAACGGCTACGCCTATAGCCAAATGGTGGAAACCCGTGTCTTCTATTAAGAAGACTAGCAAACCTACCATGAAAAAAATTACACCAATAAAAATTATAAACAAAGAAAATCAGTACTACATATACAAAACAACAGACACATCAAAAACAAGTCAACAAACAAATCAAGGACATGACTGCTCAGCCACAATTGAAGTTGACATGGAAACCAACAAAGAAACAACTCAACAGGACGAAAGATGGAAGGTGGCCAGCTATAACAAAAAAAGAAAAATAACAGGTAATCTAGATACGGAAAAGCAGCGATGGCTGCAAGAATTACCACTAAGAAACTCCTTCAGTTCACTTACGGAAGAAATAGACGACGACCCAGCAACCAAAAACACAACTAAATCAACGAACACTACAAAACCACCACCAATATTTGTCGAGGCCCAGATAATAGACACGCTTATTAATACCAGATCACCAATTTGGATTCAGAAACAAACACTCTACGATAGAGCAAATGCACAGACTTACAAATGAAATAATTCTAGCAGTAGAAAACAAACAATACTGCACAACCTTCTTTATGGACATCGAGAAAGCATTTGACAAAATAAACCACGAAAGTCTACTTCAATCAATCAGAAAACAATTCCCGGAGCAGATATACCATTAATTAAATCTTACTTACGCAGCAGAACCTTCCTAGTTAA
Source organism: Bombus vancouverensis nearcticus (assembly GCF_051014615.1). Classification (NCBI taxonomy): domain Eukaryota; kingdom Metazoa; phylum Arthropoda; class Insecta; order Hymenoptera; family Apidae; genus Bombus; species Bombus vancouverensis. Next base: position 164,664 of record NW_027468916.1, on the reverse strand, counting down.
AATTAAAGACACATACTCTGAAGTTAAAGACATCATGGCAGGGGTTCCGCAAAGAAGCGTCTTAGGACCAATTCTATACACACTATACACGGCCAACATGCCAACAACTACTAATAGCAAAATACTGACATTTACGGACGACACAGCTGTACTAGTCAGGCACATTAACCCTGCAACAGCAGTCACATTACTACAAGAACATATTACAAACATAGAAAAGTGGCTTCAAGTTAAACAAATTAAAGCAAACCCCGATAAATGCAACCACATTACATTCATACTGCGAAAACAGATACCACCAAACATTACACTGAACGGCACGCACATAATACAAACAAGGCAAGTCAAATACCTAGGACTCCACTTAGATACACGATTCACATGGAAACAGCATATTAAATCTATAATAGACAAAATACAATTACCAAGGAGACAAATGTATTGGTTAACAAGTTGAAAATCCAAACTAAGCATAGAAAACAAACTAAAAATATACAAAACGATCATTAAACCAATTTGGACTACCACTTTGGGGAACAGCAGCAATGAGCCATATAAGCAAAATAGAGACAATCCAAGCTAAAATTCTTAGATCAATTGTAAACGCCCCATGGTACGTTAGAAACGAGGACATACGGAAAGACCTTGGAATACCAACGGTCAAGGAAGAAATTAGCAGATTCGCAAGAAGGTACAGAGAAAGAATAGCAACGCACCTGAATCGGCTGGCAGCGGAAACGTTCAACACAACCATAGAAAGAAGACTAAAAAGGAAACACCCAGCAGATCTCACAAAGGATATATCTTAACAAACACGAAGATGGTACCCCGCTGGGGGTAGCCACCCACATGTTATATTAGCACGCCGCTATAATATTTTACCAAATGTCCTACTGGACAAATTGTGAATGTGAAATTTTAAATAACAAAAAAAAAAAAGACTTTTCCAGTTCTATGATAATCGTATTTGCACTAGTCGATGTCTTCTCTATTGCATAACGACACGTGTAATCCAAACGAAGATTCGTTTCACGCCCCTAACCCTAATTCCAATGTAAACCCGACATACATATCTTCGCGGGATAATCCGTGGAAATTTCATTTGAGCCCCGAATATTCGAAATATTTCTTACGATGATGTAGAAATTTTAAACACGTAAACATGAAAAAGGTAATGAAGAATAGGGAGGTTAATTAATTAATTAATTAATTAATTAATTAATTATTATTATTAATTAATTTCTCATATTGTAAGAGCTGTGAAACAGCGTAATAACTCTGTCAGAGGTTTGTTTCCTAAAAGGCTGATGATCGTGACAACGACACGCGACGTAAATAAATTCGCTAGTTCGCATATTTTCGAGTTTTATTGCGTGCAATTAACTCGGCCTCTCGAAAAGTGGGCACGTGAGTTAATTAATCCCTTAACCTACAACGGGATCGGGACAAACGTAAATATTGCGGGCATAGCCCGTAGTATATAATCGGACCAAACGTAAATGTTACAAGCATAGCCCGTAATACGATGATCGAGCCAAATATAATATATAATAGCATGTCTACGTTTTCGGCCCAAAATTCTCGAACGTAAATCATAGGTTAAGAGGTTAAGGGAATCGCGCGAGAGAAGAAGAAGGCGGTGTCGTTAATTAAAAGGATCGCAGATACGTTTTAGTCTTATTACGAATCTGACTGCCTGCCTTAACGGTCAGCAGGAACAATGCAGGAGTAACAAAAGCATGGTCAGCGTTTTCCTCATAAATCGCCTTTTCTAACTCGCTCATACGGAAACGAGAGAATCAGGGATTATTTATTAGGGGTTACTGCAATTATCGTAATGCTTTGTTTCTTTAAATCAATTTCTTCACAAAAAATTTCTTCACAAAAAATTTCTTCACAATTAACTCACTTGGACTTACAAGTAATGTGTGCGTTTCAGAGCCCGACCTTTTGATCGACCGCGCCATACCTCGAGTAAAAATTCATACTGGCTTCGCATCTAGGTGTTCGTTTTCATTCTCGTCTACCCTCTAGCGCCCCCCGCCCGGAGAACGATGCATGCATCGCGTCGCGTCGTTACCAGCGGCGGCCACGAGGAGGCGGAGCTGCCAGCATATAGCTCGGTCCCAGCTGGTTGGCTTTCCAGCCGATTATCTCTGCACCGTCTCGACACCTATTTTATGGTCATCGCCTGCACCGACAGTTCCAGGTTTCCTCTTCGGCTCACACGTTTTGTATTTTGCACAATTTATCTTTGACGTTGTATAAATGCGTTAAACAATAATTTCAACTTGTCGTAATTGGTAATTTAATAAATTCGACGAAACGAACGCGGCTCGTTAGTTCCTCGAGCATCGATTGTTTCTTAATATCCACTCAAGGAGAATAGAATTCGAAGATCACAAGGGAACATAACAAGTTCATTTTGTCGCATTTTGGACGTTACTTGACGCGTAAGTTGGAATGTCCCGTGTCGTACGTTTGGTTAGGTGAAGATCAAATTACGTTCTTCTCGTGGTCTTCAAATTCTGCCATTCTGAAATGTGATCTTTGCGCGCTTGGAAATTGGCGTTTAAATAAGTAACTAAGCCGTGTTTCCCTTATCGACATCGATATACTATATCGATCATGTTACGGTTACATGCTGTGGTTCGCCTATACGTTATTTCCAGTCGTCTCGATGTTTCTCGCGTGAAGCGCTTCGTTGAACAAGCTCAAAGTTCGGCTGGCGTTTTGCGGGCCCTGCACAACGCCTCGTAACTCAGCCCGCCTGTATTTTACATTTATTATCAGACTGCAGCTGTTACGTAACGAACGGGTCCGCGAGTTCGAGCTCGCGCTCGTGACGTACGTGCTACGAAATATTGTACGTATAAGCGATACCGATGCACCGCTTGATCCTGTTCTCTATTTTTACGGACTGTTCGTGCTGCTTGTGGTCGTGCTACTTTATAGCCCAGTTCGAACTCTAACTATGAGCTTCGGGTCGAGATGAGAATCTCGTTGTAACCTACAGGTTCGAAAAAGACTGATAGGCTTTGATCTACGTGGTGGTTGGGAATTTTCATTTGTTTCGAGTTCGCTTAGCTGATAAATAGTGAAAGTGCATTTCTTCAAAAATAAAGAAGAAAGCGAAGTAGATGGAAACGTGGGTCAAATTTGAAATCACTTCTCGGTTATGTGGAGGTTGATTAAACGTGTTGGTGTATATAGTGATGAGACAAGTTAATATTTGGTGTAGTCAAATGTATTTAAAACTATCGGCAGTACTCTTTTAACGATCTCCTTCTAACGAGTTTAAATTCGACTTCGGTTGACGGTTGCGCATAGCGGCGATATTGTTTTGTCCGGAGTTTGTTTATTATCAAGTTTCGTACATCGAGACGGTATCAATGCCCCGAGGCAAATCAACAACATGAGTTACTCTCGATTCGCATCGTCCTATGACTCATGTGCCGCTACAATATGCAATGGATAAAGTGATAAATAGCTTGCGGATGTTTACGCGTCTCTGAAAATGTTAAAAGATGTAAGATGTTTAACGCGAAGTATTCGTGATAATATTCGCTGTAATTTGAAATATCTGCGTGCAGTCTCGTAGATTTTGAATAAAGATTTATCTTTTATCGAAAAATACATACATGTTTTGGCCTATATATAGCTTTGTACTCTTGTCAACTAAAAAAGAGGTTGAAAAAAAGTGATGTTGACTCTTGGAGTAAAAAATTCATTTAGAAATGCACCAAGAGAAGGAAGATAAATTATTGATGAAACACAGGTTAGTCATTTCCGATCCAAAAGAAAAATGCAACTAAAATAATATGTAGACAGCAATTAAGGCAACATACAGATACGCAAAATGAAAAATAAATGTAGAAAGATACTGTAGTATCGTAGAAATTAAAGATATAAATTTTTCCCCGATTACTTACAATTTATTAATATTGAATTGAATATACAGGCGTTAATTGGACAGAAAACGATGTTTGTTTAACTGAAATTAAATGCGATACTCGTATCTATCTCAAACAACTTTACAGTTATTTGGTAACTCTCGTCACAACGAATCTAACACACTCTCTCTTTCTCTCTCTCACTAGCAACTCTAACAACTCTACAACACTGACAATTCGATCAATTCTCTCAACTCTACTCCTCGATGTCTCGATCAACTCTGACTCTCGCAACACACTCACTTTTCGACTCGCATACTCTGACCTCTCGGTCTAGCCCCTTGAAACACGAAACCGTCCTTCTGATCTAACGTTGTCTATTGTTTTTCTCATGCCTATGTAAGAACTAGGTGACTTTAGTCACATAGGTGCTCTTAAATGTAAACGAACCATCAATCAATTTTTAAATCAAAGAGATTTAAAAATTATAAAGTTTCCCTGTGTTATGTCTAAAATGGAAATAATAAAGTCATTGAAATGATCCATCATTTCAAATTCATATCGCTTTTCTTTACTTCAGAACTGCTATAAACATTTTAAATATCATTTATGTCTGGATTTCCTTGCGAAGTTCTCGAAGAATTCGTCAAATAATGTCATCAACAATATAAATAATCGTAAAACATCTATATTTGTGTTTAAAAAATATGCAAATAAAGAGAAATAGAATAACCGAGACCGGAGAAAAAGAATCAACTTTTTTAGCAATGGCAAGGCACATCCCGTATCTGATACAAGCGGAAGAGAAATCAATTTCTATCATGTCGCACGGTGAACAAGAACGCAAATACGGAATCCTTTGTACTACTCCAAACTCTGTTGAGTCACAGTAATAATAATAATCGGGTGTTGACTTCTGCTCGTTTTTACTTGAAGCCTGCTCGTTACCTCTGACATTTGGAGGATCGTTTTCTGCCGAAACCCGTTCCATCTGACGTTAAAATCAATAAAAGTAATATTACGATAGAGACTTTTATCTCCATTGTCGTCGACTTCCGTCAAGTCTTCGTTTTCTGCTCGATGGATATAATACGGATTCCCAAAAACTTTCTTCATATGAAATTTTATTAATATACATTTATCAAAGATTACACATTTTAAAATGTCATGGTAAGGTATACTTCGATATTACTTTTACTCTCGATAGACGTCGCCGTCGTTGCTGTTGCCACACACGAGACACAACAAATCACGAAATTGACATATTACCGGTAATCTCCTCGCGTCGCAGTTCGAACATTTCACAAATAAGTTGAAGAATTGAACTTTAGATATAGTGGTAAAATTTATTATATATTTTTTTTAATAACGTTTATTTAAACCAAGATACATTTTAATACATTTGGGTATTCACAATAAACCATGAATTTTGATAAGATGTGTTAGACAGAAGTACCGATACGCGACGATACGACATAGCCATACTATGTTATGTGTCGCCGTTTTACATTTTTTGTGTTTTAATCTATTCGTTGGATTTAAGCCGTTGGGGAGTGGAGCTTTTATGTGATTTTGTTGTTGGTTGTTTTTTTCTGTCCTGAAAACTTGGTCGCAAAACAGCACGCTTCGGTAGTCTACTTTTTGGGTGCTGTGTAACTTTGGGGAGGGGCGGGATGAGAAGAGGGAGAGGGAGGGGGAGGGGGATGTTAAATAGGTTTATTTACAAAATTTACAATATTTACAATGTTTGCACCTGTGTTATACGGGGGCAGAATTGAGTTCTGATATGGTATGAGTGCCCCTTTGTTTGCTTTTTCTCCTAGTTGGAATTTTTTGCAGTATTCTCTTTCAATTGGGCCGATTTCACTTGACATGGGTCTAAACAGTATGGTTTCGCATTTGCTTGTATTGATTTTTAGTTTCCATGCGTGGTAGTAAGAGATTTAGTAGGTCACTGTTGTAAATACTGAAAAGTAACGGGGAATTTACTGTACCTTGTTGTAGACCGTTTTTTATGGAGAATTCTTTGCTTGATGTGTGTGAACCTTCGGTCATTACGAATGTTCTGCTTGTAATCATGTTCCAGACTATTTTAATTAGGTATTTAGGAAAGTTTTTCTTGATCAATTTGTATATGAGACCTGGGATCCAGACTGTGTCGAAAGCTTCTTCGAGGTCTATTAAGCAGGCGGCTACTCGTTGCTTTGCGTTTAGAGCCCAGCAGATGTCCGACGTAAGTTTGTTTATTGCGTGAATTGTGGAGTGTTTGTGCCGGAAGCCAAATTGATTTTCTGGGATTATGTCATTTTTTGTGCAGAAGGAGGTTAGGGTGTTGTTTATGATTATTTTAAATACTTTGCTTATGTTGGGGAGGAGACTTATGGGTCGTAGGTTTGCGGGCGATGAGCCATCTTTATCTTTTTTTGTAATAGCTATCAATTTGGCTTTTTTCCATTTTCTGGGGAAATATGTGTTGTTTAGTGCATTGTTGAAGAATACTGTGTAGTACCATCTTATTTTGTTCGGCAGGCGCTTGAGTAAAATGTTTGGGATGCCGTCGAAGCCGGAGGATTTTTTGTTGTTTAGTTTGGAGAAGATTGTGTTTAATTGAATGTAATTTGTGAAGTAGTTTATTTCTGGATCTGGTTGTTTGGGGTTGTCTGCGGTGTTTTCGTTTGAGAATGTGCGGACTGTTCTGTTTAGCGTTTTGACTTGTTCCATTTCATTTTTGAGTTTGTTTGTTTCGGCGATGATAATTCTGTTTAGTTGTTCTCGGCCCATAGGTTCATTTTGTGTGTATATTTTGGAAAAGTGGGTGCCGATAATGTCTAGCTTTTCTGTTGTTTTAGTTATGATGGAGTTACCCTCGGTGTCTTTGATGGCGTTGTGTATCGCTATACCTGCTTCTTGGATGAGGGAGGCTTTTTCTGGGGGCAATTTGAGAGGTGGGATGGGGTTTTGTCCTTTTGGTCTGAAGATTTGATTTATTTGTGGGAACATTTTTTTTAGATGTTTATAGTGATTTAATTTAATTTGATTTAATTTAATTTGAATTTAATAGGAAGGGAAAATTTAAATGATATGATTGTATTTAAGATATTGATTTAAGATTTCCGGTTAAGTTCTATTTCTAAAGTTTAAAAAATTCTTTTTTATCGAAACATTCGATTTACACGGTAGTTGCTGCCACCAGAAATAGTCTAAGGACTATTTCGATTAGAGAAATTTCTTTAGATGGTTTATTAATGAATTAATTGCTCCCAGCTTCGTGACATCGTCACTTCCAGTGCCTGACCGCACTAAACTCCATCCCATAGCCGCACCTGGGCTCATATAATTCTACGATCCTCTGGGATCGGGGTACTCACATCGCCATGGTCACTGTTCTCGTCATCACAACAGACATCCAACTCCGCAGGAATGCAACTATCCGGCATTTTCCTTAACCTGTCATGACTGTACTTGTATGACCTTTTCCCATCCAGTGTTTTCAAGGTATATCGGTCTCCTTCCAGGACCTCCGATATCACAAACGGGCCCCTGAATTTTGGATCCAATTTTGTCTGGTTCCTTTCTTCATTTTGGCGTAGTACCAAATCACCGGGATTAAACCTAACTACTTTAGCTTTGGTTTTATCGAATCTCTCTTTGTCATACCTAGCACTAGTTTCCATCTCTTTTATTGCCTGTTGTCTTACACTGGAGATATCTATTTCTTTTTCCTCGATGTTATCAGGTAGTAATAAGTCATACGGTCTTGCTGCTCTACCAATCAATAACTCTAAAGGACTCGATTTGGTTACGCGGTTGATGGTGCAATTCAAAGCCAATTGCATCTCCCCGATCGCGTCTTGCCATGAGCGCCCGGTCGTTTCCACCGTTGTGAACATATTTTTTAACGTGCTCATAACACGTTCTACTTGCCCATTGGCCCTACTTGCACCGGTCGCGATCAAATGAACTTTGATTTGTTTGCTTGCACAGAATTCTTGAAATTCCCGGCCCGTGAAACATCTACCCTGATCTGCTATTATTCGACAGGGACTACCGAACAAAAACACGGCGGACTTAAGTGCCTTGATAACGCTAAGCGAATCCAATTTGCGTGTGTGATGTAAGTGCACGAATTTCGTAAAGGCATCGATCAAGACGACTACATACTCTTTCGAGTCATTCTTGCCACTCAGCTTGCCCGTTATGTCCATGTGCACCGTATGCCACGGTATGCCGGTCTTAGGTATAGGATGCAGTTCAGCCTGTATTTTACCTGAACTAGCCTTCGAAACTCTACAAGCATGGCAGTTCTCGACAAATTTGCGAACATACTTCGCCATTCCCTCGAACCAATAATACTCATAGATCTTCTCGAGCGTTTTATCCCATCCTAAGTGCATAATTGACTGATGCACATGGTTGATGACGGACCATCTAAAACCTCTCGGAACAATGGGTAAGCAAAGGGTTCTGCCCTTTCGTTGTATTTTACGGTAAAGTGTACCGGATCGCAGTTCGTAGGTATTCGCGATATCTTCCGCGAGCTCTTCGTTCTGTAATTTATTAACGATTTCGGAGATTTGCGGATCGCGACGTTGTTCCGCTAATAGCCAATCTTCGGAGATCTCGGCCAGATTAATCTCTTTCTCTGCGACCTTGTCTATCATACGGCGATTCAAGTCTACGGAGTTTCGCGAAAAGAAATCCACGTGGGCCATTCGTTTACCCTCTCGATACATGATGTCAAAATCTAATGTTTGCAAATAAGCCCACCACCTATAAACCCGGTCGTTTAAGTTTACTTTGTTGCTGGAGGCTTTCAAAGAATTACAGTCGGTAACTACTAAGAATTTCCGTCCATGTAAGTAGTGTCGGAAATGCTTGACGGCGCTTACTACTGCTAGTGTCTCCAGTTCGTACGAATGATACCTAGATTCCGCGGGACTGGTCCTTTTACTATAATATTCGATGACTCTGTTTTCCTTTTCGACTCTATGCATTAAAATAGCTCCATACCCCTCCGAACTAGCGTCGGTATGTAGCTCTATGGGACGATTGGGATCAAATATCATTAACACCGGCGCGTCGGTCAGAACGGAAATTATCTGTTGTCTTATCTTTTCGTGCCTGTCCGTCCAAGTTATGTGCTTGTTACTAGAAGTGAGTGCGTACAAGGGTTTCATCACTTGTGAAAATTTAGGAATAAATTTTCGGAAGTAAGAGGCCAAACCTATAAACTGCCTAAGCTGTGTGACGGTCGACGGTGCAGGTAAAGAATTCAAAGCTTGTATTTTTCCCGGGTTTGGACGAACTTCTCCGTTACGAATTACATATCCCAAATAAAGTACCGACGTCTTCAGAAAAGAACATTTAGCGAAATTGAAAGAAAATCCGGCGTTTACGAGAGTGTTTAGTACAGTGTGCAACCTTTCTAGAGCTTGATCTATTGAGTCGGCGATTATTAGAACGTCGTCCAAATAAACAACGACATACGAATAAGCGAGGTCGCCTAAGGCCTTGAAAATGGCTCTCTGGAAAACGGCTGGTGCATTTTTCAACCCAAACGGCATCGTCACGTATTCGTATTGACCGTCGGGGGTAACGAACGCAGTATATTCCGTCGAGTTAGGATGAATGAGAATCTGGTGAAATCCGCTAGCCATGTCCAGGCTAATGAAGTATCTCGCACTCTGCAATCTCGCGATTTGGTCAGCAATAAGGGGTAAGGGATACCGATCCGCGACCGTATTTTTATTCAGCGCTCGAAAGTCTACACACAATCTGTCTGAGCCGTTCTTCACGAGTATCATAGGGCTCGCGAACGGCGAATTACTAGGTTTTACAATTTGTGCTTTAATTAATTCGTCTATTCTCTCGCGTACTATTCTTCGCTCTTCCTCGCTAAGCCTGTAAGGGCTTCTCTGCACGGTGACGTTGGGATCAATTAGCCGTATTTCCAACTGGCCCGTACTGACGCGAGTACGCGGGAAACCCGTAATGAATGATTCTTTAAATTTTTCGAGAACAGAGATTAATCGATCTTTATAGTTACCGATCGCATCAGTGTCAACCTCGTTAATGTTGACCGCATCTTCCGCGACTTTACCACAAGCGTTAACGACCTTTGTTTTACAAATAACGAGGCTATTTTGCGTGATATTTACGTCGAATCCCTGGCTCAAAATCTCGCGACCAATCATGACGTCGTATTTTAGGTAATCGTCAGCAAGGACATGAAAAACTATCTCCAATGTAAGACCGTTAATACAAACAGTGGACAAAATCTGAAGTGTACTCTTAATACAAGTATTCCCGATCCCCCGCATCACTACCACATCGGTTATTCTTTTACCCGAAAATTTCGAGGCTAGGGACTCTTTGATTAACGAACACTCGGCCCCAGAATCAAAGTAAAATGGATACGACTCACCCAGATGGCTTAATCTACCAGCCGGAGCTTCCACTACACAGGAGTCGATCCGGCGTTCGTCAATGGAATCGTAGTTTCTTTTCCGCGATGATGGGCAATTAGGCGCGATATGTCCCTCCTCGTGGCATTTGAAGCAGGTCACCTTCGACGATGCGGCTGGTCGTTTTTCCTTCGGGTTTCGTATATCCTGCTCCTTCCCCGTTTGTGTTTGCAGGCGACACTCCGTTCTCCTATGTCCGTGAGCACCACAGCGGTAGCACTTAATCCGAGGAACTGATAGCCTGCTTCGTTTAGCTTCAGGTTCCGTTAGTGAATTTCTTGGCGAAAATGTCGGCTGATCGTTGTAAGGGAGAATCCTCATTTCATCATGAAATTCATCCTCAGTCCTGATATTATTCGCGAGCGTTAGTCGCCGAAAGCGTCGATCTTGTGAACTCAGTATATAAAGGGCGAGGGCATTGATCACTTCGGGCATCGTTAGATCTTGCAACTTCATCTGCAGCATGGAGCGGAGGGGACTACCGTACGCTCCCGGGCATTCAGTCTCCGACGGTCGTTCTCTGGATATCCTTATTAACGCCGAAGCGGCTGTCTCTCTGCCACCAAAACGCGAAAGAAATTGTTCCTTAAACGTTGGCCAGGTAAGCTTTCCACCGCGCACCATTTGTGAAAGCCAATGCGCAGCAGAACCCCTTAGGGCGCGATTTAGAGCGGAAAGTAACGCACTATCTTGCATCGGGTGGTCTTTCAAAATCAGATCAGCATGAGAGCACCACGCGGATGGATCGGCGCCCGCGCCTTCGGGGTCAAAACGTGGTAACGTTGCATCCTTAGATTCCGTACTCGGTCTTTGCTCCCCCGGTTTGTGCGCTAGCGTCTGAATTAACTCGCGCATAAGGACCATTTGCTCTTGTAGCACTTTAAACGGTTCTAATCCCACTTCTGATGTCGGATCACGATTCGAATTTTGGGCGCGCGACGACTCTTCATGTGGACTAGCCATCGTTTCACAAAGCCGAGATTTTATTTACACGTATATACAGGTCTATCACTAAGCTTAACAAATAATAGGTACAACTAGTAATAAGTCTAACAAACACTAAGCCTAATGAATAATACGATCTACGAATAATTAAATTAAATAATACTATTAGCAATGTTTGAGTTCAAACGAATCCACGGTCACCGGGATAACTCCTTACTAAGCGAAACTAACTTAGACGCAAATGCGATCGTCGAAAATGCTCGATGTATCACTCTCCAAGGCAATCGCAAGAATGCCAGCCTCGTGGAGATTTTTCTCCCTGTACGATTGCATTTTGTTTTCTATACCCGTTTGGAAGCATCGAGAAGGTTCCAAACGCCGTTGCTAGGCAGTTTCTGCCTGGAGTTTTGATTACTAATACAATGTATGTCCCATTGCCGAGGCAACATCACACGTGGCTAGGCCCGCTCTCGAGGCCGCATGCCGCCACAACCACATTTCTCGGAAAACACATACAACCACTCCAGACCTCCGTTAGATAAAACATCCATCCCGTGACCGTGGCTACGTTCAGCGACCGATTGTCACCTCGAACCCAATCTCGCTTATTACAAATCTTAAGCAATTACAACTATAATAAAATCTTGGCTAAGGTACTAGAGGATGTTCCCAAAATTTCCAAGGAAAGGCTTCGGCTTTCCTTTCATCTCCGACATATATATATATATTTTTTATACATTTGTAGTTGCGCACAAAATTTATTAAAGAAAAGTGTTAACAATGTGTTTTCATGATTTGTTTCTCGCGCCTGACTTCCATTAATCCCTAATATTCCTGTCGCCATGACGCGTATAAATCCAACATGGCTGCTCATAAATGTCATCAGTAAAGTTTTAGTGGCGGGTCTTTAGTTTTGTTTGATATCGAAGTAAATTTTCGTCTGTCGCTCGTTTTTCCTTATTCTACCGCAATCAGAACATTTATTTATTAACATTATTTTAAAGTGACAGTAGTATATCTCGTGTGAATATACGTATATATATATGTTTATGTTGTGTGTTACTTCAGTATAGCTAATGTTTTGTAATTCTTTGATCGCGTTATTTATTGTTTCGAGTAGTTTATTTTATAGAGCATTCGATAATACAAAACATATGCACTCACACGTACATATATATATATATGTATATACATATTTATATGCCTATTTCTCTTGCCCGTATAGTGTTCATACGAAATGAAATGTTAATTATTTGTTTTATATTAATTTCTTTTAATAAGATAGAACACGCACACGCACACGTATATATGTATATATTTCTGGCAAAGTGATTTTCATTCAGATTCTTTAGTGATATAGTGTTGTGTATTTGAGGTTATGTGTCAATCATTTGATTTCATATATACATATATATCTTGTATTGTGACAACATAGTATTGAAGGTTTTGTTTCTAGATTATTGTGCGTTTAATGTGTGTTTACATAATTGTGTTTGATGATAGAATTTCTGTATGCAATTCCTCGAATCGTTGCGGTGTTAATTATTTTGAGCGTTTGAGCTATCGACAGGTTGTCGCTTAGTCCCAAGTGTTGCGTTGTGTGTTCTATTTCTTTTGTAGATTATTAATAGTAGTTTTAGTTTAGAAAAATAGATTATTTATATGTTTATATAGAGACATGCATGTTTCATAATCAAATTCTTATTTTATAATGTTTTACCGGTATATAGGCTAGTTTTAAGTATGTATCTTAGATTGTAGAATGCACATAGATTAGTAGTAGTTTAGAAAAATAGATTATTTATATGTTTATATAGAGACATGCATGTTTCATAATCAAATTCTTATTTTATAATGTTTTACCGGCATGTAGGCTAGTTTTAAATATGTATCTTAGATTGTACAATGCACATAGATTAGTAGTAGTTTAGAATATAGATTTTTATATGTTTGTATAGAGACATGCATGTTTCGTAGCGTAGTTCTTATTTTATAACTCTTTACCGGAACGTAGGCTAGTTTTAAGTATGTATCTTAGATTGTTGATTTGAATCAATAATGTAGAAAGAGCATACATTAATATAATTTATATATGTATATATACAGACATGCATGTTTCGTAATGTAGTTCTTATTTTATAATTCTTTACCGGAATGTAGGCTAGTTTCAAGTATGTATCTGTTTAATAGAATGCGCACACATATATATATGTTTCTGACAATGTAACTTTTATTTCTTTAATAATACAATATTGTATGTTTTATGTATTCGTTTGATTATTAAGTCTTAACTTCGTATATACTTATATTTCATAAATTGTGTTACGTCGCGTAACACTCTACCTAGCCGAGGCCACACACCGCGGGCAATGTGGCAACCAGATGTCTTCGGATACTCGCAGCGTATCCTCCATAGTTTCAAGGACCTTCCATAAATCTCATAGATTTCCTAGGAAAGGTCCTTCAAACAAAACAAACATCTGGTTCGGAAGAATTTCCAAAGACTATTGTCTACCACGGCTTAACTAAGGAAAGTTGGTTTTTCGCACGTACGCTGCAACTGTCCTCCCACTAACCACTTTCTCTCGAGGGCGGTTAAGATCCTTCGTTTAACCAATTAGAAACGAAGCCTATTCCCTCACTCTCCTAAATAACATCGGCACCAACAAATCCGATGGTCCCGTGCGCTAGACACACCCATCCTTAACTTTCCTCCGACACATCATCGTCTCCCAGTACAGTACTGATTTTACATCCTTCGAACGGTCAACATCCTTCCACCGGGTATACACACCCGCAGATCAGTCACTCGCTCATCTCGTACATACGCATCAGCGTAACTGTCTTCGTTATAAGTTGTTGGAATAAACGGTGAAATATAACTTACTACTGTGTCATATTCATTTAACCACCTCTGTTATCTTAATCGAAACAGGGAAACGACTACTTCGCGGCGTCGATTCACCGAATCGTAGCGAGAATTTACGCCTCTCGCTGACGCGTTTTCCTCGCGACCGCGTCTCTCCGCGAACGGTCGTAACAAATCGATAATATTGTATTTGTTGCATAGTATTATAAGCATTAACTCTAGTATTTACTAGTTCATTACATGTCTAGCATATATGTTTATATTTATATGTAACTCTCCAAGTTGATTGATTAAAATATATTTATATATACATGTATATCTGGTGTTTCAATTATTTCCCCTTTTGTAGTTATTCTTATTTCCCGGTTTATTTGTTTGGTTCGTAACTCGTTCAATCCGTTGGCTGGTTTCATTTATTATTTCTTTTTATACTGATTGGATTTATTAGTTGCCCTCGCCTTGTTAATCCTTCCTTTAGTTTCGTAGCGCCGTGTGTTCGTTTGTGCATTCAAATCTTTATTCGCGCGTTTTGCATGGGATAGTTTTCTTGTTCTCGTTACGGCGCGTGCGGAGCGCGGGACGTGACAATATGTACGCGTATATACAAGACTATCACAAAGCTTAATTAAAAAATTAATTAAGTCTAATGAATAATAAATTTGATGAACAATGAAGTTAATAAATAATAAATTATACGAATAATTAAGTTTAACAGATAATAAGTCTAATGAATAATAAGCTTAACGAATAGTAAGATTAATGAATAATATGATTTACGAATAATGTATTTAATGTACACTATTAACAATGTGTTTGTTGGGTTCAAACGAATCCACGGCCAACGAGATAACTCTTTACTAAGCGTAAAAATAATCTTAGGCGCAAAATACGATTGACGAAAATGCTCGAGGTGTCACTCTCCAAGGCAATCGCACGAATGCCGGCCTCCCTTGAGGTTGTGCTGTTTGATCATCGATATTTCGTTTTCTTTTGAGGTATAGTAGCAGGTGGGTAACTGAGCCGCATATTGCTCCTAATAGGGCGATTCCACATCCGTAAGTTTCACGTAACTGGTATCCATGTATGGCTATATCTATTATCGTCTTGATTAGTTTAAATATTACAAGTATTCCAAATATTGCTGCACTGACGGTTCCAAATTCCATAAAACCAATCCATAAGCTTGATATGGTATTTTTTGCTATTGTCGTTAATGTGTTTTCGACCATCATTCCCAGAATGTTTACTGTTCCAGGGACGATTGTTTTTCCTGTTGCTCCTCTGGCCAATGTGTTCAAAACTGCAGATTTTTCTGCCGGGAACATGACGTGGTCCCGAAGTGCATCAAGGTCCTTTTGGGTGTATATTCCGCTCGTGGCCAACGACGATGGTGCTGAATATTGCCACGTTTGACGTACATCCGGGCGGAGTTCCTGTGGTGCAATTGTTTCCATGGGTTTTGGTACGAATTTGTGCCAGAGTCCGTCGATATTGTATAGTGTAGGTAATACCGCGCTACATTCTCTGTGGTTTCCGTGTTGCGTTAGAATGTGTGTTTTTGGCGTTAAAAATGCGGTGCGATTCCCTTGCCAAACGGGTAGCTCCGAGTAACATTCTGTTGTATGTCGTACCTTTACTTGTACCGGAATGCATTTGACTATGTGGACTGCTTCTCCTGCGATCAGGGCCATGTGTCCTGGGGTTTTGGTTATGGTATATGCAAATTCATCGGGCAGTAAGATTGCTAAGCTTAAAGCATTCTCTATTAGTTTCTTCTGCGTGGTACATCTTTGTGTCAATATATCATGGTACAATGTTGTCATTTGTCGTTTAATATGTTTCTCTACGTAAATGAATTTTGAGTTGACGTATGCGAATATGTCCAAGTTTTCGACTGCTGTTTTTCTTTTGGAGATGAACGTATTTCCTCTTGTTGTTTCTAACAGGAACAATTTGGGATGTTCGGTGGATAGTAGGGTATATCCACACAGTGGCTGTTCTCCGGTTTTAGTCAGTGCAAATGTTACTTCCTGCGTTGTTAGTGCGTAAACTGGTTGTGCTGATTCTCTGTTGGTTTTTATTTCTTGGATCTTTGTAGCAATTCCTTCATATAGCACATCGTACTGATCAAATTTGCATGGTGAGGGTGGTTGTGGTTGCCAATAAGTGTATCCGTCTTCAGCGTCTAGACAGTTTCCTTCGCTAAAGGTACATACCGTTCCTGATTTCAGTAGAATTTTGTTCGCCTCGATCCGTACTGGCACGACTGCTGATTTTAAACTTATCCTCATTGTTGCTTGTACGACGACCTTTTCCCAGCTCCCGTATGGGTCTACATACTGTGTTCCCTGGCAGCTGCTGTCGTCTGTTAGCTTGCCGGCTAGGACAAGCGACCTTGTTTCTGTTGCATTATCCTTTAGGCCAACTATAAGGTTTTGTGGTCCGAGTGAAAACGTGCCGTCTTGGTGCATCCTTGCGCATTGTTGGGCGGTTGTTTCATGGAGGTATTCGGCGAATCCGTTATGCACTGCCGACGTGTGAGAGTGCATGCCACAGTAATATACAATTCGAGTTATTTGCACCTTGCATTGCCTTACGTTGGTAAATTCAAATTCTGAGAGTTGAAGTAATTGTATATAAATATCTTGGGTTTCAGTCAATGTAGGCTGTATGCTGCAGTCCCCGATGGAGTTTAGAGAGATAGTGGTAACATTGAGGTGGTTGCCATTGCAGTCATATCCTACCAGGCCGTGTGTTATTTTGATGAGGGTGAGTACGATGACTAGGCAGTTCATCTTCCTATCAACAATTTATTAAATCGTTTCTTACTCTCGGGTTTATTAGAAATAAGAATAACTTTTTATTATTATTATTAATATATAAAAAAAAAGTTTATATGTTTTTTTTGTGTTGTTTTTTTTTTTATTATTATTATTATTTTTTTTTATTACAATTATAGCTTGTCTTTGAATATATATATATATATATATATATATATATATATATATATATGTGCGTGCAATGGTAAATATGACGACTTATTTTACGAGTCACTTAGATTATCAATAGATATCGCCTACTTTACAACATGCGTGTATGTATATATTGTTAAACATTAGGTGAAAGTTATATGCATAGTTATAAATGTCATTTGTTTACAGGTGGATAGCAAAAGTATTTGGTTTCGTGAGTGGCGTACAGGTGCTTTACAGTTCTACGGTACGGATTGCTATTCCTTGGACTAAAAAAAAAAATTCTTTCGATGTCTGTCAGATTTTTGTAATCGAACATGCATGGAAGGATTTTCTGCAGAGATTCAAAATGCTCTCTGGATTCCTCGTGAAACGTCTGGACAACATCTACATGTTCTTCCATCCGTCGTTCAGAGAATGGTTGATGAATTCGCCATCAGTTCTATACACACATACAAAAATAGTTAATATATATATATTATATATTTTTTTTTCTTTTTTTTTATATATATATGTTTCATTCGGACCTGTTCCTTGTATGAATACTGTATCTCTATATATAATATAATATATATAATATGTTATGATTATGTTAGTTGTTATTTATTATATGTATTTTCCTTAACTCTCTCCCCTTTTTTTTGTTGTTGTTTTTTTTTTTTATTAGTACCTAACATTACTATTACGATGCTGTATTACATTCTATTGGCTATTATTTGGATGTGAGCGCGACGAATTTTTCAACATGGCCGCTCGCGTGTATCTTTGGTATGGCGTTGGTTTAATGTCAACAGTAGCGTGTCGTTGAAATAGTTAATTAATTGTTAATCACTATAATTTTACTTAGTAATGTTTTTGTAATATTGTTTTGTGTTTCATGATATTGTGTGTGTCAATACCGTGTGCTACCTTAATGTGATAGCATGGATTGTATTGTTATCGAATTTCGATAGTCATTGTTTTGATTATACGTGACTTGCATTTATATAAGTCTTGTTTAATTTAGTTAATGTTTTTTGTGTATTGTGTTACCAGATATTTTGTGTAGCGTAACTTTATTCTTTTGCACCGAGTTCAGTCATGTTGTTAATATTTAGTTAGTCTATCTTGATTAATTTCTAACCTACTTCTGTGTTTATTGACCTTTCTCATTCTTTTCTATTAATTTATTATTCCTTGTACTTGCTATTTGCTATTATTTTGTGTATGATATGAATTAGTTTCTTTATTAGTGATTAAAATCTATTTGTTAGATTAACATTGTCTGTAATTCTTCAGATTCTACTCTTTCGATGCTGCATCACTTACCTAGATCATTCCCACAACATCATCCGATTCTTCGATAAGCCTTGGATACTTACTACGGTTGTCTTCAATCGTCTTATATCTGTGGCTATAAAGGTACTGTTTAATTCATTTAATTTAATATGTGTATAATGCATTGTGTGTGCGACCGCTATTGTGCATTACAAAATCCACTTCTACATGTTAGATATAATAATATAACAATGCTACGTAGATTAATACATAATAAAATATCCTTTTACTTTCAATTAATCTATCTTAATTATTTTCTAACCACTTTCTATATTTATCAGCTATTTTATTTCTTCTTGTTAATCTGCGAAATCCATGCATGTACACTTCCTTGTATGGTGATTGATTGTTCACGAGGTAAGTTGCACTTTCACTGTTTTCGTTATTCGTTGAACTAGCTCGTTTCCCATTCAAACAGTAATTGGAGCACTTGTAATAAGCTTCTTTTCTTTTGAGGTTTCCGCCATCTGTGTTGTTCGATGAACAGTGCAATGCTTCCACAGTATTGTTATAACATTTAGTACTGTTGTATTTTGCATTAAGGCAATTGAAGTTAATTAGTTCATTTATTTTTCAGCTGGCTGTTGTACATGGTGTTTCGCAAACAGAGATCCATAACCTATTTTGCACGTAAACCTTCTCGTATGATGATTACTTGTTCACAAGGTAACTTTCACTTTCACTCTTTTAATTTTATTGAATCAACACGTTGTATATTCAAACAATAATTGGAGTACACATGATAATTTTCCTTTTTTTTTCTTTTTTAGGTTTTCCCTATCTGTATTATTCCACGAACAGTGTCACACTTCCTTTTGATTTATCCACAATATAGTTATAACACTTAGTAACCTCGTATTTTGCACTGAGACAATTGAGACTAATTTATTCATTTATTTTAGGTAGCTGTCGTACATTATGTTCCACGAACAACGATCCATAACCTATACTTGCACGTACACTTTCTTGTATGTTGATCACTTGTTCACAAGGTAACTTTCACTTTCACTAGTTAATTGTTCATTGAGTTAACACGTTTTATATTTAAGCAATAATTGAAACACATATAATAATTTTCCCTTTTTCCTTTTAGGTGTTCGATATCTGTATTATTCGACAAACAGCACTACAACATACACTACTGCACTACGTTGCCCACTGAAATCACTTTATTCATTGTTTATTTCGATTATGCGCTAGTTTTAGCTTGTTTAAGTGCACTGTTCGCGGAATCCCTTTTACTTCAATCTTGACGTTTTGGTTCTGCAGGATTTCTAGCACTTTATATGGTCCAGTATATTGATCGGAGAATTTTCCTTTACTGGGTTCTTTTAGTAAATATATCGAATCTCCTACTTTAAAATCCTGCGGGTTGATTCGTCGGTCGTAATATTCTTTTGATCTTAGTTTGGATTTTATTAAATTTTCTCTTGCCATTCGTTGTACGGTGTTAATTTTATCGAACAGGTCTTCGAGATATTCTGCGTATGTTGGTTCCATGTTCTCTTCGATTATTACTTCACCAGTAGGTTCTCTGGCTAAATGTCCAAAAACTAATTCGTGCGGGGAGAATTTCGTTCCTTCGTGTACAGAGGTATTATAAGAAAACATAGCTAATTCTACCCATTCGTCCCAATTTCTGGAATTTTCAATGTATAATTTGAGATATTCAATCAGTACGTGGTGAGATCTTTCGATTGAACCGTTACTTTGTGGATGATATGCCGTCGTGGTGTATTGTTTGATGCGGAATCTCTTTGCTACTTTCTTCATTAGTGAGGATGTAAAGTTCGTTCCTTGATCAGTGAGAATAGCTCTCGGTGATCCGAAACGACAAATAAATCGCTTTACAAAAGCGTCCGCTATCTCGGCTGAACAGATTCCTCCTAGTGGAATCCCAATTGAGTATTTTGTTAATAAATCTTGGATGGTTAATATATATTCATTTCCCTTTTGAGTTTTTGGTAATGGTCCTACAATATCCATACTAATTTTATCGAATGCTTTACCTGGTGTGTCTGTAAGTACCATTGGTTGTTTTGCTTTTATTCTTGTGAGTTTCTTTAATTGACATTCCTTACATGTTCTTACGTAATCTTGAATTTCCTTTTTCATATTTTCCCAATAGTAGTGTTGTCGTATTCTTTGATAAGTTTTGGTAATTCCTTTGTGTCCTGCTACGCTTGATTCATGTTTTTCTCGTATTATGTTGTTCTGCGCTTCCACAGGTGGAGTAATTACTTCTCCAGTGCAAATGGTGATGGATAAGGTTTTTTCCATAAATATTCCCTTTAATTTTCTGATTGTATATCGCCAGGGTATTTCCTCCAAGTTTCCTTTGCTAATGCTAAACGAAGTTAACTGTTTTTCATTTACTACGTCTAATAGAGATCTTAGCGAGTTTAATAAATTGTCTGGTGTTATTGGAATATTTCTATTTTCCTTTATCGGTAGGGATACAATGTATTTTCCGGAATCGTAATTCAATCTTGCTTTTTCTAACATTAAATCTTCATAACGAGGCAATTTTCCCGTTTCCTTCATTTCTAAGGCTCCTTTATCTATCGGTTTGCCGTGTATATCTATAAATACTACTTTATGGTCACTTACTCTTGCAATTGAGTCTCGGGTTTCCGAAATTTTTAGTTCCGCAATTATCGTAGGTCTCGTGTCCTTTTCTTGTTGTTGAATTAGTTCTGGAACTACAGTGGAGGTTTCTTTTTCGCTTGTCGTGTCCGTGTCTTCCTTTTCTCGATTGGTTATTTCTCTGTCTGTACTTACATTGATTTCTGTTAGTGCTTGGTCTAAATATTTTATGGGGGTTTCTTCTATTGTAAAATGTTTTCGGGTAAAACCCTTTCCTTGGTTTTTGGAATCACTGGGTTGAGGCAAGACGCGTGGTTTGGCTTCGAATACGGGAGAGTCTTCCGTTGACGTGTCTATTTCGAATCTTTTTGGGACAGGATAGCGAATCGGTGAGACTTCCTCTCTCTTTCTGATTGGTAAACATACTTCTGGAAGGTTCCTGCGTCTGCGTTTACGTTCGCTCTGCCTTCTTTGTATACAATATCAAATTCAAAGTCCGATAATTTTAATTTCCATTTCCAAATTCTGGAAGTAGGATCTTTGATAGAATGCATCCACACTAAAGGTTTATGATTGGTTACGATAGTAAACTTTCTTCCGTAAAGATACGGTCGGAAGTGCATTGCGCTGTAAACAATTGCCAGCCACTCCTTTTCTATGGTAGTGTCACGTCGATTCGGGGTAATTTCACGTTCCGCACGCAAGGTGAGAAATTCGTACTTAAATTTTGATTGTTATTAGAAAATTTATTGAACACTGACACAGTAACAATACAGAATGGTCAAACAGCACAGAAAAGAATGTTCTTACAACGACTCGAGAGGTACTTTTTTATATCAAGGACCCGGCTCCTGTGGAGGGGCTATCGCTGGATGCCGGTCACATAGGGTTTCTATTACTGCTTAGCCATCATTTTGCTGACCAAGGTATGTGAGGCATAACCATCCTTTCGTTGCGTTCTCACGACCACCGTGACATTCCCCCCTCCTTAGCTTCGCTTTGCTCCGCTAAAGCGTAAGGCTCTGGTGGGGCTTCTAAGTTGAATGATCCCCTCATCTTCGTCTTCGGTGATATTTTGGAAGGTGACCGTCCTTGGTACTGTTGATGTTTGATCGATCCTGTTTACGCGAGCGGTAGGGCAGAGTATTTTGATACGTACATTTTTAGGAAATGATCGGCGTAGACATTCGAAAAGTTTACATTTGTACATTACATATATTGTTCCTAGTCCTAGGGCTATGATTCCTAATATTTGTAGTGTGGATATGCCATATTTCTTCAATGAATTTATGCGTCGCTCAAATTGCAGGGTACTGATTTGTGTTTGTAATGTGTCGAGGTTGGCTTTATATTGGTTAAAATTGTGAGTTACTTTTGGAGCTGTTTCTAATATTTTCTCTAATATTGGAACATCTGTTTCTTCGAAGCTGTATATGCTATTCTTAAATTTGGTTTCGTAAGAGATATTTTTATGTGATCCTCCTATTTTCATAATATTATGATCGTATGTGATTATGCACCCGGTTTTACTGCTAATTAAGCTTGGTTGTCTAATTTCTAGGATTTTATGTGTCTTACATAACACGTCGATTTGTACATTTTTCGCAGGAATAATAATATAATGGTTTTCCGTCTGCAAAGGTACGAACGTCAATTCTTCCAGCTTGAAGACAGCAGTCGGGCAAGTTTTGACCGTCTGTCGATTAGTAATTAATTCTGATCTGCATTCAGGTGAATTGATTCTATTGTGACTCGGTTGAGTTCTTTTACAAATGTGGATGATTGCCGTTCGTTTACAATATTTGTTTAAGTAGTGACTATCGACAAAGGTGTATTGTTCTGAGTCGGTTAGTATCAAATCAGTTTCTATTACAGGCGCAATGAATACAGAGTTTTGTTTGGAAGGTATCGGGTAAATTTTAGTTATTTTCCATTCATTGTTTTCCAAAAGCGGCACAGTTATTGTATATATAAGTTTGTTATCTCTTATCCATACCTTTAGTTTGTTTAGATCTAGAATTAGTTGAAAGTTTTGAACTGAAGGTTCGATATGGTTAGTCATAAAGTTTTGTCTCGTTATTTGGTCAAGTGTTTTTAAGAATTGTTCGGGTTCTATAACTTGTGGGTTTATGATTCCTTGTTTCCCTAACATAACAGTGTTAAAAATTTCGTCGATGTTTATATGGAGTTCTGATATGGTAGATTCGGTTTGAATTAATAGGGAGACTAATATTTCGTTTTTTTCATTGTGGTTTTCAATCTTGTGTATATCGTTGGCTAAGTTTTCAAGTTGATTTGTTTTGGTATTGTCTAGCACGCGTTTGATGAGTGCGGTTTGGTTACTAAGAATTGTTTTTATTTTATTGTTGGAATCAAATAATGTATCGATGTTCTTGTTAATGAGTTCTAAATCGTTTTCGTCGAGAGTTCCGAATAAAGTTTTGGATACTGAGCCTATGACATTGAGCAATCCGCGTTTGCTTTTATAACGCAATAATAATTTGAGTTGCCGAGTCAGGTTTTGAAGATTTCTGTACTTAAATTTTAGGCTGCTTATTTCTGGTATGTAAGCGCAAGGTGGTTTACATTGACGGTCTATTAAATCTATTACGCGTTGTAATCTATTAACTTGGTCAATTGGATCGTTAAGGCCTACTATAAGGGTGATATCTATTTGTTCGTTGTACAGATAGCAATTGTCAATGTGTTCCAGGAATATGTTGGCGTAATTCAATGGTTTTACTTCTAGATCGCTTCTAATGTACTCGAGTGTTATGATGATCCATATTATGGTCTTCTTCCTGAAAGGTAGGGTTTTAGCCTGTTACCGTGGATTCTTTGCGTGTGACCGTTGGAATATTCGATAAGATAGGTGGGTGGATTGGATGAGAGGATTTCTGCAGGTCCTAGCCATTCGTGGTCTAGCTTGTTAGTTTTGTGATCGTTATGTACCCATACTTTATCTTTTACTCGGAATATCGTCTGTGTTTTAATAATTTTTCGCATTTGATCCCTCTGGTATCGCTTTTTGTTAGATTCGGTAACTCGTCTTGCTTTAGCTATATAGGCGTTGTGTCGATTTTTCCAGAGGTTAAACAATTGTTCTCTGGTTAGGCTAGGAGTGGTTGATATTGAGGATGGCATGTTAGCTTGTCGTCCAAATGTTAGTTCGAATGGGGTATGTCCGGTCGTCTCGTGTACTGAAGTATTATATCCCATGCATATTAATTTTAAGTTTTCATCCCAGTCGTTCTGTCGGTCGGTCGTACAAGTTCGAATAAGGTCCTTTACTACGGCATGCGTTCGTTCAAGGGATCCGTTAGATTGTGGATGGAAAGAAGTGGTTTTTATGTGTCGGATTTTGAAAGCCCTTTCAAATGTGTCCATCAATTTACATACGAAATTTCGTCCCATGTCCGTCAGAATACTTTTTGGTGCGGAAAATATGTACACATAGTGATCCAAAAGTTCGTTAATGATTGAGTTGGCTGTTTGGTCTTTTAAGGGTATGAGGATGAGATATTTGGTTAATTGATCTTGGATAGACAGGATAAACTGATTGCCCCGTTTGGTTTTGGTGAGAGGTCCGAATATGTCCATTGCGATTTTGTCATTAGGATTAAGGGGTGTGTCAGTTATCATAGGTTGTTCCTTGGCCCTGATACGATTTAGCTTTTCTCGTTGGCAGGTTTCGCAGTTTTGTATGAATTCTGTAACGTCTTGTTCTAGGTTTGTCCAGTGATGGTGCTCTTGTATTCGTTTCACGGTGCGGTGTATACCTAAGTGTCCTACTAATTCGTTATGATTTTCGCGTAGTATCGTTTGTTTTTGTTCGTTATCGTAGTCTACTGGCGGATCTTGTCCAAATATTAATTTAATTTGAGGGAATCTAGTTGTTAGAAACGTTAGCATGAGTTGAATATTTACCTTTTCTAACGTGCTGAAGCTATTGTCGTTTATTCCTATTTGTAAGCGTCCGGTTCGGTGTTTAATAAAGTGTTTGGTTAATTGACGCAACCAATGCTGTTCGTTAAAGTCTCCCAGTTCGGTCTTTGTAATTTGTTTAAAGTGTGGTCTGTTAGGTTTTTGGGTTATCGGAGCTGGGGTGATATTGATTTTCCAGTCTATATACTCGTCATAATAGTCCGGGTTTTCTACATTGGGTTGGATTTCTTCATTAGTGATAGGATACAATCGGGATAGAGCATCTGCAGCTGTATTTTCTTTTCCATTTTTGTATTCGATTTCATAATCGTACTCCTCGAGTCTCAAACGCCATCGCATGAGTCTCGATGAGGGGTCTTTAACATTCTTTAACCATTTCAAGGCTTGATGATCGCTTTGAATTTTAAATTTTCTACCAAGTAGGTATTGTCTTAGTCTTTTGATTGACCATACTATTGCTAATAACTCTTTCTCGGTTGTGGAATAATTCTTTTCAGGAGGGTTCAAAGTTCGGGATATATAACAGCATGGATGTCTGTCTTGGGAGAGTATTGCTCCTAACCCTTCGTTACTTGCGTCTGTTGTTAATGTGAATGTTTTGTCAAAGTCTGGATATTGTAGTACAGGGGCTTTGCAGAGTTTTTGTTTTAGTGTGTCAAATGCAAGTTGTTGTCTATCGGTCCAGTAGAATGGAGTGTCCTTTTTTGTGAGATCTGTCAATGGTTTTGCGATTTTAGAAAAATTACGTATAAATTTTCTATAGTATCCAACGAGTCCTAAGAATGACTTTATGTGGGTCGCGGTCTTTGGTGTTTTAAAGTCTTTCACGGCTTGAATCTTTTTGGGATTAGGTTTTACTCCTTCCTTTGTTACTACGTGTCCTAAGTATTCTAATTCCGGTTTCAAAAATTCGCATTTGTCCGGTTGTATTTTTAATCCTAAATTTTGTAGTCTGTCTAGTATAATGGCTAGATTTCGGTTATGTTCTTGGGTGGTGCTCCCGAATATTATAATGTCATCCAGGTATACGAAACAGTTATTTCCTATTAACCCCCGTAGCGCGGTATCCATCATACGTTGAAACGTCGCCGGTGCGTTTTTAAGGCCGAAGGGCATGCGATTATAGTGGAAGTGACCTTGTGGGGTTGAGAATGCAGTATATTTTTTGGAATTTTGCTCCATAGGTATCTGGTGAAATCCTGACGAGAGGTCTAGGGCCGAGAAAAATTTAGCTTTGCCTAAGTGCTCGAGTATTTCGTCCGAATTTGGTAAAGGATACGCGTCTTGGTCTGTTTGCTCGTTTAATTTTCTAAAATCTATAACGATTCTCCATTTTTGTTTGCCTGATGCATCTAATTTTTTTGGAACTACCCAAATTGGTGCGTTATATGGACTGTCCGATGGTTCTATGATTTGTTTGTCTAACATGTCGTTGATTTGAGTCTCGATTTCCTTTTTATGACATTCGGGCGGTCTATAAGATTTGATGTTTATAGGTTTGTCTGTCTTGAGTGTGATTGTATGTTCTGTCAAGTTGGTACATGGTAATGAGTCTGTTTCCATATTAAAAACGTCTAAGTAATTGATGAGGATTTTCTCAAGGGGTTCTCGAAGTTCTGGATCAATATGTTTGGTACGTATTATTTGTGCGAATTTATTAATTTGGCTTAGTTTATCGGGTTTCTCTATTTCGTTTGTAATGTGACAGATTTGCTTACCAGTGTCGATGAAACATACTGTTGTGGGCTTTCCTTCGATGTATTGGGCTGAGATTAGAGTTTCGCCTGGTCTTATCTTGCTATCGGTTTCCTGGAATGGTAATATAATTTCGTCTAAGGTTAGTTTATTGTTAGTGACGCTGTATTGATACTTTGTAAGGAATGGGAGTCCGATTATTCCATCTTCGATTAGGGGAAAGTTGTTAGGGACTACGTAGAATTGATGATTTTTCTTGAGCATGGTTAAATTGCAAATTTTGTTAGTGGTATGTTTGTCACTTCCCATTAGGAAGGTTTTTGGGTTAGAAGTTTGGACGTTTAGTGAGGCTTTTTCTTTTATAAGGTTGATTCCTGCTCCGGTATCGATGAGGAATCTGGCTCTTCCTCCGTCTCTTCGTTGCAGTACGATTGATAGTAATCTTCCGGTGGTGGTGCAGTTAACTCGAGGTAAGCTTCCTCTGGGTTCTCCGTTGTTTGGTTTACTCGAGGTGGAATCTTTCCTTGGCTGGCGAATGGAAAATTTCGAGAGTAGCATTTTTCGGCTGTGTGTCCAATTCGTAAACACTTTGGACACTTCGGTTTCATGCGGTTGTCTAATGGTCGGCTAGGTAGCTGAGCAAAAGTTTGTGGCTGTGAATCGGTAGTAGTTCGCTTGGATACTAATGTAATGTTGTGAGATTGATTCTTTGGGCGGTTGGCAACACGATTTGCATCTCGTAACCATTGTTCTCTATCAGCTGCTAGTTGTTGGGCAAGGTTCAGGTTCTTTGGATCGCTAGATACCACCATCTGTCCTATCTCGTATCGTAAGTTGAGCAAATATGTTTTAAGTGCTTCGCGTTCTTCAATATCTATAGCTACGCGTCGTTCTGTTGGTGTGCGGTTTTCGTTTTGGACTGCATAATTTAATTCGTTTAGCTGTTGTCGGAATCTGGAGTTAAAAGATTGTACACTTTCTGTTGCCCCTTGTTTTAAATTGTTTAATTTGTCCCTACAGTTGCTAATAGTTGTTGGTGTTAATACGTGTTGTCTTAAGCATGAATATAAGTCTTCGAACGAGTTGATTTTTAGATATCGTATGTTTCGTTTCGCGTTGTCGGTAATCTTTTCGATCAGTATGAGATCTAATAATAGCTCTCTGTCACTTGCCTTGCACCTAGCTCTTGCTTTGCGGACCGATAAGATGAAATCTTCAACGCCTACGTCATCTTGACCACGTAGTGTCTCGACAGTTCGTATGGCCTTATCTGCCTCGAGCCCTCGATCTTCGTTGTAGTTGTTTATTGGTTTAATCGCGGCGCGGCTAGATGCGGCTCGTGGTCTTTGTGACGTGTTCGGTCCGTCAGTTTCGTCATCCGTTACGTTATCAGCAGCGGTTTCTAAATGGGCGTTTATTTGCGACTGGTCAGTCTCGGTGTCGTATTTTATTTCCATGGTTTTTGCAAGATCGCGTATTTCTTTAGAGCGATTTCTATCGCTAGTTTCCGCAAATTCTTTTATGTTTTTAATGTTTTGATCGGTGCTGTTTCTAAAGCTTCTAAACTCGTGAGTTAGGCTTTCAAATTGTTCAATCAGGGTAGCGATTAGTTCGTTTTGTTTAGCGGTACTCTTGTCAGTTTCTATTACTGCTTAGCCATCATTTTGCTGACCAAGGTATGTGAGGCATAACCATCCTTTCGTTGCGTTCTCACGACCACCGTGACAGTAGAGTAGTTTTGTTCGGCGGAATTTAATAGTCTTGAGGCATACGCAATCGGCAAATCCTTTCCGATTGGCCCTTGACTCAGTACACCGCTTATTGCATATCCTGATGCGTCTGTGGTAAGGTTAAAAGGTTTAGAAAAGTCTGGATATTGTAGAATGGGTTTCGTCATTAACGCTGTTTTTAAATTATTGAATGCATCTTCTTGATTTTCCGTCCATTTGAAGGGAGTATCTTTCTTTAATAGTTGTGTCAATGGTTTCGCGACCTTGGAGAAATCGGGTATAAATCTTCTGTAATATCCTGCTAGTCCCAGAAATTGTTTGATATTTTTCGCCTTCTTTGGTCGTGGAAATTTTGATACGGCTTCGACCTTTTTTGGATCGGGTTTCACGCCATCCTCACTAATTATATGTCCCAAATAATTCACCTCATGCCGTAAAAATTCACACTTATCGGGTTGTAATCGTAATTTGGCTGTCCTCGGTCTTTCCATTAATTTATTAAATTTAATTTCGTGTTCCTGGAGAGATCTGGAATAAATCACTATGTCATCCAGATAGACGAATAGTTCTATTCCTTGCAGACCCGATAATACCGAGTTCATTAAACGTTGAAATGTTGCTGGGGCATTTTTTAATCCAAAGGGCATTCTTTTGAATTGAAAATGTCCGTATGGTGTCGAAAATGCCGTTTTGTGGGCGTCCTCTTGCGACATACGGATCTGGTGAAAGCCTGATGCTAAGTCAAACGTGGAAAAATATTTTGCACTTCCTAATTGATCCAATATTTCTGTGATGTTGGGTAATGGGAAGGCATCGCCAATCGTTTTATCGTTCAATTTTCTATAATCGATAACTAATCTCCAGCGTTTATTTCCTTGCGAATCGGGTTTTTTGGGCACAATCCATAACGGGGAGTTATATGGAGATATTGATGGTTCCACTACGTCCGTATCTAGCAATTCTTGAATCTGTCGATTTATCTCTTCTCGATGTATTGGCGGATATCGATACTGTTTGGTATTAATTGGTATATTATCTGTGGTAATTATTCTATGTTGCAGAACTTCAGTTGCCTCCAATGTATCTCCTGGAATATGAAATCTATCTTGATTGTTACGAATCAATTTTTTTACATTTTCCTTTTCTTCTTCATTCAAGTGTTCGAGTCGTAGTAACTCATTTATTTTTTCGTATCTACTTTCCTTCGATTTTAAAACTGTATTACACGCTGTCCTAGGAAGCGGGGAGGGATTTTCAAATTCCTTAATTACCATCGTCGGTGTTGTAAATTCGTAATCTCTTGAAGTAGTATTTATTACTCTTATATAGCCTTTTCCTTTATGATTCCTCACAACTGCATTTCCGAAATAGATTCCCTTGCTCGGCTCGATTCTTGGAATAAATCCCTCTTTTATCTCTGGATTAGCGATATTAATTGAACACGTTATTGAACTTCGCTTCGGTATAATTATTTTCTCCTTAGTGTCGAAGGGAATATAAATATTTCCCCATTTGATATGTTTTTCTTCATAATCTAAACGAGCTTTACAACCTGCAAAAAATTCGGATCCTAAGATTCCGTCTTGATCGATTAGTAATGAATCATCGACTACGTGAAAAATAACCGGATGGCCCGCGACCTGTATTACCGTCTGCCCTAGGGAGACCAGGCTCGTTGCCGTAATTCCTTGCACTTCAATTGATTCTTTCTCGTCGATGATGGCTGAATCGGGTAAAGCAGGTTTCTTGATAATATTGATTTCCGATCCAGAGTCTAACAATAAACTCGTCTTGGTTTTTAGATTTGGGGAAACTATTCGTGCAGTTGGGGTCGTTGGAGAATCGTTAAATTTTACTGAAATAATTCGGAGAGGTCGCCTTCCGAATCTGAATTCAACTCTTGATGATTTTCCTTCGCCGGTTGCTTGTGCTTCGCTCTTTCCCTTTTGTCTTGAGATTCTGGATTCTCTGTCTGTGGCCTTGTTTGGTTGTGGGATGACTCCCCCACAGTATTTAGTGGCTGTTCGTTCGATCTTATAGTCGGCATTGCGTTCGCTCCGTCTCTCGTTATGGGTGGTGGAGTTGATCTCGCGTGGGTGGCTGCCCTCGTCCTGTTTGTTGCCGTCGGCGCCGGTCGCCTGATTGCCGCTTGTACTCTCGGGCGATTCGGCGTATCGTTCCCTCGTGGCTCGCCCCATTCTCCCGAAGGACGTGTTTGGTTTCCCGACGGTCTCGAAGCGTAGGGTACGATTAATCCGGCGTCTACTCGGGCTTTAAATTTGTAACAGTCCTTCACTAAATGTCCGGGTTTTTTACAATAGTTACACATGATATTTTGTCTATTAGTATTCGGAAAATTCTGCGATGGAGGTACTGATCTTCGATCTTGGCGGTTGTTTCTGATATTGTTATTAGTGTTCGAGGGACGTGCGTTATCGCGTCTGTAATAGTTCGAGGGTGTCGGTCGATGGGGTCGCGTTCTGTCGGTTATTTGTCTCAATTCGTGTGTTGCTTTAACGGCTTGACGATACGCATCTTCTAAAGTATGGTACCCTGCTATTTTTACTTGTACATATACCTCGTTCGGAAGTCCTTTAACGAAAGCTTCTCTCGTTTCCCAATCTATATTATCTTGTACATCGGGGGATATGATGCCGTAGTCGCCTCTTTCTCCGTCCATTATTGCTAATCTAAGATTTCTAACGCGATCCATATAATCTAATATATCTTCCCCGGGTCGTTGAAATATCGTTCCTAATTCTCCCTTATATTCATTAAGAGATTTCTTTGGGCCGAATAGATCCTTTAATTTGTTTCCGAAATCATTTAAACTCATTAATTCCGTGTCTTCGATGGCGAGGAACGCGTGTCCACGAAGCTTATTTACTAACAATTTTACCAATTGAGGTTCTTGATATCTGGGAATCATATTTCGCGCGCGCTCACAAGCTCTTAAAAAATGGAATACCGATGGTCGATATCCGTCAAACACTGGCACCGATTCGATCGCGTCTTTTAGCTTAATTGGCTGGGTATGTCCACCTGTCTGGACCGTTTCCTGTTGTGCTGTCGGCGGCGATTTGGGTGTTTGAGGTTCCTGTTTCGTTTTAAGTTCGAATAATCCGCTTTGTAATTCGGCGAGTTTTGCACTCATATCGCGAAAGTTCGCATCCCATGCTTTAAGCTTTTCCGACAATGTCAAAACCATTTCTTCGTCAAACGATTCCACTACAGTCGCCATTGTTTTTTAAATATATATTTTATTAACAAGTGTGACAACTTTAATCTACTATGGAGCGTGTCAAATCGTTTAAACCAACTTTAATCCTCCGTGAAGCGGATCCCACCGCTGCCACCAAAAATTTACTACTCCAAATGTTACGTATTAATTTGTTTGTTTAAATCGATCAAATCTTAAGTTTAAATTTTACTGAAAAATTTTTTTTTTTATATAGTTTGAGTTTGTATGTAATCTGAAGGGAAATAAGTTGAAATGATATTATTGTGTATTTAATTCCGATTTAGGTAATTAATTAATACGGTAGTTGCTGCCACCAGAAATAGTCTAAAGACTATTTCAAAATATTTTATTTTTATTATTTTCTTTTGCGTTTAAAGGATAGCGTTAACTGACGCTTAATGCAACTGGTAAACGAATTTCACTTTTCGGCTAACTTGCTATGCGCAGGGATACTAGCGCGGGAGAGGATTAAAGCTGGGTACAATGAATATTTTTCCTCGTTGAACGGATTTTTATTTTGACGTAGAATTGCTTAGGTTATTATATATGTCGGAGCGCACATTAGAATTAGGGTTAGGGGCGTGAAACGAATCTTCGTTTGGGTTACACGTTGTCGTTGTGCAATAGAGGAGACATCGGCTAGTGCAAATACGATTATTATAGAGCCGGACAAGTAACCGTGGTAGTTAGGCACTCGAGAAACTAATGACAATGATCCTAGGTTCAATAACGAATCCGCGGTCGACGGGATGATAGATGAACGTACTCACAAAATCTAAGTCGGATGCGTGATATTCACTGGTCGTAAAGGGTTACTCCTCTCATCGATGAGATCGCGAGCGAGAATGCCTTTCCTGTCCCGATGATGCCACAGAGGAAAACTATAATGGGGTGTGTCTAAGGACACGAGATCATCGGATTCGTCGAGAAAAGCCTTCGTTCAGAAAGTAAGGGAAATTGGCGTTGCTGCTAATTGGTCAATCTCCATATCGGTGGTTAGAAAAGGATGTTAGCCGCCCTCGAGGGAAAGTTGCTAGTGGGAGACGCCACTAGTTGAAAAATATGTCTCCCCTATCTTCCCGTAGTTGGGACAAAGACTGTTTGTCTGTTTGAAGGACTTTAGTTAACTAAACCTTAAGATTTATAACGGGCTCTCGGGCTAGCCGAACATGTCCTGCGGAGACGCATCGACATCTGGCAATCATCTTACTCGAAGAATAGGGTCTGCACGTGGCGAGCCACGGGACAGAAACCGTTGGAATGTTTATTGTCTCGTGTCGCCCCGAATATTTCTTTTAAGGAGAGCTATAGAATTACTCCATACCTTGTTAGGCAAAACGTTCATCCCGTGACCGCGGCTACGTTCGGCGACTGACTGTCGCCTCGAGCCCAAGCTCACTATCACGACTCTCGAACAATTACAATCGGGTTGAATAACTACAATTGTTCAATTACGGCTATAGTAGACTCTAGGTTACAATGTTGCGGGATTATCCAAAATTCCAAAGGCTCCGCTGTTCTTTCATCTCCGACACGGCCTTCCTGACTATCACACGTCCTCGTGTGTAACTAAAATATCGTGTTTTCTTTCATTAGATTCAACTGACATTATTTACGATTTAACTAAATGTCCAAGCAAGTCAAGGGTCCAGTGCAATAACAAAATTTCGTTCGGAGGCTTGACAACACAAAACTAAAAGAGAACAAGAATTTGTAGCGTTATAATTTGTATTCAAAGTGCTAGTTGCGTTCTGTGAGTCGCCAGACCGTAATGACACGACAGATCATGTTCGATTTCGTACACTGATGAATCTCAGTTGGTTGGATCATATTGCTACGTTGGGTGTATCACTATGGGTATATTGCAGATGTATGAAACATCACAGTGGATATATTGCAGACACGCAAAACGTCACTGTGGGTATATTACAGATGTATGAGACATCACAGTGGATATATTGCAGATACGCAAAACGTCACTGTGGGTATATTACAGATACATGAGACATCACAGTGGATATATTGCAAATACGCAAACGTCACTGTGGGTATATTACAGATGTATGAGACATCACAGTGGATATATTGCAGACACGCAAAACGTCACTGTGGGTATATCACAGATGTATGAGACATCACAGTGGATATATTGCAGATACGCAAAACGTCACTGTGGGTATATTACAGATATATGAGACATCACAGTGGATATATTGCAGATACGCAAAACGTCACTGTGGGTATATTACAGATGTGTGAGACATCACAGTGGATATATTGCAGATACGCAAAACGTCACTGTGGGTATATTACAGATGTATGAGACATCACAGTGGATATATTGCAGATACGCAAAACGTCACTGTGGGTATACACTACGACCACAACGTGGTGTTAATGATCCTCTGAGGTCAGTGCACTTGCATCGTTATTATCACCATCGTTGTCACCACCACAGACGTCCATCTCAGCAGGGGCGCAACTTTCTAGCATCTTTCTCAGTCTGTCAT
Organism: Bombus vancouverensis nearcticus; assembly: GCF_051014615.1. NCBI lineage: Eukaryota > Metazoa > Arthropoda > Insecta > Hymenoptera > Apidae > Bombus > Bombus vancouverensis. The sequence goes on along the minus strand of NW_027468916.1, from coordinate 130,497 downwards.
GTCTGTCCTTATATGATTGTTTGCCGTCTAAGGTTTTTAAAGTATATCTACCTCCTTCCAAAATCTTTGCTATCTCGAATGGACTTCTGAATTTCGGATCTAACTTCGTCTAGTTTCTTTCCTCGTTTTTGCATAATACAAAATCACCAAGGTTAAACCTAACTACCTTAGTTTTAGTTTTGTCAACTCCACCTTTATCGTACCTAGCACTAATTTCTATATCCTCTATTGCCCGCTGTCTTACATCAGAGATATCTACTTCTTTTTCTTCGATATTATCGGGTATCAATGAGTCGTAAGGTCTTTGCTGTTCCACCAATTAATAGTTCCAATGGGCTCGATTTAGTCACGCGGTTGGTGGTGCAATTTAAAGCCAGCCGTATTTTTGCCAACCGCGTCTAGCCACGATCGCCCGGTCGTTTCTATGATCGTGAACATAATTTTCAACGTACCGTAATACGCTCTACCTGACCGTTGGCCCTACTCGCACCGGTTGAGATTAAGTGGAGTTTTAGTGTTCACCTTGCCAGAAATCTTGGAATTCTTTACCCGTTAGGACACCTCTCTTGGTCCGCTATTATCCGGCAAGGACTGCTGAATAAAAATATAGTACTTAAGTGCTTTACCGGTACTAAGGAAATCTACTTTGCGAGTATGATGCAGATATGCGAATTTAGTGAAGACGTCGACCAAAACAATGACATACTCTTTCGAACCACTTTTACCGCTTAGTTTGCCCGTTATGTCCACGTGAACTGTATGCCAAGGTATGCTGGTCTTAGGTATAGGATGTAATTCAGCTTGTATTTTACCTGAACTGGCCTTTGAAACTTGACAAGCGTGACAGTTCTCTACGAATTGGCGAACATACTCCGCCATTCCTTCGAACCAGTAACACTCGCACGGTTTCTCAAGCGTTTTATCCCAACCTAAGTGCATAATTGACTGTTGCACATGGTTAATAACAGATCATCTAAAACCTCTGGGGACAATGGACAAGCAGAGAGTTCTGCCTTTTCTCTGTATTTTACGATGAAGGGTACCGGACCGTAACTCATACGTATTCGCGACGTCTTCCGCGAGCTCTTCGTTCTGTAATTTATTGACGATCCCAGAAATTTGGGAGTCGCGACGTTATTCCACTAATAGCTAGTCTTCGGAGATTTCGGTCAGATTGATTTCCTTCTCTATGACTTCGTTGATCGTAAGGTGATCCAAGTCTACGGGATTTCGCGAGACAAAATTTACGTGGGCCATTCGTTTACCTTCCCGGTACAGAATGTCAAAAGTAAAAGTTTGTAAGTAAGCCCACCACCTGTAAACCCTGTCATTTAAATTTACCTTACTACTGGAAGCCTTCAAAGGATTACAATCGGAGACGACAAGAAATTCTCGTCCGTGGAGATAATGACGGAAGTGCTTGACGGCGTTTACAACTGCTAGCGTTTCTAATTCGTAGGAATGATACCTAGATTCTGCAGGGCTAGTTCTTTTGCTGTAATATTCCACTACTTGATTTTTACCTTCAACCCTGTGCATTAAAATGACCTCCTATCCATCCGAACTAGCGTCGATACGAAGTTCTATCGGGTAGTTCGGGTCAAATACCATTAACACCGGCGCGTCGGTCAGGGCGGAAATTACCTTTTGCCTTATTTTTCCATGCCTATCTGTCCAAGTCATGTTTTTATTATCGGAAGTAAGCGCATACAAGGGTTTCATTACCCGTGAAAATTTAGGGACGAATTTTCGGAAATAAAGGGCTAAACCTATGAACTGCCTGAGCTGTGTGACGGTCGTTGACGCAGGTAAAGAACTCAAGGCGTGCATTTTACCCGGATTGGGACGAACTTCTCCGACGTAAATTACATATTCCAAATAGAGTACCGATGCCTTTAGAAAAGAACATTTTGAAAAGTTAAAGGAGAATCCGGCTTTTACAAGGGTATCTAGTACGGTGTGCAATACTTTTAGAGCTTGATCTATCGAGTCGGCAATAATTAGGACATCATCCAAATAGACGACAACGTACGAATGGCACGTTGGCTGTTATACGTGTTTTCAAAGGAATCTCAAGAACGATCTCTCGTTTCGTTTGTTCGCAACATCGAAATCAGCAGCCGCTGCTGAATACAATGAAGGAAAGTGTAGTACAGATCACTCCGACCAAATGATTTCTTATGTTACCACAATTAAAAAGGGTCAAATGCTACAGAAGACTTGGCACGCGACTACTCCTGAGGGTTTCCGTAGTACACGCTTTGATGGTTTACAAAATTGTAGCAAGGAAGAACATAAATATTAGAATATTTAGACAAGTATGAGTTGCAAAATTATTAGGGTTGTCCGAAGATATAAGAATCCCCATTTTCGACGGAGTCAGCATAGTATCGCCGTCCCGAAAATGACTTCCGGAAGAAACATTAAACGCGCACGCACTTATGTTATGCAAATAAAGGACATCGAATAGATCGAACAAAGGCACAAAAGAATTCGAAGAAAACAACAACTTATTATCCAAATTGTTCATCGAGGGTAATCAATGCTGTATACTTCCTAGAATTAGGATGAATAGGGGTTTGGAGAAACCCACCGGCCATGTCCAGAATAATAAAATATCTCGCTTTTGCAATCTCGCGACTCGATCCGCAATGAGGGGTAAAGGCTACCGATCCGCGACCGTATGTTTATTTAGTTCTCGAAAATCTGTCTATCATCTATCTGTACCATTGTTCGTCTTCACGAGTAACACGGGGCTCGCGAACGGTGAATTACTAGGCTTTATGATTTTTGGCTGTAATTAAGTCGCTTGTTCTATCACGTACTACTCTGCGCTCGCGAAGTCTATTAGGACTCCTTGTACGGCGATGTTAGGATCAATTAATTGTACTTCTAACTGTCCTGTATTTTTTGTACGAGTACGTAGGGAACCCGTAACGGATGAATCTCTGAATTTTCGAAAAGAAAGATTAATCGACTTTTATCACTACCACGTACCTCACTGTCAACTTCATTGACATCGATCTCGTTTTCAGCGGTTTTATTACGGGCATGAATTATTTTTGTTTTACACATAGCGAGGCTAGTTTGTGTAATATTACGTCAAGATCTTGGCTTAAAATTTGACGAGCAATCGCGATATCGTATTTTTAAATAACTATCAGCCAGGACATGAAAAATTTATCTCTAACCACTAACACCTGCAACGGGCAAGATTTGAGCGATACGTTTAGTACCAATATCTCTTATTCCTCGCATTACTACTATATCAATCGTTCTTTTGCCAGAAATTCTCAAGACTACGGATTCTTTAATTAGCGAACACTCGGCTCCGAAATCGGGGTAAAATGGAAACGACTCACCCGGATGGCTTGATCTACCAGTTGGCGCCTCCACTACGTGGAAGTCGATTCGACACTCGGTATTGAAATTATATTCAGGAAACTGCTTTGTAAAGGATTTTCCTCCATAATCAGATTGGTAGCTGCGCACCATGCAGCGGAGTCGAAAAATTGTTAGGTTCCACACTCGATTCTTGCACTAGCGACGGAATTAACTCGCGCACGATGGTCGTAAGCTCTTGCACTGTTATAACCGGCACTGATCCCACTTCTGATGTCGGAGCGCACATTAGAATTAGGGTTAGGGGCGTGAAACGAATCTTCGTTTGGGTTACACGTTGTCGTTGTGCAATAGAGGAGACATCGGCTAGTGCAAATACGATTATTATAGAGCCGGACAAGTAACCGTGGTAGTTAGGCACTCGAGAAACTAATGACAATGATCCTAGGTTCAATAACGAATCCGCGGTCGACGGGATGATAGATGAACGTACTCACAAAATCTAAGTCGGATGCGTGATATTCACTGGTCGTAAAGGGTTACTCCTCTCATCGATGAGATCGCGAGCGAGAATGCCTTTCCTGTCCCGATGATGCCACAGAGGAAAACTATAATGGGGTGTGTCTAAGGACACGAGATCATCGGATTCGTCGAGAAAAGCCTTCGTTCAGAAAGTAAGGGAAATTGGCGTTGCTGCTAATTGGTCAATCTCCATATCGGTGGTTAGAAAAGGATGTTAGCCGCCCTCGAGGGAAAGTTGCTAGTGGGAGACGCCACTAGTTGAAAAATATGTCTCCCCTATCTTCCCGTAGTTGGGACAAAGACTGTTTGTCTGTTTGAAGGACTTTAGTTAACTAAACCTTAAGATTTATAACGGGCTCTCGGGCTAGCCGAACATGTCCTGCGGAGACGCATCGACATCTGGCAATCATCTTACTCGAAGAATAGGGTCTGCACGTGGCGAGCCACGGGACAGAAACCGTTGGAATGTTTATTGTCTCGTGTCGCCCCGAATATTTCTTTTAAGGAGAGCTATAGAATTACTCCATACCTTGTTAGGCAAAACGTTCATCCCGTGACCGCGGCTACGTTCGGCGACTGACTGTCGCCTCGAGCCCAAGCTCACTATCACGACTCTCGAACAATTACAATCGGGTTGAATAACTACAATTGTTCAATTACGGCTATAGTAGACTCTAGGTTACAATGTTGCGGGATTATCCAAAATTCCAAAGGCTCCGCTGTTCTTTCATCTCCGACATATATATATATTTTATTAGCTGGATATTTATATTTTAGCGTTGCTGGATTAGATAGGAATATGAGATTGTTCGTTGTTTTATATAAATTTATTTTTACGTTCGACTTCTTCTTCTCTTTTAATTCCGCCGTAGTAGTTTGTCGTTAGGACCGAAACTCAATTCATTTACCACGATGAAGTCTGTCGCCACGATCTTCTTGCCTTTTGAGTTTAATTAACGAGGATGATTCTAACGATCCTCTCTGCGTGGAACTCGTGTGATTTCGCAAGCCTTGCCCAAAGACGGGTAATATTTTACCAACAATGGGAGGAGGAATGCGAAGATCAGAGGATGTTTCAGTAGCTGAAAACACCGTTCAAAAAAAAAAGCTGAAAAAAGCCGACACAACGGACAACACCTTTGTTTAAAATTTAAGCAATGTTTCTATCTTTAAAACCGTTCGCGAAAATGAATGAAATCGATGATAGGAGGTTTTTAATTCAATTCTCGAGGACAACGAGATTACCAGAGAAGAAGAAAGTTTTTAAAATTAATTCTCTTACCTTGAGGAAAAGGTGCTATCGGGTGCCATTACTCCAGGTGTTTCGGTGATCGACGAGGTTTGTTGGGTTTATTATTTAATCTCGAATATAGGGTTTTTACCAGCCTTTACTTTATTAAGCTATTTCGATACAAATTGAGTAACTCGCTAACTGAATTAATACCGTAATGAGGACTTAAAATTTTCTTTTATTTAATCGCGACTCCTTTTTCTTTACCGAAAAACTAAAGACCCCGAAACGCAAAAATACTTATACAAATTCTAAACGCAGTAATGGGCGCAAAGAATGATGAGCCGTAATAACAAACGATCGCAAGATTTATGAACAAACTAATGAACGCTGCGCTATGTTGCTATGCTTATTTATAATGTCATCCCCCACGGGGTGGTGGTCCGCTGGGGGTACGCTTCCGTGGGAATCGGGATGTTGCAGTTTTGGGCTTCTCGGAATCGTACGTGACAAAATGTAAGTTCCATATTTCAACTTAGTTTTCTATCAGTCCTGTGAGGGGAACCCCCTCTGGTTGAAATCGTTGATACTGATCGTTGCGTGAAAGTTCGTTTTGCGAATGAAATTCCCGAAGAGGTTTTGGAGGCGCATCTTCGTCACCATGCTTCTGGGAGAAAGGGAATTTCCCCTGTTGTGCGCTATTGGTGTATGCGTGAGTTCAGCGAACTTTATCCCGGAGCTCCTTGTTTCGATTTTGATTTAGTGTAGCTGCTTCAATTTCGTTGGTTCGCTGTTTGATGTTCCTTATTGTTATTAATTTTTGATATATTTTGTTTTGTGTTCAATATATATATATATATATATATATATGTCGGAGATGAAAGGAAAGCCGAAGCCCTTCCTTGGAAATTTTGGGAACATCCTCTAGTACCTTGGCCTAGATTTTATTATAGTTGTAATTGTTTAAGATTTGTAATAAGCGAGATTGGGTTCGAGGTGACAATCGGTCGCTGAACGTAGCCACGGTCACGGGATGGATGTTTTATCTAACGGAGGTCTGGAGTGGTTGTATGTGTTTTCCGAGAAGTGTGGTTGTGGCGGCATGCGGCCTCGAGAGCGGGCCGAGCCACGTGTGATGTTGCCTCGGAGGTGCCGATGCAATGGGACATACATTGTATTTAGTAACCAAAACTCCAGGCAGAAACTGCCTAGCAACGACGTTTGGAACTTTCTCGATGCTTCCAACGAGTGTGCCTAGCAACGGCGTTTGGAACCTTCTCGATGCTTCCAAACGGGTATAGAAAACAAAATGCAATCGTACAGGGAGAAAAATCTCCACGAGGCTGGCATTCTTGCGATTGCCTTGGAGAGTGATACATCGAGCGTTTTCGAGGATCGCATTTGCGTCTAAGTTAGTTTCGCTTAGTAAGGAGTTATCCCGGTGACCGTGGATTCGTTTGAACTCAAACATTGCTAATAGTATTATTTAATTTAATTATTCGTAGATCGTATTATTCATTAGGCTTAGTGTTTGTTAGACTTATTATTAGTTGTACTTATTATTTGTTAAGCTTAGTGATAGACCTGTATATACGTGTAAATAAAATCTCGGCTTTGTGAAACGATGGCTAGTCCACATGAAGAGTCGTCGCGCGCCCAAAATTCGAATCCTGATCCGACATCAGAAGTGGGATCAGAACCGTTTAAAGTGCTACAAGGGCAAATGGACCTTATGCGCGAGTTAATTCAGACGCTAGCGCACAAACCGGGGGAGCAACGACCGAGTACGGAATCTAAGGATGCAACGTTACCACGTTTTGACCCCGAAGGCGCGGGCGCCGATCCATCCGCGTGGTGCTCTCATGCTGATCTGATTTTGAAAGACCACCCGATGCAAGAGAGTGCGTTACTTTCCGCTCTAAATCGCGCCCTAAGGGGTTCTGCTGCGCATTGGCTTTCACAAATGGTGCGCGGTGGAAAGCTTACCTGGCCAACGTTTAAGGAACAATTTCTTTCGCGTTTTGGTGGCAGAGAGACAGCCGCTTCGGCGTTAATAAGGATATCCAGAGAACGACCGTCGGAGACTGAATCTCCGGGAGCGTACGGTAGTCGCCTCCGCTCCATGCTGCAGATGAAGTTGCAAGATCTAACGATGCCCGAAGTGATCAATGCCCTCGCCCTTTATATGCTGAGTTCACAAGATCGACGCTTTCGGCGACTAACGCTCGCGAATAATATCAGGACGGAGGACCAATTTCATGATGAAATGAGGATTCTCCCTTACAACGATCAGCCGACATTTTCGCCAAGAAATTCACTAACGGAACCTGAAGCTAAACGCAGCAGGCTATCAGTTCCTCGGATTAAGTGCTACCGCTGTGGTGCTCACGGACATAGGAGAACGGAGTGTCGCCTGCAAACACAAACGGGGAAGGAGCAGGATATACGAAACCCGAAGGAAAAACGACCAGCCGCATCGTCGAAGGTGACCTGCTTCAAATGCCACGAGGAGGGACATATCGCGCCTAATTGCCCATCATCGCGGAAAAGAAACTACGATTCCATTGACGAACGCCGGATCGACTCCTGTGTAGTAGAAGCTCCGGCTGGTAGATTAAGCCATCTGGGTGAGTCGTATCCATTTTACTTTGATTCTGGGGCCGAGTGTTCGTTAATCAAAGAGTCCCTAGCCTCGAAATTTTCGGGTAAAAGAATAACCGATGTGGTAGTGATGCGGGGGATCGGGAATACTTGTATTAAGAGTACACTTCAGATTTTGTCCACTGTTTGTATTAACGGTCTTACATTGGAGATAGTTTTTCATGTCCTTGCTGACGATTACCTAAAATACGACGTCATGATTGGTCGCGAGATTTTGAGCCAGGGATTCGACGTAAATATCACGCAAAATAGCCTCGTTATTTGTAAAACAAAGGTCGTTAACGCTTGTGGTAAAGTCGCGGAAGATGCGGTCAACATTAACGAGGTTGACACTGATGTGATCGGTAACTATAAAGATCGATTAATCTCTGTTCTCGAAAAATTTAAAGAATCATTCATTACGGGTTTCCCGCGTACTCGCGTCAGTACGGGCCAGTTGGAAATACGGCTAATCGATCCCAACGTCACCGTGCAGAGAAGCCCTTACAGGCTTAGCGTGGAAGAGCGAAGAATAGTACGCGAGAGGATAGACGAATTAATTAAAGCACAAATTGTAAAACCTAGTAATTCGCCGTTCGCGAGCCCTATAATACTCGTGAAGAAGAAGGACGGCTCAGACAGATTGTGTGTAGACTTTCGAGCGCTGAATAAAAATACGGTCGCGGATCGGTATCCCTTACCCCTTATTGCTGACCAAATCGCGAGATTGCAGAGTGCGAGATACTTCATTAGCCTGGACATGGAAAAAATGCACCAGCCGTTTTCCAGAGAGCCATTTTCAAGGCCTTAGGCGACCTCGCTTATTCGTATGTCGTTGTTTATTTGGACGACGTTCTAATAATCGCCGACTCAATAGATCAAGCTCTAGAAAGGTTGCACACTGTACTAAACACTCTCGTAAACGCCGGATTTTCTTTCAATTTCGCTAAATGTTCTTTTCTGAAGACGTCGGTACTTTATTTGGGATATGTAATTCGTAACGGAGAAGTTCGTCCAAACCCGGGAAAAATACAAGCTTTGAATTCTTTACCTGCACCGTCGACCGTCACACAGCTTAGGCAGTTTATAGGTTTGGCCTCTTACTTCCGAAAATTTATTCCTAAATTTTCACAAGTGATGAAACCCTTGTACGCACTCACTTCTAGTAACAAGCACATAACTTGGACGGACAGGCACGAAAAGATAAGACAACAGATAATTTCCGTTCTGACCGACGCGCCGGTGTTAATGATATTTGATCCCAATCGTCCCATAGAGCTACATACCGACGCTAGTTCGGAGGGGTATGGAGCTATTTTAATGCATAGAGTCGAAAAGGAAAACAGAGTCATCGAATATTATAGTAAAAGGACCAGTCCCGCGGAATCTAGGTATCATTCGTACGAACTGGAGACACTAGCAGTAGTAAGCGCCGTCAAGCATTTCCGACACTACTTACATGGACGGAAATTCTTAGTAGTTACCGACTGTAATTCTTTGAAAGCCTCCAGCAACAAAGTAAACTTAAACGACCGGGTTTATAGGTGGTGGGCTTATTTGCAAACATTAGATTTTGACATCATGTATCGAGAGGGTAAACGAATGGCCCACGTGGATTTCTTTTCGCGAAACTCCGTAGACTTGAATCGCCGTATGATAGACAAGGTCGCAGAGAAAGAGATTAATCTGGCCGAGATCTCCGAAGATTGGCTATTAGCGGAACAACGTCGCGATCCGCAAATCTCCGAAATCGTTAATAAATTACAGAACGAAGAGCTCGCGGAAGATATCGCGAATACCTACGAACTGCGATCCGGTACACTTTACCGTAAAATACAACGAAAGGGCAGAACCCTTTGCTTACCCATTGTTCCGAGAGGTTTTAGATGGTCCGTCATCAACCATGTGCATCAGTCAATTATGCACTTAGGATGGGATAAAACGCTCGAGAAGATCTATGAGTATTATTGGTTCGAGGGAATGGCGAAGTATGTTCGCAAATTTGTCGAGAACTGCCATGCTTGTAGAGTTTCGAAGGCTAGTTCAGGTAAAATACAGGCTGAACTGCATCCTATACCTAAGACCGGCATACCGTGGCATACGGTGCACATGGACATAACGGGCAAGCTGAGTGGCAAGAATGACTCGAAAGAGTATGTAGTCGTCTTGATCGATGCCTTTACGAAATTCGTGCACTTACATCACACACGCAAATTGGATTCGCTTAGCGTTATCAAGGCACTTAAGTCCGCCGTGTTTTTGTTCGGTAGTCCCTGTCGAATAATAGCAGATCAGGGTAGATGTTTCACGGGCCGGGAATTTCAAGAATTCTGTGCAAGCAAACAAATCAAAGTTCATTTGATCGCGACCGGTGCAAGTAGGGCCAATGGGCAAGTAGAACGTGTTATGAGCACGTTAAAAAATATGTTCACAACGGTGGAAACGACCGGGCGCTCATGGCAAGACGCGATCGGGGAGATGCAATTGGCTTTGAATTGCACCATCAACCGCGTAACCAAATCGAGTCCTTTAGAGTTATTGATTGGTAGAGCAGCAAGACCGTATGACTTATTACTACCTGATAACATCGAGGAAAAAGAAATAGATATCTCCAGTGTAAGACAGCAGGCAATAAAAGAGATGGAAACTAGTGCTAGGTATGACAAAGAGAGATTCGATAAAACCAAAGCTAAAGTAGTTAGGTTTAATCCCGGTGATTTGGTACTACGCCAAAATGAAGAAAGGAACCAGACAAAATTGGATCCAAAATTCAGGGGTCCGTTTGTGATATCGGAGGTCCTGGGAGGAGACCGATATACCTTGAAAACACTGGATGGGAAAAGGTCATACAAGTACAGTCATGACAGGTTAAGGAAAATGCCGGATAGTCGCATTCCTGCGGAGTTGGATGTCTGTTGTGATGACGAGAACAGTGACCATGGCGATGTGAGTACCCCGATCCCAGAGGATCGTAGAATTATATGAGCCCAGGTGCGGCCATGGGACGGAGTTCAGTGCGGTCAGGCACTGGGAGTGACGATGTCACGAAGCTGGGAGCCGGTTTAGTACCGACAGCGACGATGTCACGAAGCTGGGAGCCGGTTTAGTACCGACAGCGACGATGTCACGAAGCTGGGAGCCGGTTTAGTACCGACAGCGACGATGTCACGAAGCTGGGAGCCGGTTTAGTACCGACAGCGACGATGTCACGAAGCTGGGAGCCGGTTTAGTACCGACAGCGACAATGCCACGAGGTTGGAGCTGGTTTAGTACCGACAGCGACGATGTCACGAAGCTGGGAGCCGGTTTAGTACCGACAGCGACGATGTCACGAAGCTGGGAGCCGGTTTAGTACCGACAGCGACGATGTCACAAAGCTGGGAGCCGGTTTAGTACCGACAGCGACAATGCCACGAGGTTGGAGCTGGTTTAGTACCGATAGCGACGATGTCACGAGGTTGGAGCTGGTCTAGTACCGACAGCGACAATGTCACGGATTTGGAGCTGGTCTAGTACCGACAGCGACGATGTCACGAAGCTGGAGCTGGTCTAGTACCGACAGTGACAATGTCACGAGGCTGGAGGCGGTCTAGTGTTGACAGCGATCGTGTTACGAAGCTGGTTATGTAACGAACTTTGAGAGTATGTGCGATTCGAAAGATGAGACCCATTTGGGTGTGAAATCGAGAATGGTCCGTCATGTCATTACGACCCGACTGAAAGCACGCAGAATGCAACTGGCACTTTGAATGCTAATCACAATGACACTAATCTTGTTTCCTTTTGTTTTGTTAACGAAGGTACACCCGAGGACGTGTGATAGTCAGGATGGCCGTGTCGGAGATGAAAGGAAAGCCGAAGCCCTTCCTTGGAAATTTTGGGAACATCCTCTAGTACCTTGGCCTAGATTTTATTATAGTTGTAATTGTTTAAGATTTGTAATAAGCGAGATTGGGTTCGAGGTGACAATCGGTCGCTGAACGTAGCCACGGTCACGGGATGGATGTTTTATCTAACGGAGGTCTGGAGTGGTTGTATGTGTTTTCCGAGAAGTGTGGTTGTGGCGGCATGCGGCCTCGAGAGCGGGCCGAGCCACGTGTGATGTTGCCTCGGAGGTGCCGATGCAATGGGACATACATTGTATTTAGTAACCAAAACTCCAGGCAGAAACTGCCTAGCAACGACGTTTGGAACTTTCTCGATGCTTCCAACGAGTGTGCCTAGCAACGGCGTTTGGAACCTTCTCGATGCTTCCAAACGGGTATAGAAAACAAAATGCAATCGTACAGGGAGAAAAATCTCCACGAGGCTGGCATTCTTGCGATTGCCTTGGAGAGTGATACATCGAGCGTTTTCGAGGATCGCATTTGCGTCTAAGTTAGTTTCGCTTAGTAAGGAGTTATCCCGGTGACCGTGGATTCGTTTGAACTCAAACATTGCTAATAGTATTATTTAATTTAATTATTCGTAGATCGTATTATTCATTAGGCTTAGTGTTTGTTAGACTTATTATTAGTTGTACTTATTATTTGTTAAGCTTAGTGATAGACCTGTATATACGTGTAAATAAAATCTCGGCTTTGTGAAACGATGGCTAGTCCACATGAAGAGTCGTCGCGCGCCCAAAATTCGAATCCTGATCCGACATATATATATATATATATATATATTAAAATATATATATATATATATATATATATATATATATATATATTAAAATATATTTTAAATCTGATAGTGTTAGGTTATTTACGTTTGTTATTATTTATTATATATATTATTTTTTTATTTTTATATTGCCCCCCTTTTATATATATGTCGGAGATGAAATGAAAACCGGAGCCTTCCCTATGCAATTTTGAGGAGGCCTTTAAATGCTTTAGCCCAGATCTTATCATAACTGTAATTAAGTAATTGTCATCTGTAATTGTTTGACATTTGTGAAAAGCGAAAGTGGGTTCGAGGTGACAACTGGTCGCTGAACGTAGCCACGGTCACGGGATAAACGTTTTGCCTGACGAAGGTGTGGATCGGTTGTATTGTTCTCCCTAGAAATCACATAGAATTGTACTTTAGAGATGTCGATATAATGGGACACACGTTGTATGAGGAATCAATCTCCAGACAGAAACTGCCTAGCAACGGCGTTTGGATCTTTCTCGATGTTTCCAAGGAGTATATAACAAACTTCTGACAGATATTGCCTAGCAACAACGATTGGAACCTTCTCGATGTTTCCAGCGAGAATATAACAAACAAAATGCAGTCGGATTACGAAAAAGATTTTATGCAGAGAGGCCTTCGTGTGATCGCCTTGGAAAGTGATACATCGAGTAATTTTTTCCGAGTGACTCAGCAAACGTATTTTTTTTTGTGTTATAAAATTGTTTAAAGTTTTCCCGTTGACCGTGGATTCGTTTGAACCCCGGATCATTGTTTATAGCGTAAAATTAAATTCAATATTTGTAAATTTATCAATCGTTAATTTTCATTATTCGTTAAATTAGTAAATCGTAAGATATATTATTCGTTTCTTTTATTGTTCGATAAAACTTATTATTCTTTAATCTAATTAATAATTTAATTTATCATTTGTTAATCAATCATATCATTTATAAAAATTCATTATTCATAATATTTGTAAAACCTTGTTTATTCGTGTAAATATACTCTCTGTTTTGTAAAACAATGGCTAATTCAAACGAAGAATCGTTACGCGCCTTAAATCCTAATGTTAACCCGACATCAGAAGTGGGATCAAGCCCAAGTGTCACTTTGGAACAACTCATGAGAATCATGAACCAGATGACTCAGCCTAGGGAGCAAAAGTCGAGTATGGAACCTAAGGATGTAACGTTGTCACGTTTTGATCCTGAAGGCACGGGCGCTGATCCATTCGCGTGGTGCTCATACACAGATGTGATTTTGAAAGACTATCCGATGCAAGATAGTGTGTTACTTTCTGCTTTAAATCGTGCCCTAAAGGGATCTGCTGCACATTGGCTTTCACAAATAGTGCGCGGTGGAAAACTTTCCTGGCCAACGTTTAAGGAACAATTCCTTTCGCGTTTTGGTGGCAGAGAGACAGCCGCCACGGCATTAATAAGGATGTCCAGAGAACGACCGACGGAGATCGAAACTCTAGGAGCTTACGGTAGTCGCCTCCGTTCCATGTTGCAGATAAAGATGCAAGATCTAACGATGCCCGAAGTACTCAATGCCTTAACTCTTTATATGCTAAACTCACAAGATCAACGCTTTCATCGATTAACGCTCGCAAATAATATCAAGACGGAGGAACAATTTTATGAAGAAATGAGAGCTTATCCTTACAACGATCTGCCGGCAACTTTGTTAGGAAATACATCGGAGGAACCTGAAGTTAAACGACGCAAGTTATCGCATTACCGGGTGAAGTGTCATTATTGTGGTACTCTTGGACACAAAATAACGGAGTGTCGCAAGAGGATGCGTAGTGAACAGCGGAAGGATACAAAGGATACAAAGGATACAAAGGATACACAACACCAGGAAAGAAACCGTCCAGCTTCATCGTCCAAGGTGGTTTGCTTCAAGTGTCGTGCGGAGGGTCATATCGCACCTGATTGTCCACAACTGCAGAACAGAAAATCCGGCTTCAAGAATGAACGTCGAGTCGACTCCTGTGTGGTAGAGCCTCCAGCTGGTAAATTAAGTCATCTGGGTGAGTCGTACCCATTTTATTTCGATTCCGGAGCCGAATGCTCATTAATCAAAGAATCCGTAGCTTCGAAATTTTCTGGCAAACGAACGACTGATGTAGTAATAATGCGAGGCATAGGGAATACTTGTGTTAACAGTACATCTCAGATTTTATCCACTGTATGTATTAACGGTTTTACATTGGAGATAACTTTTCATGCCCTTTCTGATAATTACTTAAAATACGATATCATGATTGGTCGTGAAATTTTGAGCCAAGGTTTTGACGTGAATGTTACACGAAACAGTGTCGATATTTGTAAGACAAAAATAGTTAACGCTTGTAGCAGAGTCGCGGAAGATGTGATCAACATTAATGAGGTCGACACTGATGTAGTTGGTAACGATAAAGATCGATTGATTTCTGTTCTCGAGAAATACAAAGAGTCATTTATTACGGGTTTTCCGCGGAATCGTGTAAATACGGGTCAATTAGAAATTCGTTTAATTGATCCCAACGTTACCGTGCAACGAAGTCCTTATAGACTCAGTGAGGAGGAGCGGGGAATAGTTCGAGAGAGGATAGGTGAACTGATCCGAGCAAAAATCATAAGACCGAGTAATTCACCATTCGCAAGCCCTTTATTACTTGTTAAAAAAAAGAACGGTTCAGATAGATTATGTGTAGATTACCGAGCATTAAATAAAAACACCGTCGCGGATCGGTACCCTCTTCCTCTCATAGCTGATCAGATCGCGAGACTGAGAGGGGCGAAATACTTTATAAGCCTGGATATGGCCAGCGGGTTTCATCAAATTCCTATTCACCCGAATTCGACTGAATATACCGCGTTCGTTACTCCTGATGGTCAATATGAATACATGACGATGCCGTTTGGATTGAAGAATGCACCGTCTGTTTTTCAGAGGGCCATTTTCAATGCCTTAGGTGATCTTGCTTATTCATATGTTGTCGTTTATTTGGATGATGTTTTAATTATTGCCGATACGATAGATCAGGCGTTAGAAAGATTAAACACCGTCCTAGATACCCTCGTAAACGCCGGATTCTCTTTCAACTTTTCTAAATGTTCTTTCTTGAAGACGTCAGTACTTTATCTGGGTTATGTGATTCATAACGGAGAAGTCCGACCAAACCCAGGTAAAGTACAAGCCTTGAGCTCTTTGCCCGCACCAACGACTGTTACACAGCTCCGGCAATTTATTGGTTTAGCTTCTTACTTTCGAAAATTTGTTCCTAAATTCTCACAGGTAATGAAATCTTTGTATGCTCTCACTTCCGGTAGCAAGAACATAAATTGGACGGATAAACATGAAAAAATTAGGCAAAAAGTAATTTCTATTCTGACCAATGAGCCGGTGCTAATGATTTTTGACCCCAAATATCCAATAGAACTACATACGGATGCTAGTTCCGAAGGATTTGGGGCTATCCTAATGCATAGGGTCGAAGGTAAAAATAGAGTAGTTGAGTATTATAGCAAGCGGACTAGCCCTGCGGAATCTAGATATCATTCTTATGAGTTAGAAACGCTGGCAGTGGTAAACGCCATCAAGCATTTTCGTCACTATCTGCACGGTCGGGAATTTCTTGTTGTCACTGATTGTAATTCTCTGAAGGCATCCAGTGACAAGGTACATTTAAATGACAGGGTTTACAGATGGTGGGCTTACCTGCAAACTTTTACCTTTGACATTATGTATCGGGAAGGCAAACGAATGGCTCATGTAGATTTCTTTTCGAGAAATCCCGTAGATCTGGATCACCGTACGATCAACAAAATTGTAGAGAAAGAAATCAATCTATCTGAAATCTCCGATGATTGGTTGTTAGCAGAACAACGTCGCGACCCACAAATCTCTGAGATCGTCCGTAAGTTGCAAAATGAAGAGCTCGCGGAAGATATTGCGAATACGTATGAATTACGGTCTGGTACACTCCATCGGAAAATACAGAGAAAAGGTAGAACTCTTTGCTTGCCCATTGTCCCAAGGGGTTTCAGGTGGTCCGTCATTAATCATGTGCATCAGTCCATTATGCACTTAGGTTGGGATAAAACGCTTGAGAAACTATACGAGTATTACTGGTTTGAAGGAATGGCGAAATATGTTCGCAAATTCGTTGAGAACTGTCATGCTTGTCGAGTTTCGAAGGCTAGTTCGGGTAAAGTACAAGCTGAACTACATCCCATACCTAAGACCAGCATACCCTGGCATACGGTACACATGGATATAACGGGTAAATTAAGTGGTAAGAGTGACTCGAAAGAGTATATCATTGTTTTAGTTGATGCTTTCACGAAATTTGTATACCTGTATCATACTCGTAAATTAGATTCCTTTAATACCATTATAGCACTTAAGTCCGCTATATTTTTATTCGGCAATCCCTGCCGGGTAATAGCAGACCAAGGAAGGTGTTTTACGGGTAAAGATTTCCAAAATTTCTGCCAGAATAGACATATTAGACTTCACTTAATAGCAACTGGTGCGAGTAGGGCCAATGAATGCCAACTTCCACACCTACCAACTCAAACAGGAAAGGCCTTTCCGGGTGGTCCTACGAAACATACACCACTCAGCAGACATAGACGAACTCAAATACGAACTCTCAAAACTCGGCCACGAAGTCATCAACGTAAGTAATATAAGGCATAGAGTCTCGAAAGACCCGTTATCCTTATTTTTCATAGATATAAAACAAAAGCCAAACAATAAGGAAATCTACAATATCAGTCGCCTAATGAACGCAATAGTAAAATTCGAACCACCGCTTGTGAAAAAAGAAATAGTGCAATGCAAAAGGTGCCAAAGGTACGGTCATACGCAGAAATACTGCAACCATACTTTCCGCTGCGTTAAATGCGCAGGCACTCACTCCACTGACCAGTGCGCCAAATCACCGGAAACTCCAGCGAAATGCATCCACTGCCAAGGGGACCACCCCGCCAACTACAAAGGCTGCCCAGCATATAAAACACTATACACGAACAGGTACCCTAAGCTCAGAGCAAAAGAGGTATCCAACCAAACACCCAGCCCGCCGAAATTCACGACTACCCCAACCCCCTCAACCAACCAAGCACCCAGTCCTACCAAATTCATCTCCACCTCAACCTCCTATGCCCAAGCAGTACAAGGCATCCAAAATAACCCGAACAGCCAAAGGAACCTTCCCCAAAACAGTGACCCCAACCCACCTAACACAGACAACTCCTCAAGGCTTGAAAAGCTAATAGAGAAACAATCAGAGCAAATAAATCACTTGCTATCGCTACTAACACTCATCGTGGAAAAATTAGCACGCCCCGACTCAAAATAAAACCAAGGCGCATAGCACTCTGGAACGCCAACGGTCTAGCGCAACACAAACTTGAACTAGAACTCTTCTTAAAACACCAGCAAATCGACGTAATGCTCGTATCGGAAACCCACTTCACCGACAAGAGCTACCTGAAAATAAATGGTTACGAATTCTACCATACCCAACACCCCAGCGGAAAGGCCCACGGTGGCACCGGAATAATAATCAAAGCAAGTATTAAGCACTACGAACTTCCATCATTCCAGAAAGACTACCTACAAGCAACAAACGTAGCAATAGAAGACTGTCATGGCTCAATCACCACCTCAGCAGTATACTGCCCTCCCAGACACTCCATCGCCAAAGAAGACTTTGATAACTTCCTGGACACCCTGGGCAATAGATTCATAGTTGGAGGAGACTATAACGCCAAGCACATTCAATGGGGCAGCAGACTGGTTACAGCAAGAGGCAAAAACCTCTTAAACAGCATAATAAACAACAACCTCAACTACCTCACCACATACGAACCCACATACTGGCCCACTGACACCAACAAAATACCCGACCTTCTCGACTTCTTCATAACTAAAAATATCCCATCAAGACACGTCCAGATCAACTCCTCGGCTGATCTCTCCTCTGATCATTCTCCCGTGATAGCAACAGTCAGCTCAACAATCATCGAGAATACACCTAATGGCTCCATTCACAACCAACACACCAACTGGCAGCTCTTCAGAGAAGTCTTTACACACTCAACCTCAGCCTTCACCCCACTAAAAACAAAGGAAGATATCGAAGCAGCCACGGAATACTTAAACACGAGCATAATAAACGCAATCCGCCTCTCCACACCGACAAAGCCATCTAACAGCAAACAAGAATATCCCCAATACATACTAAAAAAAATAGCAGAAAAACGTAGACTAAGAAGAGTATGGCAGACCCATAGAACACCGGAGGACAAACGCAAACTTAACAACGCAACTAGGAAGCTATCCAGAACCTTAAAAATCTATAAAAACGACTGCTTCCATAAATACCTCGCCAGCTTATCCCCCACAGCCGACGCCAACTACTCACTACGGAAGGCCTCCAGGAAACTCACACGCCCCCCACAAATAATCCCACCGATCCGCCGCCCGCAAGGTGGATGGGCGCGAAGCCCTACAGAAAAAGCCGACCTGTTCGCTAAACACTTGTCAAAAGTATTCAAACCCCATTCCCCCAAAGCCGCCGCGGACGTTACCGAATACCTGCACACCCCCTTCCAAATGTCCCCTCCTATCGAACCCTTCTCCTCTGCAGAGACTATAGAAACAATCAGTCGCCTAAACCCCAAGAAAGCAGCAGGACACGACCTAATAAGCAATAAAGCAATCAAGGAACTTCCCACAAAAGGGATAGCACTCATCACATCGATTTTTAATGCTATCCTTCGCCTGGAACACTATCCTAAGGCCTGGAAAATCTCATTGATTACCCTCATCCCTAAACCCGGTAAACCGATACACGAAACCTGCTCCTATCGCCCAATCAGTCTTTTACCTACCCTGTCCAAACTATTCGAGAAGATGCTCACGAACCGACTCCTTCCAATCCTAGAGAACTTGAAAACACTCCCAGATCACCAATTCGGCTTCCGAAAACATCATTCTACAGTAGAGCAAATCCACCGCTTAACTCATACGATCAGCCAAACACTCGAAAAGAAAAAATATTGCTCAGCGGTTTTCCTAGACATCCAACAGGCATTCGACAAAGTATGGCATGAAGGGCTACTATACAAGATTAAAAAGATCCTACCTCACCCCTACTACTCCATCCTAAAATCTTACCTAACCAATAGACAATTCATGGTTAAATGCCTAGACGCCACTTCCGCAACATTCCCAATAGAAGCCGGCATACCCCAAGGTAGTGTCCTCGGACCCCTACTGTACTCCATCTACACTGCCGACCTACCTATATCAAACGATATAACAATAGCGACATTTGCAGACGACACAGCGCTATTAGCTACCCACGCAGACCCGGTAATAGCCTCATCCACTCTCCAGCGAAGTCTCGACTCCATGGAAAAGTGGTTTCACAAATGGGGCTTCAAAGTCAACGAAAAGAAATCCTCACATGTAACCTTCACGCTCCGAAAACAAACCTGCCCCCAGGTCACCATCAACGATGCAACAATCCCTAGCAGGGACACAGTCCGATACCTGGGCATGACCCTGGACAGGAGACTAACGTGGAAGACACACATCTCAGATAAAACGAAGCAACTAAAGGACAAACTAAAAAAACTCTATTGGCTCACGGGCCGACGCTCCAAACTAAACATAGAGAATAAAATTACCCTCTACAAGACCGTAATAAAACCTGTCTGGACCTACGGAATCCAACTATGGGGAACAACAAGTAACTCCAACATTGAAATACTCCAACGCTTTCAATCGAAAACGCTAAGATCCCTAATTGACGCACCTTGGTATGTAATCAATGAAACAATACACCGCGACCTCAAGATACCCACCGTCAAAGAGGAAATAGCAAAATATAGCGACAGATATAACAAAAGAATCAACAAACACCGAAACCCCCTAATCACTGGACTACTCGATACGACGGACCAGATTCGCAGGCTGAAGAGGCACTACCCGCTAGACCTAAACGTTAGATTCTCTTAATTATCCAAATTAAGCATTTGCACTTACTTATAATACTTATAAATTATACCTATCTATAATAAGTATTAACTTATTGTAAATAATCAGCCATGTCACTGCGCCACGCCAGAAAAATTACTGAAAATTCTCAACGCGAGAATTGATTGTAATTTCAACAAATAAATAAAAAGGTATGGGAAAGCTTCTGGCGGGATGTAGCCTGTTGTCAGAGTGTTTTTGTAATATGTGTCATTTGGAAATAAGCAGCTGAAGATTAAACTATTTTCTTTTATCTTTGCCGCTTGCGCGAAGTGGTTTCGTATTAGCTTTAGGATGTGACAGTCTATGCGGTGAACGTTGGCTAGGTCGTATATTATTTTGTTTTTTACGTATTTTTTGAATCCGCTGTGTTCGGATCTGTAAGTGCTCAGACAAGCTCTGATGCATTTTCTTTCGAATATGCGAATTTTTTCCATTTGGGAGGCTGATATGTTGTACCAGATTGGGCAGCCGTAGGTTATGATCGGTCTGATTAGTGCTTGATAGCATAGAATTTTTACTTTGCTGTCGAGATGTTTGGAGTGGAATAGTTTTTTCATTTTCCAAAATGCTTTATTGGCCTTGGTAAGTTGAATTTCGGTGTGCTGCTTGTAGTTTAATTTGTAATCTATGTTTACCCCTAAGTATTTTACGCAATTTTTGTGTGGTATGAGGGCCCCTTTGTCTGTTTTTTCTCTTATCTGAAATTTTTTGCAGTGTTCTCTTTCTATTGGGCCGATTTCACTTGACTTGGGCCTAAACAGTATGGTTTCGCATTTACTTATGTTGATTTTTAGTTTCCATGCGTGGTAATAGTCGTTTATTTTCTCAAAGAGTTCTTGGAGTTCCGTTTTTATAGTTTTGGTTTTGCGGCCTGTTACGTAGATGATTAGGTCGTCTGCGAAGGCTATGGAGCGTTTATGGATGGATGTATTGAGCTCAAAGAGGTTTAGTAAGTCGCTGTTGTAAATACTGAAAAGTAACGGGGAATTTACTGTACCTTGTTGTAGACCGTTTTTTATGGAGAATTCTTTGCTTGATGAGTGTGAACCTTCTGTCATTGCGAATGTTCTGTTTGTGATCATGTCCCAGACTATTTTAATCAGGTGTTTAGGGAACTTTTTTTTGATCAATTTGTATATGAGACCTGGGATCCAGACTGTGTCGAAGGCTTTTTCGAGGTCTATTAAGCAGGCGGCTACTCGTTCTTTTGCGTTTAGAGCCCAGCAGATGTCCAACGTGAGTTTGTTTATTGCGTGGATTGTGGAGTGTTTGTGTCGGAAGCCGAATTGATTCTCTGGGATTATGTTATTTTTTGTGCAGAAGGAGGTTAGGGGGTTGTTTATGATTATTTCAAATACTTTGCTTATGTTGGGGAGGAGACTTATGGGTCGTAGGTTTGCGGGCGATGAGCCGTCTTTATCCTTTTTTGTTATAGCTATCAGTTTGGCTTTTTTCCATTTTCTGGGGAAGTATGTGTTGTTTAGAGCATTGTTGAAGAGTACTGTGTAGTACCATTTTATTTTGTTCGGTAGGCGCTTGAGTAAGATGTTTGGGATGCCGTCGAAGCCGGAGGATTTTTTGTTGTTTAGTTTGGAGAGGATTGTGTTTAGTTGATTGTAATTTGTGAAGTAGTTTATTTCTGGATCTGGTTGTTTGGGGTTGTCTGCGGTGTTTTCGTTTGGGAATGTGCAGACTGTTTTGTTTAGCGTGTTGTCTTGTTCCAATTCATTTTTGAGTTTGTTTGTTTCGACGATGATAATTCTGTTTAGTTGTTCTCGGCCCATGTGTTCGTTTTGCGTGTGTATTTTGGAAAAGTGGGTGCCGATAATGTCTAGTTTTTCTATTGTTTTAGATATTATGAAGTTACCCTCGGTGTCTTTGATGGTGTTGTATATCGTTATACCTGCTTCTTGGATGAGGGAGGCATTTTCTGGGGGCAATTTGAGAGGTGGGATGGGGTTTTGTTCTTTTGCTCTAAAGATTTGATTTATTTGTGGGAACATGTTTGCTGAGTCGTTTTTGGAGATGTTTTTTATTTTGTTTGTCCAGTAATGGTTTATAGAATTTGCGAATTCTTGTTTCAATTGCGCTTTTATTCTGTGTAGTAGGTACTTTAGGAATTCTAATTCTTCTCTTTTGTCGTAAGAATAGTTAAATTTTATATTGTTTATTTTAGAGAGTATGTAGCTTTTATCTCGGTGTAGATCTTTTATTTTATTGTTGATATAGGGCTCGCATGAATTTTTTTGTTTTATGATTGGCACGGATTTTTGGAGAGCGATTTGTGTATGTTTTTCTATTTCGTCTATGAATGAGTCGATTTGTCTATTTGTTAGGTTGACGTTGTTGTAGATCTTTAGGTCGCAGTTTTGTTCAAGTATGTTTTGGAACTTTTTCCAGTCTGTCTTTTTGTAATTGTACCTGGGTGTCTCGGTCTGAGTTTCGAGTGTTAGGAAGTCAGATGTATTTTTGTTTATGTGAAATACTAGGGCGTTATGGTCACTGTCATAGGCTAAGGTATTGAGAGTGTTATTTGGACGTAGGTTTTGGAATTTTAGTCGCGCATCTGCTAGGCATATGTCCAGGTATGAGCCTCCTTTTGGGTAAGAGGGTAGCTCGGAGCTGTATAAGTTTGTTTTGTAGTGGATGCTTTTATTGTCTAGCCAGTTTCTAATGAAGTTGCCTCTCGTGTTGTTTATTTCGTTTTTCCAGCTTGTATGCTTTGCCTTAAGGTCTCCTGCTATTATATAGTAGTTTTCCGGTTTGTTGAGCTGTAAGAGTTCGAAAAGATTATTGAATTCGTAGTTAAAGTCTTTCTGGTTTTCGTAGGTTGCGTAGGCTGCAGTGATGAATAAATTTTCCTTATTGCTTATTTTTATTTTTATGATCATTGTTTCTCAATATTGTTATCAATAAGAATTGTTTTGTATTTTATAGGGTTTTTTATGAGGATCGCTGTTCCTCCTCCTTGACTGGCGTTCGGTCTGTCGTGTCTTATCATGGAGTAGTTTTTGAAGTGTACATTGTGTCTTTTGTTTAGTTTTGTTTCTGAGATGAGTACCATATCGGGGGCTTCTTTATTTATTAGGGTTAGCATACTGTATCTTTTTTGGTTTGAAATTAAAGAGTTAGCATTTATTGTATTTATTTTCAGATGCTTTAGGTTAAATTTACGTGTTTTTTGCTGTAATTGTTGGTTTAGTGGATTTTGGTTATTCGTCATCTGTACTATTGAAAGTGCTGAAGATGGCGTCGAACCTTTCTTCGTGCGTTGATAGTGTATTTTTTATTTCATTTAATTGCATTTGTTGTTCTTTTAACGCTTGGAGAATAGCTTTTTTAAAGTCTTCGATAACGTTTATAATGTTTAGATGGGGGGAGTTATCGATTGTAATTGAGCTTTGGCTTGAGCGCGGATCTAAGTTTGTTAATTGTTATGTGTTTTCGATTGTTTGATTTAATTTTGTTTGTTGTTTCACTACGTCAGAGAGCTTTAGTTCTGGGACGTATTTACGGCGTATTTGGGCAATTCGTTTTATCTTTGTTTCTTTGTCTTTCTTGATTTTATCGGCTAGCTTTTTACGAAGCTCTACGAGTTTGGGGCAACATTTGTATGACGCGGGGTGTCCGTAGTTTTTGCAGTTAACGCAGAATATTTTGTCTTTGGTTACTGTGTTTTCTCTTTTTATTTTGCAGTCGCCTGGACCATGGGGCTCAGTGCATCTAACACAGCGGTAGTTTAGGTTACAGTTTTGTGCTGTGTGACCTAATCGCTGGCATTTGTGGCATTGAGTTATATCATCATTTTTTAAAATTATTTTTTCCCATTTTATTCTGAAGTAGTTAAAATGGTTAACTTTTAACAAGTTACTTATATTACTGTCGGGGGATACTTGTATTATGTAAATTGGGAGCAATATATTGTTCTCCCTTGATCTTTTTGTCGTGAATCGTGTGACTTTTGTGAATTTTACGTCGTCTATTTGCAAGGCTTGTAGGTCTGTGAGTATTTCTGTTTCGGTGTAACTATTGTCTAAACCTTTTAACAAGTATGTATGGTGTTTCTCTGTCTCTGGTAGAAAAACCAACTTTCCTTAGTTAAGCCGTGGTATTCTCACGCACGCTGCAACTTTCCTCCCACTAACCAATTTCTCTCGAGGGCGGTTAAGACCCTTCGTTTAACCAATTAAAAACGAAGCCTATTCCCTCACTCTCCTAAACAACATCGGCACCAACAAATCCGATGGTCCCGTGCGCTAGACACACCCATCCTTAGCTTTCCTCCGACACATCATCGTCTCCCAAGACGGTACTGATTTCACATCCTTCGAACGGTCAACATCCTTCGAGCGGGTAGACACACCCGCAGATCAGTCACTCAATCATCTCGTACACACGCACCAGTGTAACTATCCTCGTTATAAGTTGTGGAATAAACGGTGAAATATAACTTACTACTGTGTCATATTCAATCAACCACCTCTGTTATCTTAACCGAAACAGGGGAACGACTACTTCGCGGCGTCGATTCACCGAATCGTAGCGAGAATTTACGCCTCTCGCTGACGCGTTTTCCTCGCGACCGCGTCTCTCCGCGAACGGTCGTAACAATAGGTGAGAAAAACTAACTTTCCCTTGTCAAGCCGTGGTAGACAAGAGTCTTTAGAAATTCTTCGGAAACAGACGTTTGTTTGGTTTGAAGGACCTCTACTAGGAAATTCCTGAGATTTATGGAAGATACTTAAGGCTATCGAGGGTACGCCGTACGGAAGAGCGGACATCTGGTGTCCGTCTGGCCCGCGGTGAGTGACCTGGGCCAGGCAGAGGGTCGCCCGGCGTAACACTCTGGTTCAGATTGTAGTATACTAAATCTGTTTTTTGTTATGATTGCTGGACGATACGAGATAGGACAGATGGTGGTATCTAGCGATCCAAAGAACCTGAACCTTGCCCAACAACTAGCAGCTGATAGAGAACAATGGTTACGAGATGCAAATCGTGTTGCCAACCGCCCAAAGAATCAATCTCACAACATTACATTAGTATCCAAGCGAACTACTACCGATTCACAGCCACAAACTTTTGCTCAGCTACCTAGCCGACCATTAGACAACCGCATGAAACCGAAGTGTCCAAAGTGTTTACGAATTGGACACACAGCCGAAAAATGCTACTCTCGAAATTTTCCATTCGCCAGCCAAGGAAAGATTCCACCTCGAGTAAACCAAACAACGGAGAACCCAGAGGAAGCTTACCTCGAGTTAACTGCACCACCACCGGAAGATTACTATCAATCGTACTGCAACGAAGAGACGGAGGAAGAGCCAGATTCCTCATCGATACCGGAGCAGGAATCAACCTTATAAAAGAAAAAGCCTCACTAAACGTCCAAACTTCTAACCCAAAAACCTTCCTAATGGGAAGTGACAAACATACCACTAACAAAATTTGCAATTTAACCATGCTCAAGAAAAATCATCAATTCTACGTAGTCCCTAACAACTTTCCCCTAATCGAAGATGGAATAATCGGACTCCCATTCCTTACAAAGTATCAATACAGCGTCACTAACAATAAACTAACCTTAGACGAAATTATATTACCATTCCAGGAAACCGATAGCAAGATAAGACCAGGCGAAACTCTAATCTCAGCCTGGAACTGATTGATGCCCGCTACTTTCTCTATGAGCGTTACCGTGTCCTTTGGGTCTTGTAGCGTTATGTTGATAGGCGGCGGTTTGTTATCCCTTGTAGTGGATGGGGCGTTCGTACGCCCCTCTGCGGTGTATCTGGTGGGGCGTCCGTCCGGTGCTCGGTCCCCCCTTGGCGATGCTGGTGGCGCTGGGCCTCCTGGGTTGTACGATGGGGTCTGTCGCCCCTGCAGTGTTGATTGTTTTGGTGGTATGGTGGGACTGTGTTTTCCTATTTTGCCTCGTAATGTTTCGTTTTTCTTTTTTATTTGTTCTAGCGTTGAGCTCGAAGTAGAGTAGTTTGATGGTCCCGGTTGTGGATGAGGCTCTGGTTCAGATTGTAGTATACTGAATCTGTTTTTTGTTATGATTGCTGGAGGCGAGGTAGCTCTTACGGGCTTCATGTTTTTCATTTCTTTAGCCTTTTCTTCTTGGCTGGAGTGATAATCTATAACTGTGTTTCCTAGGATGTTTACTAGTCTTTTCGTCCTGGCAACCAGGTTTGGTTGTGGGTTGAGTTTCCGCGTCTTTTGAGCGGAAAGTCTTAAACTATTCTTGATTTTTTTGGCTGTTTTTTGTGTGATTATTTTTCTCTTGATGGCTTTTTTTATCGGGTCCACGGTGGGTTCCGTTTCGTTGCTTTTGGCTTCATTATCGGTAACTTCTATCTTTTTATACAATTTTATTTTGTCTTATTTTATTTTATTTTATTTTTATTCTTATTTGTATTTATAGAGATGATGTCAATGCAATATTTTTCACTTTTTGTCACTTATTCCTTCTACTTTAACGAATGTTTGTCTACTTTGACGCGCGTACTGAGAGGTCCGTCCTGCTCGGAAGTCTACAGTCAACTGACCACTTCTTTTTTCCTGAATATTAAGAGCAAGTAACAAAATTACTCACTTCAGCCAACTCTCATACCACGTTGAGTGCACTCGTTCTCGTCCGATCACGAAAGTTAAGCAACGTAGGGCACGGATAGTACTTAGATGGGTGACCGCTTGGGAACTCCGTGTGGTGTTGGCTTTTTTTAATTTTTTCCAATTCTTCCTACTTTTCTTAATAATTTATGGTCATGTACATCGTGTTAAAAATATACTTTTAGTATTACAGCGTATGTCAATGTCGTGGTTATTCGTTATACATTCAAGTACGCTTGTTTGAAAGTCAATAGACTATTGCTGAATCACGTACTACTTATAAATTGTTGTCTAGCACGTAAGTGTAATTTCATGTACATTATACACTAGTACTGTGCGCTATAATTCATGAACTGCACAATAGATTTAACGCACCAATTATCTATGCATCTATTACACTGATTCCTGCAGTAGTTTTTACTTTCCACACTCTATGGCCGCCGTTTGCACAAAACGGCTATTTATATTTATTCCAATTTTTATTCCACGGATGACGATGTAATAAATTTGTTAACATATAGCAAACTCGATACCGAATATTCATTACATACGTCTAATCCATTATGTCATTCGTGGTTTAAGTGAATATTTACTTTCACGTTAAAAAGACAAAGAAGGTGAAACCATACTAATTGCTGTACGTTCTGGTCGTTGTAAAAGATTTTGGATGGAAGAAACATAAACAGCTTGGTTTTCTTTTCCTAATCAAATCCAGTCTCTTTCTATGATAACGCAACGGATATCATAGAAAACAACGGATATAACATAGTTGATTAAATAAACCAGTAACACCATAAATTAATTATGCGCATAAAGTTCATATTACTTGTCTACCAACCAACCAACCAACCAACCAACCAACCAAACAGCACAAGTTATGTGATATAAATAACCTGATGAGATAATCTTTCAAGCACGAGTCCAAAATCTACAATGGCACAACTTTTCTTCGAAACAGAGACGTCCAGCTGTTTTTTCTACAACCCGTTTTCACTATGAATTCAATGGAACACCGTTTGGCCTAAAAGGTGTAGCCACCTGAGTAAAATTTCATACATTTAGGTGGACGTATGCACATCGTTCATCTTCACGAACATTTATACGTAAAGTCACATACACGTATTGTCTTCATAGTTGTTCGAAAATCGTGTCTCCTTGGCGATGAATTACAGTAGAGTTTTGTACAGTAGTGAATTACTTAGAGAAGACAGCGCAAGCGAAACAGGAAAAGGTGTGAGAGTCGGCTTAATAAGATACATATCGGTCAAACAATGTCGGCCTTTTTCATCCAACGCTTGCATAAAATGCTAACAGTTATTCTTTTCGTAAAACAATATCAATTATTTATTAGCATACTATTTTTATAATCAATTCGTTATATTTTCTGTATGATTGATCGCAATTAATCGGTCGTCATTCCCGTTACTGGGGGGAAATCAACCTACAGGGGCCCTAGTGTTCCCTTTAACACGCCACTAAGTTCGACGGTTGAGTAGTGTAAAATGATCCGAATTCAATCGTCCATGAAAGAATACTAATTATCCATCAGTCAATGGTTAAACCTTATGTTTAATTTTTTTTAATTAAATTTTTACTGACTTTTTTGTGAGATTTTTCTGATTAAAATGAGGCCAAACACGATATAATTTATATCACATTTATATGTATATGTCGGAGATAAAAGGACACCGAAGCCTTCCCTTTGGAATTTGGGAAAACCCCTTAACACATTAATCTAGATTCTACTATAGCCGCAATTAAGCAATTGTCGTTATTCAATCCGATTGTATTTGTTCGAGATTTGTGATAATGAATTTGGGCTCGAGGCGACAATCAGTCGCCGAATGTAGCCGCGGTCAAGGGATGAACGCTTTCTCTAACAGAGGTATAGAGAAATTCTATAGCTCTCCTTAAAAGAAATAATTGTAGCGGCACTCGACAGTAAACATTCCAACGGTTTCTGTCCCGTGGCTCGCCACACGCAGACCCTATTCTCCGGCTAAGATGATTACCAGATGTCGATGCATCTCCACAGTACATGTTCAGCAAGCTTGAGAACCCGTTATAAATTTTAAGATTCAGTTTACTAAAGTCCTTCAAACAGACAAACAGTTTTTGTCCCAACTACGTGAAGATAGGGGAAATGTATTTTTTTCACGAACGACGCTTCCCACTAGCAACCTTCCCTCAAGGGCGGCTAGCATCCTTTTCTCGATACCAACATGGAAATTGACCAATTGACAGCAACGTCAATTTCCCTCACTTTCCGAACAAGGGCTTTTCTCGACGAATCCGATGACCTCGTGTCCTTAGACACACCCCATCACAGTTTTCCTCTGCAGCATCACCCTGACGGAAAGTCATTCTCTCTCGTGATGTCTCAGTAGCGAGTTACATAGTGTCTTTACGCTTGGTGAATATTCTACGTTTTAACAAAAAGTTAGTTTAGTAATACTTGTACCGTAGACAAGCAAGTTGAGTACAACTTGGACTTTGGAAGGAAGCGCATTTTGTTATTCCGCTGACCGCGGATTCGTTATTGAACGTAGGATTATTGTCATTAGCATCTCGAGTATCTAATTACTACGGCTACTTGTCAAATTCTGTAATAATCATATTTGTACTAGTAAATATCTTCTCTGTTACATAACAACAATGGCTAATACAAATGAAGATTCGTTACACGCACCTAACCCTAATCATAATGTGAACCCGAAATATATATGCCAGAAATAATATATATGTCGGAGATGAAAGGAAAGCCGAAGCCTTTCCTTGGAAATTTTGGGAATATCCTCTAGTACTTTAGTCTAGATTTTATTATAGCTGTAATTGTTTAAAATTTGTGATAGCGAGATTGGGTTCGAGGTGACAATTGGTCGCCGAACGTAGCCACGCTCACGAGATAAGCGTTTTGCCTAACGGAGGTCTGGAGTAGTTGTATGGGTTTTCCGAGAAGTGAGATTGTGGCGGCATGCGGCCTCGAGAGCGGGCGCTACGAAACTAAAGGAAGGATTAACAAGGCGAGGGCAACTAATAAATCCAATCAGTATAAAAAAAAATAATAAATGAAACCAGCTAACGGATTGAACGAGTTACGAACCAAACAAATAAACCGGGAAATAAGAATAACTACAAAAGGGGAAATAATTGAAACACCAGATATGCATGTATATATAAATATATTTTAATCAATCAACTTGGAGAGTTACATATAAATATAAACATATATGCTAGACATGTAATGAACTAGTAAATACTAGAGTTAATGCTTATAATACTATGCAACAAATACAATATTATCAATTTATGAAATATAAGTATATACGAAGTTAAGACTTAATAATCAAACGAATACATAAAACATACAATATTGTATTATTAAAGAAATAAAAGTTACATTGTCAGAAACATATATATATGTGTGCGCATTCTATTAAACAGATACATACTTGAAACTAGCCTACGTTCCGGTAAAGAATTATAAAATAAGAACTACGTTACGAAACATGCATGTCTGTATATATACATATATAAATTATATTAATGTATGCTCTTTCTATTCTACAATCTAAGATACATATTTAAAACTAGCCTACATGCCGGTAAAACATTATAAAATAAGAATTTGATTATGAAACATGCATGTCTCTATATAAACATATAAATAATCTATTTTTCTAAACTACTACTAATCTATGTGCATTCTACAATCTAAGATACATACTTAAAACTAGCCTACATACCGGTAAAACATTATAAAATAAGAATTTGATTATGAAACATGCATGTCTCTATATAAACATATAAATAATCTATTTTTCTAAACTAAAACTACTATTAATAATCTACAAAAGAAATAGAACACACAACGCAACACTTGGGACTAAGCGACAACCTGTCGATAGCTCAAACGCTCAAAATAATTAACACCGCAACGATTCGAGGAATTGCATACAGAAATTCTATCATCAAACACAATTATGTAAACACACATTAAACGCACAATAATCTAGAAACAAAACCTTCAATACTATGTTGTCACAATACAAGATATATATGTATATATGAAATCAAATGATTGACACATAACCTCAAATACACAACACTATATCACTAAAGAATCTGAATGAAAATCACTTTGCCAGAAATATATACATATATACGTGTGCGTGTGCGTGTGCGTGTTCTATCTTATTAAAAGAAATTAATATAAAACAAATAATTAACATTTCATTTCGTATGAACACTATACGGGCAAGAGAAATAGGCATATAAATACGTATATACATATATATATATGTACGTGTGAGTGCATATGTTTTATATTATCGAATGCTCTATAAAATAAACTACTCGAAACAATAAATAACGCGATCAAAGAATTACAAAACATTAGCTATACTGAAGTAACACACAACATAAACATATATATATACGTATATTCACACGAGATATACTACTGTCACTTTAAAATAATGTTAATAAATAAATGTTCTGATTGCGGTAGAATAAGGAAAAACGAGCGACAGACGAAAATTTACTTCGATATCAAACAAAACTAAAGACCCGCCACTAAAACTTTACTGATGACATTTATGAGCAGCCATGTTGGATTTATACGCGTCATGGCGACAGGAATATTAGGGATTAATGGAAGTCAGGCGCGAGAAACAAATCATGAAAACACATTGTTAACACTTTTCGAGTAAAAATAGCAGGGTACCATACTTTAGAAGATGCGTATCGTCAAGCCGTTAAAGCAACACACGAATTGAGACAAATAACCGACAGAACGCGACCCCATCGACCGACACCCTCGAACTATTACAGACGCGATAACGCATGTCCCTCGAACACTAATAACAATATCAGAAACAACCGCCAAGATCGAAGATCAGTACCTCCATCGCAGAATTTTCCGAATACTAATAGACAAAATATCATGTGTAACTATTGTAAAAAACCCGGACATTTAGTGAAGGACTGTTACAAATTTAAAGCCCGAGTAGACGCCGGATTAATCGTACCCTACGCTTCGAGACCGTCGGGAAACCAAACACGTCCTTCGGGAGAATGGGGCGAGCCACGAGGGAACGATACGCCGAATCGCCCGAGAGTACAAGCGGCAATCAGACGACCGGCGCCGACGGCAACAAACAGGACGAGGGCAGCCACCCACGCGAGATCAACTCCAGCACCCATAACGAGAGACGGAGCGAACGCAATGCCGACTATAAGATCGAACGAACAGCCACTAAATACTGTGGGGGAGTCATCCCACAACCAAACAAGGCCACAGACAGAGAATCCAGAATCTCAAGACAAAAGGGAAAGAGCGAAGCACAAGCAACCGGCGAAGGAAAATCATCAAGAGTTGAATTCAGATTCGGAAGGCGACCTCTCCGAATTATTTCAGTAAAATTTAACGATTCTCCAACGACCCCAACTGCACGAATAGTTTCCCCAAATCTAAAAACCAAGACGAGTTTATTGTTAGACTCTGGATCGGAAATCAATATTATCAAGAAACCTGCTTTACCCGATTCAGCCATCATCGACGAGAAAGAATCAATTGAAGTGCGAGGAATTACGGCAACGAGCCTGGTCTCCCTAGGGCAGACGGTAATACAGGTCGCGGGCCATCCGGTTATTTTTCACGTAGTCGATGATTCATTACTAATCGATCAAGACGGAATCTTAGGATCCGAATTTTTTGCAGGTTGTAAAGCTCGTTTAGATTATGAAGAAAAACATATCAAATGGGGAAATATTTATATTCCCTTCGACACTAAGGAGAAAATAATTATACCGAAGCGAAGTTCAATAACGTGTTCAATTAATATCGCTAATCCAGAGATAAAAGAGGGATTTATTCCAAGAATCGAGCCGAGCAAGGGAATCTATTTCGGAAATGCAGTTGTGAGGAATCATAAAGGAAAAGGCTATATAAGAGTAATAAATACTACTTCAAGAGATTACGAATTTACAACACCGACGATGGTAATTAAGCAATTTGAAAATCCCTCCCCGCTTCCTAGGACAGCGTGTAATACAGTTTTAAAATCGAAGGAAAGTAGATACGAAAAAATAAATGAGTTACTACGACTCGAACACTTGAACGAAGAAGAAAAGGAAAATGTAAAAAAAATTGATTCGTAACAATCAAGATAGATTTCATATTCCAAGAGATACATTGGAGGCAACTGAAGTTCTGGAACATAGAATAATTACCACAGATAATATACCAATTAATACCAAACAGTATCGATATCCGCCAATACATCGAGAAGAGATAAATCGACAGATTCAAGAATTGCTAGATACGGACGTAGTGGAACCATCAATATCTCCATATAACTCCCCGTTATGGATTGTGCCCAAAAAACCCGATTCGCAAGGAAATAAACGCTGGAGATTAGTTATCGATTATAGAAAATTGAACGATAAAACGATTGGCGATGCCTTCCCATTACCCAACATCACAGAAATATTGGATCAATTAGGAAGTGCAAAATATTTTTCCACGTTTGACTTAGCATCAGGCTTTCACCAGATCCGTATGTCGCAAGAGGACGCCCACAAAACGGCATTTTCGACACCATACGGACATTTTCAATTCAAAAGAATGCCCTTTGGATTAAAAAATGCCCCAGCAACATTTCAACGTTTAATGAACTCGGTATTATCGGGTCTGCAAGGAATAGAACTATTCGTCTATCTGGATGACATAGTGATTTATTCCAGATCTCTCCAGGAACACGAAATTAAATTTAATAAATTAATGGAAAGACCGAGGACAGCCAAATTACGATTACAACCCGATAAGTGTGAATTTTTACGGCATGAGGTGAATTATTTGGGACATATAATTAGTGAGGATGGCGTGAAACCCGATCCAAAAAAGGTCGAAGCCGTATCAAAATTTCCACGACCAAAGAAGGCGAAAAATATCAAACAATTTCTGGGACTAGCAGGATATTACAGAAGATTTATACCCGATTTCTCCAAGGTCGCGAAACCATTGACACAACTATTAAAGAAAGATACTCCCTTCAAATGGACGGAAAATCAAGAAGATGCATTCAATAATTTAAAAACAGCGTTAATGACGAAACCCATTCTACAATATCCAGACTTTTCTAAACCTTTTAACCTTACCACAGACGCATCAGGATATGCAATAAGCGGTGTACTGAGTCAAGGGCCAATCGGAAAGGATTTGCCGATTGCGTATGCCTCAAGACTATTAAATTCCGCCGAACAAAACTACTCTACTGTCACGGTGGTCGTGAGAACGCAACGAAAGGATGGTTATGCCTCACATACCTTGGTCAGCAAAATGATGGCTAAGCAGTAATAGAAACTGACAAGAGTACCGCTAAACAAAACGAACTAATCGCTACCCTGATTGAACAATTTGAAAGCCTAACTCACGAGTTTAGAAGCTTTAGAAACAGCACCGATCAAAACATTAAAAACATAAAAGAATTTGCGGAAACTAGCGATAG
The DNA here is from genome assembly GCF_051014615.1 of Bombus vancouverensis nearcticus. Classification (NCBI taxonomy): domain Eukaryota; kingdom Metazoa; phylum Arthropoda; class Insecta; order Hymenoptera; family Apidae; genus Bombus; species Bombus vancouverensis. The sequence continues at coordinate 95,922 of NW_027468916.1, read as the reverse complement.
AAATCGCTCTAAAGAAATACGCGATCTTGCAAAAACCATGGAAATAAAATACGACACCGAGACTGACCAGTCGCAAATAAACGCCCATTTAGAAACCGCTGCTGATAACGTAACGGATGACGAAACTGACGGACCGAACACGTCACAAAGACCACGAGCCGCATCTAGCCGCGCCGCGATTAAACCAATAAACAACTACAACGAAGATCGAGGGCTCGAGGCAGATAAGGCCATACGAACTGTCGAGACACTACGTGGTCAAGATGACGTAGGCGTTGAAGATTTCATCTTATCGGTCCGCAAAGCAAGAGCTAGGTGCAAGGCAAGTGACAGAGAGCTATTATTAGATCTCATACTGATCGAAAAGATTACCGACAACGCGAAACGAAACATACGATATCTAAAAATCAACTCGTTCGAAGACTTATATTCATGCTTAAGACAACACGTATTAACACCAACAACTATTAGCAACTGTAGGGACAAATTAAAGAATTTAAAACAAGGGGCAACAGAAAGTGTACAATCTTTTAACTCCAGATTCCGACAACAGCTAAACGAATTAAATTATGCAGTCCAAAACGAAAACCGCACACCAACAGAACGACGCGTAGCTATAGATATTGAAGAACGCGAAGCACTTAAAACATATTTGCTCAACTTACGATACGAGATAGGACAGATGGTGGTATCTAGCGATCCAAAGAACCTGAACCTTGCCCAACAACTAGCAGCTGATAGAGAACAATGGTTACGAGATGCAAATCGTGTTGCCAACCGCCCAAAGAATCAATCTCACAACATTACATTAGTATCCAAGCGAACTACTACCGATTCACAGCCACAAACTTTTGCTCAGCTACCTAGCCGACCATTAGACAACCGCATGAAACCGAAGTGTCCAAAGTGTTTACGAATTGGACACACAGCCGAAAAATGCTACTCTCGAAATTTTCCATTCGCCAGCCAAGGAAAGATTCCACCTCGAGTAAACCAAACAACGGAGAACCCAGAGGAAGCTTACCTCGAGTTAACTGCACCACCACCGGAAGATTACTATCAATCGTACTGCAACGAAGAGACGGAGGAAGAGCCAGATTCCTCATCGATACCGGAGCAGGAATCAACCTTATAAAAGAAAAAGCCTCACTAAACGTCCAAACTTCTAACCCAAAAACCTTCCTAATGGGAAGTGACAAACATACCACTAACAAAATTTGCAATTTAACCATGCTCAAGAAAAATCATCAATTCTACGTAGTCCCTAACAACTTTCCCCTAATCGAAGATGGAATAATCGGACTCCCATTCCTTACAAAGTATCAATACAGCGTCACTAACAATAAACTAACCTTAGACGAAATTATATTACCATTCCAGGAAACCGATAGCAAGATAAGACCAGGCGAAACTCTAATCTCAGCCCAATACATCGAAGGAAAGCCCACAACAGTATGTTTCATCGACACTGGTAAGCAAATCTGTCACATTACAAACGAAATAGAGAAACCCGATAAACTAAGCCAAATTAATAAATTCGCACAAATAATACGTACCAAACATATTGATCCAGAACTTCGAGAACCCCTTGAGAAAATACTCATCAATTACTTAGACGTTTTTAATATGGAAACAGACTCATTACCATGTACCAACTTGACAGAACATACAATCACACTCAAGACAGACAAACCTATAAACATCAAATCTTATAGACCGCCCGAATGTCATAAAAAGGAAATCGAGACTCAAATCAACGACATGTTAGACAAACAAATCATAGAACCATCGGACAGTCCATATAACGCACCAATTTGGGTAGTTCCAAAAAAATTAGATGCATCAGGCAAACAAAAATGGAGAATCGTTATAGATTTTAGAAAATTAAACGAGCAAACAGACCAAGACGCGTATCCTTTACCAAATTCGGACGAAATACTCGAGCACTTAGGCAAAGCTAAATTTTTCTCGGCCCTAGACCTCTCGTCAGGATTTCACCAGATACCTATGGAGCAAAATTCCAAAAAATATACTGCATTCTCAACCCCACAAGGTCACTTCCACTATAATCGCATGCCCTTCGGCCTTAAAAACGCACCGGCGACGTTTCAACGTATGATGGATACCGCGCTACGGGGGTTAATAGGAAATAACTGTTTCGTATACCTGGATGACATTATAATATTCGGGAGCACCATCCAAGAACATAACCGAAATCTAGCCATTATACTAGACAGACTACAAAATTTAGGATTAAAAATACAACCGGACAAATGCGAATTTTTGAAACCGGAATTAGAATACTTAGGACACGTAGTAACAAAGGAAGGAGTAAAACCTAATCCCAAAAAGATTCAAGCCGTGAAAGACTTTAAAACACCAAAGACCGCGACCCACATAAAGTCATTCTTAGGACTCGTTGGATACTATAGAAAATTTATACGTAATTTTTCTAAAATCGCAAAACCATTGACAGATCTCACAAAAAAGGACACTCCATTCTACTGGACCGATAGACAACAACTTGCATTTGACACACTAAAACAAAAACTCTGCAAAGCCCCTGTACTACAATATCCAGACTTTGACAAAACATTCACATTAACAACAGACGCAAGTAACGAAGGGTTAGGAGCAATACTCTCCCAAGACGGACATCCATGCTGTTATATATCCCGAACTTTGAACCCTCCTGAAAAGAATTATTCCACAACCGAGAAAGAGTTATTAGCAATAGTATGGTCAATCAAAAGACTAAGACAATACCTACTTGGTAGAAAATTTAAAATTCAAAGCGATCATCAAGCCTTGAAATGGTTAAAGAATGTTAAAGACCCCTCATCGAGACTCATGCGATGGCGTTTGAGACTCGAGGAGTACGATTATGAAATCGAATACAAAAATGGAAAAGAAAATACAGCTGCAGATGCTCTATCCCGATTGTATCCTATCACTAATGAAGAAATCCAACCCAATGTAGAAAACCCGGACTATTATGACGAGTATATAGACTGGAAAATCAATATCACCCCAGCTCCGATAACCCAAAAACCTAACAGACCACACTTTAAACAAATTACAAAGACCGAACTGGGAGACTTTAACGAACAGCATTGGTTGCGTCAATTAACCAAACACTTTATTAAACACCGAACCGGACGCTTACAAATAGGAATAAACGACAATAGCTTCAGCACGTTAGAAAAGGTAAATATTCAACTCATGCTAACGTTTCTAACAACTAGATTCCCTCAAATTAAATTAATATTTGGACAAGATCCGCCAGTAGACTACGATAACGAACAAAAACAAACGATACTACGCGAAAATCATAACGAATTAGTAGGACACTTAGGTATACACCGCACCGTGAAACGAATACAAGAGCACCATCACTGGACAAACCTAGAACAAGACGTTACAGAATTCATACAAAACTGCGAAACCTGCCAACGAGAAAAGCTAAATCGTATCAGGGCCAAGGAACAACCTATGATAACTGACACACCCCTTAATCCTAATGACAAAATCGCAATGGACATATTCGGACCTCTCACCAAAACCAAACGGGGCAATCAGTTTATCCTGTCTATCCAAGATCAATTAACCAAATATCTCATCCTCATACCCTTAAAAGACCAAACAGCCAACTCAATCATTAACGAACTTTTGGATCACTATGTGTACATATTTTCCGCACCAAAAAGTATTCTGACGGACATGGGACGAAATTTCGTATGTAAATTGATGGACACATTTGAAAGGGCTTTCAAAATCCGACACATAAAAACCACTTCTTTCCATCCACAATCTAACGGATCCCTTGAACGAACGCATGCCGTAGTAAAGGACCTTATTCGAACTTGTACGACCGACCGACAGAACGACTGGGATGAAAACTTAAAATTAATATGCATGGGATATAATACTTCAGTACATGAGACGACCGGACATACCCCATTCGAACTAACATTTGGACGACAAGCTAACATGCCATCCTCAATATCAACCACTCCTAGCCTAACCAGAGAACAATTGTTTAACCTCTGGAAAAATCGACACAACGCCTATATAGCTAAAGCAAGACGAGTTACCGAATCTAACAAAAAGCGATACCAGAGGGATCAAATGCGAAAAATTATTAAAACACAGACGATATTCCGAGTAAAAGATAAAGTATGGGTACATAACGATCACAAAACTAACAAGCTAGACCACGAATGGCTAGGACCTGCAGAAATCCTCTCATCCAATCCACCCACCTATCTTATCGAATATTCCAACGGTCACACGCAAAGAATCCACGGTAACAGGCTAAAACCCTACCTTTCAGGAAGAAGACCATAATATGGATCATCATAACACTCGAGTACATTAGAAGCGATCTAGAAGTAAAACCATTGAATTACGCCAACATATTCCTGGAACACATTGACAATTGCTATCTGTACAACGAACAAATAGATATCACCCTTATAGTAGGCCTTAACGATCCAATTGACCAAGTTAATAGATTACAACGCGTAATAGATTTAATAGACCGTCAATGTAAACCACCTTGCGCTTACATACCAGAAATAAGCAGCCTAAAATTTAAGTACAGAAATCTTCAAAACCTGACTCGGCAACTCAAATTATTATTGCGTTATAAAAGCAAACGCGGATTGCTCAATGTCATAGGCTCAGTATCCAAAACTTTATTCGGAACTCTCGACGAAAACGATTTAGAACTCATTAACAAGAACATCGATACATTATTTGATTCCAACAATAAAATAAAAACAATTCTTAGTAACCAAACCGCACTCATCAAACGCGTGCTAGACAATACCAAAACAAATCAACTTGAAAACTTAGCCAACGATATACACAAGATTGAAAACCACAATGAAAAAAACGAAATATTAGTCTCCCTATTAATTCAAAGCGAATCTACCATATCAGAACTCCATATAAACATCGACGAAATTTTTAACACTGTTATGTTAGGGAAACAAGGAATCATAAACCCACAACAATTCTTAAAAACACTTGACCAAATAACGAGACAAAACTTTATGACTAACCATATCGAACCTTCAGTTCAAAACTTTCAACTAATTCTAGATCTAAGCAAACTAAAGGTATGGATAAGAGATAACAAACTTATATATACAATAACTGTGCCGCTTTTGGAAAACAATGAATGGAAAATAACTAAAATTTACCCGATACCTTCCAAACAAAACTCTGTATTCATTGCGCCTGTAATAGAAACTGATTTGATACTAACCGACTCAGAACAATACACCTTTGTCGATAGTCACTACTTAAACAAATATTGTAAACGAACGGCAATCATCCACATTTGTAAAAGAACTCAACCGAGTCACAATAGAATCAATTCACTTGAATGCAGATCAGAATTAATTACTAATCGACAGACGGTCAAAACTTGCCCGACTGCTGTCTTCAAGCTGGAAGAATTGACGTTCGTACCTTTGCAGACGGAAAACCATTATATTATTATTCCTGCGAAAAATGTACAAATCGACGTGTTATGTAAGACACATAAAATCCTAGAAATTAGACAACCAAGCTTAATTAGCAGTAAAACCGGGTGCATAATCACATACGATCATAATATTATGAAAATAGGAGGATCACATAAAAATATCTCTTACGAAACCAAATTTAAGAATAGCATATACAGCTTCGAAGAAACAGATGTTCCAATATTAGAGAAAATAATAGAAACAGCTCCAAAAGTAACTCACAATTTTAACCAATATAAAGCTAACCTCGACACATTACAAACACAAATCAGTACCCTGCAATTTGAGCGACGCATAAATTCATTGAAGAAATATGGCATATCCACACTACAAATATTAGGAATCATAGCCCTAGGACTAGGAACAATATATGTAATGTACAAATGTAAACTTTTCGAATGTCTACGCCGATGATTTCCTAAAAATGTACGTATCAAAATACTCTGCCCTACCGCTCGCGTAAACAGGATCGATCAAACATCAACAATACCAAGGACGGTCACCTTCCAAAATATCACCGAAGACGAAGATGAGGGGATCATTCAACTTAGAAGCCCCACCAGAGCCTTACGCTTTAGCGGAGCAAAGCGAAGCTAAGGAGGGGGGAATGTCACGGTGGTCGTGAGAACGCAACGAAAGGATGGTTATGCCTCACATACCTTGGTCAGCAAAATGATGGCTAAGCAGTAATAGAAACCCTATGTGACCGGCATCCAGCGATAGCCCCTCCACAGGAGCCGGGTCCTTGATATAAAAAAGTACCTCTCGAGTTGTTGTAAGAACATTCTTTTCTGTGCTGTTTGACCATTCTGTATCGTTACTCTGTCAGTGTTCAATAAATTTTCTAATAACAATCAAAATTTAAGTACGAATTTCTCACCTTGCGTGCGGAACGTGAAATTACCCCGAATCGACGTGACACTACCATAGAAAAGGAGTGTCTGGCAATTGTTTACAGCGCAATGCACTTCCGACCGTATCTTTACGGAAGAAAGTTTACTATCGTAACCGATCATAAACCTTTAGTGTGGATGCATTCTATCAAGGATCCTACTTCTAGAATTTGGAAATGGAAATTCAAATTATCGGATTTTGAATTTGATATTGTATACAAAGCAGGCAGAGCGAACGCAAACGCAGACGCATTATCTAGGAACCCTCCAGAAGTTTGTTTACCAATCAGAAAGAGAGAGGAAGTCTCACCGATTCGCTATCCTGTCCCAAAAAGATTCGAAATAGACACGTCAACGGAAGACTCTCCCGTATTCGAAGCCAAACCACGCGTCTTGCCTCAACCCAGTGATTCCAAAAACCAAGGAAAGGGTTTTACCCGAAAACATTTTACAATAGAAGAAACCCCCATAAAATATTTAGACCAAGCACTAACAGAAATCAATGTAAGTACAGACAGAGAAATAACCAATCGAGAAAAGGAAGACACGGACACGACAAGCGAAAAAGAAACCTCCACTGTGGTTCCAGAACTAATTCAACAACAAGAAAAGGACACGAGACCTACGATAATTGCGGAACTAAAAATTTCGGAAACCCGAGACTCAATTGCAAGAGTAAGTGACCATAAAGTAGTATTTATAGATATACACGGCAAACCGATAGATAAAGGAGCCTTAGAAATGAAGGAAACGGGAAAATTGCCTCGTTATGAAGATTTAATGTTAGAAAAAGCAAGATTGAATTACGATTCCGGAAAATACATTGTATCCCTACCGATAAAGGAAAATAGAAATATTCCAATAACACCAGACAATTTATTAAACTCGCTAAGATCTCTATTAGACGTAGTAAATGAAAAACAGTTAACTTCGTTTAGCATTAGCAAAGGAAACTTGGAGGAAATACCCTGGCGATATACAATCAGAAAATTAAAGGAAATATTTATGGAAAAAACCTTATCCATCACCATTTGCACTGGAGAAATAATTACTCCACCTGTGGAAGCGCGGAACAACATAATACGAGAAAAACATGAATCAAGCGTAGCAGGGCACAAAGGAATTACCAAAACTTATCAAAGAATACGACAACACTACTATTGGGAAAATATGAAAAAGGAAATTCAAGATTACGTAAGAACATGTAAGGAATGTCAATTAAAGAAACTCACAAGAATAAAAGCAAAACAACCAATGGTACTTACAGACACACCAGGTAAAGCATTCGATAAAATTAGTATGGATATTGTAGGACCATTACCAAAAACTCAAAAGGGAAATGAATATATATTAACCATCCAAGATTTATTAACAAAATACTCGATTGGGATTCCACTAGGAGGAATCTCGTCAACCGAGATAGCGGACGCTTTTGTAAAGCGATTTATTTGTCGTTTCGGATCACCGAGAGCTATTCTCACTGATCAAGGAACGAACTTTACATCCTCACAAATGAAGAAAGTAGCAAAGAGATTCCGCATCAAACAATACACCACGACGGCATATCATCCACAAAGTAACGGTTCAATCGAAAGATCTCACCACGTACTGATTGAATATCTCAAATTATACATTGAAAATTCCAGAAATTGGGACGAATGGGTAGAATTAGCTATGTTTTCTTATAATACCTCTGTACACGAAGGAACGAAATTCTCCCCGCACGAATTAGTTTTTGGACATTTAGCCAGAGAACCTACTGGTGAAGTAATAATCGAAGAGAACATGGAACCAACATACGCAGAATATCTCGAAGACCTGTTCGATAAAATTAACACCGTACAACGAATGGCAAGAGAAAATTTAATAAAATCCAAACTAAGATCAAAAGAATATTACGACCGACGAATCAACCCCCAGGATTTTAAAGTAGGAGATTCGATATATTTACTAAAAGAACCCAGTAAAGGAAAATTCTCCGATCAATATACTGGACCATATAAAGTGCTAGAAATCCTGCAGAACCAAAACGTCAAGATTGAAGTAAAAGGGATTCCGCGAACAGTGCACTTAAACAAGCTAAAACTAGCGCATAATCGAAATAAACAATGAATAAAAGTGATTTCAGTGGGCAACGTAGTGCAGTAGTGTATGTTGTAGTGCTGTTTGTCGAATAATACAGATATCGAACACCTAAAAGGAAAAAGGGAAAATTATTATATGTGTTTCAATTATTGCTTAAATATAAAACGTGTTAACTCAATGAACAATTAACTAGTGAAAGTGAAAGTTACCTTGTGAACAAGTGATCAACATACAAGAAAGTGTACGTGCAAGTATAGGTTATGGATCGTTGTTCGTGGAACATAATGTACGACAGCTACCTAAAATAAATGAATAAATTAGTCTCAATTGTCTCAGTGCAAAATACGAGGTTACTAAGTGTTATAACTATATTGTGGATAAATCAAAAGGAAGTGTGACACTGTTCGTGGAATAATACAGATAGGGAAAACCTAAAAAAGAAAAAAAAAGGAAAATTATCATGTGTACTCCAATTATTGTTTGAATATACAACGTGTTGATTCAATAAAATTAAAAGAGTGAAAGTGAAAGTTACCTTGTGAACAAGTAATCATCATACGAGAAGGTTTACGTGCAAAATAGGTTATGGATCTCTGTTTGCGAAACACCATGTACAACAGCCAGCTGAAAAATAAATGAACTAATTAACTTCAATTGCCTTAATGCAAAATACAACAGTACTAAATGTTATAACAATACTGTGGAAGCATTGCACTGTTCATCGAACAACACAGATGGCGGAAACCTCAAAAGAAAAGAAGCTTATTACAAGTGCTCCAATTACTGTTTGAATGGGAAACGAGCTAGTTCAACGAATAACGAAAACAGTGAAAGTGCAACTTACCTCGTGAACAATCAATCACCATACAAGGAAGTGTACATGCATGGATTTCGCAGATTAACAAGAAGAAATAAAATAGCTGATAAATATAGAAAGTGGTTAGAAAATAATTAAGATAGATTAATTGAAAGTAAAAGGATATTTTATTATGTATTAATCTACGTAGCATTGTTATATTATTATATCTAACATGTAGAAGTGGATTTTGTAATGCACAATAGCGGTCGCACACACAATGCATTATACACATATTAAATTAAATGAATTAAACAGTACCTTTATAGCCACAGATATAAGACGATTGAAGACAACCGTAGTAAGTATCCAAGGCTTATCGAAGAATCGGATGATGTTGTGGGAATGATCTAGGTAAGTGATGCAGCATCGAAAGAGTAGAATCTGGAGAATTACAGACAATGTTAATCTAACAAATAGATTTTAATCACTAATAAAGAAACTAATTCATATCATACACAAAATAATAGCAAATAGCAAGTACAAGCAATAATAAATTAATAGAAAAGAATGAGAAAGGTCAATAAACACAGAAGTAGGTTAGAAATTAATCAAGATAGACTAACTAAATATTAACAACATGACTGAACTCGGTGCAAAAGAATAAAGTTACGCTACACAAAATATCTGGTAACACAATACACAAAAAACATTAACTAAATTAAACAAGACTTATATAAATGCAAGTCACGTATAATCAAAACAATGACTATCGAAATTCGATAACAATACAATCCATGCTATCACATTAAGGTAGCACACGGTATTGACACACACAATATCATGAAACACAAAACAATATTACAAAAACATTACTAAGTAAAATTATAGTGATTAACAATTAATTAACTATTTCAACGACACGCTACTGTTGACATTAAACCAACGCCATACCAAAGATACACGCGAGCGGCCATGTTGAAAAATTCGTCGCGCTCAAATACAAATAATAGCCAATAGAATGAAATACAGCATCATAATAGTAATATTAGGTACTAATAAAAAAAAAAACAACAACAAAAAAAAGGGGAGAGAGTTAAGGAAAATACATATAATAAATAACAACTAACATAATCATAACATATTATATATATTATATTATATACAGAGATACAGTATTCATACAAGGAACAGGTCCGAATGAAACATATATATATAAAAAAAAAGAAAAAAATATATATAATATATATATATTAACTATTTTTGTATGTGTGTATAGAACTGATGGCGAATTCATCAACCATTCTCTGAACGACGGATGGAAGAACATGTAGATGTTGTCCAGACGTTTCACGAGGAATCCAGAGAGCATTTTGAATCTCTGCAGAAAATCCTTCCATGCATGTTCGTTTACAAAAATCTGACAGACATCGAAAGAATTTTTTTTTTTAGTCCAAGGAATAGCAATCCGTACCGTAGAACTGTAAAGCACCTGTACGCCACTCACGAAACCAAATACTTTTGCTATCCACCTGTAAACAAATGACATTTATAACTATGCATATAACTTTCACCTAATGTTTAACAATATATACATACACGCATGTTGTAAAGTAGGCGATATCTATTGATAATCTAAGTGACTCGTAAAATAAGTCGTCATATTTACCATTGCACGCACATATATATATATATATATATATATATATATATATATATATATATATTCAAAGACAAGCTATAATTGAAATAAAAAAAAATAATAATAAAAAAAAAACAACACACAAAAAACATATAAACTTTTTTTTATATATTAATAATAATAATAAAAGGTTATTCTTATTTCTAATAAACCCGAGAGTAAGAAACCATTTAATAAATTGTTGATAGGAAGATGAACTGCCTAGTCATCGTACTCACCCTCATCAAAATAACACACGGCCTGGTAGGATATGACTGCAATGGCAACCACCTCAATGTTACCACTATCTCTCTAAACTCCATCGGGGACTGCAGCATACAGCCTACATTGACTGAAACCCAAGATATTTATATACAATTACTTCAACTCTCAGAATTTGAATTTACCAACGTAAGGCAATGCAAGGTGCAAATAACTCGAATTGTATATTACTGTGGCATGCACTCTCACACGTCGGCAGTGCATAACGGATTCGCCGAATACCTCCATGAAACAACCGCCCAACAATGCGCAAGGATGCACCAAGACGGCACGTTTTCACTCGGACCACAAAACCTTATAGTTGGCCTAAAGGATAATGCAACAGAAACAAGGTCGCTTGTCCTAGCCGGCAAGCTAACAGACGACGGCAGCTGCCAGGGAACACAGTATGTAGAGCCATACGGGAGCTGGGAAAAGGTCGTCGTACAAGCAACAGTGAGGATAAGTTTAAAATCAGCAGTCGTGCCAGTACGGATCGAGGAGAACAAAATTCTACTGAAATCAGGAACGGTATGTACCTTTAGCGAAGGAAACTGTCTAGACGCTGAAGACGGATACACTTATTGGCAACCACAACCACCCTCACCATGCAAATTTGATCAGTACGATGTGCTATATGAAGGAATTGCTACAAAGATCCAAGAAATAAAAACCAACAGAGAATCAGCACAACCAGTTTACGCACTAACAACGCAGGAAGTAACATTTGCACTGACTAAAACCGGAGAACAGCCACTGTGTGGATATACCCTACTATCCACCGAACATCCCAAATTGTTCCTGTTAGAAACAACAAGAGGAAATACGTTCATCTCCAAAAGAAAGACAGCAGTCGAAAACTTGGACATATTCGCATACGTCAACTCAAAATTCATTTACGTAGAGAAACATATTAAACGACAAATGACAACATTGTACCATGATATATTGACACAAAGATGTACCACGCAGAAGAAACTAATAGAGAATGCTTTAAGCTTAGCAATCTTACTGCCCGATGAATTTGCATATACCATAACCAAAACCCCAGGACACATGGCCCTGATCGCAGGAGAAGCAGTCCACATAGTCAAATGCATTCCGGTACAAGTAAAGGTACGACATACAACAGAATGTTACTCGGAGCTACCCGTTTGGCAAGGGAATCGCACCGCATTTTTAACGCCAAAAACACACATTCTAACGCAACACGGAATCCACAGAGAATGTAGCGCGGTATTACCTACACTATACAATATCGACGGACTCTGGCACAAATTCGTACCAAAACCCATGGAAACAATTGCACCACAGGAACTCCGCCCGGATGTACGTCAAACGTGGCAATATTCAGCACCATCGTCGTTGGCCACGAGCGGAATATACACCCAAAAGGACCTTGATGCACTTCGGGACCACGTCATGTTCCCGGCAGAAAAATCTGCAGTTTTGAACACATTGGCCAGAGGAGCAACAGGAAAAACAATCGTCCCTGGAACAGTAAACATTCTGGGAATGATGGTCGAAAACACATTAACGACAATAGTAAAAAATACCATATCAAGCTTATGGATTGGTTTTATGGAATTTGGAACCGTCAGTGCAGCAATATTTGGAATACTTGTAATATTTAAACTAATCAAGACGATAATAGATATAGCCATACATGGATACCAGTTACGTGAAACTTACGGATGTGGAATCGCCCTATTAGGAGCAATATGCGGCTCAGTTACCCACCTGCTACTATACCTCAAAAGAAAACGAAATATCGATGATCAAACAGCACAACCTCAAGGGAGGCCGGCATTCGTGCGATTGCCTTGGAGAGTGACACCTCGAGCATTTTCGTCAATCGTATTTTGCGCCTAAGATTATTTTTACGCTTAGTAAAGAGTTATCTCGTTGGCCGTGGATTCGTTTGAACCCAACAAACACATTGTTAATAGTGTACATTAAATACATTATTCGTAAATCATATTATTCATTAATCTTACTATTCGTTAAGCTTATTATTCATTAGACTTATTATCTGTTAAACTTAATTATTCGTATAATTTATTATTTATTAACTTCATTGTTCATCAAATTTATTATTCATTAGACTTAATTAATTTTTTAATTAAGCTTTGTGATAGTCTTGTATATACGCGTACATATTGTCACGTCCCGCGCTCCGCACGCGCCGTAACGAGAACAAGAAAACTATCCCATGCAAAACGCGCGAATAAAGATTTGAATGCACAAACGAACACACGGCGCTACGAAACTAAAGGAAGGATTAACAAGGCGAGGGCAACTAATAAATCCAATCAGTATAAAAAGAAATAATAAATGAAACCAGCCAACGGATTGAACGAGTTACGAACCAAACAAATAAACCGGGAAATAAGAATAACTACAAAAGGGGAAATAATTGAAACACCAGATATACATGTATATATAAATATATTTTAATCAATCAACTTGGAGAGTTACATATAAATATAAACATATATGCTAGACATGTAATGAACTAGTAAATACTAGAGTTAATGCTTATAATACTATGCAACAAATACAATATTATCAATTTGTTACGACCGTTCGCGGAGAGACGCGGTCGCGAGGAAAACGCGTCAGCGAGAGGCGTAAATTCTCGCTACGATTCGGTGAATCGACGCCGCGAAGTAGTCGTTTCCCTGTTTCGATTAAGATAACAGAGGTGGTTAAATGAATATGACACAGTAGTAAGTTATATTTCACCGTTTATTCCAACAACTTATAACGAAGACAGTTACGCTGATGCGTATGCACGAGATGAGCGAGTGACTGATCTGCGGGTGTGTATACCCGGTGGAAGGATGTTGACCGTTCGAAGGATGTAAAATCAGTACTGTACTGGGAGACGATGATGTGTCGGAGGAAAGCTAAGGATGGGTGTGTCTAGCGCACGGGACCATCGGATTTGTTGGTGCCGATGTTATTTAGGAGAGTGAGGGAATAGGCTTCGTTTCTAATTGGTTAAACGAAGGATCTTAACCGCCCTCGAGAGAAAGTGGTTAGTGAGAGGACAGTTGCAGCGTACGTGCGAAAAACCAACTTTCCTTAGTTAAGCCGTGGTAGACAATAGTCTTTGGAAATTCTTCCGAACCAGATGTTTGTTTTGTTTGAAGGACCTTTCCTAGGAAATCTATGAGATTTATGGAAGGTCCTTGAAACTATGGAGGATACGCTGCGAGTATCCGAAGACATCTGGTTGCCACATTGCCCGCGGTGTGTGGCCTCGGCTAGGTAGAGTGTTACGCGACGTAACATACTCCCCCCGTCGAGAGGGTACCGATCAAAAGGAAATTTTGGGTCCCTAGGGAAAGGATCCTTGGAAATTTTGGGAACATCCTCTAGTACCTTAGCCTAGATTTTATTATAGTTGTAATTGCTTAAGATTTGTAATAAGCGAGATTGGCTTCGAGGTGACAATTGGTCGCCGAACGTAGCCACGGTCACGAGATAAACGTTTTGCCTAACGGAGGTCTGACGAGTGGTTGTATGGGTTTTCCGAGAAGTGTGATTGTGGCGGCATGCGGCCTCGAGAGCGGGCCTAGCCACGTGTGAGGTTACCTCGGAGGTGCCGATACAATGGGACATACATTGTATCAATAACCAAACTCCAAGCAGAAACTGCCTAGCAACGGCGTTCGGAACTTTCTCGATGCTTCTAACGAGTGCGTATCAAATTTCAGACGAGGCCGGCATTCGTGCGATTGCCTTGGAGAGTGACACCTCGAGCATTTTCGTCAATCGTATTTTGCGCCTAAGATTATTTTTACGCTTAGTAAAGAGTTATCTCGTTGGCTGTGGATTCGTTTGAACCCAACAAACACATTGTTAATAGTGTACATTAAATTCATTATTCGTAAATCATATTATTCATTAATCTTACTATTCGTTAAGCTTATTATTCATTAGACTTATTATCTGTTAAACTTAATTATTCGTATAATTTATTATTTATTAACTTCATTGTTCATCAAATTTATTATTCATTAGACTTAATTATTTGTTAAGCTTTGTGATAGTCTTGTATATACGCGTACATATAATCTCGGCTTTGTGAAACGATGGCTAGTCCACGCGAAGAGTTGTCACGCGCCCAAAATTCCGATTTTAACCCGACATATATTTTAAATAACTCAGAGCGGTCGGAGCCTATATCGTATCGATAAAGTTTGGACCCACGTAAAAATAAGTATAAAGCTCAGGAGTTTTGTCGTTTGGGTATTCAATTGTGTGTTCACTATCGTTACTACTCGCACTCCGCACTCGTAGTACAGATCGACAAATTTTTACAATTTGTTAATTTATCAACCACGGTTGATCATTTTACAATCCACAGGAAAATGATAACATGCTCGATATTCTAGCTCGTGTTTGAAGATACATAAAAAATATATATTTATACACTTCCTATACTACATATCTCATTGAGCATGTGAAAACTCGCTAGTAGAACGCTAGTAGTAGGTTATGAAAATACATCTAATTCATAAATATATTGTGAAAATTATGTAAAGAAATATAAATAGAAGATAAATTTGAGATAACAAAATGATAGCACGCGCCATACAAAATATATGTCGGGTTTACATTAGAATTAGGGTTAGGGGCGTGAAACGAATCTTCGTTTGGGTTACACGTTGTCGTTATGCAATGGAGAAGACATTGACTAGTGCAAATACGATTATTATAGAACCGGACAAGTAACCGCAGTAATTAGGTGCTCGAGAAACTAATGACAATGATCCTAGGTTCAATAACGAATCCGCGGTCGACGGGATGATAGATGAACGTACTCACAAAATCTAAGTCGGACGCGTAATATTCACTGGTCGTAAAGAGTTACTCCTTTCATCAATGAGATCGCGAGAAAGAATGTCTTTCCCGTCCCGATCATGCCACAGAGGAAAACTATAATGGGGTGTGTCTAAGGACACGAGATCATCGGAATCGTCGAGAAAAGCCTTCGTTCAGAAAGTAAGGGAAATTGGCGTTGCTGCTAATTGATCAATCTCCATATCGGTGGTTAGAAAAAGATGCTAGCCGCCCTCGAGGGAAAGTTGCTAGTGGGAGACGCCGCTCGTTGAAAAATATGTCTCCCCTATCTTCCCGTAGTTGGGACAAAGACTGTTTGTCTGTTTGAAGGACTTTAGTTAACTAAACCTTAAGATTTATAACGGGCCCTCGAGCTAGCCGAACATGTACTGCGGAGACGCATCGACATCTGGCAATCATCTTACTCGAAGAATAGGGTCTGCGTGTGGCGAGCTACGGGACAGAGACCGTTGGAATGTTTACTGTCGCGTGTCGCCAGGAATATTTCTTTTAAGGAGAGCTATAGAATTACTCCATACCTTTGTTAGACAAAGCGTTCATCCCGTGACCGCGGCTACGTTCGGCGACTGGCTGTCGCCTCGAGCCCAAGTTCATTATCACAACTCTCGAACAATTACAATCGGATTGAATAACTACAATTGTTTAATTACAGCTATAGTAGACTCTAGGTTACAATATTGCGGGATTATCAAAAATTCCAAAGGCTCCGGTGTTCTTTCATCTCCGACATATATAATTCGTGACATCCTTGTAAAATCTAGACATGATTCTTTTGTTAGTTTTTCGTAATTGTATCACAATTTTAAGATTAATTAAACGAATATTTATTAATGATTTTAACACCGAAAATAACGATTATTATACTGCGAATTTTTATATGAATACAGTATGTTAGAATATGTGAAATATAAGGTCCGGCCAAATAACATCAACAAACGAAAAACAGTTTTGTACGAAGAAAAACAAGAAGGACATAAAGAATAATACACTTTGTTTTCGAGAAAATTGATCTTGGAAATCTGTTTGAAACATGTAAATTTGGTTAGTCTCCGACTAAGTAGACGGAAGTTATTCTACCTGCAAAAATAAGAGAAAAATGTGGAATAAAATCTTTCCGTATGAAGCTTCATTTTCAAGAAAATCGAATTTCTTCGTGCTCGGTTGATAACACTGTTCGACACATATTTAATTTTGCAACCTTCAATAGGCGATTCTTGTAGACTTTTGCGAGCCACACTCGAATTTGCAAACCGTTTTTTCCTATAACTCACAATTTTTGAAAAAGTCAATTTTGAAGAAAATCGGAAATTTTCAACTTTGGAAATATTTTATCTCCTTATAGTAGCAGCTATTGAGTTACGGCTGAGACAAAAAAATTCTGTGGACTCTCCCGAATAAAATGATATGTATTGTTATTGCACTATGAACATTTAAACATGTTTAAATAATTATTAGAGCGAAAAAGCATCTCAGACGCAACATTTGTTCTTACATTTCTCAGTTTATTCAAAAAACTAAAGGTCTAGGAGAAAATGTAACTACAATACGCGATACAACAAACACTTCTGCTAAGGCAAGCATCATCTACCGTATTTCATTTGCGATATAAAAGCACAACTCACGATGGCTTGTTCGCCATTCGGTAGAACGGAACCGCTAAACGCACATAGCTCTACTTTCATCGAAAATATTAACATTATCAAGATTTTTAGATTTCTTATATCGCTACTTGGTATTGATGGTGGCACAACTAAAAAGAATTTCGAATTTGCTTTTATTGAATAGCAAATCTACATTATGCTTTTCTTTCTATCATATAAAACGGTAAATTTAAAATTCCGTCAGTTTTGCGCTACAGGACAAAATTATTAGGTATCGCCCTGACCTTAGTTTTACGATAATAATTTCATATCTTCAGTTGTTTGCGACACTATAAGTGGAAGGTCATACTGCTTTCGCGAATAATGGTATATCTTGTGTTTAGTCAGTCTGATAATGTTATTGAAATGACTCGTTGAAATTCTCTTCGAAAATTTTAAAAAGCCTCTTCTCTAAAATTTACCTTTTTGCGAATTGCGATATATGTTTCTGCTTCATCGATTGAAAAATATTTACTGAAAAATATTCCGTCAATTTTGGAAGTTTATTTTCAAACTCTTCTTTCTCATTCATTTAAAAATTCCCTTTCTCGAGCTCTGCATTCGAATCTCTCCGACGCTTTGACATTTCACAAATAATAATTTGTGAATCATATACTTGTAAATAATAATTTGTCACGACAGTCGTAGTTTTCTGATAGTTGTGAGATAAGTACCGAGGATCATAATCCTTCTACCAGAAGGTTCATCGTCTTCTCTGCTCCGTGGCTGGTTCTTTCTAGAGCATCGTTAAGCCAGTTTGAGAATTTCTTGTGACATTTGCTCTCGAAAGTACACTGAAATTGTGCATCCATTTGAGAGTTTAAGTTAGAAAAATTTACCAAATGTCCAGCTGAACAAATTCTAAAGTACAAATTGAATATTAAAAAAAAAAAAAAATTTGAGTGCAGCTTGAAAGCTTGTTATCACACAACACTCTCAGAATCGTCTATTTGAGATTCGCTCGTTCGTTTGTCCGTCTGTTCTACAGTTTGTTTCGAAATACAAGTGAGGTGAGATAACGACTGAACGAAAGGCTTTGTGCTCTTATATTTGCGTACAATTACATACAATTGGGTGTAGAGATAAAATACGGATAATGTTACGCCACGAGGCTTACCACAGGCTGTATTTTCTAACCGTCGCTCGCGGTCCTACAACGTCGCAGACGGATCGTCGCGACTGCCCGGCAAACAAACATTGTAGTGGCAAGCGCATGGTTCATTAAGCAGGGCGACCTCCAGAAACATCGACTCGTGGCCGTTATTTTACCTCGCGTAAAAGAATGTGGCGTGATCCGAACGTAGTGGGGGTCGCCTTCCAGAAAAAACGAAAATAATCGAAGGGAGTTCAGTTCCTTCTGACGAGTCAAACGTGACACTTCGACAAATCTGACGAGCAAACGAATTTATCTAGAGATATCGCAAAGTCGAGTCAAATTTCTGTAACATCTTCATCATATTATTGTAAAATATATTGTTCTATGTTAACCTGTTAATACAGTGTTACATTCATTAAACCACCTCTGTTATCCTAAACGAAATAGGGGAACGACTATTTCGCGGCGTCGATTAACATCATCGTAGCAAGAATTTACGCCTCTCGCTGACGCGTTCTCCTAGCGGCCGCGTCTCTCCGCGAACGGTCGTAACAGATAAAGTAGGATAAACAGAGATAGTCGCCTCTCACTCTCCACTGGAGTTGTAGCATGGAACGCCGTAACAACTGAGAGTCTCCTCTCGAGCTCAAAGGTTAAGGGCACAGAGCTATCGGCGATGTCAATAGTTTTCAATAGAAGACAAGGGAGCTTAGTCAGCGAGTTTAAGCGAACGTCTCTTTTTACCTAGCAGTTAAATAATATTTCAATCTCCCGTAATACCCATTCGCTCTATCACACCTACATATATTATGAATAAAATATAAGAGTTAGGTTCACGTTAGGGCATCGATCCGGTAGCAACTGACGCATATGTCGCTTTATTTTTAATTAAGATGTGACGATATGACTTTATGATTTACAGTTTTGCCCTCCTTTTGAGATAACGGCTACTTTAGAATAAGACTAAACAAAAATACATAGATGTTTCGATGACAAACGATAGCGATATGAGTATTCAGCGCCTTAAAAATTAATTACGGCAGAGAATTTTTTAGATTAGAAACTAAAAGTAGAATATTAAAGTTTGTGTTTGTAAGATCAGAAAAGTATTACATTTTTCTGAATATTTCTTTTCATTATTTTCTATCATTTTTCATTCGTTATTTTGTTTTATATATTAAAATGAATACAATAAATAATACAAACAAACTTCCGAATAAATAAAAATATAAACCTATTTCACTCCACAATTCAAAACTTCTAAAGTGTACTTTATTTTCTACTCTAAAAAGCTTTTCAAGACATTCAGATATTCTTCAGATATTAGTTCCTATCAGTACATACACGTCGCTATTAACAAAATGTTTATGTATTTCCACTACCCTTGTTCTAAAATAGCTATTATTTTGAAAATTTGTAAAAAAATCTTTTAATCCTTTTAGGAGATGTATGGCTAAACTGAGATCGCAGGTGAAATTAAATTTTCGATGTTCTGTAAACTTTTGCTAGCACTAAAGATAGCAAACAACAATTCATGCCAAATAATTGTGGACGAAATAAATTCAAAATTAATTTCATACACAAGCAAAGCACGCGATTCACTGTTGATTTGAGAATCTTCTGCTCCTTCACTTAATTTTTCTAGTGCACCTTCATTAATCTCTAAAAAGCTGGCATTTTGCCACTGAAATTTTGAATTTGTATACAACTTACATATTGCACAAACTTTGCAAGTTTGTTCCTGAAGTTCGGCCATGGCAAATATCACTCAGGACCAGTTTACTGGATGATTGCACCGAATGAACCACTGGTCTCCAAAACGGTCTGACAATTATTATTACACTAGAAGTAATTTTTAGCATGATAAAGTAATATATATGCTTGTTACATGTTTCTTATTCAGGATAACATCTCAAATTTGATTTATTTCGCTTATTTCCTTTATTCGTAGAAAGTGCTTTGTATAAACAAATATTAATAACACTTATATCCACTAATTTGCAAAAATTCAGAACTGTGATTGATCGATATTCATCTTGCGTGGCATGTGACACAGAAATGTAAACTGTTCGTCTGAATACGCATATAACATACACACACGTTATAAAATATAATGTTTATATCAGTCAGTATCGTTTCATTACCAGTCAACTCACCAAAAATAGAATTTGTTTCTACTTTGTGCACTCTTCTGTTTGGATGATCACTTTCGATGAAACGCGGATGAAAATTTCGATGAATATCTCAAAATGAAAAGGAGTATATTCGGATTATGGATCGCAGTAGTTCTCACGGATGGTTCTCGACCGATCGGACTAGCTCTTTCGCTATTACGGGCGACTATAGTCGCCCTGCGTAAGACATCTCGTATTTTACATACAACGAGTATTGTACAAGCCTTCATTAGCAATAAAATGGTGAGACAAGAGGGCATTGTATATGTTGTCCTCTTTCCGCAATGAAAAATTTGTTGATACGAAACGTCTTTATCGCACGCAAAAAATGATTAAAAAACTGAAGTGTGTTATCAATTATAATCGATTGATGTGGAGCGAATCGCGATACCAGTGCCAGATTTGTGATGTTGTCCTGTGTGTAACACCATGTTTCGAAAAATACCACACGCAATTCCATTATTAAAAGCTATTCGTATCCATACAATTATATTATATTATATTATATTATTATATTCTATAATGTTATTTGTTTTCAAATTGTAATTAAAAGTGAGTATGTTAAGAAGTTATAAATACCCTGTTTTGAGGAAAGCTTTTTTCTTCGAAAAACACCGTCAGAGCAGCTTGGTTTGCAGTGAGGCGTAAACGCGGTTGCTGATGTCACGTCGATTCGGGGTAATTTCACGTTCCGCACGTAAGGTGAGAGATTCGCACTTCAATTATGATCGTTATTACAAATTTTATTAGAAACTGACAGAGTAACGATACAGAATGTTTTAACAGAACAGAATAGAATGTCGAGTACTGACTTGGGAGGTATTTTTATATCAAGGGTTTGGTTCCTGTGGAGGGGTTATCGCTGGATGCCGGACACATAGAGATTCCGTTACTGCTTAGTTACTGCTTTGATGGCTAAGGTATGTGAGATATAATTATCCTTTCGCTGCATTCCCACGGTCACCGTGACATTCCCCCCTCCTTAGCTTCGCTTTGCTCCGCTAAAGCGTAAGGCTCTGATGGGGCTTCTAAGTTGAATGATACCCTCATCTTCGTCTTCGGTGATATTTCGGAAGGTGACCGTCCTTGGTACTGTTGATGTTTGATCGATCCTGTTTACACGAGCGGTAGGGCAGAGTATTTTGATACATACATTTTTAGGAAGTGATCGGCGTAGATATTCGAATATTACATTTGTACATTACATATGTCGGGTTTACATTAGAATTAGGGTTAGGGGCGTGAAACGAATCTTCGTTTGGGTTACACGTTGTCGTTATGCAATAGAGAAGACATTGACTAGTGCAAATACGATTATTATAGAACCGGACAAGTAACCGTGGTAGAGTAGGTAATCGAGAAACTAATGACAATGATTCTAGGTTCAATAACGAATCCGCGGTCGACGGGATGATAGATGAACGTACTCACAAAATCTAAGTCGGACGCGTAATATTCACTGGTCGTAAAGGGTTACTCCTTTCATCAATGAGATCGCGAGCGAGAATGCCTTTCCCGTCCCGATGATGCCACAGAGGAAAACTATAATGGGGTGTGTTTAAGGACACGAGATCATCGGATTCGTCGAGAAAAGCCTTCGTTCAGAAAGTAAGGGAAATTGGCGTTGTTGCTAATTGGTCAATCTCCATATCGGTGGTTAGAAAAAGATGCTAGCCGCCCTTGAGGGAAAGTTGCTAGTGGGAGACGCCGCTCGTTGAAAAATAGGTCTCCCCTATTTTCCCGTAGTTGGGACAAAGACTGTTTGTCTGTTTGAAGGACTTTAGTTAGCTAAATCTTAAGATTTATAACGGGCCCTCGGGCTAGCTGAACATTACTGCGGAGACGCATCGACATCTGGCAATCATCTTACTCGAAGAATAGGGTCTGCGTGTGGCGAGCTACGGGACAGAGACCGTTGGAATGCTTACTGTCGAGTGTTACAACTATTTCCTTTTTAAGGAGAGCTATAGAATTATTCCATGCTTTTGTTAGACAAAGCGTTTATCCCGTGATCGCGGCTACGTTCGGCGACTGACTGTCGCCTCGAGCCCAAGCTCATTATCACAACCCTCGAACAATTACAATCGGATTGAATAACTACAATTGTTCAATTACAGCTATAGTAGACTCTAGGTTACAATATTGCGGGATTATCAAAAATTCCAAAGGCTCCGGTGTTCTTTCATCTCCGACACATATATTGTTCCTAATCCTAGGACTACGATTCCTAATATTTGTAGTGTGGATATGCCATATTCCTTCAGTGAATTTATGCGTCGCTCAAATTGAAGGGTACTGATTTGTGTTTGTAATGCATCGAGGTTGGCTTTATATCGATTAAAATCGTGAGTTACCTTTGGAGCTGTTTCTAATATTTTCTCTAATATTGGAACATCTGTTTCTTCGAAGCTGTATATACTATTCTTAAATTTGGTTTCGTAAGAGATATTTTTACGCGATCCTCCTATTTTCATGATATTATGATCGTATGTGATTATGCACCCGGTTTTACTGCTAATTAAGCTTGGTTGTCTAATTTCTAGGATTTTATGTGTCTTACATAACACGTCGATTTGTACATTTTTCGCAGGAATAATAATATAATGGTTTTCCTGTTTTGATGTCTAAGGTATATGAGATATAATTATCCTTTCGCTGCATTCCCACGGTCACCGTGACACTGACGACCTTTCTCGGACACCGTGCACTATTTTGGCACGGCGGCACGTTCAGTGGGATTGCCGCGCCGAAGAGGCCGTCCGAATGATCTTCCGGAAATGCTCGCGTTTATAACACGCTCGACTATTGAGAACACGATGGACATAGAAAATGAAATGCATTATTACAATTATTGGAAAGATGCCGTCAGAAATACTAATGTCCTGATTCTAAAACAGTCTCTTATGTTCGGAAGTATATGTCATAAAATTGCCTATGAAAATCCTCGCGTATTTATTCTTTTGGACGAAACGTAAATGAAACGACTTTTACAGCTTACAATTTTTTATGTACAGTAAAGTGAGTAAAATTGAATATTTATATATTTGTCGGGTTATCATTAGGATTTAAGGCGCGTAATTTGGCTTCAGGTTCCCCCGATGAATTTCCTAACGAAGATGTCGGCTGATCGTTGTAAGGAAGAACTCTCATTTCATCATAAAATTGGTCCTCCGTCTTGATATTATTTGCGAGCGTTAGTCGTCGAAAGCGTTGATCTTGTGAGCTTAGCATATAAAGGGCAAAGGCATTGATTACTTCGGGCATCGTTAGATCTTGCAACTTCATCTGCAATATGGAACGGAGGCGACTACCATAAGCTCCTGGGGTTTCGGTCTCCGACGGTCGTTCTCTGGATATCCTTATTAACGCCGAGGCGGCTGTCTCTCTGCCACCAAAACGCGAAAGGAATTGTTCCTTAAACGTTGGCCAGGAAAGCTTTCCACCGCGCACTATTTGTGAAAGCCAATGCGCAGCAGACCCCTTTAGGGCGCGATTTAGAGCGGAAAGTAACGCACTATCTTGTATCGGGTAGTCTTTCAAAATCACATCTGTATATGAGCACCACGCGGATGGATCAGCGCCCGTGCCTTCAGGGTCAAAACGTGGTAACGTTACATCCTTAGGTTCCGTACTCGGTCTTTGCTCCCTCGGCTGAGTTATCCGGTCCATGATTTTCATGAGTTGTTCCAAGGTGACACATGGGCTTGATCCCACTTCTGATATCGGGTTATCATTAGGATTTAAGGCGCGTAACGATTCTTCGTTTGAATTAGCCATTGTTTTACGAAACAGAGAATATATTTACGCGAATAAACAAGATTTTACAAAATATTATGAATAATGAGTTTAATAAATGATAAGATTAACAAACGATAAGTTTAACTAATAATTAGATTAAAGAATAATAAGTTTAACGAACAATAAGAGGAACGAATAATATGTCTTACGAATAATAAATTTAACGAATAATGAGATTAACGATTGATAGGTTTTACGAATAATGAATTTAATTAACGCTATTAACAATGTTCCGGGGTTCAAACGAATCCACGGTCAATGGGATAACTCTTTACTATGCGTAGAATAATTTTAAACACAAAAATACGATTGCTGAGACACTCGGTAAATTGCTCGATGTATCACTTTCCAAGGCGATCACACGAATGAATATCTGATGAAAATCTTTTTCGCTATACGACTGCATTTGTTTGTTATATGCTCGCTGGAGGCATCGAGAAGGTTCCAATCGTCGTTGCTAGGCAGTTTCTGTCAAAAGTTTGTTGTATACTCTTTGGAAACATCGAGAAAGATCCAAACGCCGTTACTAGGCAGTTTTTGTCTGGAGATTGATTCCTAATACAACGTGTGTCCCATTATATCGACATCTCTAAGGTACAATTCTATGTGATTTCTAGGGAGAACAATACAACCGATCCACACCTTCGTCAGGTAAAACGTTTATCCCGTGACCGTGGCTACGTTCGGCGACCAGTTGTCACCTCGAACCCACTTTCGCTTTCACAAATATCAAACAATTACAAATGACAATTGCTTAATTACAGTTATGATAAAATCTAGGCTAAAGCATTAGAAGGCTTCCTCAAAATTGCAAAAGGAAGGCTCCGGTTTTCCTTTCACCTCCGACATATTATTTTAGTGCAGTAGTGATAGTATAATTTTTGTCTATCACAAAATGTACATAAAAATTAATTTGGTAAATTTTTTATGTATTTAAGGATATAAAACATATATAAAATATATTCAAAGCGTACATAATGTAGATCAAGTTTCGCATATTTCTGCATATTTCTGCATATTTCTGCATATTTTTGCATATTTTTTTTATTTAAGTATAAATTAATATTTCAAAACATAAGTAAAGCTAATAATAAGTGAGTTATCGTGTGCCCATATCTTTCATAACAAAATAACTCTGATACATAGATACTTGTTGACACGTTTTCAAACTCTTCTGCTAGTTATATTTTTCTCACTTTTATACACCTTTTTACACTTCTATTAGTTACCATATATACTGCTGCGAATAATTATAAACTCAACCCTATATTCAAATTTTTTATGATACTAAAACAAAAGTTGAAAGGATCGTTTGTATAATTTTATATTATAATATAAAACAAATCTGAAGATAGAACAAACAAAAATTGTCTTCTTTCTGGAAAAAATTAAATTTTCTCTTAAAATTGTGTTTTTGGCTGTGAAACAATATAAATTCAATGTTAATTTTGTTATCCTTTTATTTAATATTTAGTGGATGTTCCCTTATTTTTTATTTCTTCTATGAATCTGTGAGGTACACTATGCACTTATTTATTTAAAAAACAGGAGAGGTATTATCCAAACAAATTATTGCTTTTTTTTATAATTTAATGTATATATTAATTTACATTATGCTGCTTTTGTAACATTCGTGCTGCTTTTACGAGCCAATAATCATCTGGAAAATTGAAACCACTAGCTGTTCTTGCATACAATAAAGTGTAGTATAGATTATTCGAATTAAGTGGTTTCTTATGCCACTACAATCAGAAAAGCACTCAAACGGAAACTTGGCATTCAGCTTCTTTTGGGAATTACAGAAAAACGCTTTAACAGTTTATAAGACTACGACAAAGAAGAATACAAACATCAAAAAATTTAGAGAATTATTAGTTATGAAATTATTAAGGCTGACTGCTTATGTAATGAAATCTTCTATTTAACGTAGATATCATAATATTGTCATCCGAAAAAGTGCTTCTGGACTGTTGAAGTTATCTGATAGAGGAACGCATGGATAAATTTATAATAGAAATATATATTGAAGTAAGCTGAAGTAGAGGTATAGTATATGCTGATCCAGATCCTCACTCTAGCAGTGATACAGTATAATAAAATATAATAGGGAGCAGGTTGATACATTGACAGCAAAGGACATTACCAAAAAATTAACCTTGGTGTGTAACTCTAGCTGAAAGTTACAAGAAACAGCAATAAAGGTCTACTTATAGCTCTTTTGTTTCTAGACCTTGTGACCCAAAAACAACATTTATATTCAAGGACACAATAATATGGACCTCTCCTTTTCGTTAACTTTTTTGCTTCACTAAGTTCTATTTTCACCGTAACAGCGGTGTCCAGGTCACGAGTATACAAAAGAAAAAGATATAGATTTTTTCTAGAAGTAAATACTTCATCATGGACAAAACATTACATTGAAAATAATTTTTAAATAAACCATGTTTCTATATTACTTTTATAACAGTTTAATAGTCTTATTATTGTTGAGAATTGTGGATCTTAGTCGCCGAAATAAACGTATAGCAACACTCGCATTACACGTAGAAATGATATTAAAATAGTTTCATATTTATTTAATATGTGATTTACAAGATATTCGTAGATACACACTGAACGTGTCTCAGTACTCTTTTTGTCTCACCATCATTTTCTCCGTTCTTTTGTTCTACGAGACGCTGCGCACGCACATTCTCCCACACACACTCATACTCACATATATGTGTCACTATTACGCGGCTAATTTGTGTGTAACACACAAAATTACACATATCTCAAAAATTATATCCTGTGAAATATCCTTCCAAATAACTTTCCCACTAACTTATCTCGTAAGTACTTAAATAAGCGTTGTTCGGGATTTTGATGGTAGGGAACACGTCACTCGCATACGAAGAATTATCCACTAAACTGATAGCAATTGAGGCGAGTTTTGTCCGTATAAAAAGTATTGGTGGAGTAGATGGGATAAAGAATATTCTTTCAACCGACTAATGATTAGGAAAAAATGGGATCAGCATGGCGCAACAAATTCCGAGGAAAGCATGATGGCCGTATCAAGGGACGACAACACGACAATGCCAGTATTCGCCCTAAGTAGCCTCCTATCCACTCATAACAGCAAACGAAGTAATTCGTCATTCGACTTGCCGATATTTCTGACTCTGCCATTTATTTTCCGACTAGATTTAATACATTGTTACATTTCATTTTTGTTAGGGAAGTGATACATTTACACTGTACATGAGAGTGTGTGTGTAAGGGTTAGAGGGCGTCAAGGACTCAGTGGAGACAAAAGACTGTTGTCAGATGTTAGAAGAAAAACAATAGACAACGTTAGATCAGAAGGACGGTTTCAAGGTGGGACGACCGAAAGGTCAGAGTGTGCGAGTCGAAAAGTGTGTGTGTTGCGAGAGTCAGAGTTAATCGAGACACCGAAGTGTAGAGTCGGTTGGCAACCAGCGTGCGTGCAAGACGTTCTTAGAGAGGAATATAGATGTATAACTGTTGTATGGAAATATAGCCAATAATTTGTATTCCCAAATCCTCGAATTTCCTTAACATGGTAGCAGAGCGTGGTTACTAGTTTTGCAAGATATTTAGTGCGTGGTTACGATCTTGCGAGTGAGTTTTCAGTAAAGAAAAAAAAGCTTTCAGAAAAAAAAAAAAAATATTTCGAGCACGTAGGAACGCTTGAGTAAGAAAAGAAAAAAAAGAAGAATCAATTAAAATGGAGAGATCGGAAATCATGATACCTATATTCGATGGTGAGGATTATGGAATGTGGAAGCAAAGAATCACGATGTTTCTCAAATATAAGGAATGCGAGGTTGTTACAACTAGAATGAAGAACGAAAGAGACGATGAAGACTGGGACAAAAAGGATTTGAAGGCGATTAATATAATTTATAGTGCAATATCGAACAGACAATTGGAGTATGTTAGGGAAGGAAAAACGGCGTATGATATAATAAAAAGGTTCGATGAAATGTACTTGAAAGAGTCGACGGCACTGCAGATCGTATGCAGAAGGAGATTGGAAAACATAAGACTGGAGAACTACAGTGATTCAGCATCATTCTTTAACGATTTCGAAAAATTAATCAATGAATTAAAAAGTGCGGGCGCACAAGTAAGTGAGAGGGAAAAGCTGAATTACATGCTGAATACGTTACCCGAAGAATACAGCTACATAGCGGACATAATAGACGCATTGAAAGAAGAGAATCAAACGGTAGCGTATGTGAAAAATAAAATAGAGATAGCAGAGAAGAAAAATAAATCCAATCGAGGAGAAAGGCAAACCAACGCCTTTTCTGCAAAAAAGGAAGGATGCTTCAGATGTGGTAGATTAGGACACTTTGCGAGAGAGTGTCAAAATGGCGTCCAAGCGGGAAGCAGTAACGGCTATTGGCATGGGCCAACACGTGGTCGAAACAGAGGAAGAGGGAACAAAGGCAATACGAGCAGAGGACGTGGAAACTTTCATCGTCAATCAACAACCGGCACGGGCGAGCATGGAAACTCAAGAGCAGGCATATGGATAGCAACGGCGCACGCAGCAAACAGCAGTGAGACGAATGAAATAAGGAAGAACGAAATATTGTGGCTATTAGATAGCGGTTGTACCGATCACATAATTAATAATATAAATTATTTCGATAAATCTATCGACCTAAAAGAACCGGTAAATATATATTTAGGCGATAATAGACCGATAAAAGCGACAAAAGTTGGGAATGTTATAAGTTATTTTGAAGCATTCGGAAAACAAAATGAAATAAATATGAGGAAAGTATTTTACGCGAAAGAAATGTCCGCAAATTTGATTAGTTTAGGTAAACTAACAGACAATAAGAATACGGTTATTTCCAAAGGAAATATTGCGAAAATAATAGATGAGGATAATAAACTTACAGCTGTAGCGTTCAAAGAAAATGGGACATATAGAATAAAAAGTATATTGAAAGGGAAGAAGCACTTAGTAAACAGCGCCGAACGTAGTGGTATGAGTAAAAAGGAAAGATGGCATAGGATGCTAGGACACGTAAATTTTAAATATTTAGAGATTTTGGGTAAAGAGCAGCTAGTGACTGGCATACCGAATGAATTTGAAAAGGAATTTTTGAAATGTAGGGTGTGTATAGAAAGCAAAATGCATAACTTACCTTTCAAAAATAATCGAACTAAGGCTAGGGAAATAATGGAAATTATTCATACGGACGTATGTGGTCCCTTTAAGACCACCGGATTCAATGGAGAAAAATATTTCATTTCATTTATCGATGATTATAGTAAAATAGCTAGGATCTATTGTATAAAATCAAAAGATGAGGTCTTTGATTCTTTCGTACAGTTCGTAAATGAAGCCGAAAATTTAACGGGCAAGAGGTTAAAAATATTAAGATGCGATAATGGTAAAGAATATTTAAATAATCGAATTTATAAATTTGCTAGGGATAAAGGTATAAGAATAAATAATTGCCCAACATACGTACATAAATTAAACGGGACAGCGGAAAGGTATAATAGAACAGTGATGGACATGGCGCGTTGCTTGTTAGCGGAAGCGAAAGTACATAAAAGGTACTGGCCGGAAATAGTTTGTACAGCGGCATACTTGAAAAATCGAATATTAGCGAATACTATAGAAAGAAAGACACCTTTTGAAATATTCTTCGGGAGAAAACCAAGTGTTAAAAATCTACATCTATATGGAAGTAAAGTTTTTGTAAGAAGGCCAGAACGAAAAAGAGTTTCCAAATGGGACAAGAAGGCAGATATGGGAATTCTATTAGGATATAGTGAAGTAGGATACAGAGTCTTATTAGGTGGGAAAATAACAATATCTAGACATGTAGAGGTCATAGAGACAGACACTAAATGTATCGGTTTTGAGGAAAATTCATCAGAGGCAGATAGAAATGATAGCGAAGATAACTATTCATTGGTTGGTATGGATAAGGAAGAGTTAGAAGGTAGGAAAGATGAAAATAATAGTAGTATTGAAAGCTCAAACACTCCTAGGAGATCTACACGTATTAAGAAAACTCCAGTAAGGTATCCAGAAAAGGAAAATATTTGCGAGATTCATGCAAATTATTGTAAAGTAGATATCCCTCGTACATTTGAGGAGGCGATTTGTTGCGAAAATAATGAAGTTTGGAAACAGGCTATGGATAAGGAAATAGAATGTCTCTATAAGAATAAAACTTGGAAATTGGTAGAAAGGGTAAAAGGCAAAGAAGTATTAGATGTAAAATGGGTTTACACGAAAAAATCAGAGGACAGGTATAAGGCTAGATTAGTGGTAAGGGGATTTCAACAAAGAAACGTAGCCGATGACATATATTCTCCAGTGGCGAGTAATCAGACCTTTAAGATATTGCTATCATATTGTTGTCAAAATGGATTAATAATTGAGCAAATGGATGTAGAAGCTGCCTTTTTAAATGGTGAAGTAACCTCGGAGGTATATGTAAATCAACCAAAGGGATATGCGGACGGAACGAATAGAGTTTGTAAATTATCGAAAGCGCTTTATGGGTTAAAGGAAAGTCCGAGGGACTGGTATGAGTGTTTTGATAAGTATGTGACGAGATTAGGTTTTAAAAAGAACAATATAGAGCTGTGCCTATATACTTATGGAGAGGGAGAAAATGTTGTTTATTTGTTAATATACGTAGACGATTTGTTGATTTGTAGTAAAAACAAAGGGAAGATACAAAGTGTAAAAAAAAATTATTAACTGATAAATTTGAAATGAAAGATTTAGGTGAAGTAAAAGAATATCTTGGAATAAATATAGAGTATGATTATTTAAAAAATGAAATGAGATTAAGCCAAAAGAAATACATAGAATCATTAGCAAACAAATATAAATTACATAACAGCAAATTGTACTGTACACCTATGGAGACCAACTTAAAAATTGAAAAAGCTGAGATAAATAGAGAGGACATTGGATACAAGAATTTAATTGGCGCATTGCTGTATATTAGTGTAAATACCAGACCCGATATAAGTTATAGTGTGAATTATCTGAGTAGATTTCAAGATTGTTGTAACGAGACACATTTTAAATATGCCTTGCGAATATTGAAATATTTGTACCGGACTAGAGATTTAGGGCTACATTATAAAAGAAATGAAAAATGCGAAACGATAGATTGTTATGTGGACGCTGATTGGGCAGGAGATCATATAGATAGGAAATCGACTTCTGGGTATGTAATTAGATTGTATGGAAATGTAATTGGATGGAAGTCTAAAAAACAAAGGTGTGTGACAAAAGCCTCGACGTATGCAGAGTATGTAGCTCTATCGGAAGCGGTGAGCGAAGTAATGACTATCAGAGAACTAATGAAAATCTTCGATGTAAATGTAGACGATAACCCTGTAAAAATCTATGAGGATAACTCTGGAGTAATGAGTATAGCAAAATACGGAACTTTTACAAAAAATTCTAAACACATCGAAGTTCATTACCACTACGTTCACGGGTACATAAAGGAAAATAAGATAAACATAATAAAAGTAAGTACAGAAGAAAACACTGCGGATATTTTTACGAAGGCACTGTGTAGAGAGAAATTTGAAAGGTTTAGGTCATGGATGAATGTAAAATAAGAGAAATGTAAAGAAAGCGATAAATGTCAAATATTTTGTTAATTCGACAAGTATGTAAATAAAATTAAGTGTACAGTATAAATGTAAGGAGGCGTGTTAGGGAAGTGATACATTTACACTGTACATGAGAGTGTGTGTCTAAGGGTTAGAGGGCGTCAAGGACTCAGTGGAGACAAAAGACTGTTGCCAGATGTTAGAAGAATCCAGGCTAGTCGGTTGGCAACCAGCGTGCGTGCAAGACGTTCTTAGAGAGGAATATAGGTGTATAACTGTTGTATGGGAAATATAGTCAATAATTTGTATTCCCAAATCCTCGAATTTCCTTAACAGAGAGATAACAAAATCCAATTAAACTCAAACAACTGTTTGCACATTGCCTTCATTTTTAAGAAGAAATAATCTTCTAAGGTTAAATTGTTAAATCAGAAAATCCAACAAACGACTTCGGTTAAATATCTTGTACTGCATTTGAATCATAAGTTGGGCTGGAAAACATTAAACACCTAATGGTAATTACAATACTGCCCGAGTAGCCGAGCTAACTGGACGTGCAAAGTAGTGCTTCAGAAAAGTGCGGCAAGTGGGGAAGAGAAAGTTAAGAACGGCTACGCCTATAGCCAAATGGTGGAAACCCGTGTCTTCTATTAAGAAGACTAGCAAACCTACCATGAAAAAAATTACACCAATAAAAATTATAAACAAAGAAAATCGTACTACATATACAAAACAACAGACACATCAAAAACAAGTCAACAAACAAATCAAGGACATGACTGCTCAGCCACAATTGAAGTTGACATGGAAACCAACAAAGAAACAACTCAACAGGACGAAAGATGGAAGGTGGCCAGCTATAACAAAAAAAGAAAAATAACAGGTAATCTAGATACGGAAAAGCAGCGATGGCTGCAAGAATTACCACTAAGAAACTCCTTCAGTTCACTTACGGAAGAAATAGACGACGACCCAGCAACCAAAAACACAACTAAATCAACGAACACTACAAAACCACCACCAATATTTGTCGAGGCCCAGATAATAGACACGCTTATTAATACCAGATCACCAATTTGGATTCAGAAACAAACACTCTACGATAGAGCAAATGCACAGACTTACAAATGAAATAATTCTAACAGTAGAAAACAAACAATACTGCACAACCTTCTTTATGGACATCGAGAAAGCATTTGACAAAATAAACCACGAAAGTCTACTTCAATCAATCAGAAAACAATTCCCGGAGCAGATATACCATTAATTAAATCTTACTTACGCAGCAGAACCTTCCTAGTTAAAATTAAAGACACATACTCTGAAGTTAAAGACATCAAGGCAGGGGTTCCGCAAAGAAGCGTCTTAGGACCAATTCTATACACACTATACACGGCCAACATGCCAACAACTACTAATAGCAAAATACTGACATTTGCGGACGACACAGCTGTACTAGTCAGGCACATTAACCCTGCAACAGCAGTCACATTACTACAAGAACATATTACAAACATAGAAAAGTGGCTTCAAGTTAAACAAATTAAAGCAAACCCCGATAAATGCAACCACATTACATTCATACTGCGAAAACAGATACCACCAAACATTACACTGAACGGCACGCACATAATACAAACAAGGCAAGTCAAATACCTAGGACTCCACTTAGATACACGATTCACATGGAAACAGCATATTAAATCTATAATAGACAAAATACAATTACCAAGGAGACAAATGTATTGGTTAACAAGTTGAAAATCCAAACTAAGCATAGAAAATAAACTAAAAATATACAAAACGATCATTAAACCAATTTGGACTACCACTTTGGGGAACAGCAGCAATGAGCCATATAAGCAAAATAGAGACAATCCAAGCTAAAATTCTTAGATCAATTGTAAACGCCCCATGGTACGTTAGAAACGAGGACATACGGAAAGACCTTGGAATACCAACGGTCAAGGAAGAAATTAGCAGATTCGCAAGAAGGTACAGAGAAAGAATAGCAACGCACCTGAATCGGCTGGCAGCGGAAACGTTCAACACAACCATAGAAAGAAGATTAAAAAGGAAACACCCAGCAGATCTCACAAAGGATATATCTTAACAAACACGAAGATGGTACCCCGCTGGGGGTAGTCACCCACATGTTATATTAGCACGCCGCTATAATATTTTACCAAATGTCCTACTGGACAAATTGTGAATGTGAAATTTTAAATAACAAAAAAAAAAAAAGACTTTTCCAGTTCTATGATAATCGTATTTGCACTAGTCGATGTCTTCTCTATTGCATAACGACACGTGTAATCCAAACGAAGATTCGTTTCACGCCCCTAACCCTAATTCCAATGTAAACCCGACATACATATCTTCGCGGGATAATCCGTGGAAATTTCATTTGAGCCCCGAATATTCGAAATATTTCTTACGATGATGTAGAAATTTTAAACACGTAAACATGAAAAAGGTAATGAAGAATAGGGAGGTTAATTAATTAATTAATTAATTAATTAATTAATTATTATTATTAATTAATTTCTCATATTGTAAGAGCTGTGAAACAGCGTAATAACTCTGTCAGAGGTTTGTTTCCTAAAAGGCTGATGATCGTGACAACGACACGCGACGTAAATAAATTCGCTAGTTCGCATATTTTCGAGTTTTATTGCGTGCAATTAACTCGGCCTCTCGAAAAGTGGGCACGTGAGTTAATTAATCCCTTAACCTACAACGGGATCGGGACAAACGTAAATATTGCGGGCATAGCCCGTAGTATATAATCGGACCAAACGTAAATGTTACAAGCATAGCCCGTAATACGATGATCGAGCCAAATATAATATATAATAGCATGTCTACGTTTTCGGCCCAAAATTCTCGAACGTAAATCATAGGTTAAGAGGTTAAGGGAATCGCGCGAGAGAAGAAGAAGGCGGTGTCGTTAATTAAAAGGATCGCAGATACGTTTTAGTCTTATTACGAATCTGACTGCCTGCCTTAACGGTCAGCAGGAACAATGCAGGAGTAACAAAAGCATGGTCAGCGTTTTCCTCATAAATCGCCTTTTCTAACTCGCTCATACGGAAACGAGAGAATCAGGGATTATTTATTAGGGGTTACTGCAATTATCGTAATGCTTTGTTTCTTTAAATCAATTTCTTCACAAAAAATTTCTTCACAAAAAATTTCTTCACAATTAACTCACTTGGACTTACAAGTAATGTGTGCGTTTCAGAGCCCGACCTTTTGATCGACCGCGCCATACCTCGAGTAAAAATTCATACTGGCTTCGCATCTAGGTGTTCGTTTTCATTCTCGTCTACCCTCTAGCGCCCCCCGCCCGGAGAACGATGCATGCATCGCGTCGCGTCGTTACCAGCGGCGGCCACGAGGAGGCGGAGCTGCCAGCATATAGCTCGGTCCCAGCTGGTTGGCTTTCCAGCCGATTATCTCTGCACCGTCTCGACACCTATTTTATGGTCATCGCCTGCACCGACAGTTCCAGGTTTCCTCTTCGGCTCACACGTTTTGTATTTTGCACAATTTATCTTTGACGTTGTATAAATGCGTTAAACAATAATTTCAACTTGTCGTAATTGGTAATTTAATAAATTCGACGAAACGAACGCGGCTCGTTAGTTCCTCGAGCATCGATTGTTTCTTAATATCCACTCAAGGAGAATAGAATTCGAAGATCACAAGGGAACATAACAAGTTCATTTTGTCGCATTTTGGACGTTACTTGACGCGTAAGTTGGAATGTCCCGTGTCGTACGTTTGGTTAGGTGAAGATCAAATTACGTTCTTCTCGTGGTCTTCAAATTCTGCCATTCTGAAATGTGATCTTTGCGCGCTTGGAAATTGGCGTTTAAATAAGTAACTAAGCCGTGTTTCCCTTATCGACATCGATATACTATATCGATCATGTTACGGTTACATGCTGTGGTTCGCCTATACGTTATTTCCAGTCGTCTCGATGTTTCTCGCGTGAAGCGCTTCGTTGAACAAGCTCAAAGTTCGGCTGGCGTTTTGCGGGCCCTGCACAACGCCTCGTAACTCAGCCCGCCTGTATTTTACATTTATTATCAGACTGTAGCTGTTACGTAACGAACGGGTCCGCGAGTTCGAGCTCGCGCTCGTGACGTACGTGCTACGAAATATTGTACGTATAAGCGATACCGATGCACCGCTTGATCCTGTTCTCTATTTTTACGGACTGTTCGTGCTGCTTGTGGTCGTGCTACTTTATAGCCCAGTTCGAACTCTAACTATGAGCTTCGGGTCGAGATGAGAATCTCGTTGTAACCTACAGGTTCGAAAAAGACTGATAGGCTTTGATCTACGTGGTGGTTGGGAATTTTCATTTGTTTCGAGTTCGCTTAGCTGATAAATAGTGAAAGTGCATTTCTTCAAAAATAAAGAAGAAAGCGAAGTAGATGGAAACGTGGGTCAAATTTGAAATCACTTCTCGGTTATGTGGAGGTTGATTAAACGTGTTGGTGTATATAGTGATGAGACAAGTTAATATTTGGTGTAGTCAAATGTATTTAAAACTATCGGCAGTACTCTTTTAACGATCTCCTTCTAACGAGTTTAAATTCGACTTCGGTTGACGGTTGCGCATAGCGGCGATATTGTTTTGTCCGGAGTTTGTTTATTATCAAGTTTCGTACATCGAGACGGTATCAATGCCCCGAGGCAAATCAACAACATGAGTTACTCTCGATTCGCATCGTCCTATGACTCATGTGCCGCTACAATATGCAATGGATAAAGTGATAAATAGCTTGCGGATGTTTACGCGTCTCTGAAAATGTTAAAAGATGTAAGATGTTTAACGCGAAGTATTCGTGATAATATTCGCTGTAATTTGAAATATCTGCGTGCAGTCTCGTAGATTTTGAATAAAGATTTATCTTTTATCGAAAAATACATACATGTTTTGGCCTATATATAGCTTTGTACTCTTGTCAACTAAAAAAGAGGTTGAAAAAAAGTGATGTTGACTCTTGGAGTAAAAAATTCATTTAGAAATGCACCAAGAGAAGGAAGATAAATTATTGATGAAACACAGGTTAGTCATTTCCGATCCAAAAGAAAAATGCAACTAAAATAATATGTAGACAGCAATTAAGGCAACATACAGATATGCAAAATGAAAAATAAATGTAGAAAGATACTGTAGTATCGTAGAAATTAAAGATATAAATTTTTCCCCGATTACTTACAATTTATTAATATTGAATTGAATATACAGGCGTTAATTGGACAGAAAACGATGTTTGTTTAACTGAAATTAAATGCGATACTCGTATCTATCTCAAACAACTTTACAGTTATTTGGTAACTCTCGTCACAACGAATCTAACACACTCTCTCTTTCTCTCTCTCACTAGCAACTCTAACAACTCTACAACACTGACAATTCGATCAATTCTCTCAACTCTACTCCTCGATGTCTCGATCAACTCTGACTCTCGCAACACACTCACTTTTCGACTCGCATACTCTGACCTCTCGGTCTAGCCCCTTGAAACACGAAACCGTCCTTCTGATCTAACGTTGTCTATTGTTTTTCTCATGCTTATGTAAGAACTAGGTGACTTTAGTCACATAGGTGCTCTTAAATGTAAACGAACCATCAATCAATTTTTAAATCAAAGAGATTTAAAAATTATAAAGTTTCCCTGTGTTATGTCTAAAATGGAAATAATAAAGTCATTGAAATGATCCATCATTTCAAATTCATATCGCTTTTCTTTACTTCAGAACTGCTATAAACATTTTAAATATCATTTATGTCTGGATTTCCTTGCGAAGTTCTCGAAGAATTCGTCAAATAATGTCATCAACAATATAAATAATCGTAAAACATCTATATTTGTGTTTAAAAAATATGCAAATAAAGAGAAATAGAATAACCGAGACCGGAGAAAAAGAATCAACTTTTTTAGCAATGGCAAGGCACATCCCGTATCTGATACAAGCGGAAGAGAAATCAATTTCTATCATGTCGCACGGTGAACAAGAACGCAAATACGGAATCCTTTGTACTACTCCAAACTCTGTTGAGTCACAGTAATAATAATAATCGGGTGTTGACTTCTGCTCGTTTTTACTTGAAGCCTGCTCG
The DNA here is from genome assembly GCF_051014615.1 of Bombus vancouverensis nearcticus. NCBI lineage: Eukaryota > Metazoa > Arthropoda > Insecta > Hymenoptera > Apidae > Bombus > Bombus vancouverensis. The sequence goes on along the minus strand of NW_027468916.1, from coordinate 57,327 downwards.
TTACCTCTGACATTTGGAGGATCGTTTTCTGCCGAAACCCGTTCCATCTGACGTTAAAATCAATAAAAGTAATATTACAATAGAGACTTTTATCTCCATTGTCGTCGACTTCCGTCAAGTCTTCGTTTTCTGCTCGATGGATATAATACGGATTCCCAAAAACTTTCTTCATATGAAATTTTATTAATATACATTTATCAAAGATTACACATTTTAAAATGTCATGGTAAGGTATACTTCGATATTACTTTTACTCTCGATAGACGTCGCCGTCGTTGCTGTTGCCACACACGAGACACAACAAATCACGAAATTGACATATTACCGGTAATCTCCTCGCGTCGCAGTTCGAACATTTCACAAATAAGTTGAAGAATTGAACTTTAGATATAGTGGTAAAATTTATTATATATTTTTTTTAATAACGTTTATTTAAACCAAGATACATTTTAATACATTTGGGTATTCACAATAAACCATGAATTTTGATAAGATGTGTTAGACAGAAGTACCGATACGCGACGATACGACATAGCCATACTATGTTATGTGTCGCCGTTTTACATTTTTTGTGTTTTAATCTATTCGTTGGATTTAAGCCGTTGGGGAGTGGAGCTTTTATGTGATTTTGTTGTTGGTTGTTTTTTTCTGTCCTGAAAACTTGGTCGCAAAACAGCACGCTTCGGTAGTCTACTTTTTGGGTGCTGTGTAACTTTGGGGAGGGGCGGGATGAGAAGAGGGAGAGGGAGGGGGAGGGGGATGTTAAATAGGTTTATTTACAAAATTTACAATATTTACAATGTTTGCACCTGTGTTATACGGGGGCAGAATTGAGTTCTGATATGGTATGAGTGCCCCTTTGTTTGCTTTTTCTCCTAGTTGGAATTTTTTGCAGTATTCTCTTTCAATTGGGCCGATTTCACTTGACATGGGTCTAAACAGTATGGTTTCGCATTTGCTTGTATTGATTTTTAGTTTCCATGCGTGGTAGTAAGAGATTTAGTAAGTCACTGTTGTAAATACTGAAAAGTAACGGGGAATTTACTGTACCTTGTTGTAGACTGTTTTTTATGGAGAATTCTTTGCTTGATGTGTGTGAACCTTCGGTCATTACGAATGTTCTGCTTGTAATCATGTTCCAGACTATTTTAATTAGGTATTTAGGAAAGTTTTTCTTGATCAATTTGTATATGAGACCTGGGATCCAGACTGTGTCGAAAGCTTCTTCGAGGTCTATTAAGCAGGCGGCTACTCGTTGCTTTGCGTTTAGAGCCCAGCAGATGTCCGACGTAAGTTTGTTTATTGCGTGAATTGTGGAGTGTTTGTGCCGGAAGTCAAATTGATTTTCTGGGATTATGTCATTTTTTGTGCAGAAGGAGGTTAGGGTGTTGTTTATGATTATTTTAAATACTTTGCTTATGTTGGGGAGGAGACTTATGGGTCGTAGGTTTGCGGGCGATGAGCCATCTTTATCTTTTTTTGTAATAGCTATCAATTTGGCTTTTTTCCATTTTCTGGGGAAATATGTGTTGTTTAGTGCATTGTTGAAGAATACTGTGTAGTACCATCTTATTTTGTTCGGCAGGCGCTTGAGTAAAATGTTTGGGATGCCGTCGAAGCCGGAGGATTTTTTGTTGTTTAGTTTGGAGAAGATTGTGTTTAGTTGAATGTAATTTGTGAAGTAGTTTATTTCTGGATCTGGTTGTTTGGGGTTGTCTGCGGTGTTTTCGTTTGAGAATGTGCGGACTGTTTTGTTTAGCGTTTTGACTTGTTCCATTTCATTTTTGAGTTTGTTTGTTTCGGCGATGATAATTCTGTTTAGTTGTTCTCGGCCCATAGGTTCGTTTTGTGTGTATATTTTGGAAAAGTGGGTGCCGATAATGTCTAGCTTTTCTGTTGTTTTAGTTATGATGGAGTTACCCTCGGTGTCTTTGATGGCGTTGTGTATCGCTATACCTGCTTCTTGGATGAGGGAGGCTTTTTCTGGGGGCAATTTGAGAGGTGGGATGGGGTTTTGTCCTTTTGGTCTGAAGATTTGATTTATTTGTGGGAACATTTTTTTTAGATGTTTATGGTGATTTAATTTAATTTGATTTGATTTAATTTGAATTTAATAGGAAGGGAAAATTTAAATGATATGATTGTATTTAAGATATTGATTTAAGATTTCCGGTTAAGTTCTATTTCTAAAGTTTAAAAAATTCTTTTTTATCGAAACTTTCGATTTACACGGTAGTTGCTGCCACCAGAAATAGTCTAAGGACTATTTCGATTAGAGAAATTTCTTTAGATGGTTTATTAATGAATTAATTGCTCCCAGCTTCGTGACATCGTCACTTCCAGTGCCTGACCGCACTGAACTCCATCCCATAGCCGCACCTGGGCTCATATAATTCTACGATCCTCTGGGATCGGGGTACTCACATCGCCATGGTCACTGTTCTCGTCATCACAACAGACATCCAACTCCGCAGGAATGCAACTATCCGGCATTTTCCTTAACCTGTCATGACTGTACTTGTATGACCTTTTCCCATCCAGTGTTTTCAAGGTATATCGGTCTCCTTCCAGGACCTCCGATATCACAAACGGACCCCTGAATTTTGGATCCAATTTTGTCTGGTTCCTTTCTTCATTTTGGCGTAGTACCAAATCACCGGGATTAAACCTAACTACTTTAGCTTTGGTTTTATCGAATCTCTCTTTGTCATACCTAGCACTAGTTTCCATCTCTTTTATTGCCTGTTGTCTTACACTGGAGATATCTATTTCTTTTTCCTCGATGTTATCAGGTAGTAATAAGTCATACGGTCTTGCTGCTCTACCAATCAATAACTCTAAAGGACTCGATTTGGTTACGCGGTTGATGGTGCAATTCAAAGCCAATTGCATCTCCCCGATCGCGTCTTGCCATGAGCGCCCGGTCGTTTCCACCGTTGTGAACATATTTTTTAACGTGCTCATAACACGTTCTACTTGCCCATTGGCCCTACTTGCACCGGTCGCGATCAAATGAACTTTGATTTGTTTGCTTGCACAGAATTCTTGAAATTCCCGGCCTGTGAAACATCTACCCTGATCTGCTATTATCCGACAGGGACTACCGAACAAAAACACGGCGGACTTAAGTGCCTTGATAACGCTAAGCGAATCCAATTTGCGTGTGTGATGTAAGTGCACGAATTTCGTAAAGGCATCGATCAAGACGACGACATACTCTTTCGAGTCATTCTTGCCACTCAGCTTGCCCGTTATGTCCATGTGCACCGTATGCCACGGTATGCCGGTCTTAGGTATAGGATGCAGTTCAGCCTGTATTTTACCTGAACTAGCCTTCGAAACTCTACAAGCATGGCAGTTCTCGACAAATTTGCGAACATACTTCGCCATTCCCTCGAACCAATAATACTCATAGAGCTTCTCGAGCGTTTTATCCCATCCTAAGTGCATAATTGACTGATGCACATGGTTGATGACGGACCATCTAAAACCTCTCGGAACAATGGGTAAGCAAAGGGTTCTGCCCTTTCGTTGTATTTTACGGTAAAGTGTACCGGATCGCAGTTCGTAGGTATTCGCGATATCTTCCGCGAGCTCTTCGTTCTGTAATTTATTAACGATTTCGGAGATTTGCGGATCGCGACGTTGTTCCGCTAATAGCCAATCTTCGGAGATCTCGGCCAGATTAATCTCTTTCTCTGCGACCTTGTCTATCATACGGCGATTCAAGTCTACGGGGTTTCGCGAAAAGAAATCCACGTGGGCCATTCGTTTACCCTCTTGATACATGATGTCAAAATCTAATGTTTGCAAATAAGCCCACCACCTATAAACCCGGTCGTTTAAGTTTACTTTGTTGCTGGAGGCTTTCAAAGAATTACAGTCGGTAACTACTAAAAATTTCCGTCCATGTAAGTAGTGTCGGAAATGCTTGACGGCGCTTACTACTGCTAGTGTCTCCAGTTCGTACGAATGATACCTAGATTCCGCGGGACTGGTCCTTTTACTATAATATTCGATGACTCTGTTTTCCTTTTCGACTCTATGCATTAAAATAGCTCCATACCCCTCCGAACTAGCGTCGGTATGTAGCTCTATGGGACGATTGGGATCAAATATCATTAACACCGGCGCGTCGGTCAGAACGGAAATCATCCGTTGTCCCATCTTTTCGTGCCTGTCCGTCCAAGTTATGCGCTTGTTACTAGAAGTGAGTGCGTACAAGGGTTTCATCACTTGTGAAAATTTAGGAATAAATTTTCGGAAGTAAGAGGCCAAACGTATAAACTGCCTAAGCTGTGTGACGGTCGACGGTGCAGGTAAAGAATTCAAAGCTTGTATTTTTCCCGGGTTTGGACGAACTTCTCCGTTACGAATTACATATCCCAAATAAAGTACCGACGTCTTCAGAAAAGAACATTTAGCGAAATTGAAAGAAAATCCGGCGTTTACGAGAGTGTTTAGTACAGTGTGCAACCTTTCTAGAGCTTGATCTATTGAGTCGGCGATTATTAGAACGTCGTCCAAATAAACAACGACATACGAATAAGCGAGGTCGCCTAAGGCCTTGAAAATGGCTCTCTGGAAAACGGCTGGTGCATTTTTCAACCCAAACGGCATCGTCACGTATTCGTATTGACCGTCGGGGGTAACGAACGCAGTATATTCCGTCGAGTTAGGATGAATGAGAATCTGGTGAAATCCGCTAGCCATGTCCAGGCTAATGAAGTATCTCGCACTCTGCAATCTCGCGATTTGGTCAGCAATAAGGGGTAAGGGATACCGATCCGCGACCGTATTTTTATTCAGCGCTCGAAAGTCTACACACAATCTGTCTGAGCCGTTCTTCACGAGTATCATAGGGCTCGCGAACGGCGAATTACTAGGTTTTACAATTTGTGCTTTAATTAATTCGTCTATTCTCTCGCGTACTATTCTTCGCTCTTCCTCGCTAAGCCTGTAAGGGCTTCTCTGCACGGTGACGTTGGGATCAATTAGCCCTATTTCCAACTGGCCCGTACTGACGCGAGTACGCGGGAAACCCGTAATGAATGATTCTTTAAATTTTTCGAGAACAGAGATTAATCGATCTTTATCGTTACCGATCACATCAGTGTCAACCTCGTTAATGTTGACCGCATCTTCCGCGACTTTACCACAAGCGTTAACGACCTTTGTTTTACAAATAACGAGGCTATTTTGCGTGATATTTACGTCGAATCCCTGGCTCAAAATCTCGCGACCAATCATGATGTCGTATTTTAGGTAATCGTCAGCAAGGACATGAAAAACTATCTCCAATGTAAGACCGTTAATACAAACAGTGGACAAAATCTGAAGTGTACTCTTAATACAAGTATTCCCGATCCCCCGCATCACTACCACATCGGTTATTCTTTTACCCGAAAATTTCGAGGCTAGGGACTCTTTGATTAACGAACACTCGGCCCCAGAATCAAAGTAAAATGGATACGACTCACCCAGATGGCTTAATCTACCAGCCGGAGCTTCCACTACACAGGAGTCGATCCGGCGTTCGTCAATGGAATCGTAGTTTCTTTTCCGCGATGATGGGCAATTAGGCGCGATATGTCCCTCCTCGTGGCATTTGAAGCAGGTCACCTTCGACGATGCGGCTGGTCGTTTTTCCTTCGGGTTTCGTATATCCTGCTCCTTCCCCGTTTGTGTTTGCAGGCGACACTCCGTTCTCCAATGTCCGTGAGCACCACAGCGGTAGCACTTAATCCGAGGAACTGATAGCCTACTTCGTTTAGCTTCAGGTTCCGTTAGTGAATTTCTTGGCGAAAGTGTCGGCTGATCGTTGTAAGGGAGAATCCTCATTTCATCATGAAATTCATCCTCCGTCCTGATATTATTCGCGAGCGTTAGTCGCCGAAAGCGTCGATCTTGTGAACTCAGTATATAAAGGGCGAGGGCATTGATCACTTCGGGCATCGTTAGATCTTGCAACTTCATCTGCAGCATGGAGCGGAGGCGACTACCGTACGCTCCCGGGGATTCAGTCTCCGACGGTCGTTCTCTGGATATCCTTATTAACGCCGAAGCGGCTGTCTCTCTGCCACCAAAACGCGAAAGAAATTGTTCCTTAAACGTTGGCCAGGTAAGCTTTCCACCGCGCACCATTTGTGAAAGCCAATGCGCAGCAGAACCCCTTAGGGCGCGATTTAGAGCGGAAAGTAACGCACTATCTTGCATCGGGTGGTCTTTTAAAATCAGATCAGCATGAGAGCACCACGCGGATGGATCGGCGCCCGCGCCTTCGGGGTCAAAACGTGGTAACGTTGCATCCTTAGATTCCGTACTCGGTCTTTGCTCCCCCTGTTTCTGCGCTAGCGTCTGAATTAACTCGCGCATAAGGACCATTTGCTCCTGTAGCACTTTAAACGGTTCTAATCCCACTTCTGATGTCGGATCACGATTCGAATTTTGGGCGCGCGACGACTCTTCATGTGGACTAGCCATCGTTTCACAAAGCCGAGATTTTATTTACACGTATATACAGGTCTATCACTAAGCTTAACAAATAATAGGTACAACTAGTAATAAGTCTAACAAACACTAAGCCTAATGAATAATACGATCTACGAATAATTAAATTAAATAATACTATTAGCAATGTTTGAGTTCAAACGAATCCACGGTCACCGGGATAACTCCTTACTAAGCGAAACTAACTTAGACGCAAATGCGATCGTCGAAAATGCTCGATGTATCACTCTCCAAGGCAATCGCAAGAATGCCAGCCTCGTGGAGATTTTTCTCCCTGTACGATTGCATTTTGTTTTCTATACCCGTTTGGAAGCATCGAGAAGGTTCCAAACGCCGTTGCTAGGCACACTCGTTGGAAGCATCGAGAAAGTTCCAAACGCCGTTGCTAGGCAGTTTCTGCCTGGAGTTTTGATTACTAATACAATGTATGTCCCATTGCATCGGCACCTCCGAGGCAACATCACACGTGGCTAGGCCCGCTCTCGAGGCCGCATGCCGCCACAACCACATTTCTCGGAAAACACATACAACCACTCCAGACCTCCGTTAGATAAAACATCCATCCCGTGACCGTGGCTACGTTCAGCGACCGATTGTCACCTCGAACCCAATCTCGCTTATTACAAATCTTAAGCAATTACAACTATAATAAAATCTAGGCTAAGGTACTAGAGGATGTTCCCAAAATTTCCAAGGAAAGGCTTCGGCTTTCCTTTCATCTCCGACATGTATATATACAGACATGCATGTTTCGTAATGTAGTTCTTATTTTATAATTCTTTACCGGAATGTAGGCTAGTTTCAAGTATGTATCTGTTTAATAGAATGCGCACACATATATGTCGGAGATGAAAGAACACCGGAGTCTGTAATTGAACAATTGTAGTTATTCAATCCGATTGTAATTGTTCGAGAGTTGTGATAATGAGCTTGGGCTCGAGGCGACAGTCAGTCGCCGAACGTAGCCGCGGTCGCGGGATTTGCCTAGCAAAGGTATGGAGTAATTCTATAGCTCTCCTTAAAGGAAATATTCGTGGCGACACGCGACAGTAAACATTCCAACGGTTTCTGTCCCGTGGCTCGCCACACGCAGACCCTATTTTTCGAGTAAGATGATTGCCAGATGTCGATGCGTCTCCGCAGTACATGTTCGGCTAGCTCGAGGGCCCGTTATAAATCTTAAGGTTTAGTTAACTAAAGTCCTTCAAACAGACAAACAGTCTTTGTCCCAACTACGGGAAGATAGGGGAGACATATTTTCAACGAGCGCGGTCTCCCACTAGCAACTTTCCCTCGAGGGCGGCTAGCATATTTTTCTAACCACCGATATGGAGATTGACCAATTAGCAGCAACGTCAATTTCCCTTACTTTCTGAACGAAGGCTTTTCTCGACGAATCCGATGATCTCGTATCCTTAGACACACCCCATTATAGTTTTCCTCTGTGGCATCATCGGGACGGGAAAGGCATTCTCGTTCGCGATCTCACTGATGAAAGGAGTAACCCTTTACGACCAGTGAATATCACGCATCCGACTTAGATTTTGTGAGTACGTTCATCTATCATCCCGTCGACCGCGGATTCGTTATTGAACCTAGGATCATTGTCATTAGTTTCTCGAGTGCCTAACTACCACGGTTACTTGTCCGGCTCTATAATAATTGTATTTGCACTAGTCAATGTCTTCTCTATTGCACAACGACAACGTGTAACCCAAACGAAGATTCGTTTCACGCCCCTAACCCTAATTCTAATGTTCTCTCCGACATATATATATGTTTCTGACAATGTAACTTTTATTTCTTTAATAATACAATATTGTATGTTTTATGTATTCGTTTGATTATTAAGTCTTAACTTCGTATATACTTATACTTCATAAATTGTGTTACGTCGCGTAACACTCTACCTAGCCGAGGCCACACACCGCGGGCAATGTGGCAACCAGATGTCTTCGGATACTCGCAGCGTATCCTCCATAGTTTCAAGGACCTTCCATAAATCTCATAGATTTCCTAGGAAAGGTCCTTCAAACAAAACAAACATCTGGTTCGGAAGAATTTCCAAAGACTATTGTCTACCACGGCTTAACTAAGGAAAGTTGGTTTTTCGCACGTACGCTGCAACTGTCCTCCCACTAACCACTTTCTCTCGAGGGCGGTTAAGACCCTTCGTTTAACCAACTAGAAACGAAGCCTATTCCCTCACTCTCCTAAATAACATCGGCACAAACAAATCCGATGGTCCCGTGCGCTAGACACACCCATCCTTAGCTTTCCTCCGACACATCATCGTCTCCCAGTACAGTACTGATTTTACATCCTTCGAACGGTCAACATCCTTCCACCGGGTATACACACCCGCAGATCAGTCACTCGCTCATCTCGTACATACGCATCAGCGTAACTGTCTTCGTTATAAGTTGGTGGAATAAACGGTGAAATATAACTTACTACTGTGTCATATTCATTTAACCACCTCTGTTATCTTAATCGAAACAGGGGAACGACTACTTCGCGGCGTCGATTCACCGAATCGTAGCGAGAATTTACGCCTCTCGCTGACGCGTTTTCCTCGCGACCGCGTCTCTCCGCGAACGGTCGTAACAAATCGATAATATTGTATTTGTTGCATAGTATTATAAGCATTAACTCTAGTATTTACTAGTTCATTACATGTCTAGCATATATGTTTATATTTATATGTAACTCTCCAAGTTGATTGATTAAAATATATTTATATGTCGGAGATGAAAGGAAAGCCGAAGCCCTTCCTTGGAAATTTTGGGAACATCCTCTAGTACCTTGGCCTAGATTTTATTATAGTTGTAATTGTTTAAGATTTGTAATAAGCGAGATTGGGTTCGAGGTGACAATCGGTCGCTGAACGTAGCCACGGTCACGGGATGGATGTTTTATCTAACGGAGGTCTGGAGTGGTTGTATGTGTTTTCCGAGAAGTGTGGTTGTGGCGGCATGCGGCCTCGAGAGCGGGCCGAGCCACGTGTGATGTTGCCTCGGAGGTGCCGATGCAATGGGACATACATTGTATTTAGTAACCAAAACTCCAGGCAGAAACTGCCTAGCAACGGCGTTTGGAACTCTCTCGATGCTTCCAACGAGTGTGCCTAGCAACGGCGTTTGGAACCTTCTCGATGCTTCCAAACGGGGATAGAAAACAAAATGCAATCGTACAGGGAGAAAAATCTCCACGAGGCTGGCATTCTTGCGATTGCCTTGGAGAGTGATACATCGAGCGTTTTCGAGGATCGCATTTGCGTCTAAGTTAGTTTCGCTTGGTAAGGAGTTATCCCGGTGACCGTGGATTCGTTTGAACTCAAACATTGCTAATAGTATTATTTAATTTAATTATTCGTAGATCGTATTATTCATTAGGCTTAGTGTTTGTTAGACTTATTATTAGTTGTACTTATTATTTGTTAAGCTTAGTGATAGACCTGTATATACGTGTAAATAAAATCTCGGCTTTGTGAAACGATGGCTAGTCCACATGAAGAGTCGTCGCGCGCCCAAAATTCGAATCCTGATCCGACATCAGAAGTGGGATCAGAACCGTTTAAAGTGCTACAAGAGCAAATGGACCTTATGCGCGAGTTAATTCAGACGCTAGCGCACAAACCGGGGGAGCAACGACCGAGTACGGAATCTAAGGATGCAACGTTACCACGTTTTGACCCCGAAGGCGCGGGCGCCGATCCATCCGCGTGGTGCTCTCATGCTGATCTGATTTTGAAAGACCACCCGATGCAAGAGAGTGCGTTACTTTCCGCTCTAAATCGCGCCCTAAGGGGTTCTGCTGCGCATTGGCTTTCACAAATGGTGCGCGGTGGAAAGCTTACCTCGCCAACGTTTAAGGAACAATTTCTTTCGCGTTTTGGTGGCAGAGAGACAGCCGCTTCGGCGTTAATAAGGATATCCAGAGAACGACCGTCGGAGACTGAATCTCCGGGAGCGTACGGTAGTCGCCTCCGCTCCATGCTGCAGATGAAGTTGCAAGATCTAACGATGCCCGAAGTGATCAATGCCCTCGCCCTTTATATGCTGAGTTCACAAGATCGACGCTTTCGGCGACTAACGCTCGCGAATAATATCAGGACGGAGGACCAATTTCATGATGAAATGAGGATTCTCCCTTACAACGATCAGCCGACATTTTCGCCAAGAAATTCACTAACGGAACCTGAAGCTAAACGCAGCAGGCTATCAGTTCCTCGGATTAAGTGCTACCGCTGTGGTGCTCACGGACATAGGAGAACGGAGTGTCGCCTGCAAACACAAACGGGGAAGGAGCAGGATATACGAAACCCGAAGGAAAAACGACCAGCCGCATCGTCGAAGGTGACCTGCTTCAAATGCCACGAGGAGGGACATATCGCGCCTAATTGCCCATCATCGCGGAAAAGAAACTACGATTCCATTGACGAACGCCGGATCGACTCCTGTGTAGTAGAAGCTCCGGCTGGTAGATTAAGCCATCTGGGTGAGTCGTATCCATTTTACTTTGATTCTGGGGCCGAGTGTTCGTTAATCAAAGAGTCCCTAGCCTCGAAATTTTCGGGCAAAAGAATAACCGATGTGGTAGTGATGCGGGGGATCGGGAATACTTGTATTAAGAGTACACTTCAGATTTTGTCCACTGTTCGTATTAACGATCTTACATTGGAGATAGTTTTTCATGTCCTTGCTGACGATTACCTAAAATACGACATCATGATTGGTCGCGAGATTTTGAGCCAGGGATTCGACGTAAATATCGCGCAAGATAGCCTCGTTATTTGTAAAACAAAGGTCGTTAACGCTTGTGGTAAAGTCGCAGAAGATGCGGTCAACATTAACGAGGTTGACACTGATGTGATCGGTAACTATAAAGATCGATTAATCTCTGTTCTCGAAAAATTCAAAGAATCATTCATTACGGGTTTCCCGCGTACTCGCGTCAGTACGGGCCAGTTGGAAATACGGCTAATCGATCCCAACGTCACCGTGCAGAGAAGCCCTTACAGGCTTAGCGTGGAAGAGCGAAGAATAGTACGCGAGAGGATAGACGAGTTAATTAAAGCACAAATTGTAAAACCTAGTAATTCGCCGTTCGCGAGCCCTATAATACTCGTGAAGAAGAAGGACGGCTCAGACAGATTGTGCGTAGACTTTCGAGCGCTGAATAAAAATACGGTCGCGGATCGGTATCCCTTACCCCTTATTGCTGACCAAATCGCGAGATTGCAGAGTGCGAGATACTTCATTAGCCTGGACATGGCTAGCGGATTTCACCAGATCCCCATTCACCCTAACTCGACGGAATATACTGCGTTCGTTACCCCCGACGGTCAATACGAATACGTGACGATGCCGTTTGGGTTGAAAAATGCACCAGCCGTTTTCCAGAGAGCCATTTTCAAGGCCTTAGGCGACCTCGCTTATTCGTATGTCGTTGTTTATTTGGACGACGTTCTAATAATCGCCGACTCAATAGATCAAGCTCTAGAAAGGTTGCACACTGTACTAAACACTCTCGTAAACGCCGGATTTTCTTTCAATTTCGCTAAATGTTCTTTTCTGAAGACGTCGGTACTTTATTTGGGATATGTAATTCGTAACGGAGAAGTTCGTCCAAACCCGGGAAAAATACAAGCTTTGAATTCTTTACCTGCACCGTCGACCGTCACACAGCTTAGGCAGTTTATAGGTTTGGCCTCTTACTTCCGAAAATTTATTCCTAAATTTTCGCAAGTGATGAAACCCTTGTACGCACTCACTTCTAGTAACAAGCACATAACTTGGACGGACAGGCACGAAAAGATAAGACAACAGATAATTTCCGTTCTGACCGACGCGCCGGTGTTAATGATATTTGATCCCAATCGGCCCATAGAGTTACATACCGACGCTAGTTCGGAGGGGTATGGAGCTATTTTAATGCATAGAGTCGAAAAGGAAAACAGAGTCATCGAATATTATAGTAAAAGGACCAGTCCCGCGGAATCTAGGTATCATTCGTACGAACTGGAGACACTAGCAGTAGTAAGCGCCGTTAAGCATTTCCGACACTACTTACATGGACGGAAATTCTTAGTAGTTACGGACTGTAATTCTTTGAAAGCCTCCAGCAACAAAGTAAACTTAAACGACCGGGTTTATAGGTGGTGGGCTTATTTGCAAACATTCGATTTTGACATCATGTATCGAGAGGGTAAACGAATGGCCCACGTAGATTTCTTTTCGCGAAACCCCGTAGACTTGAATCGCCGTATGATAGACAAGGTCGCAGAGAAAGAGATTAATCTGGCCGAGATCTCCGAAGACTGGCTATTAGCGGAACAACGTCGCGATCCGCAAATCTCCGAAATCGTTAATAAATTACAGAACGAAGAGCTCGCGGAAGATATCGCGAATACCTACGAACTGCGATCCGGTACACTTTACCGTAAAGTACAACGAAAGGGCAGAACCCTTTGCTTACCCATTGTTCCGAGAGGTTTTAGATGGTCCGTCATCAACCATGTGCATCAGTCAATTATGCACTTAGGATGGGATAAAACGCTCGAGAAGCTCTATGAGTATTATTGGTTCGAGGGAATGGCGAAGTATGTTCGCAAGTTTGTCGAGAACTGCCATGCTTGTAGAGTTTCGAAGGCTAGTTCAGGTAAAATACAGGCTGAACTGCATCCTATACCTAAGACCGGCATACCGTGGCATACGGTGCATATGGACATAACGGGCAAGCTGAGTGGCAAGAATGACTCGAAAGAGTATGTCGTCGTCTTGATCGATGCCTTTACGAAATTCGTGCACTTATATCACACACGCAAATTGGATTCGCTCAGCGTTATCAAGGCACTTAAGTCCGCCGTGTTTTTGTTCGGTAGTCCCTGTCGGATAATAGCAGATCAGGGTAGATGTTTCACGGGCCGGGAGTTTCAAGAATTCTGTGCAAGCAAACAAATCAAAGTTCATTTGATCGCGACCGGTGCAAGTAGGGCCAATGGGCAAGTAGAGCGTGTTATGAGCACGTTAAAAAATATGTTCACAACGGTAGAAACGACCGGGCGTTCGTGGCAAGACGCGATCGGGGAGATGCAATTGGCTTTGAATTGCACCATCAACCGCGTAACCAAATCGAGTCCTTTAGAGTTATTGATTGGTAGAGCAGCAAGACCGTATGACTTATTACTACCTGATAACATCGAGGAAAAAGAAATAGATATCTCCAGTGTAAGACAACAGGCAATAAAAGAGATGGAAACTAGTGCTAGGTATGACAAAGAGAGATTCGATAAAACCAAAGCTAAAGTAGTTAGGTTTAATCCTGGTGATTTGGTACTACGCCAAAATGAAGAAAGGAACCAGACAAAATTGGATCCAAAATTCAGGGGTCCGTTTGTGATATCGGAGGTCCTGGGAGGAGACCGATATACCTTGAAAACACTGGATGGGAAAAGGTCATACAAGTACAGTCATGACAGGTTAAGGAAAATGCCGGATAGTCGCATTCCTGCGGAGTTGGATGTCTGTTGTGATGACGAGAACAGTGACCATGGCGATGTGAGTACCCCGATCCCAGAGGATCGTAGAATTATATGAGCCCAGGTGCGGCCATGGGACGGAGTTCAGTGCGGTCAGGCACTGGGAGTGACGATGTCACGAAGCTGGGAGCCGGTTTAGTACCGACAGCGACGATGTCACGAAGCTGGGAGCCGGTTTAGTACCGACAGCGACGATGTCACGAAGCTGGGAGCCGGTTTAGTACCGACAGCGACGATGTCACGAAGCTGGGAGCCGGTTTAGTACCGACAGCGACGATGTCACGAAGCTGGGAGCCGGTTTAGTACCGACAGCGACAATGCCACGAGGTTGGAGCTGGTTTAGTACCGATAGCGACAATGTCACGAGGTTGGAGCTGGTCTAGTACCGACAGCGACAATGTCACGGATTTGGAGCTGGTCTAGTACCGACAGCGACGATGTCACGAAGCTGGAGCTGGTCTAGTACCGACAGTGACAATGTCACGAGGCTGGAGGCGGTCTAGTGTTGACAGCGATCGTGTTACGAAGCTGGTTATGTAACGAACTTTGAGAGTATGTGCGATTCGAAGGATGAGACCCATTTGGGTGTGAAATCGAGAATGGTCCGTCATGTCATTACGACCCGACTGAAAGCACGCAGAATGCAACTGGCACTTTGAATGCTAATCACAATGACACTAATCTTGTTTCCTTTTGTTTTGTTAACGAAGGTACACCCGAGGACGTGTGATAGTCAGGATGGCCGTGTCGGAGATGAAAGGAAAGCCGAAGCCCTTCCTTGGAAATTTTGGGAACATCCTCTAGTACCTTGGCCTAGATTTTATTATAGTTGTAATTGTTTAAGATTTGTAATAAGCGAGATTGGGTTCGAGGTGACAATCGGTCGCTGAACGTAGCCACGGTCACGGGATGGATGTTTTATCTAACGGAGGTCTGGAGTGGTTGTATGTGTTTTCCGAGAAGTGTGGTTGTGGCGGCATGCGGCCTCGAGAGCGGGCCGAGCCACGTGTGATGTTGCCTCGGAGGTGCCGATGCAATGGGACATACATTGTATTTAGTAACCAAAACTCCAGGCAGAAACTGCCTAGCAACGGCGTTTGGAACTCTCTCGATGCTTCCAACGAGTGTGCCTAGCAACGGCGTTTGGAACCTTCTCGATGCTTCCAAACGGGGATAGAAAACAAAATGCAATCGTACAGGGAGAAAAATCTCCACGAGGCTGGCATTCTTGCGATTGCCTTGGAGAGTGATACATCGAGCGTTTTCGAGGATCGCATTTGCGTCTAAGTTAGTTTCGCTTGGTAAGGAGTTATCCCGGTGACCGTGGATTCGTTTGAACTCAAACATTGCTAATAGTATTATTTAATTTAATTATTCGTAGATCGTATTATTCATTAGGCTTAGTGTTTGTTAGACTTATTATTAGTTGTACTTATTATTTGTTAAGCTTAGTGATAGACCTGTATATACGTGTAAATAAAATCTCGGCTTTGTGAAACGATGGCTAGTCCACATGAAGAGTCGTCGCGCGCCCAAAATTCGAATCCTGATCCGACATATATATACATGTATATCTGGTGTTTCAATTATTTCCCCTTTTGTAGTTATTCTTATTTCCCGGTTTATTTGTTTGGTTCGTAACTCGTTCAATCCGTTAGCTGGTTTCATTTATTATTTTTTTTATACTGATCGGATTTATTAGTTGCCCTCGCCTTGTTAATCCTTCCTTTAGTTTCGTAGCGCCGTGTGTTCGTTTGTGCATTCAAATCTTTATTCGCGCGTTTTGCATGGGATAGTTTTCTTGTTCTCGTTACGGCGCGTGCGGAGCGCGGGACGTGACATCCCCGCCCTTGGAGTTCAAATTTCCAAAGGAAATTTGACTGATGGTATCTCTGAGTTCGCTCAAGGCGGACGTAGATGTCGTTGGTAGTTGAGTGACTACCGGTGTTATCGATATCCCTTGAGGTTGTGCTGTTTGATCATCGATATTTCGTTTTCTTTTGAGGTATAGTAGCAGGTGGGTAACCGAGCCGCATATTGCTGCTAATAGGGCGATTCCACATCCGTAAGTTTCATGTAATTGGTATCCATGTATGGCTATATCTATTATCGTCTTGATTAGTTTAAATATTACAAGTATTCCAAATATTGCTGCACTGACGGTTCCAAATTCCATGAAACCAATCCATAAGCTTGATATGGTATTTTTTGCTATTGTCGTTAATGTGTTTTCGTCCATCATTCCCAGAATGTTTACTGTTCCAGGGACGATTGTTTTTCCTGTTTCTCCTCTGGCCAATGTGTTCAAAACTGCAGATTTTTCTGCCGGGAACATGACGTGGTCCCGAAGTGCATCAAGGTCCTTTTGGGTGTATATTCCGCTCGTGGCCAACGACGATGGTGCTGAATATTACATACATATACATATATACAATATATATATACAATATATATACAATACATATACAATATACAATATTACATATATATATACAATAATACATCCGGGCGGAGTTCCTGTGGTGCAATTGTTTCCATGGGTTTTGGTACGAATTTGTGCCAGAGTCCGTCGATATTGTATAGTGTAGGTAATACCGCGCTACATTCTCTGTGGTTTCCGTGTTGCGTTAGAATGTGTGTTTTTGGCGTTAAAAATGCGGTGCGATTCCCTTGCCAAACGGGTAGCTCCGAGTAACATTCTGTTGTATGTCGTACCTTTACTTGTACCGGAATGCATTTGACTATGTGGACTGCTTCTCCTGCGATCAGGGCCATGTGTCCTGGGGTTTTGGTTATGGTATATGCAAATTCATCGGGCAGTAAGATTGCTAAGCTTAAAGCATTCTCTATTAGTTTCTTCTGCGTGGTACATCTTTGTGTCAATATATCATGGTACAATGTTGTCATTTGTCGTTTAATATGTTTCTCTACGTAAATGAATTTTGAGTTGACGTATGCGAATATGTCCAAGTTTTCGACTGCTGTCTTTCTTTTGGAGATGAACGTATTTCCTCTTGTTGTTTCTAACAGGAACAATTTGGGATGTTCGGTGGATAGTAGGGTATATCCACACAGTGGCTGTTCTCCGGTTTTAGTCAGTGCAAATGTTACTTCCTGCGTTGTTAGTGCGTAAACTGGTTGTGCTGATTCTCTGTTGGTTTTTATTTCTTGGATCTTTGTAGCAATTCCTTCATATAGCACATCGTACTGATCAAATTTGCATGGTGAGGGTGGTTGTGGTTGCCAATAAGTGTATCCGTCTTCAGCGTCTAGACAGTTTCCTTCGCTAAAGGTACATACCGTTCCTGATTTCAGTAGAATTTTGTTCTCCTCGATCCGTACTGGCACGACTGCTGATTTTAAACTTATCCTCACTGTTGCTTGTACGACGACCTTTTCCCAGCTCCCGTATGGCTCTACATACTGTGTTCCCTGGCAGCTGCCGTCGTCTGTTAGCTTGCCGGCTAGGACAAGCGACCTTGTTTCTGTTGCATTATCCTTTAGGCCAACTATAAGGTTTTGTGGTCCGAGTGAAAACGTGCCGTCTTGGTGCATCCTTGCGCATTGTTGGGCGGTTGTTTCATGGAGGTATTCGGCGAATCCGTTATGCACTGCCGACGTGTGAGAGTGCATGCCACAGTAATATACAATTCGAGTTATTTGCACCTTGCATTGCCTTACGTTGGTAAATTCAAATTCTGAGAGTTGAAGTAATTGTATATAAATATCTTGGGTTTCAGTCAATGTAGGCTGTATGCTGCAGTCCCCGATGGAGTTTAGAGAGATAGTGGTAACATTGAGGTGGTTGCCATTGCAGTCATATCCTACCAGGCCGTGTGTTATTTTGATGAGGGTGAGTACGATGACTAGGCAGTTCATCTTCCTATCAACAATTTATTAAATCGTTTCTTATTTCTTACTCTCGGGTTTATTAGAAATAAGAATAACCTTTTATTATTATTATTAATATATAAAAAAAAAGTTTATATGTTTTTTTGTGTGTTGTTTTTTTTTTATTATTATTTTTTTTTTATTACAATTATAGCTTGTCTTTGAATATATATATATATATATATATATATATATATATATATATATATATGTGCGTGCAATGGTAAATATGACGACTTATTTTACGAGTCACTTAGATTATCAATAGATATCGCCTACTTTACAACATGCGTGTATGTATATATTGTTAAACATTAGGTGAAAGTTATATGCATAGTTATAAATGTCATTTGTTTACAGGTGGATAGCAAAAGTATTTGGTTTCGTGAGTGGCGTACAGGTGCTTTACAGTTCTACGGTACGGATTGCTATTCCTTGGACTAAAAAAAAAAATTCTTTCGATGTCTGTCAGATTTTTGTAAACGAACATGCATGGAAGGATTTTCTGCAGAGATTCAAAATGCTCTCTGGATTCCTCGTGAAACGTCTGGACAACATCTACATGTTCTTCCATCCGTCGTTCAGAGAATGGTTGATGAATTCGCCATCAGTTCTATACACACATACAAAAATAGTTAATATATATATATTATATATTTTTTTTTCTTTTTTTTTATATATATATGTTTCATTCGGACCTGTTCCTTGTAAGAATACTGTATCTCTGTATATAATATAATATATATAATATGTTATGATTATGTTAGTTGTTATTTATTATATGTATTTTCCTTAACTCTCTCCCCTTTTTTTTGTTGTTGTTTTTTTTTTATTAGTACCTAATATTACTATTATGATGCTGTATTTCATTCTATTGGCTATTATTTGGATGTGAGCGCGACGAATTTTTCAACATGGCCGCTCGCGTGTATCTTTGGTATGGCGTTGGTTTAATGTCAACAGTAGCGTGTCGTTGAAATAGTTAATTAATTGTTAATCACTATAATTTTACTTAGTAATGTTTTTGTAATATTGTTTTGTGTTTCATGATATTGTGTGTGTCAATACCGTGTGCTACCTTAATGTGATAGCATGGATTGTATTGTTATCGAATTTCGATAGTCATTGTTTTGATTATACGTGACTTGCATTTATATAAGTCTTGTTTAATTTAGTTAATGTTTTTTGTGTATTGTGTTACCAGATATTTTGTGTAGCGTAACTTTATTCTTTTGCACCGAGTTCAGTCATGTTGTTAATATTTAGTTAGTCTATCTTGATTAATTTCTAACCTACTTCTGTGTTTATTGACCTTTCTCATTCTTTTCTATTAATTTATTATTGCTTGTACTTGCTATTTGCTATTATTTTGTGTATGATATGAATTAGTTTCTTTATTAGTGATTAAAATCTATTTGTTAGATTAACATTGTCTGTAATTCTTCAGATTCTACTCTTTCGATGCTGCATCACTTACCTAGATCATTCCCACAACATCATCCGATTCTTCGATAAGCCTTGGATACTTACTACGGTTGTCTTCAATCGTCTTATATCTGTGGCTATAAAGGTACTGTTTAATTCATTTAATTTAATATGTGTATAATGCATTGTGTGTGCGACCGCTATTGTGCATTACAAAATCCACTTCTACATGTTAGATATAATAATATAACAATGCTACGTAGATTAATACATAATAAAATATCCTTTTACTTTCAATTAATCTATCTTAATTATTTTCTAACCACTTTCTATATTTATCAGCTATTTTATTTCTTCTTGTTAATCTGCGAAATCCATGCATGTACACTTCCTTGTATGGTGATTGATTGTTCACGAGGTAAGTTGCACTTTCACTGTTTTCGTTATTCGTTGAACTAGCTCGTTTCCCATTCAAACAGTAATTGGAGCACTTGTAATAAGCTTCTTTTCTTTTGAGGTTTCCGCCATCTGTGTTGTTCGATGAACAGTGCAATGCTTCCACAGTATTGTTATAACATTTAGTACTGTTGTATTTTGCATTAAGGCAATTGAAGTTAATTAGTTCATTTATTTTTCAGCTGGCTGTTGTACATGGTGTTTCGCAAACAGAGATCCATAACCTATTTTGCACGTAAACCTTCTCGTATGATGATTACTTGTTCACAAGGTAACTTTCACTTTCACTCTTTTAATTTTATTGAATCAACACGTTGTATATTCAAACAATAATTGGAGTACACATGATAATTTTCCTTTTTTTTTCTTTTTTAGGTTTTCCCTATCTGTATTATTCCACGAACAGTGTCACACTTCCTTTTGATTTATCCACAATATAGTTATAACACTTAGTAACCTCGTATTTTGCACTGAGACAATTGAGACTAATTTATTCACTTATTTTAGGTAGCTGTCGTACATTATGTTCCACGAACAACGATCCATAACCTATACTTGCACGTACACTTTCTTGTATGTTGATCACTTGTTCACAAGGTAACTTTCACTTTCACTAGTTAATTGTTCATTGAGTTAACACGTTTTATATTTAAGCAATAATTGAAACACATATAATAATTTTCCCTTTTTCCTTTTAGGTGTTCGATATCTGTATTATTCGACAAACAGCACTACAACATACACTACTGCACTACGTTGCCCACTGAAATCACTTTATTCATTGTTTATTTCGATTATGCGCTAGTTTTAGCTTGTTTAAGTGCACTGTTCGCGGAATCCCTTTTACTTCAATCTTGACGTTTTGGTTCTGCAGGATTTCTAGCACTTTATATGGTCCAGTATATTGATCGGAGAATTTTCCTTTACTGGGTTCTTTTAGTAAATATATCGAATCTCCTACTTTAAAATCCTGCGGGTTGATTCGTCGGTCGTAATATTCTTTTGATCTTAGTTTGGATTTTATTAAATTTTCTCTTGCCATTCGTTGTACGGTGTTAATTTTATCGAACAGGTCTTCGAGATATTCTGCGTATGTTGGTTCCATGTTCTCTTCGATTATTACTTCACCAGTAGGTTCTCTGGCTAAATGTCCAAAAACTAATTCGTGCTGGGAGAATTTCGTTCCTTCGTGTACAGAGGTATTATAAGAAAACATAGCTAATTCTACCCATTCGTCCCAATTTCTGGAATTTTCAATGTATAATTTGAGATATTCAATCAGTACGTGGTGAGATCTTTCGATTGAACCGTTACTTTGTGGATGATATGCCGTCGTGGTGTATTGTTTGATGCGGAATCTCTTTGCTACTTTCTTCATTAGTGAGGATGTAAAGTTCGTTCCTTGATCAGTGAGAATAGCTCTCGGTGATCCGAAACGACAAATAAATCGCTTTACAAAAGCGTCCGCTATCTCGGCTGAACAGATTCCTCCTAGTGGAATCCCAATTGAGTATTTTGTTAATAAATCTTGGATGGTTAATATATATTCATTTCCCTTTTGAGTTTTTGGTAATGGTCCTACAATATCCATACTAATTTTA
Source organism: Bombus vancouverensis nearcticus (assembly GCF_051014615.1). Lineage (NCBI taxonomy): Eukaryota > Metazoa > Arthropoda > Insecta > Hymenoptera > Apidae > Bombus > Bombus vancouverensis. The sequence continues at coordinate 35,901 of NW_027468916.1, read as the reverse complement.
TCGAATGCTTTACCCGGTGTGTCTGTAAGTACCATTGGTTGTTTTGCTTTTATTCTTGTGAGTTTCTTTAATTGACATTCCTTACATGTTCTTACGTAATCTTGAATTTCCTTTTTCATATTTTCCCAATAGTAGTGTTGTCGTATTCTTTGATAAGTTTTGGTAATTCCTTTGTGTCCTGCTACGCTTGATTCATGTTTTTCTCGTATTATGTTGTTCCGCGCTTCCACAGGTGGAGTAATTACTTCTCCAGTGCAAATGGTGATGGATAAGGTTTTTTCCATAAATATTCCCTTTAATTTTCTGATTGTATATCGCCAGGGTATTTCCTCCAAGTTTCCTTTGCTAATGCTAAACGGAGTTAACTGTTTTTCATTTACTACGTCTAATAGAGATCTTAGCGAGTTTAATAAATTGTCTGGTGTTATTGGAATATTTCTATTTTCCTTTATCGGTAGGGATACAATGTATTTTCCGGAATCGTAATTCAATCTTGCTTTTTCTAACATTAAATCTTCATAACGAGGCAATTTTCCCGTTTCCTTCATTTCTAAGGCTGCTTTATCTATCGGTTTGCCGTGTATATCTATAAATACTACTTTATGGTCACTTACTCTTGCAATTGAGTCTCGGGTTTCCGAAATTTTTAGTTCCGCAATTATCGTAGGTCTCGTGTCCTTTTCTTGTTGTTGAATTAGTTCTGGAACTACAGTGGAGGTTTCTTTTTCGCTTGTCGTGTCCGTGTCTTCCTTTTCTCGATTGGTTATTTCTCTGTCTGTACTTACATTGATTTCTGTTAGTGCTTGGTCTAAATATTTTATGGGGGTTTCTTCTATTGTAAAATGTTTTCGGGTAAAACCCTTTCCTTGGTTTTTGGAATCACTGGGTTGAGGCAAGACGCGTGGTTTGGCTTCGAATACGGGAGAGTCTTCCGTTGACGTGTCTATTTCGAATCTTTTTGGGACAGGATAGCGAATCGGTGAGACTTCCTCTCTCTTTCTGATTGGTAAACATACTTCTGGAAGGTTCCTGCGTCTGCGTTTACGTTCGCTCTGCCTTCTTTGTATACAATATCAAATTCAAAGTCCGATAATTTTAATTTCCATTTCCAAATTCTGGAAGTAGGATCTTTGATAGAATGCATCCACACTAAAGGTTTATGATCGGTTACGATAGTAAACTTTCTTCCGTAAAGATACGGTCGGAAGTGCATTGCGCTGTAAACAATTGCCAGCCACTCCTTTTCTATGGTAGTGTCACGTCGATTCGGGGTAATTTCACGTTCCGCACGCAAGGTGAGAAATTCGTACTTACATTTTGATTGTTATTAGAAAATTTATTGAACACTGACACAGTAACAATACAGAATGGTCAAACAGCACAGAAAAGAATGTTCTTACAACGACTCGAGAGGTACTTTTTTATATCAAGGACCCGGCTCCTGTGGAGGGGCTATCGCTGGATGCCGGTCACATAGGGTTTCTATTACTGCTTAGCCATCATTTTGCTGACCAAGGTATGTGAGGCATAACCATCCTTTCGTTGCGTTCTCACGACCACCGTGACATTCCCCCCTCCTTAGCTTCGCTTTGCTCCGCTAAAGCGTAAGGCTCTGGTGGGGCTTCTAAGTTGAATGATCCCCTCATCTTCGTCTTCGGTGATATTTTGGAAGGTGACCGTCCTTGGTATTGTTGATGTTTGATCGATCCTGTTTACGCGAGCGGTAGGGCAGAGTATTTTGATACGTACATTTTTAGGAAATGATCGGCGTAGACATTCGAAAAGTTTACATTTGTACATTACATATATTGTTCCTAGTCCTAGGGCTATGATTCCTAATATTTGTAGTGTGGATATGCCATATTTCTTCAATGAATTTATGCGTCGCTCAAATTGCAGGGTACTGATTTGTGTTTGTAATGTGTCGAGGTTGGCTTTATATTGGTTAAAATTGTGAGTTACTTTTGGAGCTGTTTCTAATATTTTCTCTAATATTGGAACATCTGTTTCTTCGAAGCTGTATATGCTATTCTTAAATTTGGTTTCGTAAGAGATATTTTTATGTGATCCTCCTATTTTCATAATATTATGATCGTATGTGATTATGCACCCGGTTTTACTGCTAATTAAGCTTGGTTGTCTAATTTCTAGGATTTTATGTGTCTTACATAACACGTCGATTTGTACATTTTTCGCAGGAATAATAATATAATGGTTTTCCGTCTGCAAAGGTACGAACGTCAATTCTTCCAGCTTGAAGACAGCAGTCGGGCAAGTTTTGACCGTCTGTCGATTAGTAATTAATTCTGATCTGCATTCAGGTGAATTGATTCTATTGTGACTCGGTTGAGTTCTTTTACAAATGTGGATGATTGCCGTTCGTTTACAATATTTGTTTAAGTAGTGACTATCGACAAAGGTGTATTGTTCTGAGTCGGTTAGTATCAAATCAGTTTCTATTACAGGCGCAATGAATACAGAGTTTTGTTTGGAAGGTATCGGGTAAATTTTAGTTATTTTCCATTCATTGTTTTCCAAAAGCGGCACAGTTATTGTATATATAAGTTTGTTATCTCTTATCCATACCTTTAGTTTGCTTAGATCTAGAATTAGTTGAAAGTTTTGAACTGAAGGTTCGATATGGTTAGTCATAAAGTTTTGTCTCGTTATTTGGTCAAGTGTTTTTAAGAATTGTTCGGGTTCTATAACTTGTGGGTTTATGATTCCTTGTTTCCCTAACATAACAGTGTTAAAAATTTCGTCGATGTTTATATGGAGTTCTGATATGGTAGATTCGCTTTGAATTAATAGGGAGACTAATATTTCGTTTTTTTCATTGTGGTTTTCAATCTTGTGTATATCGTTGGCTAAGTTTTCAAGTTGATTTGTTTTGGTATTGTCTAGCACGCGTTTGATGAGTGCGGTTTGGTTACTAAGAATTGTTTTTATTTTATTGTTGGAATCAAATAATGTATCGATGTTCTTGTTAATGAGTTCTAAATCGTTTTCGTCGAGAGTTCCGAATAAAGTTTTGGATACTGAGCCTATGACATTGAGCAATCCGCGTTTGCTTTTATAACGCAATAATAATTTGAGTTGCCGAGTCAGGTTTTGAAGATTTCTGTACTTAAATTTTAGGCTGCTTATTTCTGGTATGTAAGCGCAAGGTGGTTTACATTGACGGTCTATTAAATCTATTACGCGTTGTAATCTATTAACTTGGTCAATTGGATCGTTAAGGCCTACTATAAGGGTGATATCTATTTGTTCGTTGTACAGATAGCAATTGTCAATGTGTTCCAGGAATATGTTGGCGTAATTCAATGGTTTTACTTCTAGATCGCTTCTAATGTACTCGAGTGTTATGATGATCCATATTATGGTCTTCTTCCTGAAAGGTAGGGTTTTAGCCTGTTACCGTGGATTCTTTGCGTGTGACCGTTGGAATATTCGATAAGATAGGTGGGTGGATTGGATGAGAGGATTTCTGCAGGTCCTAGCCATTCGTGGTCTAGCTTGTTAGTTTTGTGATCGTTATGTACCCATACTTTATCTTTTACTCGGAATATCGTCTGTGTTTTAATAATTTTTCGCATTTGATCCCTCTGGTATCGCTTTTTGTTAGATTCGGTAACTCGTCTTGCTTTAGCTGTATAGGCGTTGTGTCGATTTTTCCAGAGGTTAAACAATTGTTCTCTGGTTAGGCTAGGAGTGGTTGATATTGAGGATGGCATGTTAGCTTGTCGTCCAAATGTTAGTTCGAATGGGGTATGTCCGGTCGTCTCATGTACTGAAGTATTATATCCCATGCATATTAATTTTAAGTTTTCATCCCAGTCGTTCTGTCGGTCGGTCGTACAAGTTCGAATAAGGTCCTTTACTACGGCATGCGTTCGTTCAAGGGATCCGTTAGATTGTGGATGGAAAGAAGTGGTTTTTATGTGTCGGATTTTGAAAGCCCTTTCAAATGTGTCCATCAATTTACATACGAAATTTCGTCCCATGTCCGTCAGAATACTTTTTGGTGCGGAAAATATGTACACATAGTGATCCAAAAGTTCGTTAATGATTGAGTTGGCTGTTTGGTCTTTTAAGGGTATGAGGATGAGATATTTGGTTAATTGATCTTGGATAGACAGGATAAACTGATTGCCCCGTTTGGTTTTGGTGAGAGGTCCGAATATGTCCATTGCGATTTTGTCATTAGGATTAAGGGGTGTGTCAGTTATCATAGGTTGTTCCTTGGCCCTGATACGATTTAGCTTTTCTCGTTGGCAGGTTTCGCAGTTTTGTATGAATTCTGTAACGTCTTGTTCTAGGTTTGTCCAGTGATGGTGCTCTTGTATTCGTTTCACGGTGCGGTGTATACCTAAGTGTCCTACTAATTCGTTACGATTTTCGCGTAGTATCGTTTGTTTTTGTTCGTTATCGTAGTCTACTGGCGGATCTTGTCCAAATATTAATTTAATTTGAGGGAATCTAGTTGTTAGAAACGTTAGCATGAGTTGAATATTTACCTTTTCTAACGTGCTGAAGCTATTGTCGTTTATTCCTATTTGTAAGCGTCCGGTTCGGTGTTTAATAAAGTGTTTGGTTAATTGACGCAACCAATGCTGTTCGTTAAAGTCTCCCAGTTCGGTCTTTGTAATTTGTTTAAAGTGTGGTCTGTTAGGTTTTTGGGTTATCGGAGCTGGGGTGATATTGATTTTCCAGTCTATATACTCGTCATAATAGTCCGGGTTTTCTACATTGGGTTGGATTTCTTCATTAGTGATAGGATACAATCGGGATAGAGCATCTGCAGCTGTATTTTCTTTTCCTTTTTTGTATTCGATTTCATAATCGTACTCCTCGAGTCTCAAACGCCATCGCATGAGTCTCGATGAGGGGTCTTTAACATTCTTTAACCATTTCAAGGCTTGATGATCGCTTTGAATTTTAAATTTTCTACCAAGTAGGTATTGTCTTAGTCTTTTGATTGACCATACTATTGCTAATAACTCTTTCTCGGTTGTGGAATAATTCTTTTCAGGAGGGTTCAAAGTTCGGGATATATAACAGCATGGATGTCCGTCTTGGGAGAGTATTGCTCCTAACCCTTCGTTACTTGCGTCTGTTGTTAATGTGAATGTTTTGTCAAAGTCTGGATATTGTAGTACAGGGGCTTTGCAGAGTTTTTGTTTTAGTGTGTCAAATGCAAGTTGTTGTCTATCGGTCCAGTAGAATGGAGTGTCCTTTTTTGTGAGATCTGTCAATGGTTTTGCGATTTTAGAAAAATTACGTATAAATTTTCTATAGTATCCAACGAGTCCTAAGAATGACTTTATGTGGGTCGCGGTCTTTGGTGTTTTAAAGTCTTTCACGGCTTGAATCTTTTTGGGATTAGGTTTTACTCCTTCCTTTGTTACTACGTGTCCTAAGTATTCTAATTCCGGTTTCAAAAATTCGCATTTGTCCGGTTGTATTTTTAATCCTAAATTTTGTAGTCTGTCTAGTATAATGGCTAGATTTCGGTTATGTTCTTGGATGGTGCTCCCGAATATTATAATGTCATCCAGGTATACGAAACAGTTATTTCCTATTAACCCCCGTAGCGCGGTATCCATCATACGTTGAAACGTCGCCGGTGCGTTTTTAAGGCCGAAGGGCATGCGATTATAGTGGAAGTGACCTTGTGGGGTTGAGAATGCAGTATATTTTTTGGAATTTTGCTCCATAGGTATCTGGTGAAATCCTGACGAGAGGTCTAGGGCCGAGAAAAATTTAGCTTTGCCTAAGTGCTCGAGTATTTCGTCCGAATTTGGTAAAGGATACGCGTCTTGGTCTGTTTGCTCGTTTAATTTTCTAAAATCTATAACGATTCTCCATTTTTGTTTGCCTGATGCATCTAATTTTTTTGGAACTACCCAAATTGGTGCGTTATATGGACTGTCCGATGGTTCTATGATTTGTTTGTCTAACATGTCGTTGATTTGAGTCTCGATTTCCTTTTTATGACATTCGGGCGGTCTATAAGATTTGATGTTTATAGGTTTGTCTGTCTTGAGTGTGATTGTATGTTCTGTCAAGTTGGTACATGGTAATGAGTCTGTTTCCATATTAAAAACGTCTAAGTAATTGATGAGGATTTTCTCAAGGGGTTCTCGAAGTTCTGGATCAATATGTTTGGTACGTATTATTTGTGCGAATTTATTAGTTTGGCTTAGTTTATCGGGTTTCTCTATTTCGTTTGTAATGTGACAGATTTGCTTACCAGTGTCGATGAAACATACTGTTGTGGGCTTTCCTTCGATGTATTGGGCTGAGATTAGAGTTTCGCCTGGTCTTATCTTGCTATCGGTTTCCTGGAATGGTAATATAATTTCGTCTAAGGTTAGTTTATTGTTAGTGACGCTGTATTGATACTTTGTAAGGAATGGGAGTCCGATTATTCCATCTTCGATTAGGGGAAAGTTGTTAGGGACTACGTAGAATTGATGATTTTTCTTGAGCATGGTTAAATTGCAAATTTTGTTAGTGGTATGTTTGTCACTTCCCATTAGGAAGGTTTTTGGGTTAGAAGTTTGGACGTTTAGTGAGGCTTTTTCTTTTATAAGGTTGATTCCTGCTCCGGTATCGATGAGGAATCTGGCTCTTCCTCCGTCTCTTCGTTGCAGTACGATTGATAGTAATCTTCCGGTGGTGGTGCAGTTAACTCGAGGTAAGCTTCCTCTGGGTTCTCCGTTGTTTGGTTTACTCGAGGTGGAATCTTTCCTTGGCTGGCGAATGGAAAATTTCGAGAGTAGCATTTTTCGGCTGTGTGTCCAATTCGTAAACACTTTGGACACTTCGGTTTCATGCGGTTGTCTAATGGTCGGCTAGGTAGCTGAGCAAAAGTTTATGGCTGTGAATCGGTAGTAGTTCGCTTGGATACTAATGTAATGTTGTGAGATTGATTCTTTGGGCGGTTGGCAACACGATTTGCATCTCGTAACCATTGTTCTCTATCAGCTGCTAGTTGTTGGGCAAGGTTCAGGTTCTTTGGATCGCTAGATACCACCATCTGTCCTATCTCGTATCGTAAGTTGAGCAAATATGTTTTAAGTGCTTCGCGTTCTTCAATATCTATAGCTACGCGTCGTTCTGTTGGTGTGCGGTTTTCGTTTTGGACTGCATAATTTAATTCGTTTAGCTGTTGTCGGAATCTGGAGTTAAAAGATTGTACACTTTCTGTTGCCCCTTGTTTTAAATTCTTTAATTTGTCCCTACAGTTGCTAATAGTTGTTGGTGTTAATACGTGTTGTCTTAAGCATGAATATAAGTCTTCGAACGAGTTGATTTTTAGATATCGTATGTTTCGTTTCGCGTTGTCGGTAATCTTTTCGATCAGTATGAGATCTAATAATAGCTCTCTGTCACTTGCCTTGCACCTAGCTCTTGCTTTGCGGACCGATAAGATGAAATCTTCAACGCCTACGTCATCTTGACCACGTAGTGTCTCGACAGTTCGTATGGCCTTATCTGCCTCGAGCCCTCGATCTTCGTTGTAGTTGTTTATTGGTTTAATCGCGGCGCGGCTAGATGCGGCTCGTGGTCTTTGTGACGTGTTCGGTCCGTCAGTTTCGTCATCCGTTACGTTATCAGCAGCGGTTTCTAAATGGGCGTTTATTTGCGACTGGTCAGTCTCGGTGTCGTATTTTATTTCCATGGTTTTTGCAAGATCGCGTATTTCTTTAGAGCGATTTCTATCGCTAGTTTCCGCAAATTCTTTTATGTTTTTAATGTTTTGATCGGTGCTGTTTCTAAAGCTTCTAAACTCGTGAGTTAGGCTTTCAAATTGTTCAATCAGGGTAGCGATTAGTTCGTTTTGTTTAGCGGTACTCTTGTCAGTTTCTATTACTGCTTAGCCATCATTTTGCTGACCAAGGTATGTGAGGCATAACCATCCTTTCGTTGCGTTCTCACGACCACCGTGACAGTAGAGTAGTTTTGTTCGGCGGAATTTAATAGTCTTGAGGCATACGCAATCGGCAAATCCTTTCCGATTGGCCCTTGACTCAGTACACCGCTTATTGCATATCCTGATGCGTCTGTGGTAAGGTTAAAAGGTTTAGAAAAGTCTGGATATTGTAGAATGGGTTTCGTCATTAACGCTGTTTTTAAATTATTGAATGCATCTTCTTGATTTTCCGTCCATTTGAAGGGAGTATCTTTCTTTAATAGTTGTGTCAATGGTTTCGCGACCTTGGAGAAATCGGGTATAAATCTTCTGTAATATCCTGCTAGTCCCAGAAATTGTTTGATATTTTTCGCCTTCTTTGGTCGTGGAAATTTTGATACGGCTTCGACCTTTTTTGGATCGGGTTTCACGCCATCCTCACTAATTATATGTCCCAAATAATTCACCTCATGCCGTAAAAATTCACACTTATCGGGTTGTAATCGTAATTTGGCTGTCCTCGGTCTTTCCATTAATTTATTAAATTTAATTTCGTGTTCCTGGAGAGATCTGGAATAAATCACTATGTCATCCAGATAGACGAATAGTTCTATTCCTTGCAGACCCGATAATACCGAGTTCATTAAACGTTGAAATGTTGCTGGGGCATTTTTTAATCCAAAGGGCATTCTTTTGAATTGAAAATGTCCGTATGGTGTCGAAAATGCCGTTTTGTGGGCGTCCTCTTGCGACATACGGATCTGGTGAAAGCCTGATGCTAAGTCAAACGTGGAAAAATATTTTGCACTTCCTAATTGATCCAATATTTCTGTGATGTTGGGTAATGGGAAGGCATCGCCAATCGTTTTATCGTTCAATTTTCTATAATCGATAACTAATCTCCAGCGTTTATTTCCTTGCGAATCGGGTTTTTTGGGCACAATCCATAACGGGGAGTTATATGGAGATATTGATAGTTCCACTACGTCCGTATCTAGCAATTCTTGAATCTGTCGATTTATCTCTTCTCGATGTATTGGCGGATATCGATACTGTTTGGTATTAATTGGTATATTATCTGTGGTAATTATTCTATGTTCCAGAACTTCAGTTGCCTCCAATGTATCTCTTGGAATATGAAATCTATCTTGATTGTTACGAATCAATTTTTTTACATTTTCCTTTTCTTCTTCGTTCAAGTGTTCGAGTCGTAGTAACTCATTTATTTTTTCGTATCTACTTTCCTTCGATTTTAAAACTGTATTACACGCTGTCCTAGGAAGCGGGGAGGGATTTTCAAATTCCTTAATTACCATCGTCGGTGTTGTAAATTCGTAATCTCTTGAAGTAGTATTTATTACTCTTATATAGCCTTTTCCTTTATGATTCCTCACAACTGCATTTCCGAAATAGATTCCCTTGCTCGGCTCGATTCTTGGAATAAATCCCTCTTTTATCTCTGGATTAGCGATATTAATTGAACACGTTATTGAACTTCGCTTCGGTATAATTATTTTCTCCTTAGTGTCGAAGGGAATATAAATATTTCCCCATTTGATATGTTTTTCTTCATAATCTAAACGAGCTTTACAACCTGCAAAAAATTCGGATCCTAAGATTCCGTCTTGATCGATTAGTAATGAATCATCGACTACGTGAAAAATAACCGGATGGCCCGCGACCTGTATTACCGTCTGCCCTAGGGAGACCAGGCTCGTTGCCGTAATTCCTCGCACTTCAATTGATTCTTTCTCGTCGATGATGGCTGAATCGGGTAAAGCAGGTTTCTTGATAATATTGATTTCCGATCCAGAGTCTAACAATAAACTCGTCTTGGTTTTTAGATTTGGGGAAACTATTCGTGCAGTTGGGGTCGTTGGAGAATCGTTAAATTTTACTGAAATAATTCGGAGAGGTCGCCTTCCGAATCTGAATTCAACTCTTGATGATTTTCCTTCGCCGGTTGCTTGTGCTTCGCTCTTTCCCTTTTGTCTTGAGATTCTGGATTCTCTGTCTGTGGCCTTGTTTGGTTGTGGGATGACTCCCCCACAGTATTTAGTGGCTGTTCGTTCGATCTTATAGTCGGCATTGCGTTCGCTCCGTCTCTCGTTATGGGTGGTGGAGTTGATCTCGCGTGGGTGGCTGCCCTCGTCCTGTTTGTTGCCGTCGGCGCCGGTCGCCTGATTGCCGCTTGTACTCTCGGGCGATTCGGCGTATCGTTCCCTCGTGGCTCGCCCCATTCTCCCGAAGGACGTGTTTGGTTTCCCGACGGTCTCGAAGCGTAGGGTACGATTAATCCGGCGTCTACTCGGGCTTTAAATTTGTAACAGTCCTTCACTAAATGTCCGGGTTTTTTTACAATAGTTACACATGATATTTTGTCTATTAGTATTCGGAAAATTCTGCGATGGAGGTACTGATCTTCGATCTTGGCGGTTGTTTCTGATATTGTTATTAGTGTTCGAGGGACGTGCGTTATCGCGTCTGTAATAGTTCGAGGGTGTCGGTCGATGGGGTCGCGTTCTGTCGGTTATTTGTCTCAATTCGTGTGTTGCTTTAACGGCTTGACGATACGCATCTTCTAAAGTATGGTACCCTGCTATTTTTACTCGTACATATACCTCGTTCGGAAGTCCTTTAACGAAAGCTTCTCTCGTTTCCCAATCTATAGTATCTTGTACGTCGGGGGATATGATGCCGTAGTCGCCTCTTTCTCCGTCCATTATTGCTAATCTAAGATTTCTAACGCGATCCATATAATCTAATATATCTTCCCCGGGTCGTTGAAATATCGTTCCTAATTCTCCCTTATATTCATTAAGAGATTTCTTTGGGCCGAATAGATCCTTTAATTTGTTTCCGAAATCATTTAAACTCATTAATTCCGTGTCTTCGATGGCGAGGAACGCGTGTCCACGAAGCTTATTTACTAACAATTTTACCAATTGAGGTTCTTGATATCTGGGAATCATATTTCGCGCGCGCTCACAAGCTCTTAAAAAATGGAATACCGATGGTCGATATCCGTCAAACACTGGCACCGATTCGATCGCGTCTTTTAGCTTAATTGGCTGGGTATGTCCACCTGTCTGGACCGTTTCCTGTTGTGCTGTCGGCGGCGATTTGGGTGTTTGAGGTTCCTGTTTCGTTTTAAGTTCGAATAATCCGCTTTGTAATTCGGCGAGTTTTGCACTCATATCGCGAAAGTTCGCATCCCATGCTTTAAGCTTTTCCGACAATGTCAAAACCATTTCTTCGTCAAACGATTCCACTACAGTCGCCATTGTTTTTTAAATATATATTTTATTAACAAGTGTGACAACTTTAATCTACTATGGAGCGTGTCAAATCGTTTAAACCAACTTTAATCCTCCGTGAAGCGGATCCCACCGCTGCCACCAAAAATTTACTACTCCAAATGTTACGTATTAATTTGTTTGTTTAAATCGATCAAATCTTAAGTTTAAATTTTACTGAAAAATTTTTTTTTTTATATAGTTTGAGTTTGTATGTAATCTGAAGGGAAATAAGTTGAAATGATATTATTGTGTATTTAATTCCGATTTAGGTAATTAATTAATACGGTAGTTGCTGCCACCAGAAATAGTCTAAAGACTATTTCAAAATATTTTATTTTTATTATTTTCTTTTGCGTTTAAAGGATAGCGTTAACTGACGCTTAATGCAACTGGTAAACGAATTTCACTTTTCGGCTAACTTGCTATGCGCAGGGATACTAGCGCGGGAGAGGATTAAAGCTGGGTACAATGAATATTTTTCCTCGTTGAACGGATTTTTATTTTGACGTAGAATTGCTTAGGTTATTATATATATATATTTTATTAGCTGGATATTTATATTTTAGCGTTGCTGGATTAGATAGGAATATGAGATTGTTCGTTGTTTTATATAAATTTATTTTTACGTTCGACTTCTTCTTCTCTTTTAATTCCGCCGTAGTAGTTTGTCGTTAGGACCGAAACTCAATTCATTTACCACGATGAAGTCTGTCGCCACGATCTTCTTGCCTTTTGAGTTTAATTAACGAGGATGATTCTAACGATCCTCTCTGCGTGGAACTCGTGTGATTTCGCAAGCCTTGCCCAAAGACGGGTAATATTTTACCAACAATGGGAGGAGGAATGCGAAGATCAGAGGATGTTTCAGTAGCTGAAAACACCGTTCGCACAAGCCGACACAACGGACAACACCTTTGTTTAAAATTTAAGCAATGTTTCTATCTTTAAAACCGTTCGCGAAAATGAATGAAATCGATGATAGGAGGTTTTTAATTCAATTCTCGAGGACAACGAGATTACCAGAGAAGAAGAAAGTTTTTAAAATTAATTCTCTTACCTTGAGGAAAAGGTGCTATCGGGTGCCATTACTCCAGGTGTTTCGGTGATCGACGAGGTTTGTTGGGTTTATTATTTAATCTCGAATATAGGGTTTTTACCAGCCTTTACTTTATTAAGCTATTTCGATACAAATTGAGTAACTCGCTAACTGAATTAATACCGTAATGAGGACTTAAAATTTTCTTTTATTTAATCGCGACTCCTTTTTCTTTACCGAAAAACTAAAGACCCCGAAACGCAAAAATACTTATACAAATTCTAAACGCAGTAATGGGCGCAAAGAATGATGAGCCGTAATAACAAACGATCGCAAGATTTATGAACAAACTAATGAACGCTGCGCTATGTTGCTATGCTTATTTATAATGCCATCCCCCACGGGGTGGTGGTCCGCTGGGGGTACGCTTCCGTGGGAATCGGGATGTTGCAGTTTTGGGCTTCTCGGAATCGTACGTGACAAAATGTAAGTTCCATATTTCAACTTAGTTTTCTATCAGTCCTGTGAGGGGAACCCCCTCTGGTTGAAATCGTTGATACTGATCGTTGCGTGAAAGTTCGTTTTGCGAATGAAATTCCCGAAGAGGTTTTGGAGGCGCATCTTCGTCACCATGCTTCTGGGAGAAAGGGAATTTCCCCTGTTGTGCGCTATTGGTGTATGCGTGAGTTCAGCGAACTTTATCCCGGAGCTCCTTGTTTCGATTTTGATTTAGTGTAGCTGCTTCAATTTCGTTGGTTCGCTGTTTGATGTTCCTTATTGTTATTAATTTTTGATATATTTTGTTTTGTGTTCAATATATATATATATATATATATATATATATTAAAATATATATATATATATATATTAAAATATATTTTAAATCTGATAGTGTTAGGTTATTTACGTTTGTTATTATTTATTATATATATTATTTTTTTATTTTTATATTGCCCCCCTTTTATATATATGTCGGAGATAAAATGAAAACCGGAGCCTTCCCTATGCAATTTTGAGGAGGCCTTTTAATGCTTTAGCCCAGATCTTATCATAACTGTAATTAAGTAATTGTCATCTGTAATTGTTTGACATTTGTGAAAAGCGAAAGTGGGTTCGAGGTGACAACTGGTCGCTGAACGTAGCCACGGTCACGGGATAAACGTTTTGCCTGACGAAGGTGTGGATCGGTTGTATTGTTCTCCCTAGAAATCACATAGAATTGTACTTTAGAGATGTCGATATAATGGGACACACGTTGTATGAGGAATCAATCTCCAGACAGAAACTGCCTAGCAACGGCGTTTGGATCTTTCTCGATGTTTCCAAGGAGTATATAACAAACTTCTGACAGATATTGCCTAGCAACAACGATTGGAACCTTCTCGATGTTTCCAGCGAGAATATAACAAACAAAATGCAGTCGGATTACGAAAAAGATTTTATGCAGAGAGGCCTTCGTGTGATCGCCTTGGAAAGTGATACATCGAGTAATTTTTTCCGAGTGATTCAGCAAACGTATTTTTTTTTGTGTTATAAAATTGTTTAAAGTTTTCCCGTTGACCGTGGATTCGTTTGAACCCCGGATCATTGTTTATAGCGTAAAATTAAATTCAATATTTGTAAATTTATCAATCGTTAATTTTCATTATTCGTTAAATTAGTAAATCGTAAGATATATTATTCGTTTCTTTTATTGTTCGATAAAACTTATTATTCTTTAATCTAATTAATAATTTAATTTATCATTTGTTAATCAATCATATCATTTATAAAAATTCATTATTCATAATATTTGTAAAACCTTGTTTATTCGTGTAAATATACTCTCTGTTTTGTAAAACAATGGCTAATTCAAACGAAGAATCGTTACGCGCCTTAAATCCTAATGTTAACCCGACATATATATATATATTTTTTTTATACATTTGTAGTTGCGCACAAAATTTATTGAAGAAAAGTGTTAACAATGTGTTTTCATGATTTGTTTCTCGCGCCTGACTTCCATTAATCCCTAATATTCCTGTCGCCATGACGCGTATAAATCCAACATGGCTGCTCATAAATGTCATCAGCAAAGTTTTAGTGGCGGGTCTTTAGTTTTGTTTGATATCGAAGTAAATTTTCGTCTGTCGCTCGTTTTTCCTTATTCTACCGCAATCAGAACATTTATTTATTAACATTATTTTAAAGTGACAGTAGTATATCTCGTGTGAATATACGTATATATATATGTTTATGTTGTGTGTTACTTCAGTATAGCTAATGTTTTGTAATTCTTTGATCGCGTTATTTATTGTTTCGAGTAGTTTATTTTATAGAGCATTCGATAATATAAAACATATGCACTCACACGTACATATATATATATGTATATACGTATTTATATGCCTATTTCTCTTGCCCGTATAGTGTTCATACGAAATGAAATGTTAATTATTTGTTTTATATTAATTTCTTTTAATAAGATAGAACACGCACACGCACACGTATATATGTATATATTTCTGGCAAAGTGATTTTCATTCAGATTCTTTAGTGATATAGTGTTGTGTATTTGAGGTTATGTGTCAATCATTTGATTTCATATATACATATATATCTTGTATTGTGACAACATAGTATTGAAGGTTTTGTGTCTAGATTATTGTGCGTTTAATGTGTGTTTACATAATTGTGTTTGATGATAGAATTTCTGTATGCAATTCCTCGAATCGTTGCGGTGTTAATTGCCTTGTTAATCCTTCCTTTAGTTTCGTAGCGCCGTGTGTTCGTTTGTGCATTCAAATCTTTATTCGCGCGTTTTGCATGGGATAGTTTTCTTGTTCTCGTTACGGCGCGTGCGGAGCGCGGGACGTGACAATATGTACGCGTATATACAAGACTATCACAAAGCTTAACAAATAATTAAGTCTAATGAATAATAAATTTGATGAACAATGAAGTTAATAAATAATAAATTATACGAATAATTAAGTTTAACAGATAATAAGTCTAATGAATAATAAGCTTAACGAATAGTAAGATTAATGAATAATATGATTTACGAATAATGTATTTAATGTACACTATTAACAATGTGTTTGTTGGGTTCAAACGAATCCACGGCCAACGAGATAACTCTTTACTAAGCGTAAAAATAATCTTAGGCACAAAATACGATTGACGAAAATGCTCGAGGTGTCACTCTCCAAGGCAATCGCACGAATGCCGGCCTCGTCTGAAATTTTATACGCACTCGTTAGAAGCATCGAGAAAGTTCCGAACGCCGTTGCTAGGCAGTTTCTGCTTGGAGTTTGGTTATTGATACAATGTATGTCCCATTGTATCGGCACCTCCGACGTAACCTCACACGTGGCTAGGCCCGCTCTCGAGGCCGCATGCCGCCACAATCTCACTTCTCGGAAAACCCATACAACTACTCCAGACCTCCGTTAGGCAAAACGCTTATCTCGTGAGCGTGGCTACGTTCGGCGACCAATTGTCACCTCGAACCCAATCTCGCTATCACAAATTTTAAACAATTACAGCTATAATAAAATCTAGACTAAAGTACTAGAGGATATTCCCAAAATTTCCAAGGAAAGGCTTCGGCTTTCCTTTCATCTCCGACATATATATTATTTCTGGCATATATATTTCGGGTTCACATTATGATTAGGGTTAGGTGCGTGTAACGAATCTTCATTTGTATTAGCCATTGTTGTTATGTAACAGAGAAGATATTTACTAGTACAAATATGATTATTACAGAATTTGACAAGTAGCCGTAGTAATTAGATACTCGAGATGCTAATGACAATAATCCTACGTTCAATAACGAATCCGCGGTCAGCGGAATAACAAAATGCGCTTCCTTCCAAAGTCCAAGTTGTACTCAACTTGCTTGTCTACGGTACAAGTATTACTAAACTAACTGTTGCGTCGCATGGAGCAGCGGAACCCCAGCCAACGCTACCTGGCGGCCAGCGGCCCACCTACCTGCTTCCAGACCCCCAATAAACTCAATGACCGGCCATAAAACGTCACCTTCTAGCTAAATTGTTTCCAGATGTGTGTCGAGCAATCTAGTTGTCTAGAAGCATTTCGGTTTATGTCCGGATTAGCAAAATCCTTGAGTTTGTTATGCTATTAAAAAAGGCTCGGAAAAGGCAGGTAGTCACCGAACGAGAAAACCCAACACATAAACATAGGATAGAAACGACTGGTTTTCCCCAGCAATAAAATCACCCCGGACACTGGTGAGAAATTCCTCATGTCCTGCTTCTTTAGCGGGGTCACGACCAATCGGCATCAAGCTTTCCTTCGGGGAAAACTAAGAGGGAGTCAGTCAGCAGTCGGTCAGTGAGTCAGTCAGGCAGCCAGTCAGTCAGTCAGCAACCTCGGGAAGTCTCAGTTCGCAGCAACGATTCGCGCTTACGCTCTCGCCCTCTCATCCCCTGATCTTACGTTCTAACCGAGTCCAACCGTATCCCGGTTGCTGTTAATTCACCACTCAGTGTATACACAGTGTCTTAATAAAACACAACTGAAAACCCGTTACAGCAGTGTGCACTTCAATTAACCACCTCTATTAGCCTAAACGCAATAGAGGATCGATCATCTCGCGGCGTCGATTGAACAATCGTAACAGGAATTTACGACTCCTGTTGATGCGCTTCTACACGATCGTGTCTCCCCGCGAGTGAAAGAACATTTTGGTCCTTCGAGCCGGATACGTGTCAGTGAAAGAGTGCACCCCCAGTTACCACGCAACATCAAGGTAAGCTCGCTCAAATTGTCGAAATCCCTCATGGCTCCCCCTCAGGAAGAGCGCGTCCGGCAATTGCTGCGGAAACGCGAAGGATTCAGACAAGAATTAGAAGCGTTTCGCACATTGCTCAACAATCACGAGGAAGGGACACCCGTGCATGCTATTCAGCGTAATTTGCAAGACATAGAGGGAGAGTTTGCATCGTTCAAAAAGGGCCAATGCGAATTAGACGACAGAGACGAGGGTCAAACACTGAAGGACCGGGTTGACCTACAACAGAAGTTCTACACCATCGCCGGACAGGCGTCCGCCATCCTTGAGGAGGCAAAGAAGCAAGCAGAACCAACCACCACAAATCTTGCAACAAAGCCATCGGACATGTCATTGCCGGAACCCGTCGATTTGCCTAGAATTCAGCTACCCACCTTTTCTGGAGCCTACGAAGATTGGCCGGGGTTCGCGGATCAATTTCGCTCCACGGTCCACGATAACCCCCGCATAGACGACTGCAAGCGACTGATGTATCTCCGTTCTTGCCTAAAGCATGGGGCAGCTCTAGCGATCGCGTCATTAAGCAATGCGGCAGCTAACTACGCAGTCGCCTGGGAAATATTAGAACGACGGTATAACAGACCAGCCAAAATTGTCGAGAGACACTTGCAGGAGATATTTGACGCAGCCTCCTCATCACGGATAGCACATCGCGATTTGCAGTCCTACACGACCAAGTTGGAAGCTCATTACAAAGCCTTGGCCGCCATCGGACAACCAACCGCAGATGCCCTGCTTTTGCACCTATGTACCGCCAACCTTGATCGGGAAACCGATTCAATATGGAAGGAAAAGATAAGGTCCACACCATTCCCCACGTTCCCGGACTTCTTGCAATTCTTGAACGATCGCTGTCAGGTCATAGAACCTGCAAGAACGACACGCCCACCACGAGGGCAGGCATTTGTCACGTCACGATCACCGCCACTCTGTCCAATCTGCCATGGACCACACAAAATTTGGCGCTGCAACACCTTTAGGACGAAGACGATCGACGAACGGATTCTAGCCGCCGAGGAAATCTCAGCGTGTACGAATTGCCTGCTACCAGGACACAAATTGCAACACTGCACCTCTGGCTCTTGCCGCATATGTGATCAACGCCATCACACGCTCCTACATCGATCAGACGCGCCAATGAGCAATCAGACGCCTCCCACCACGCCCCCACGCACAAGGAAAGCTCCGTCATACCATCCAAATAACCCATCAACCGGCCCCGATCTGCGCCTGCAAAAAACGCGATTCGGGTGGGTCATCGGGGGGAGCCCACCTTCCCCAGGACCTGCCAGGGTCTTCCATGCCTCCACAACGGAACTAGAGACGGACCTCACCCGCTTTTGGGAACTCGACGAGGGACCTCAGATAAAACACTTATCGGAGGCGGATCGACGATGTGAGGAGCATTTTCAAAATCACGTCCAACGCACCAGCGATGGGCGATACATCGTCGCACTCCCCTTTAACGACAAAATCTCGTCACTCGGATCATCCAAGGCAATGGCGATGAAACGACTCGCCTCTCTCCAGCAGCAATTCAGACGAAATCAACAGTTCGAAACAGCGTATCGGGCGGTCATTCAGGAGTATCTGGACTTGGGCCACATGACCAAGGTTGCATCACGCCACGAACCGGAGAACGACTATTACTTGCCACACCACGGCGTCGTTAAGGACTCGAGCACATCCACAAAACTTCGCGTTGTGTTTGACGGATCCGCACCCAGTACCACCGGCGTCTCGTTGAAGGACACCCTTTATACAGGTCCGAAGCTGCAAGAGGATTTGTTCGATATCCTCTTGAGATTCTGATCTCACCAGTACGTCCTCACCGGCGATGTCGAGAAAATGTACCGACAATTCCTCGTGCGTCCGGCCGATCGAAGATTTCAGCAAATTTTATGGCGCAATTCCGACGGCGAGTTGGAAACATATCAGATCAACACCGTCACGTTCGGACTGTCTGCAGCACCCTATCTAGCCATCCGGTGTCTCAGACAATTGGCAAGCGATGAAGGGTACCGATTCCCGCGAGCTTCATCGGTATTGTTACGGGACTTTTACGTCGACGACGCTCTCACCGGAGCGGATACGATAGGCGAAGCGCTGTCAATCCGCACAGAACTCACCGAACTCCTCCAACTAGCCGGTTTAAAAATCAGAAAATGGGCGTCCAACAACCGGACACTACTCAACGGACTATCTGACCCGGACATAAATCAGAAGCTATAGCTGGGCGAACCTCAACCCTTAAAAACACTTGGGGTCTTCTGGAAGTCCTCCGATGATTCACTCATTTATTCGGTTGACGCCAAGGCAGACATTCCCCGCGTTACGAAGCGATCGATCAGCTCCGTAATCGCTCGAATCTACGATCCTCTGGGGCTGCTCGCGCCAGTGATCGTCCGCGCGAAAATCCTGCTTCAGCGAGTCTGGGCAGTGAAAGTCGAGTGGGACGAATCTCTCCCATCAGATCTCCATTCAGAGTGGGACAGGTATTATTCTCAATTGCCACTCTTGAACAATATTACATTCCCACGCAAGGCGATCATTGACTCCGCAACTGAGATCGAAATGCACGGCTTTTGCGACGCCAGCGAGAAGGCCTACGGCGCATGCGTCTATCTCCGAACCGTTAATCCGGACGGCCGCGTACGGACCCAGCTGCTAACCGCGAAGTCAAAAGTAGCCCCGCTAAAATCCCAAACCATTCCGCGGCTCGAGCTGAGCGGAGCCTTCCTTCTTACGTCCCTGATGGCTACCATACATCAAGCCTTATCACACAGCATCACTCGTATGGTCTATTGGACCGACTCCGCCATCGTTCTCCACTGGCTAACCACGTCACCCCACACACTCAAGACGTTTGTCGCCAACACGGTCTCCGAGATCCAAAGAAAAACCAGCATCGGCAGTTGGCGTCATGTCCCCACCCACGACAATCCCGCGGATCTAATATCGCGAGGCCAAACACCCGAAGAATTTCTCCGCCCGACCATTTGGCAGCACGGTCCAGAATGGCTCCAACAATCGGAAGATTCCTGGCCGACCTGGACCCCAATACCACAAACGGAGTTGTTAGAACAAAAAACGGCAACTTGTCTATCCGCGGCTCCCGCCGATTGCAGCCTGTTGGAACGGTACTCCTCCTGGCCTAAGCTAATTCCGAATTAACTAGCTCGATGATGGCCCAACAACCGCGACCAGGCTCTCCGGAGCGGACTCGCAGCTACCCCGAGCTACCCCCCCCCCCCGTGGCAGAAGTGTAGCAGAACTCTCCGCACTAACGACGCTAATACTACAAAGAAAAGGAAAATAGAAACAGCAACGCAAATAAACACACACAACAGATTCGCCGTATTGGAATCCTCAAACGACGCCATGGAAATCGTAGAACCGCCACCAAACCAACTCTCACAGAGAATCCCCCCTCCCCCACCAATATTTGTGGACGACGTCATTGACATACAGACAATGACCAGGTCCCTAGAGAGAGATATCAGCAAGGAGGAATATAACCTCAAGATAAGCAACAATAGAGTAAAAATACTGCCGACGAACCCAGAAGCTTACAGAAAACTCACCAAGACACTCAGGACCCTGAACGCCAACTTCCACACCTACCAACTCAAACAGGAAAGGCCTTTCCGGGTGGTCCTACGAAACATACACCACTCAGCAGACATAGACGAACTCAAATACGAACTCTCAAAACTCGGCCACGAAGTCATCAACGTAAGTAATATAAGGCATAGAGTCTCGGAAGACCCGTTATTCTTATTTTTCATAGATATAAAACAAAAGCCAAACAATAAGGAAATCTACAATATCAGTCGCCTAATGAACGCAATAGTAAAATTCGAACCACCGCTTGTGAAAAAAGAAATAGTGCAATGCAAAAGGTGCCAAAGGTACGGTCATACGCAGAAATACTGCAACCATACTTTCCGCTGCGTTAAATGCGCAGGCACTCACTCCACTGACCAGTGCGCCAAATCACCGGAAACTCCAGCGAAATGCATCCACTGCCAAGGGGACCACCCCGCCAACTACAAAGGCTGCCCAGCATATAAAACACTATACACGAACAGGTACCCTAAGCTCAGAGCAAAAGAGGTATCCAACCAAACACCCAGCCCGCCGAAATTCACGACTACCCCAACCCCCTCAACCAACCAAGCACCCAGTCCTACCAAATTCATCTCCACCTCAACCTCCTATGCCCAAGCAGTACAAGGCATCCAAAATAACCCGAACAGCCAAAGGAACCTTCCCCAAAACAGTGACCCCAACCCACCTAACACAGACAACTCCTCAAGGCTTGAAAAGCTAATAGAGAAACAATCAGAGCAAATAAATCACTTGCTATCGCTACTAACACTCATCGTGGAAAAATTAGCACGCCCCGACTCAAAATAAAACCAAGGCGCATAGCACTCTGGAACGCCAACGGTCTAGCGCAACACAAACTTGAACTAGAACTCTTCTTAAAACACCAGCAAATCGACGTAATGCTCGTATCGGAAACCCACTTCACCGACAAGAGCTACCTGAAAATAAATGGTTACAAATTCTACCATACCCAACACCCCAGCGGAAAGGCCCACGTTGGCACCGGAATAATAATCAAAGCAAGTATTAAGCACTACGAACTTCCATCATTCCAGAAAGACTACCTACAAGCAACAAACGTAGCAATAGAAGACTGTCATGGCTCAATCACCACCTCAGCAGTATACTGCCCTCCCAGACACTCCATCGCCAAAGAAGACTTTGATAACTTCCTGGACACCCTGGGCAATAGATTCATAGTTGGAGGAGACTATAACGCCAAGCACATTCAATGGGGCAGCAGACTGGTTACAGCAAGAGGCAAAAACCTCTTAAACAGCATAATAAACAACAACCTCAACTACCTCACCACATACGAACCCACATACTGGCCCACTGACACCAACAAAATACCCGACCTTCTCGACTTCTTCATAACTAAAAATATCCCATCAAGACACGTCCAGATCAACTCCTCGGCTGATCTCTCCTCTGATCATTCTCCCGTGATAGCAACAGTCAGCTCAACAATCATCGAGAATACACCTAATGGCTCCATTCACAACCAACACACCAACTGGCAGCTCTTCAGAGAAGTCTTTACACACTCAACCTCAGCCTTCACCCCACTAAAAACAAAGGAAGATATCGAAGCAGCCACGGAATACTTAAACACGAGCATAATAAACGCAATCCGCCTCTCCACACCGACAAAGCCATCTAACAGCAAACAAGAATATCCCCAATACATACTAAAAAAAATAGCAGAAAAACGTAGACTAAGAAGAGTATGGCAGACCCATAGAACACCGGAGGACAAACGCAAACTTAACAACGCAACTAGGAAGCTATCCAGAACCTTAAAAATCTATAAAAACGACTGCTTCCATAAATACCTCGCCAGCTTATCCCCCACAGCCGACGCCAACTACTCACTACGGAAGGCCTCCAGGAAACTCACACGCCCCCCACAAATAATCCCACCGCAAGGTGGATGGGCGCGAAGCCCTACAGAAAAAGCCGACCTGTTCGCTAAACACTTGTCAAAAGTATTCAAACCCCATTCCCCCAAAGCCGCCGCGGACGTTACCGAATACCTGCACACCCCCTTCCAAATGTCCCCTCCTATCGAACCCTTCTCCTCTGCAGAGACTATAGAAACAATCAGTCGCCTAAACCCCAAGAAAGCAGCAGGACACGACCTAATAAGCAATAAAGCAATCAAGGAACTTCCCACAAAAGGGATAGCACTCATCACATCGATTTTTAATGCTATCCTTCACCTGGAACACTATCCTAAGGCCTGGAAAATCTCATTGATCACCCTCATCCCTAAACCCGGTAAACCGATACACGAAACCTGCTCCTATCGCCCAATCAGTCTTTTACCTACCCTGTCCAAACTATTCGAGAAGATGCTCACGAACCGACTCCTTCCAATCCTAGAGAACTTGAAGACACTCCCAGATCACCAATTCGGCTTCCGAAAACATCATTCTACAGTAGAGCAAATCCACCGCTTAACTCATACGATCAGCCAAACACTCGAAAAGAAAAAATATTGCTCAGCGGTTTTCCTAGACATCCAACAGGCATTCGACAAAGTATGGCATGAAGGGCTACTATACAAGATTAAAAAGATCCTACCTCACCCCTACTACTCCATCCTAAAATCTTACCTAACCAATAGACAATTCATGGTTAAATGCCTAGACGCCACTTCCGCAACATTCCCAATAGAAGCCGGCATACCCCAAGGTAGTGTCCTCGGACCCCTACTGTACTCCATCTACACTGCCGACCTACCTATATCAAACGATATAACAATAGCGACATTTGCAGACGACACAGCGCTATTAGCTACCCACGCAGACCCGGTAATAGCCTTATCCACTCTCCAGCGAAGTCTCGACTCCATGGAAAAGTGGTTTCACAAATGGGGCTTCAAAGTCAACGAAAAGAAATCCTCACATGTAACCTTCACGCTCCGAAAACAAACCTGCCCCCAGGTCACCATCAACGATGCAACAATCCCTAGCAGGGACACAGTCCGATACCTGGGCATGACCCTGGACAGGAGACTAACGTGGAAGACACACATCTCAGATAAAACGAAGCAACTAAAGGACAAACTAAAAAAACTCTATTGGCTCACGGGCCGACGCTCTAAACTAAACATAGAGAATAAAATTACCCTCTACAAGACCGTAATAAAACCTGTCTGGACCTACGGAATCCAACTATGGGGAACAACAAGTAACTCCAACATTGAAATACTCCAACGCTTTCAATCGAAAACGCTAAGATCCCTAATTGACGCACCTTGGTATGTAATCAATGAAACAATACACCGCGACCTCAAGATACCCACCGTCAAAGAGGAAATAGCAAAATATAGCGACAGATATAACAAAAGAATCAACAAACACCGAAACCCCCTAATCACTGGACTACTCGATACGACGGACCAGATTCGCAGGCTGAAGAGGCACTACCCGCTAGACCTAAACGTTAGATTCTCTTAATTATCCAAATTAAGCATTTGCACTTACTTATAATACTTATAAATTATACCTATCTATAATAAGTATTAACTTATTGTAAATAATCAGCCATGTCACTGCGCCACGCCAGAAAAATTACTGAAAATTCTCAACGCGAGAATTGATTGTAATTTCAACAAATAAATAAAAAGGTATGGGAAAGCTTCTGGCGGGATGTAGCCTGTTGTCAGAGTGTTTTTGTAATATGTGTCATTTGGAAATAAGCAGCTGAAGATTAAACTATTTTCTTTTATCTTTGCCGCTTGCGCGAAGTGGTTTCGTATTAGCTTTAGGATGTGACAGTCTATGCGGTGAACGTTGGCTAGGTCGTATATTATTTTGTTTTTTACGTATTTTTTGAATCCGCTGTGTTCGGATCTGTAAGTGCTCAGACAAGCTCTGATGCATTTTCTTTCGAATATGCGAATTTTTTCCATTTGGGAGGCTGATATGTTGTACCAGATTGGGCAGCCGTAGGTTATGATCGGTCTGATTAGTGCTTGATAGCATAGAATTTTTACTTTGCTGTCGAGATGTTTGGAGTGGAATAGTTTTTTCATTTTCCAAAATGCTTTATTGGCCTTGGTAAGTTGAATTTCGGTGTGCTGCTTGTAGTTTAATTTGTAATCTATGTTTACCCCTAAGTATTTTACGCAATTTTTGTGTGGTATGAGGGCCCCTTTGTCTGTTTTTTCTCTTATCTGAAATTTTTTGCAGTGTTCTCTTTCTATTGGGCCGATTTCACTTGACTTGGGCCTAAACAGTATGGTTTCGCATTTACTTATGTTGATTTTTAGTTTCCATGCGTGGTAATAGTCGTTTATTTTCTCAAAGAGTTCTTGGAGTTCCGTTTTTATAGTTTTGGTTTTGCGGCCTGTTACGTAGATGATTAGGTCGTCTGCGAAGGCTATGGAGCGTTTATGGATGGATGTATTGAGCTCAAAGAGGTTTAGTAAGTCGCTGTTGTAAATACTGAAAAGTAACGGGGAATTTACTGTACCTTGTTGTAGACCGTTTTTTATGGAGAATTCTTTGCTTGATGAGTGTGAACCTTCTGTCATTGCGAATGTTCTGTTTGTGATCATGTCCCAGACTATTTTAATCAGGTGTTTAGGGAACTTTTTTTTGATCAATTTGTATATGAGACCTGGGATCCAGACTGTGTCGAAGGCTTTTTCGAGGTCTATTAAGCAGGCGGCTACTCGTTCTTTTGCGTTTAGAGCCCAGCAGATGTCCAACGTGAGTTTGTTTATTGCGTGGATTGTGGAGTGTTTGTGTCGGAAGCCGAATTGATTCTCTGGGATTATGTTATTTTTTGTGCAGAAGGAGGTTAGGGGGTTGTTTATGATTATTTCAAATACTTTGCTTATGTTGGGGAGGAGACTTATGGGTCGTAGGTTTGCGGGCGATGAGCCGTCTTTATCCTTTTTTGTTATAGCTATCAGTTTGGCTTTTTTCCATTTTCTGGGGAAGTATGTGTTGTTTAGAGCATTGTTGAAGAGTACTGTGTAGTACCATTTTATTTTGTTCGGTAGGCGCTTGAGTAAGATGTTTGGGATGCCGTCGAAGCCGGAGGATTTTTTGTTGTTTAGTTTGGAGAGGATTGTGTTTAGTTGATTGTAATTTGTGAAGTAGTTTATTTCTGGATCTGGTTGTTTGGGGTTGTCTGCGGTGTTTTCGTTTGGGAATGTGCAGACTGTTTTGTTTAGCGTGTTGTCTTGTTCCAATTCATTTTTGAGTTTGTTTGTTTCGACGATGATAATTCTGTTTAGTTGTTCTCGGCCCATGTGTTCGTTTTGCGTGTGTATTTTGGAAAAGTGGGTGCCGATAATGTCTAGTTTTTCTATTGTTTTAGATATTATGAAGTTACCCTCGGTGTCTTTGATGGTGTTGTATATCGTTATACCTGCTTCTTGGATGAGGGAGGCATTTTCTGGGGGCAATTTGAGAGGTGGGATGGGGTTTTGTTCTTTTGCTCTAAAGATTTGATTTATTTGTGGGAACATGTTTGCTGAGTCGTTTTTGGAGATGTTTTTTATTTTGTTTGTCCAGTAATGGTTTATAGAATTTGCGAATTCTTGTTTCAATTGCGCTTTTATTCTGTGTAGTAGGTACTTTAGGAATTCTAATTCTTCTCTTTTGTCGTAAGAATAGTTAAATTTTATATTGTTTATTTTGGAGAGTATGTAGCTTTTATCTCGGTGTAGATCTTTTATTTTATTGTTGATATAGGGCTCGCATGAATTTTTTTGTTTTATGATTGGCACGGATTTTTGGAGAGCGATTTGTGTATGTTTTTCTATTTCGTCTATGAATGAGTCGATTTGTCTATTTGTTAGGTTGACGTTGTTGTAGATCTTTAGGTCGCAGTTTTGTTCAAGTATGTTTTGGAACTTTTTCCAGTCTGTCTTTTTGTAATTGTACCTGGGTGTCTCGGTCTGAGTTTCGAGTGTTAGGAAGTCAGATGTATTTTTGTTTATGTGAAATACTAGGGCGTTATGGTCACTGTCATAGGCTAAGGTATTGAGAGTGTTATTTGGACGTAGGTTTTGGAATTTTAGTCGCGCATCTGCTAGGCATATGTCCAGGTATGAGCCTCCTTTTGGGTAAGAGGGTAGCTCGGAGCTGTATAAGTTTGTTTTGTAGTGGATGCTTTTATTGTCTAGCCAGTTTCTAATGAAGTTGCCTCTCGTGTTGTTTATTTCGTTTTTCCAGCTTGTATGCTTTGCCTTAAGGTCTCCTGCTATTATATAGTAGTTTTCCGGTTTGTTGAGCTGTAAGAGTTCGAAAAGATTATTGAATTCGTAGTTAAAGTCTTTCTGGTTTTCGTAGGTTGCGTAGGCTGCAGTGATGAATAAATTTTCCTTATTGCTTATTTTTATTTTTATGATCATTGTTTCTCAATATTGTTATCAATAAGAATTGTTTTGTATTTTATAGGGTTTTTTATGAGGATCGCTGTTCCTCCTCCTTGACTGGCGTTCGGTCTGTCGTGTCTTATCATGGAGTAGTTTTTGAAGTGTACATTGTGTCTTTTGTTTAGTTTTGTTTCTGAGATGAGTACCATATCGGGGGCTTCTTTATTTATTAGGGTTAGCATACTGTATCTTTTTTGGTTTGAAATTAAAGAGTTAGCATTTATTGTATTTATTTTCAGATGCTTTAGGTTAAATTTACGTGTTTTTTGCTGTAATTGTTGGTTTAGTGGATTTTGGTTATTCGTCATCTGTACTATTGAAAGTGCTGAAGATGGCGTCGAACCTTTCTTCGTGCGTTGATAGTGTATTTTTTATTTCATTTAATTGCATTTGTTGTTCTTTTAACGCTTGGAGAATAGCTTTTTTAAAGTCTTCGATAACGTTTATAATGTTATCGATTGTAATTGAGCTTTGGCTTGAGCGCGGATCTAAGTTTGTTAATTGTTATGTGTTTTCGATTGTTTGATTTAATTTTGTTTGTTGTTTCACTACGTCAGAGAGCTTTAGTTCTGGGACGTATTTACGGCGTATTTGGGCAATTCGTTTTATTTTTGTTTCTTTGTCTTTCTTGATTTTATCGGCTAGCTTTTTACGAAGCTCTACGAGTTTGGGGCAACATTTGTATGACGCGGGGTGTCCGTAGTTTTTGCAGTTAACGCAGAATATTTTGTCTTTGGTTACTGTGTTTTCTCTTTTTATTTTGCAGTCGCCTGGACCATGGGGCTCAGTGCATCTAACACAGCGGTAGTTTAGGTTACAGTTTTGTGCTGTGTGACCTAATCGCTGGCATTTGTGGCATTGAGTTATATCATCATTTTTTAAAATTATTTTTTCCCATTTTATTCTGAAGTAGTTAAAATGGTTAACTTTTAACAAGTTACTTATATTACTGTCGGGGGATACTTGTATTATGTAAATTGGGAGCAATATATTGTTCTCCCTTGATCTTTTTGTCGTGAATCGTGTGACTTTTGTGAATTTTACGTCGTCTATTTGCAAGGCTTGTAGGTCTGTGAGTATTTCTGTTTCGGTGTAACTATTGTCTAAACCTTTTAACAAGTATGTATGGTGTTTCTCTGTCTCTGGTAGAAAAACCAACTTTCCTTAGTTAAGCCGTGGTATTCTCACGCACGCTGCAACTTTCCTCCCACTAACCAATTTCTCTCGAGGGCGGTTAAGACCCTTCGTTTAACCAATTAAAAACGAAGCCTATTCCCTCACTCTCCTAAACAACATCGGCACCAACAAATCCGATGGTCCCGTGCGCTAGACACACCCATCCTTAGCTTTCCTCCGACACATCATCGTCTCCCAAGACGGTACTGATTTCACATCCTTCGAACGGTCAACATCCTTCGAGCGGGTAGACACACCCGCAGATCAGTCACTCAATCATCTCGTACACACGCACCAGTGTAACTATCCTCGTTATAAGTTGTGGAATAAACGGTGAAATATAACTTACTACTGTGTCATATTCAATCAACCACCTCTGTTATCTTAACCGAAACAGGGGAACGACTACTTCGCGGCGTCGATTCACCGAATCGTAGCGAGAATTTACGCCTTTCGCTGACGCGTTTTCCTCGCGACCGCGTCTCTCCGCGAACGGTCGTAACAATAGGTGAGAAAAACTAACTTTCCCTTGTCAAGCCGTGGTAGACAAGAGTCTTTAGAAATTCTTCGGAAACAGACGTTTGTTTGGTTTGAAGGACCTCTACTAGGAAATTCCTGAGATTTATGGAAGATACTTAAGGCTATCTAGGGTACGCCGTACGGAAGAGCGGACATCTGGTGTCCGTCTGGCCCGCGGTGAGTGACCTGGGCCAGGCAGAGGGTCGCCCAGCGTAACACTCTGGTTCAGATTGTAGTATACTAAATCTGTTTTTTGTTATGATTGCTGGACGATACGAGATAGGACAGATGGTGGTATCTAGCGATCCAAAGAACCTGAACCTTGCCCAACAACTAGCAGCTGATAGAGAACAATGGTTACGAGATGCAAATCGTGTTGCCAACCGCCCAAAGAATCAATCTCACAACATTACATTAGTATCCAAGCGAACTACTACCGATTCACAGCCACAAACTTTTGCTCAGCTACCTAGCCGACCATTAGACAACCGCATGAAACCGAAGTGTCCAAAGTGTTTACGAATTGGACACACAGCCGAAAAATGCTACTCTCGAAATTTTCCATTCGCCAGCCAAGGAAAGATTCCACCTCGAGTAAACCAAACAACGGAGAACCCAGAGGAAGCTTACCTCGAGTTAACTGCACCACCACCGGAAGATTACTATCAATCGTACTGCAACGAAGAGACGGAGGAAGAGCCAAATTCCTCATCGATACCGGAGCAGGAATCAACCTTATAAAAGAAAAAGCCTCACTAAACGTCCAAACTTCTAACCCAAAAACCTTCCTAATGGGAAGTGACAAACATACCACTAACAAAATTTGCAATTTAACCATGCTCAAGAAAAATCATCAATTCTACGTAGTCCCTAACAACTTTCCCCTAATCGAAGATGGAATAATCGGACTCCCATTCCTTACAAAGTATCAATACAGCGTCACTAACAATAAACTAACCTTAGACGAAATTATATTACCATTCCAGGAAACCGATAGCAAGATAAGACCAGGCGAAACTCTAATCTCAGCCTGGAACTGATTGATGCCCGCTACTTTCTCTATGAGCGTTACCGTGTCCTTTGGGTCTTGTAGCGTTATGTTGATAGGCGGCGGTTTGTTATCCCTTGTAGTGGATGGGGCGTTCGTACGCCCCTCTGCGGTGTATCTGGTGGGGCGTCCGTCCGGTGCTCGGTCCCCCCTTGGCGATGCTGGTGGCGCTGGGCCTCCTGGGTTGTACGATGGGGTCTGTCGCCCCTGCAGTGTTGATTGTTTTGGTGGTATGGTGGGACTGTGTTTTCCTATTTTGCCTCGTAATGTTTCGTTTTTCTTTTTTATTTGTTCTAGCGTTGAGCTCGAAGTAGAGTAGTTTGATGGTCCCGGTTGTGGATGAGGCTCTGGTTCAGATTGTAGTATACTGAATCTGTTTTTTGTTATGATTGCTGGAGGCGAGGTAGCTCTTACGGGCTTCATGTTTTTCATTTCTTTAGCCTTTTCTTCTTGGCTGGAGTGATAATCTATAACTGTGTTTCCTAGGATGTTTACTAGTCTTTTCGTCCTGGCAACCAGGTTTGGTTGTGGGTTGAGTTTCCGCGTCTTTTGAGCGGAAAGTCTTAAACTATTCTTGATTTTTTTGGCTGTTTTTTGTGTGATTATTTTTCTCTTGATGGCTTTTTTTATCGGGTCCACGGTGGGTTCCGTTTCGTTGCTTTTGGCTTCATTATCGGTAACTTCTATCTTTTTATACAATTTTATTTTGTCTTATTTTATTTTATTTTATTTTTATTCTTATTTGTATTTATAGAGATGATGTCAATGCAATATTTTTCACTTTTTGTCACTTATTCCTTCTACTTTAACGAATGTTTGTCTACTTTGACGCGCGTACTGAGAGGTCCGTCCTGCTCGGAGGTCTACAGTCAACTGACCACTTCTTTTTTCCTGAATATTAAGAGCAAGTAACAAAATTACTCACTTCAGCCAACTCTCATACCACGTTGAGTGCACTCGTTCTCGTCCGATCACGAAAGTTAAGCAACGTAGGGCACGGATAGTACTTAGATGGGTGACCGCTTGGGAACTCCGTGTGGTGTTGGCTTTTTTTAATTTTTTCCAATTCTTCCTACTTTTCTTAATAATTTATGGTCATGTACATCGTGTTAAAAATATACTTTTAGTATTACAGCGTATGTCAATGTCGTGGTTATTCGTTATACATTCAAGTACGCTTGTTTGAAAGTCAATAGACTATTGCTGAATCACGTACTACTTATAAATTGTTGTCTAGCACGTAAGTGTAATTTCATGTACATTATACACTAGTACTGTGCGCTATAATTCATGAACTGCACAATAGATTTAATGCACCAATTATCTATGCATCTATTACACTGATTCCTGCAGTAGTTTTTACTTTCCACACTCTATGGCCGCCGTTTGCACAAAACGGCTATTTATATTTATTCCAATTTTTATTCCACGGATGACGATGTAATAAATTTGTTAACATATAGCAAACTCGATACCGAATATTCATTACATACGTCTAATCCATTATGTCATTCGTGGTTTAAGTGAATATTTACTTTCACGTTAAAAAGACAAAGAAGGTGAAACCATACTAATTGCTGTACGTTCTGGTCGTTGTAAAAGATTTTGGATGGAAGAAACATAAACAGCTTGGTTTTCTTTTCCTAATCAAATCCAGTCTCTTTCTATGATAACGCAACGGATATCATAGAAAACAACGGATATAACATAGTTGATTAAATAAACCAGTAACACCATAAATTAATTATGCGCATAAAGTTCATATTACTTGTCTACCAACCAACCAACCAACCAACCAACCAACCAAACAGCACAAGTTATGTGATATAAATAACCTGATGAGATAATCTTTCAAGCACGAGTCCAAAATCTACAATGGCACAACTTTTCTTCGAAACAGAGACGTCCAGCTGTTTTTTCTACAACCCGTTTTCACTATGAATTCAATGGAACACCGTTTGGCCTAAAAGGTGTAGCCACCTGAGTAAGATTTCATACATTTAGGTGGACGTATGCACATCGTTCATCTTCACGAACATTTATACGTAAAGTCACATACACGTATTGTCTTCATAGTTGTTCGAAAATCGTGTCTCCTTGGCGATGAATTACAGTAGAGTTTTGTACAGTAGTGAATTACTTAGAGAAGACAGTGCAAGCGAAACAGGAAAAGGTGTGAGAGTCGGCTTAATAAGATACATATCGGTCAAACAATGTCGGCCTTTTTCATCCAACGCTTGCATAAAATGCTAACAGTTATTCTTTTCGTAAAACAATATCAATTATTTATTAGCATACTATTTTTATAATCAATTCGTTATATTTTCTGTATGATTGATCGCAATTAATCGGTCGTCATTCCCGTTACTGGGGGGAAATCAACCTACAGGGGCCCTAGTGTTCCCTTTAACACGCCACTAAGTTCGACGGTTGAGTAGTGTAAAATGATCCGAATTCAATCGTCCATGAAAGAATACTAATTATCCATCAGTCAATGGTTAAACCTTATGTTTAATTTTTTTTAATTAAATTTTTACTGACTTTTTTGTGAAATTTTTCTGATTAAAATGAGGCCAAACACGATATAATTTATATCACATTTATATGTATATGTCGGAGATAAAAGGACACCGAAGCCTTCCCTTTGGAATTTGGGAAAACCCCTTAACACATTAATCTAGATTCTACTATAGCCGCAATTAAGCAATTGTCGTTATTCAATCCGATTGTATTTGTTCGAGATTTGTGATAATGAATTTGGGCTCGAGGCGACAATCAGTCGCCGAATGTAGCCGCGGTCAAGGGATGAACGCTTTCTCTAACAGAGGTATAGAGAAATTCTATAGCTCTCCTTAAAAGAAATAATTGTAGCGGCACTCGACAGTAAACATTCCAACGGTTTCTGTCCCGTGGCTCGCCACACGCAGACCCTATTCTCCGGCTAAGATGATTACCAGATGTCGATGCATCTCCACAGTACATGTTCAGCAAGCTTGAGAACCCGTTATAAATTTTAAGATTCAGTTTACTAAAGTCCTTCAAACAGACAAACAGTTTTTGTCCCAACTACGTGAAGATAGGGGAAATGTATTTTTTTCACGAACGACGCTTCCCACTAGCAACCTTCCCTCAAGGGCGGCTAGCATCCTTTTCTCGATACCAACATGGAAATTGACCAATTGACAGCAACGTCAATTTCCCTCACTTTCCGAACAAGGGCTTTTCTCGACGAATCCGATGACCTCGTGTCCTTAGACACACCCCATCACAGTTTTCCTCTGCAGCATCACCCTGACGGAAAGTCATTCTCTCTCGTGATGTCTCAGTAGCGAGTTACATAGTGTCTTTACGCTTGGTGAATATTCTACGTTTTAACAAAAAGTTAGTTTAGTAATACTTGTACCGTAGACAAGCAAGTTGAGTACAACTTGGACTTTGGAAGGAAGCGCATTTTGTTATTCCGCTGACCGCGGATTCGTTATTGAACGTAGGATTATTGTCATTAGCATCTCGAGTATCTAATTACTACGGCTACTTGTCAAATTCTGTAATAATCATATTTGTACTAGTAAATATCTTCTCTGTTACATAACAACAATGGCTAATACAAATGAAGATTCGTTACACGCACCTAACCCTAATCATAATGTGAACCCGAAATATATATGCCAGAAATAATATATATGTCGGAGATGAAAGGAAAGCCGAAGCCTTTCCTTGGAAATTTTGGGAATATCCTCTAGTACTTTAGTCTAGATTTTATTATAGCTGTAATTGTTTAAAATTTGTGATAGCGAGATTGGGTTCGAGGTGACAATTGGTCGCCGAACGTAGCCACGCTCACGAGATAAGCGTTTTGCCTAACGGAGGTCTGGAGTAGTTGTATGGGTTTTCCGAGAAGTGAGATTGTGGCGGCATGCGGCCTCGAGAGCGGGCGCTACGAAACTAAAGGAAGGATTAACAAGGCGAGGGCAACTAATAAATCCAATCAGTATAAAAAAAAATAATAAATGAAACCAGCTAACGGATTGAACGAGTTACGAACCAAACAAATAAACCGGGAAATAAGAATAACTACAAAAGGGGAAATAATTGAAACACCAGATATGCATGTATATATAAATATATTTTAATCAATCAACTTGGAGAGTTACATATAAATATAAACATATATGCTAGACATGTAATGAACTAGTAAATACTAGAGTTAATGCTTATAATACTATGCAACAAATACAATGTTATCAATTTATGAAATATAAGTATATACGAAGTTAAGACTTAATAATCAAACGAATACATAAAACATACAATATTGTATTATTAAAGAAATAAAAGTTACATTATCAGAAACATATATATATGTGTGCGCATTCTATTAAACAGATACATACTTGAAACTAGCCTACGTTCCGGTAAAGAATTATAAAATAAGAACTACGTTACGAAACATGCATGTCTGTATATATACATATATAAATTATATTAATGTATGCTCTTTCTACATTATTGATTCAAATCAACAATCTAAGATACATACTTAAAACTAGCCTACGTTCCGGTAAAGAGTTATAAAATAAGAACTACGCTACGAAACATGCATGTCTCTATACAAACATATAAAAATCTATATTCTAAACTACTACTAATCTATGTGCATTCTACAATCTAAGATACATATTTAAAACTAGCCTACATGCCGGTAAAACATTATAAAATAAGAATTTGATTATGAAACATGCATGTCTCTATATAAACATATAAATAATCTATTTTTCTAAACTACTACTAATCTATGTGCATTCTACAATCTAAGATACATACTTAAAACTAGCCTACATACCGGTAAAACATTATAAAATAAGAATTTGATTATGAAACATGCATGTCTCTATATAAACATATAAATAATCTATTTTTCTAAACTAAAACTACTATTAATAATCTACAAAAGAAATAGAACACACAACGCAACACTTGGGACTAAGCGACAACCTGTCGATAGCTCAAACGCTCAAAATAATTAACACCGCAACGATTCGAGGAATTGCATACAGAAATTCTATCATCAAACACAATTATGTAAACACACATTAAACGCACAATAATCTAGAAACAAAACCTTCAATACTATGTTGTCACAATACAAGATATATATGTATATATGAAATCAAATGATTGACACATAACCTCAAATACACAACACTATATCACTAAAGAATCTGAATGAAAATCACTTTGCCAGAAATATATACATATATACGTGTGCGTGTTCTATCTTATTAAAAGAAATTAATATAAAACAAATAATTAACATTTCATTTCGTATGAACACTATACGGGCAAGAGAAATAGGCATATAAATACGTATATACATATATATATATGTACGTGTGAGTGCATATGTTTTATATTATCGAATGCTCTATAAAATAAACTACTCGAAACAATAAATAACGCGATCAAAGAATTACAAAACATTAGCTATACTGAAGTAACACACAACATAAACATATATATATACGTATATTCACACGAGATATACTACTGTCACTTTAAAATAATGTTAATAAATAAATGTTCTGATTGCGGTAGAATAAGGAAAAACGAGCGACAGACGAAAATTTACTTCGATATCAAACAAAACTAAAGACCCGCCACTAAAACTTTACTGATGACATTTATGAGCAGCCATGTTGGATTTATACGCGTCATGGCGACAGGAATATTAGGGATTAATGGAAGTCAGGCGCGAGAAACAAATCATGAAAACACATTGTTAACACTTTTCGAGTAAAAATAGCAGGGTACCATACTTTAGAAGATGCGTATCGTCAAGCCGTTAAAGCAACACACGAATTGAGACAAATAACCGACAGAACGCGACCCCATCGACCGACACCCTCGAACTATTACAGACGCGATAACGCACGTCCCTCGAACACTAATAACAATATCAGAAACAACCGCCAAGATCGAAGATCAGTACCTCCATCGCAGAATTTTCCGAATACTAATAGACAAAATATCATGTGTAACTATTGTAAAAAAACCCGGACATTTAGTGAAGGACTGTTACAAATTTAAAGCCC